>NC_082389.1:19239021-19892771 GCF_031168955.1 Gadus macrocephalus
GATGGTGGTCGGTAGACAGTTCCGCCCCTCTTTCACCCGAGTGTCCAAAACATGCGGCCTTAGATCGGATGGCATGATCACAAAATCGATCATCGAACTTCGTCCTAGGGTACCAGGTACACTAATGAGCACCCTTATGTTCGAACATGGTGTTTGTTATGGAAAATCCATGACTTACACACAAGTCCAATGACGAACGACCGTTGGGGTTAAGATCACCGAGGCCGTTCCTCCCCACCTCCCCTCTCCAGGCGTCTCCATCGTTGCCCACGTAGGCATTGAAGTCTCTCAGCAGAACTATGGAGTCCCCTATTGGAGCCCCATGCAGGACTCCATTCAGGGTCTCCAAGAAGGCTGCATACTCTGAACTGCTGTTCGGTGCATACGCACAAACAGAAGTCAGAGTTCCCTAGATGTAGGGTAGCGAGTCTAGCGACCCTCTCGTCCACCTGGGTAAACTCCAACACTGCGGCACTCAGCCGGGGTTTTACGAGTAGCCCCACAGCCGCCCAGGAAACTCCAGAGAAGAATAGAGTCCAACCCCTATTTGTACTGTCTTGTAGGAGCCTTATAATGAGTGTATTACATGAAACATACCACACCACATCATTATGCATCAGAGAAATTTTGGCCAGATGGACACATCAATATTTGCATCATAAATGAGTATCCTAGAATTGTTACCCTCTACCGGCTGTTACCTCTGCCCCATCCTACAGATATACAGTGACCATAATGGCATACAAATATATCTGATTGTTATTGGATAAACTTTGCAGGCTAATTTATTTTCATTTTTATGGCTTGATCTGTCTAGAATTTTCTGTAATGCAATTAAAATTAGTGTTGCCTTTTTGCAAACCAGAAATTCCTACTTGCACCGTATGTTTCAGTACAGGCCACAGTAGCCATTGGAGATGATGTTCAGTTGGTCTTCAACTTCACTGCTAGAGGCTACTTAATCTACACACATGAGCTTTAGGGCACACTCACACTAGGCCATCTGTACGATGGGGGAGGGGGGGGTAGAGGTGTTGCTGCGCTTTCTCCAGAGACAACGCAGCGATATGATCATGAACCGAAGACGTTGAATGATGGTGTGATGATCTACGAGAGACGAAGAGGAACTGTCCTCACGAGGCTTTTGTTGGAATAAAAAACAAGTGGTCAGCAAAATAAAGAATATGATGGCGTTTTTGCACTTAGTTATAGTTAATCGCGTGTGTAGCCTACAGACGTGAACTTGTTCTTGCATGCGGGTGTCTTCAGGTGAGCACACCTCTCCAGAGTGTGCTCAGGCCATGGAATTGAACTGTACTTGAGTACGGTTGGCGTGCACACTAGCCAAACGATGTAGACTTTCGGGGCGTAGAGGTGTCAAACGGACTTGGGCACGGTACAGATGGCCTAGTGTGAGTACGCCCTTTGCCCAACGATGGCCAACAGGAAGAATAATGGGCCTCAGTATATTTTTCTTCCCAATGGCTGTTGCCACCGTTATCACTGATCCCCCCCCCCACAGTATAATAACATTATTATTATACTGTTAAGTAAATTTAGTTAATTTGCACTTTTCCTTTTTATCAGTCCTATATTGCTTCAGACCTATGAATGACACAAACGGACTCAAACATGAGTCTGCCGACTCAGTCGGGGAGAGGGTTGGGAGAATTGATCAGGGCTGAGAGACAGCTCTGATTGTCGTGTGGTCTGCGAGTGAGTGGACACGCACACTCACATACACTCTACTATAATCTGGCGCGGGGAGGGATTTAGGAGGTATATCGGTGATTACAGTTGAAACAGCCAATGGGAAGAAACAACCGGCCCATTCCAATGAATGACTCGGATATCTGGATTTAAATGTTTATATTCAAACATACCAGAGCCCACTCACCCTTTTTGCAATCCTTCTTTAATCACATGATGGACAGACCGTGCCGACTGCTGGCCATCCCATGATGGCCAGCAGTCAGTTCGATTGCATTCCGTCTTGATTGGTAAGGCCTTGGAATATCCTGAGACTTCAGTTAAAACTTGTATTGCTTGAATTATCTGATCCATATATTCACCACTTGGATATTAGAAATGTATATTGATTTAAACCAATTTTGAATATCTGCAACTTATAAATATATTAAAAGGTGCCATTGGAAAATATATATTTTAATTCATGTTTTGACACGGTAGGCCTACAACTTCAAATGCCATATTTTAATTTCAGAGGTAAATTCAATAACCAATAAATCCAGATCAACCTGGTTCATTTAAAAGGTATAATATTTAAATTTCAAGGGGTTAACATTCCCATATACAGAGTTCATTAGTTTTTAAAATTAAAAAAAATTAGAGCAATAATTTGCTTCTATACCAAAGCTGATTGGTACGACGTGACGATTTCGCCTGTATTCAGCCCATCTGTGCGGGGAATGAAACACTGGCCCTTTCAGACCGAACTAACCCTTTAAGACAGAACGGACCCCTGCATTGACCGTCGTAGGGAATCACTCACTGGTTTACATTTGGGATATTTAGCAGACGCTTTTATCCAATGCGACTTACAATAAGTACATTTGTCATAAGAAGTGAAACAATATCGCTGTCGCCTGTCGGTACAGTAAAGATGTTCTCCGTCCCCTTATTTGTGTTGCTCAAGTAGTGTTGCCAGATTGAGCCTGATTTTCCGATCAATCTGGCAACACTGGCTGAAGCGCGCTGCAGCCAGTGTTGCCATATTGGGACCGATTTCTCGCCCAATCTGGCAACATTGTGCTAAAGTCTATTCCTGTGCATTGCAGAGCGGCTTTACCGTTAACTGGTCTGGAGTAAGATGATCAGGGCCGAGAAGATACCGCAGCATCCTCCTTTGTTTTCAATTCCAGGGTACCAAGGTAAGCAGATCTGAAATTATTTTAGAGGACTGGCTGTCGTCATTTGAGGAATAACTGGGCGTCATTCGTCGATGACTGCACATGAACGATGTGTACCTTCTCCTCGTTGTAATGCCTCCATGTCGACACCATGGCTATTGTTGGGATAGATTGTCACATGAGCCACATTTTGCAATAATTAACTGTTCCCGTGCACGGCACACAATGTGATCTGCACAAGTATATCGATACGAGGCATCTTTCTCCTGTTGCAAAATACAGTAGACGTCATGGTACAGGTAGGACCGCCATGCTACAGAGCTCAGACATTGGCAATTCGTGTTGTGGTTGATTTTATTTGTGGGGCTTTTTGATCCCTTTGCACCACCAGCAGTGCACACACGTACATACACATTGAGATGCGGACACATATTGCATTAGATATTTTACCTGGATATAGTGTATTAAATATGTATTGGTTGCACTCAGTCTCGCTTGAGGACGTCATTTATTATGACTTTTAGGATGCATATTGTCATTCCTAGTTTGTTAGTGATTTACAGCCATATTTGGGTGGTTATTCACCTTGTTTTGCAAAAAATGTGAATTCACAATACCAATGACGTTTTGTTTCTCTCTCGCTGGCATCATTTATCACGCAATACCAGCTAAATCAAAATAGTCTTGGTCGAAGTATAGGCCTATCACTACTATTATACTTTTCTTTTTATACTGTGATTCATCTTTAAATGAAAAACGGATGCATTATCATTCCATTGCTTGACTTGCTCTACAGTAAGATAACACACAGATCGATTGACAGATGCACATGGGTTCACTTCAGGTAAACAACTGATGATAAACAGTATAGTTGGTGGCTAGGCTCAATTGTAATGTTGACATTTATCATCACCAGTGCTCCTGTTAGATTATGTAGGCCTAACAGTTAATACTACCGACAGTTCATGCATCAATATAGATTAATGCAAATATGTATATTTGAGTTGTATGTTATTTAAAGTGGTATTCTTAGGAATGAAATCGAAGTATGTAAAGGTCAACCTCCTTGGGAGTTCTTCTTGGATGCAAATATGTCAAGCCTCTATCCCTGATAAGCACAGCAACATGTTTATTTGGATAGAACATAGTTGACTGAGTGAACTGGAAAAATCAAGCCTGACAGATATTTCAACAAGATTGCTATGGCAATGAAATCAAATGATGGGATCTAATCAGATTCAGATTAGCCCCATAATCTAGTTAGTCTAGAAGTTAGTATAAAAGGGTAATTGTTCATGGTGGTCAAATTATACTTTTAAATTGTATATATGGAGGCTAATAGGGCTATGCCTTGGTTTGTATCAAATTTAGGACTCTTTTGTTGCATTGCTGTTGCATTCTACCCAACAGGTGTCCATAAAAAGTTTAGTATTTGGTTGAATTGTACTCAGAGGTGGGAAATACAGCAATACTTTTTTAGTTTTTATTCTTCCAACAACTTTTTACCTTTACTCCCTACATTTTAACACAAATATATGTACTGTACTTTGTGGATGACTTTAGCTTCAATGCATTTGGGGGGAATTATCGATCATTTCTTTATTTCGCATCATTGTAAAATGGCCTTCCCATCATAAAGACATATTTCAACCTAAATGGATGGGACATAGGAAAGACAAAAACACACCCTCATCAGTGCATATAGAACACGACACACCCCCCGTAACAAGAACAAAACAACTTAGAAACGGAGACAGACCTTTTGAATCGAGATCTAATTGTTCCTCGAAATCAGTGGCGATTACACTGCCCGTGGTAAATTACCGTCTTGAGCTAGCACCCCAATTTACCCTCCTGGACCCTACATTGCTTTCATTCTGATGTAAATGCGAATTGCCGGCTCCGCGGTTCCCGGGGGCGGGACTTGGGGTAGAGGTGTTGCTGCGTTGTCTAGACAGAGAAAACGCAGCGATATCAACATGAGAAGTTCTAAACTGGAGAGACTGTGAAATCCACAAGCTGCTGATCATTTGAGAGAAAGTGATGTTGCATTAACAAAGACAGGGAAAGATGGCGATCTATGAGAAAGACGCTGAGGAACTCTTTCCTTACGAGGCCCGCACCTTTCGCCCACTCTGTCACTCAGCACAGGGGCCCCACAGGGTTGTGTACTGAGCCCTTTACTCTACTCCTTGTACACACATGACTGTGCCCCATCTCACACTACCAACACCATAGTGAAATTCGCAGATGACACAACTGTGGTGGGTCTGATCACCAAAGGTGATGAGGCCAATTACAGAGAGGAGGTTCAAAGGCTGACAGAGTGGTGCTCAGAGAACAACCTGAGCCTCAACATCAAAAAAACAAAAGAACTGATCATTGATTACAGGAAGAAGCAGGACACACACACACCACTTCACATCAACGGGGAGACGGTGGAGAGGGTGTTCAAATTCTTGGGCATACACATCTCAGAGAACTTATCATGGGCAATAAACACAACAGCAATAGTTAAGAAAGCACAGCAGCGGCTATATTTTCTCCGCACACTCAGGAAAGTCAATCTCTCACAACAGCACCTAAGGTCCTTCTATCGCTGCTCCATCGAGAGTGTGCTCACCTACGGAATTCTGTCGTGGTACGGTAGCAGTTCTGCTGCAGACAGGAAGTCACTGCAGAGGATTATTAAAACCGCCCAAAACATCATCAACCAACAGCTACCCACCATGGACACCATCTTCAACTCCCGATGCTTGCAGAAGACACACAACATTATGAAAGACTCATACCACCCTGCCAACTATCTGTTTGAACTGCTGCCCTCAGGGAAACGTTACAGGTCCATCAGAACACGCACCACAAGATTCATAAACAGTTTCTATCCCAAAGCAGTCACCATACTTAACTCTGACCTGAAAATAAATCCACTAGTTCCGACAGTATTAATCCGTGACGTCCACATGTAATGCAATGCTCAGCACTTTACATATTTGTACTACTATTTTAAGGCATACTATATTTTTTTACTATTTTTTAGGCATACAATGGCACTAAGTTAACGGTATAGTGTATGACGACATGAATGTAGTGAGTGAACGAAATGTTGAATGTATTTTCTTTATTTCTTTATTATTTATTATGTTACCTTTTTAAATGAGACCAGTACGTGAGTGCACTGAATTTCGTTGTACTTCTGTCCAATGACAAATAAATATATCCTATCCTATCCTTTTGTCGGGATGAAAAAAAAAGTGGTCAGCAAAATAAAGAATATGTTAGCGTTTTCGCACTTGTAAATAGTTTATTGAGTTTGTTGCCTACACTTACACTCAGATGTATACTCATTCTTACATGCGAGTCTCTAGAATCATAAAAAAATAAAAACATCAATAGAATGCAAATTATTCTAAAGAGATCTACTCTCCGTGCGTAGCCCCAACTTCTCCATTGAACCAAGAAAGCCCGCTCCGTGACGCCTGGGGATTTCACCCCCTCGGTTTTACACAGGCAATGCAGTGAAATTGCCGCGACCGAACCGGCTTGGCAGTGTAATGCCGCTTTTCCACCGCACATGTAGCTCGACTCGACTCGACACGACTCGACACGGTAGCAGCACGGGTCGTTTTCCACCGCAAATAGTACCTCCTGGACGTGGGCGGGGTCGGCTGCGCGAAAGGGCCGTGGCGTATTTTTGTACGCGACGCAAACAACACCTACGCAACCCACACATGGACAGAACTCACATAACAACAATGGAGGACATCGATGCGATGGTATTCGTGTTCGTATTATTAGCTGGCATGTTGAAGTTGAAGAAGTGGAATATGTTGGCTGCTATGGCTGTTACCAGCATGGTTGCCATGTCGCTCTCGTGACTTCGTCACACTCTCTGGCCAATCAGTGGCCGGCCGTCTGCCGACGTCACCTTTTAGCATCGGCTCAGCTCGCTTGGAACCTAGAGCGAGGCGGTACTAAAAAAAGCAGCCACTTCAGGTACCAGATACCATGTTTTTGCGGTGGAAACGCCAAAAATGCGAGCTGAGTCGAGTCGAGCTGATACCATGCAGTGGAAAAGCGGCATAATAAGGCCTACTGTTTGACAGCACGTCGGTCTCAATCATTCGGCACACCGGCTTTGTGACGGCCTCAAACCGGTGCACGCTACACCCTCTCCCCCCGGCTAGCAGCATCGTGACCTTTGGTTGTGAGCCATCCTCAGACATGGAATATGCGATACCACATTGGCTGTACCAAAAGCACTGGGGGTGCTTGTTCTTAATGTAGTACAGCATATTGCTAGCACTACTACTAAACTGAAGAGAAGCATCACACAAGTTAGATTTGACTTTGTTGCCTTTCTTGAGGAAAGTTTCGTTCAGCGCACTTTTTTACCTCTTAGACTGTTATAGACCAACATGCGTAACTGGTCAAAAATATTCACGGTGGTTAGTAGGGGTGTGACGATTCACTCATCTCACGATTCGATATGATACACGATATTGGGTTCAGGATTCGATATTGTAACGATATTTTTAACAAAACTTGAATGAAGAAAATGTATGACTGAAAAAATATTGTCATTGATTTTTAAGACACAAAATATGCAAAACAATGCTGAGGGGTATTCCATAAAGCCGGTTTTATCACATAACCGGGTAAGTTAACCCAGGGTTTGCGGTAACCCTAGGTTTTCCGTTCCAAAAGGATCACGGTATGTTAGTTGCTATAGAAACATATGCTCTGAATCAAACCTGGTCGGACCAGGTTAAGTTTGAAACATAACCCGGTTTTGGGTATTTCAACCGGCGTTCACCGCAGATTTCATGTGTTCACAATGGTATGCCCTTTTGATGAGAGAACTGCTGATATCGGAGCGCAAATTATACGTGCCATCCACCGGGAGCGATTGATAAGACCACGGCTCGACATCTTGGCATATCGGATGACTTTTTGCTGGAGTGGAGTGATATAGATTCTCGCGCAAATCTTTAATATATTTAAATAGCCTAATATAGCCAACACTAACAATCGAGGACCTGGCCTCAGTTCACTCCAGACTATTTGCGTAGCCCTCCGTTTTTTTCAAATGGTAGTTTTATCTAGGCTATAATTTTGGAGATGCTGAGCACATCTCAGTCATTTCAAATTACCCATCCAAGATTTGTATCGGCCTCCTATCATACAAAGAGCAATATTGTCTGAGTACAATGCCGAGAGGCATTAACATAAAGTATAAAATAGTCCTAACGGACTTGCGGAGAATGTTCGATCGTAGCCGGCGGCTTCATTACAAGCAATAATCCATCTTGATCTGTGAAGTTGATGAATTGTCATTTAAGTTTTCTACCCAGTTACCAAAAAAAGAAACCTTTGGAATAGTATGCGCTGTGGCAAGCACACGGTTTGCATGTGTTAGCCTACTTCGAAGGCAAAAAAAATCGGAAATACAAGAAAACACAAAAACCTACATTCAACCAGTGGGGTATGGCCCCTGACTTTCTGAGGTGGTAGGTACCCCCTCCATGCCAGGGCACCCTGAATTTATGTTTATTAACAGCTCCTCCACCGGGGTCAAGACAATTTGAGGGCCAGATCCAGTCTGCCGACTGTCGGCCTTTTCACGATTGGCTTAAAAAAATGGCTTATTTAAATTTATACCAATACAATGGTGGGAAAAGCTTACCAGTTTGTGTGTTTTTTATACTTCATTTTTATACTTGATCCTCTGACCGCTTGGAAGCAATCGGAGTACATATTTCTTTAGAAGAAAGGGGTTATGTGGTAGGATCTTTAAGAATGCTTAACTGGGATATTTATATATTCATGGCTCAAATATTAAGGATCATGCTTTTGACGTGTAACTAACGCATTTACGCGGTCAGCGATCCGCTGCCAGGCTTTGGTTCTCCGGGTTGCAGAGGCTTTAGCGTTCCCTTTTCTTGTGATAATGTCATTCTCCTCGTCATAGCTCTCCAGGAGAACCTGGAGTTCCATTTCATTGAAATAAGCGGCCCGTTTCGCCATATCGATCAGGGTTTCCATGATCCATACATCACGTCTTTTTAGGTTTGGCGTGGACACGCACAACCCTGTGTTAACCAACCCCGAGTTGATTGAACTAATGCATAACCGCTGCTGTGGAACCCAAAACTCTGGGTTGGTCGGCACAGGGTCAATCAACCTAGAGTTCAGCGTTAACTCAGTGTTTGTTAAACCTCCGTTCGTGGAACACCCCTCTGTTTGCCCTATATTTCCATTTGTTATGAAATTGTAAACAAGATACATGGTACGGACTAATCATCTTGTCATAAATGGCATTAAACAAAAGTTTTTCTTATGCTGCTTTTCCACCGACAGTACTAGCTCAACTAGCCTCGACTTGGCCCGCCTTTTTTTGCGTTTCAATTGCCAAAATCTTGTACCTTGTGCCTGTTACTTTTTTAGCCATGAGAGCTGGACCGGTACTTTTGTGTGATGTTAACAGGCTGCTGGCCACTGATTGGCCAGAAAGTTAAGCCACTGGACGAGTGCGATGTCCGAGCCTGACGACCGATACCAGGTGTTCTGCCGAAAATGGAATCCCTGCCTGAAATTGCAGCCCCTCTCTGCGATGAGACACTTATCGTAGAAAGCGATATGCAAGATTTCTTCTGACGAAAAGAGGGTTCATAGTTTATAGCAGTATTTATATCATGTCATCACAAGAAGAAATGCAAGATTTTATAGGCGACTACGAGGGCACTAAAATATTTAATAGTTGACAAGTCATACATGACGAAATAAGAGCGAGTTCAAGCGGAGAGTCGGTGCGATTTCAGACCGGGATTCCATTTTCAGTACAACACCGGCATCTTTAAATACTAGCATCAGTGTTCAGTCAACAATAGTGATTGATTATTGAACACCGCAAGATCAGCACGCAAGAACACGCCGTGGACTGTGACAGAGGTGGAGATGCTCCTGTGTGTAATTCAATTCAATTTTATTTGTGTAGCCCTTAATCACCATTACAGTCTCAAAGGGCTTAACAGGCCAAATATTTGTGACACCCCCCTTTACCCATGCCCCCACACGGGCAAGAAAAAACTCCCTTGAATCAGCAAGGAAGAAATCTTGAGAAGAAACCTAGTGTAGGGGATCCCTTCTTCCAGGGATGGTCAGGAGTGCAATGGATGCCACAATTGACATACAGGTAAATACATGCACATCATATTAAAATGGTGATGGGGTTCTGCCGGTTATCCATGAGGAGAGTCGAGGCATCCAGTCCAGTACCCGTAACACGCTAGAACAGACAGAATAGTGAATTAGAACGGAAAAGTACATAGTGGGAATGTATAATGTAATAAGAAAAGCACAAGCAAACAGAGTAGTCTTCACTCTCGCATCAGTTGTTTTCACACTCCAAATGCAAGATTGTAGAGGTGCGTTTTGAGCTTCCCTTTGAATAGCTCCACAGAGTCAGCTTCCCTGATCGCTGATGGCAGCCTATTCCATAAAAAAGGGGCTTGATAGGCAAACAGGCCTACACAAACGTGTGTAGGCCTGTTTGTTTGTCTCATGGATAAGCATGCGCAGTTTCGCGCATGGCTGCTATGCGACCCGCCCACGTTGAAGATGTACTTCTTTAAAATGGAAACACGACGTGCCTGGAACCAAACAAAGTTGTTCCGCGCTAATTCGTGGCGAGTTCAGCTGGTACTGTCGGTGGAAAAACGGCATTAGTCTATACATTTTTAAAGTGCAAACTTGTTTCCATAAAGTCTGCAAAAAATATATATATATATCGTGATTAATTTTTTTCATCTCAACGCATTTCATCACGTTTTAATATCGTGATATTTCGTGGCACAAAATATTGTCACACCCTAGTGGTTAGCGAGGTGGTGGTTATCGAATGGGGGAACCGAAGGGTAGACGCAGACAACGGAGGTTGAATTAAACAGGTTTATTGTAGGGAGGATGTGGGCAGTAGGGAATAAACAGGAGGTGGAAAAGATGGATGAAAGGCAGGCAGGGCTACTGGCAGGTAGGCAGGAAGATGAGCACACTGGGTGGATTGCAGGCAGGTACTGGGAGGGAACATCGAACACAATCTATTTAGAAATACAATATTCACTAATGCCGACTAATGGTTATCTACCACTGTGGTTGAAACAAAAATCTGCCGTGAGTGGGTGAAGAACCGGGGTTTAAGAAGGGCAGGATGATGGAGATTGAGGGCAGGACTGCATTTCCAACAGGTGTAGAGCTTGGTCTCCCCCTAAGAGAGGGAGACCGAGCAGAGCATCGGCTGGGTACGGGCACGGCCGTTGACTTCCCTAGGTTCAAGTTCTGACATTGAAAACGAGTTAATGTTCATTATTAGGTGAGTGCTGCATGCAGCCCTCGACTATTGTTCTTAATAAGTTTTAAGTTTTATTCTTTCTTTCTTTCTTATTCTCTGCAAACGTTACGACCGGCCTAGGGGAACCGGACACAACAAATGGTGCTCCCCTCTTTTCCCCACTCCCAAGGACGACCAGGCACACAGGGCTGCAGTCCAGCATAAGTTAATTTATTCAATTGATGGAGCCTCGGGGTGAGCATAGCCAAAACAACAAACAAAAACAATCTAACCCAAAACTAACTTCCCTAACCGACAAACCAAAGAAAACAAAGATAAACCAAACAAGCTACTCACCCCTATGATTGCCTGGACTGCTAAAGTTTTAACATATCACAACACAATACAATATAATGCCATATGGTAAAGCCTGGTGCAGTTGGGAGCAGGGTCCAGAGAAGGAGAATGATTGTCTCCAGCGGCGGCCATTTATAGTAGCTCCTCCAGCCCCTGCACCAATCGACAGCCAGCACCTGGAGAGACACCAATGGTGGTAGCACCACCCTCAGGCTGGGAGGAGCAGCACCTGGAGAGGGAGAGAGCCTAAGGGTGGTAACACCACCCTCAGGCCGGGAGGAACCACAGCACAGACGAAATCCATACAACACTGCAAAATACACATACGACCCTGGGTCGTAACACCCCCCCACCTAAGAACAAACATTTCCTCCTCTACAGGAAATGTTTGACCCATTAAAATCTAGACAGTGCACGGCCATGATATTGTCTAAGCCTTTCTTGTCTCGGTGCCTCTTGACCTCTCTCTCCACAAAGACGACATTCCGTCTCTCTGAGGCACCTAGAGGCAGACGCTACGGGCTAAGGGCGGCCCTTAAACACTCCATCGATCAGCTGGAACCAGAAGCGTCTCCTTCAACACCTTCAGACTCAATCGACGGCTCGGCAGAGGTGCATTCTGGAGCGGGCGACGTTAGACCAGCGCCTTGCTCGTGGGCCCCCGGCAGGAGTTTGTGAGATACTGAGTCAAACGCCTTAGCCAGATCAATGAACACCATTGCCAATGGTGTCCCCTTCTGCTTGCTCTTCCTCAGGAGCCCATCTATCACAAGCAGGTTCTCGGAGCACCCTTGTGCCTCCTTGAACCCTTTTTGCCTATTGCTGGTGGGACACGCGCTGGCCAATCTGCGATGCAGAATCGAGGAGAACAGCCGCAGAACCATCGAGCCAATTGTGATTGGCCTCCAGTTGGATGGGGATTTCCTCTCCGTAGGGTCCTTCGACTTCGGTAAGAGGGTTGTTCTGTTGCGCTTCAGCGCCTCCGGGATATTCATATTCACCAGGAACCCGTTAAACAACCTCGCCAGCTTCTTCCCTTTCGGATCCCACCTTACCAGGCCCACCTTCGTGATTCCATCCGGACCCGCCGCCGAGCCTGTCTTAATTCCTTTCCTCGTTTTCATTACGTCGGCAGGGGTGATGGGCCTCGCCAGCAGTTTATTATCGCACGCCTGGGTCGAGCCGAACCCCCCTAGACCTCTGAACTGGTCAACCGACTCCCACTTTCCTTTAAAGTACCTGGTTACCACACTGCTCTTAATTGGACACAGCCCACTGTCGCTGCCGTCCAACACCAATCTCGCCGCCTTCCCTTTTTCCATGTTGAAACTTCTTTGCATTTCCTCGAAGTTCATCTTCATCCCGCTGGAGGGCCTGCGTCCCGTGAAACGCTTATTCCTTAACGCTTGTCCCCTCTTAGTTAACGTCCTTGTCCTCCCCACATTGCCCTCACTCCTGACGAGATCGTCCAGGATGTTCCCAGTCTCCACTTCATCTGGAGTGAGGGTCGACCACTCCCTATCACTTCCCTTCGCCCTAGCCAGCGCTCTTTTGATGCCTGCTCGTACTGTGCTCGGTCCCGCATTGCACGGCACACTCCTTTCCACCATGAGATGCTGCTTCATCTCCCTGGTTTCCTCTTCTTGGCTCGGCCCAGCCTGGGCTCGACCCTGCCTCGCCATGTACCTGATTTTGCCCCTCACCTGCTCCTTCGTGCGCCCTGGGATCAGTACACATGCTTCGGCGAGGATGCCCCTTCTCTCTTCTCCTTCCCCCATCAACCCCCGAAGAACCGCCACTTCTTCCTCAGACCACTTCCCTTTTTTACTCTCGTCCTGCTGTTTCTCACTGCGTACTTCTGCCTGTGCCACATATTCCTCCATATGGGCCGCCCTCATGTGCAGCGACAACCCCCTGTTGGTCTTGAACGCTCGCTCGCACATGGAGCATCGTATTCCCCTCTCTGGCGCCCTTCTGGTGTTCATGCACTTTGCCGCATGACATGCCATTTCGTGTCTTCCCCTTCGTGACACTCCACACCTGGCGCACAACAGGATCGTTTTATTTATCCTGTGCGCCCTCCTTAGGTGGTTCACACAACTCCCTGCTGTTTCCAGCCTATCCTCGCATAACTCACACGCCTGCCCTTTATACGGGAAGCTGATCTCCACCACTGTTCTTCTAGCGAGGCGTCCTCCACCACCTGCATCGTTCCCTTCTTCGACATACCCAGGCGCTCCAATATTTTGTTGTTAGTCCACAGCCACTTACCTCTGACGCCCATAACCATTCCATGGGACGACGTGTTCTGGATCCCTGGAAATTCCAGAGCCAATGCTCCCAAAACAGGCCTGTATTTCCTCGCCTTCTCCCGCGCCTTCACCGCCTTCTCCTCCCTTCCATCAAACCTAACCGTCACGTCCACCACCAATAGGTCGGGCCCTTTCACGAACTCCAAGTCCGGCACTCCCATTCTCCCTGTACTCATGGTGATGTGCTTTTCCCGCATCACCCGCCATCCTTTCCGCTCCCCCACTGCCGCCAACAATGCGCACACATGGTTATGCCTGTTCATCCTGTTCAGCTTGGTCTCAGCACACCCGCCCAGTATGTGCAAGCTTGTTTCTGGTTGCGTACCGCACGCCCTACACGGGGGGGGTTAAATGTAAAGTACATTTGCCCATATCTGCCATGCTCGAATGATATACGCCTGTTTCCAGAATCTCCTTCCTTCGATAGATAGCCACGATTTGCTTATCTTATCACCTTTGAGCAGGCTTACTCCAAACCCTTGTGGTCCCATCCTTGTCCACCTCTTGAACTCCATATCTCTCCACGGTTCAGGCCCCACAAATTTAATTTGTTCCGGGTCCAACAGGTCTTCCCGTGCCCTCTGCACGCTCTCCGTGGATCCACCCTTCCATTGTTTGATGAACTCCCGGGGAGTCATTACATATTTCGCCAACCCCGCTGTGGTTTGGTCGTTCGAATGGTATAGCGTTGAGATTCTCCTTGCGATGGCCACCGGCACTGCCTTGCTAAGACATGGTACAGCTAGACCTCCGTCCGCCTTCCTGCTATACAATATCCCGTTTGTTGTACCAGGGCTCAGGTGCAACCATCGCTTGATCGTCCTCCTTATCTCCATATCCGCACTACGCAAATTTGTCTGTTTTGCCGAGCAGTGCACCGCTTTATACATCAGCCTTGGCACCGCATATTCACACAGCACCTCCACCTTCTGTGTTGGCTTCAGCGGTGCATCCGCGATCGACGCCACCATGGCCAGCACCGTCGCCGCAACCATACTTATTCCTTCTCCGCACAACTTCCACTCCGGGCAGTCATTGATCCCTCCTACTGTTCTTTTCCCTTTTGCGATGAGGAACCCTTGACATTTTGCCGGGTTTACCCTCAAGCCCGAGAGCTCGCAAAACGCCTCCAGGATACCAATGTTCCTCGCCATTCCGCTCCAAGAGTCGCTGAGCAACACCAAGTCATCTGCGTAGGCTATTACCGTTATGTTCTCCTCCCCATATCTGAAGCCCCTTCCCAGACCCTCTAGCGCCCCAAGCAGTGGGTCGATAGCCAGATTGAATAGTAGGGGCGAAAGGGGATCTCCCTGCTTTACTCCGATCTTCATCCCGGTCTCTGGGGTGAACTCCCTGCCTGTCCGTACTCGGGTGCTGCAAACGTGATAACGGTGCCCGATGAGGTCTACCTTCCTCTCTGTGAGGACCCATTGGATATGCTTATGCGATACCGAATCGAATGCCTTGGCAAGATCAATGAACACCATTGCCAGTGGTGTCCCTTTCTGCTTGCTCTTCCTCAGCAGCCCATCTATTACCAGCAGGTTCTCGGAGCACCCTTGTGCCTCCTTGAACCCCTTCTGCCTGTTGCTGGTAGGACAAGCGCTGGCCAATCTGCGATGCAGAATCGAAGAGAACAGCCGAAGGACCATTGAGCTAATTGTGATAGGCCTCCAGGAGGGTTGTTGTGTTGTGCTTTAGCGCCTCCAGGATATTCTTGTTCACCAGGAACCCGTTGAACAACCTTGCCAGCTTATTTCCCTTCGGATCCCACCTCACCAGGCCCACCTTCATAATACCATCCGGACCCGACGCAGAGCCCCTCTTAATTATTTTCCTCAGTTTAAGTACGTCGGCCGGGCTCATGGGCCTTTGCTAGATGTTTATTATTGCAAGCCTGGGTCCAGCTGAACCCCCCCCCTAGACCCTTGAACTGGTCTTCCGACTCCCATTTTCCTCTGAAATACCTGCTTACCTCACTGCTCTTAATCGGACACAGCCCGCTGTCACTGCCGTCCAACACCAACCGCGCCACCTTCCCCTTCTCCCTGCTGAACCTTCCTTGAATGTCCTGGAAGTTCAGCCTCCTCCCGCTGGAGCCCCTGCGTCCCGTGTAACGCTTGGTCCTCAAAGTTCGTCCCCTGCTCGTCAACGCCCCTGGTCTCCGCACGCTCCCCTCGTTCCTGACGAGATCGTCTAGGATGTTCCTAGTCTCCTCCTCGCTGACCCATCCATATCGCTTCCCTCCAACCTAGCCAACGCTCTCCTGACGCCTTCTCGCAAAATGCTCAGACCTGCATTGCACGGCGCACTCCTTCCCACCATTAGATGCCACTTCATCTCTCTGGCCTCCTCTTCCTGGCTCGGCCCTGCTTCGCCATATACCTGATCTTTCCTCTCACTTGCTCCTTTGTGCGCCCTGGGATCAGTGCACCTGCCTCAGCAAGAATGCCCGTTCTCTCTTCCCCTTCCCCCATCAACCCCCGAAGAACCGCCACTTCTTCCTTGGACCATTTCCCGCTCTTACCCTGGTCCCGCTGCCTCTCCCTGCGTACCTCCGCCTGGGCCACATACTCTTCCATATGGGCCGCTCTCATGTGTAGCGATAACCCCCTGTTGGTTTTGAAAGCCCGCTCGCACATGGAGCATCGTATCCCGAGCTCCGGCGCTCTCCTTGCATTCATGCATTTTGCCGCATGACACGCCATCTCGTGTCTCCTCTTCCGCGACACTCCACATCTGGCGCACAACAGGATCGTTCTGTTTATCCCATGCGCCTTCCGCAGGTGACTCACACACCTCCCTGCTGTTTCCAACATATCCTCGCACAGCTCGCACACCTGCTTTCTATACGGGAAGCTGATCTCCACCACCGTTCTCTTAGACAAGCGTCCTCCTCCTACACCGCCCTTGTCCAACTACATTACCTGCAGGCTCTTCCGACCCCCTCCGGCCCCGAAATGCCCCTTCCTCAGTGTCGCTACCGCCCCTTCTCCCCCAGCCTTCGTGTGGCTGGCCTCACCGCGCTGGCTGGGCTCCCTGGGCACCCCCAACACCGTCGATCTTGCACCCTGCTGTGCTCTCCCTCCAGGTCTGGCGCCTGCCCCGGCCGCTTCCACACCGCTAGGGCGGCGCCTAGAACCCCTTGGCTCTTCCGACCGACTCCTGTTGCTACGCCCTCTCTTCCTCCCTGATCCCCGTCCAAGGTCGGGAGTCCAACTACCTTGCGTCCGCCTCTCACCGCTTACCGGAGCATTTTTGGACTTTACCCGGAGCCTCGTTACAAATGAAATCGGTTGGTGGACAGGCAAACTCGAGTTTGCATATACACACAGACAAGTTTTCTGAAGCAAATTTTATGTGTGTTGCCACGTGGGCGTGCAGAGTGCATAAAGCAAAATTAAGTATCAAATTTCTGTGCGGCGCGTGCCGTGCCGTTCCGTGTGCACAACGCCAGAATTCAAAAAGTTAAGAGATGGCGGAAGAGCGAAGCGCAGCAAAGTATTGAAATACTTTGCAGAAATAGGAGATCATAAGGTGAAATTTAAAATATGCCAAGCGAAATTGAGTACTACAAGTACTATGCGGCCAGGCGCGTGCCGTCCATATGGGCAGGTGGGACGGCATGCGGCCAGGCGCGTGCCGTCCATATGGGCAGGTGGGACGGTGAACTCCCAGCAAAAGCATGCTCCCAAAAAAAATAGTTCCTCAGTAAATCATTGCTCCAAGTTTATTTTTAATAATGTGATTGTCACATTAACTATCTATAGTTTCTGTAGGCTTTCCGACTATTTTTGGTCTGTTGATAACAAATTGATGGTGGCGATTCTAGTTGAGTTTAACGAGTCATGCAATGTGGGGCAGGGGAGCTCAACGACCGCGTCCCTCCGTATGTTTCTCGCATAACCCTGCAGGCTGCAATAAGAATTGCAATCCGCGCTATAAGACGCCCATATGGTCGTAAAGTAGTCTGCCCCATGGTTATATTCTAGGACTGTTGTTGTTTAAAATCAAATAACTCTGCCTGTATCTTTCGGCATTGAAGCCTATTTATTTATTTATTTCAGCAGGTATTAAAATTGTATACCTGATTTAAACAGCTGTTATTGAGAGATTTGCACACATCGTCGGGCCAAGTTCCAAATCGAAGGTCTGCTTGATTGGTGACTTGTATTTCTACTTTTCATGTATTTGTAATGCACTCGCTAAGCCTGATGTTAAATTGTTTTTAGATTGTTAAAATAAAAGAAAAAAAAAGAAATAACTTCCCTATAATGTCAAATTTGTCCATTGAAATTTTTGACTTTGCAGAGTTGGTGTTTCCATTGCACATAGGCTATTCCAATTAGCCCGACATCATACGAAAAGTGTTGATTTCCCAACACACACACAGAAACACCCCCAGAGGCATTAGTCGATGCAATGTGATCCAAAAAAAAAAGGCCACTTCAGCTGTTAAGATCCAAGGCTCCGTTAGTTTTTTCCTATTTTCATAAACAGGCATCTGTGAGTACAGTCAAACTACTTGTTTTGCTTCTGACATTACCCTTTTTTTTTTTTCTGTTATATAATCAACTTGAATCCTCAAAATCTTTTTCTTGTTCTCTCTTACACACAAAACAAACTAACCTGAATCCCTTACCCAAATGTTGTTACCCTAACGTAATTTGGTGGGATTAATTTAACAAACGAAAAATGTAGTGTACCTACATTATGCAGGGTTTTCCTCTGAAAGTCAACCATATGTGCTGACAATGACCTGAGTTTTATCCCTGTATTTTTGAAAAACCAAACCAAAATTTGAGTTTCTATGCCATTTGTTTTTGCTATTTTGTTATTTCGTAAAAATGTCTGACAACCAGGCAAAGGAGCATAATATTATTCTTACACTGTCTACACACACTATGTGGGTCACCAAACATTTTTCTTTATTATTCCATGCATTTCTCACATGAATTCCAGTAAGCAAGTGGCAGAACGTATATTGGTATAGTAAGAGGGAGGTTATAAAAACCCTACCCTCTAGAGGTACTCTAGAGGTACATCCAGCCACCTCCCGTAACATTCATCTCATCCGGTCACTGATGCCGCCAGCTCAACATGCCTGCCAAACATTCTTTCATTGTGAGCATCGTGAAAATCATTATTTGCACAATTTCAAGTGAGTAGTTAGCTAATTTGTTTGAATTCCGTGATTTGAATAAGTTGGTTCTTTGTCATCATTACTACAGGCTACAGATAATTTTGTCCTGCCTCCCGGGTATTCTCAATCTTTTTGAGGGGTGGGTATTGTCCGGAATTTGGCGGTATGATACACAGGATTGTCTAGGTGAAAAATGTTCAATGTACAATACTACTAACAACACATAAAGGCCAATATGTCGTACACCTAATCTAAAAACCAGCAACATATAAAGGCCAATGTGCCATAGACATAATGCAAAAAAAAGGAACAATACACAAACGGCAATATGCAATTCACATAACATGTAGTGTAATGTAGTGCAATGTTAAAGTATGCATGACGCAATGTGCAAACCATGTTTTGCAGATCCATATATAAATAACACACCAAACAGGTCTTAATAACTACAATAACCTGGTTCAAAATGATTTGGTGACAGCACAGCTATTTTACAAATAATCCAATTCCAAACTAAATTATACCAGTTCAAATCCCTCACACCACTTTATCATGTGCGTAAAACACAAACACATGGAATGTACGCCAGGATAACATCAGCAGATTCAGCAACTAAGTCGACGAGAGCGAATAAAACTTGATATACATTTCAGAAGTGTAAACGTGGGCCTTCATCATAGCAAAGGTCTTAACTGCCGCAGCCTACCCTACTTCGATTCGCTGTGACGGTTCATGTACAATGGAGATATGGTGCGTTTGCTCTGATGAACTCAGAGAAGGCCGAGCAAGGATACCGAGACAGAATTCAAGATGGCTGCGCCCAGTGTGACTTGAAGAATGATCTGTTTTCATTGTGCTTGGACCGCTTTGGTGGTTTAAATGTCAATTTCAATCACTCGCATTACTGCAATACCTTACTGCGTCCGTATCTCTGCCTATGGCCTATAGCCTACTTATTTTGGAGTGCCTGGTACTCTGCCAATGCTACCGCGACAACAGCTTTCCGGGTGGCGTCCATGTCTTTCTCCAACGACCAAGGGAAACATAATAAAACGCTTGAAGTGTGGCCGTGACGTCACATCCGAGGTCCGAGTGGGTTTCGCAGAGAATACTAAAACGCACCATAGGTCTGGTGGTGCGTTTGAGTATTCTCTGCAAACCGAGTCAAGTGAGTTAACGTTCGTCCATAGAGTGGCGAAGTCACACCCCTTCCGGTAGAGCCCATGGGACCTATGAGATTGAAAAATATGAAAGGGTTTCAATTAGGAATGCGTGATATAAACGATATACAATATAAACGATAAAAAATGGCCTACGATAGAGATTTTAGTTATATTGCTCTATCGCGATAATGCATGTTTGACGCGATCTATCCATGACCCGCGAAATATAAAGAGCGGGTCATGGATGGAGCTACGAGCTGCAACCGTCTGCAACGCATCGTCCGAGACCCGCGAAATTGAAAAAGAGCCACGAGCTGCAACCAGCTGCATTGCATCATCCGCGACCTGCGAAATTTAAAGAGCCACGAGCTGCAACCGGCTGCAACGCATCGTCCGCGACCCGCAAAATTTAAAGAGCCACGAGCTGCAACCGGCTGCAACGCATCATCCGCGACCCGCGAAATTTAAAGAGCCACGAGCTGCAACCGGCTGCAACGCATCATCCGCGACCCGCGAAATTTAAAGAGCCACGAGCTGCAACCGGCTGCAACGCATCATCCGCGACCCGCGAAATTTAAAGAGCCATGAGCTGCAACCGGCTTCAACGCATCATCGTCATCTAAGCAAATATGGCTGAAAGCGACACGGAGGAGCTGGTGATTGCGCTCATTTCATGTTCATTTTAAAATTGTATGCATTCACTTTGCACTTTTATGTTTTAATATCAAGTATCTTTGCACACACTTGGAAGATTTTTCTTTATTTAAAATAGCCAT
The DNA here is from genome assembly GCF_031168955.1 of Gadus macrocephalus. NCBI lineage: Eukaryota > Metazoa > Chordata > Actinopteri > Gadiformes > Gadidae > Gadus > Gadus macrocephalus. Next base: position 19,259,972 of record NC_082389.1, read on the forward strand.
GCCTAATACTGGACGTATTTCCCTAATTCACAGTATCCGTTTCTTTATTAACAAGGCAGCATATGGCGACACATTAGTGCCATAATTCACTGTGATAAAAGATGCATTCGGGCGTATTATATTATTCCACATGTATAGATATTAACTGCGAGCGCGTAAATGATCTCTGCGCGCGCAAAACAGCCTCTCGCGCGCGCAAATTACCTCTGCGCGCGCAAAACAGCCTCTCGCGCGCAAATTTAGTTTTGGCACTATGGGGGAGGGAACCAAGGCAGGGCGGGCTTTCCTATGATTGGCCGTTTCTGAAGCGCAATATTTGATTGACAGCCCTCCTCAGCCCTCCTCTCATTCAATTCTGAATTGTACAGTAAATGGCTGAAACGATAGTTACGTATTGTAACTCTAGATTCTATGAGTATAGGCGCAGCCTTTTAAGGCTATCGCTATTGGGTTATCCCTAGGCGTGAGCCGTAGCACTGAAAAATTTGTAATCCCCAACCACCAACAGCGTGGGCCTCAATTACGTCCGCGTGCGGCGTGCCTCAACGACGTCCGCATTTCGCAGATATAGACGGGCGCCGGCGGACGTTCTGCTCCCAATAAACAGCTTTTCTTCAGCTATTTAAAGGACAATGAGGCCGACACTTAAAAGGCTGCGCCTATACTCATAGAATCATCAGCCATTTACTGTACAATTCAGAATTGAATGTGAGGAGGGCTGTCAATCAAATATCGCGCTTCAGAAACGGCCAATCATAGGAAAGCCTGCCCTGCCTTGGTTCCCTCCCCCATAGTGCCCAAAACTAAATTTGCGCGCGAGAGCAGAACATCATGCGCGAGAGGCTGTTTAGCGCTCGCAGAGGCTGTTTTGCGCGCGCAGAGGTAATTTGCGCGCGCGAGAGGCTGTTTTGCGCGCGCGAGAGGCTGTTTTGCGCGCGCAAGAGGCTGTTTTGCGCGCGCAAGAGGCTGTTTTGGGCGTGCAGAGGTAATTTGCGTGAGCAGAGGTAATTTGCGCGCGCAGAGGTAATTTGCGCGTGCGAGAGGCTGTTTTGCGCGCACAGAGGTAATTTGCGCGCGCGCAGAGATCATTTCCGCGCTCGCAGTTAATATCTACGCGTGTGGAATAATATAATACGCACGATTGCATCTTTTATCACATTAGTGAATTATGGCACTAATGTGTCGCCATGCACCAATGCACCACCAGTTTTAATTTAATTAAGAGAAGTATACGTCATTACACAGAAGATTTTTTTCTTTGTTAAATTCTCTGCAGCTACAACATTATGTTGTATGATTACACTTTTGCACAATAAATGTTCTCAAAACGACATACTAAGTTTCTTTCTTTTGTCTATGTAACCTGCTCTGAAATGGTTACATTATGATTTATATATCGTGATATATATCGTTATCGCAATAGGTTGCAATGTATGTCGCAATATGGATTTTAGGCCATATCGCCCATCCCTAGTTTCAATGGGGTGAAAGTAATTATTTTCTGGTCCCAGTCTTTATATGCCTTGGATAACATATGTTGTTTGTGGATTTAAATGAAATTTTTCATGTCAAGAGTTTGACTGTTAGAGAAAACACAATGAGAAAGACCACACGTCTCGTATGTGACATCACGCTCCCTGGGACTGGCGTGGACAAGACCGACAATCTCCCCGGCATAACTGAAACTCTCCACATGCCCCGACTTATAATGGTTTTCACCTCTTCCGATTCCAAGTGTGGGTGGTGACGTATATCATTTGCGTCGAGAGCAGCAAGGAGCTGTAGTTCACAAAGCGGCCTCACACAAAACATTATCAAACTTCTTCACATACATTTTTAGTTTTCTATGCATGAAAAATTATCATTTAAATCCACAAACAACATATGTGTAATCCAGGGCATATAAAGACTGGGATCAGAAAATAATAACATTCTCTCCATTGAAACCCATTCATATTTTTCGATCTCAATGGTCCCATGGGCTCTACCGGAAGGGGTGTGACTTCGCCACTCTATTGACTATGTCCAGACTCGGTGCAAATGAAAAAAGTACGAGAGTCTGGTAGGACCAGGCTATACAATTTCTGGATGTGCCCCTATAATGTTCAGTTAGGGGCCACAGTGCTCCTAGTGAAAAAAGTTAGTGTGGAGACCTGTCTAGTGTTACCCCAAACCAGTGGTCCACTTGAAGGGGAATCTAACATTGATTTGATTGACTAAGCATTATTTCGACATGTTTGTCTAAAAGGTTTTATTTTTTTTATTTCAGTTCATTTAAGCTCATTGTGTTCCTTATTATTTTTATTAGCCCGCCAGATGAGAAATCGAGCCAGCGAAAGCAGAGGTCCCCGACTTTTATTACGCCAAATGTACTATGTCAGACAATATTTCTGTAACCGGTGTTACACCGTATTCTGTTACCCATCATAAAGTGTGACATCAGGGGTCGCTGTTGCTGGTTTTCTGCAACATGCACATGCTTAAAGGGTAGCCTGAGTTCACTTCTAATAAACATTGTATCGCCATTGCTTTGTTACACTGGCCAATTGGCTTAGGCAAAGTGGTTGATATACATCTTTAGTATATGCTACACGTGAACCTCTCAAACTCTGGATATTGTTTTCATCGCAGAATATACTACACGTGAACACTCCAAAAACAAATAAATCAGGGCAAAAATTGTTATCTTGTTTATTTTTGGAGTGTTCATGTGTAGAATATACTAACAGTTTTTCACCTCAGGCTCCGTGAATAATGGGGAATTCCTAGAGGTGTCAAGTAATCAAGTATAAATACTTTGTTACCTTACTTAAGTAGAAATTTGGGGTATCTATACTTTACTGGAGTAATTATTTTTCATCCTACTTTTTACTTCTACTTCTTACATTTTCACGCACTTATCTGTACTTTCTAATCCTTACTTCTTAAAGATGGCATTGTTACTCCTATTTAATTTCGGCTTGTTTTTATTCAGCCGAAAAAACAAACAAAAAAACCTATCCAGATAATTCAGGCATCGGATAGAGTGAATTTGATTGGTTGGATGAGAATAGAAACATATACCATTCTGACACCCTATTGGTTTATACGCGATCCATGGCACCTGCGCATGACCAGAGCCCATCTACATTCTCTGACATGACATAAATCGCGCCACGTTCCAGCTACAAAATAGCAGACGTAGACGAGCGAAATGTCCGAACCAAGCACCAGTGAGGAGGTTGGTAGCCAAGAAGACCAGCCAACCATTCTACATCCCTGGCTGTACCTGGAAGAATTTTTTGAAATGGTTGGATGCAAAAACAATTCAGTTCTTACTCGTTACATCTAAAATTCCTGCAGCTAGCTTGGATACATAAATGTATTAGATGGCCTTTAGAAAAAAAAATTGGGGAAGCGGGGCAGTGTGCTATAGAGGTGTGCTGTGTGTGTCACTAATTCACGGATGGGATAAATGCAGAATTCCTTGATTCCAAATTCATTGTATGTGTGAGCATACTTGGCGAATAAGCTGATTGTATTTCTATAGACCCCTGTGGCACAGCCTAAGCTTTTGTCCTTAATGGCGTTTTTTCCCCCTTGCATTACTTTTACTTTCATACTTTAAGTAGTTTTGAAACCAGTACTTTTATACTTTTACTAAAGTAAAAAGCTTGAGTTGATACTTCAACAGAAGTATTTTTAAACACTAGTATCTATACTATACTTCTACTTGAGTAATGAATGTGAATACTTTTGACACCTGGGAATTCCCCACTTTTCACTTATTCACTAACCCTTTTGTTGAGTCCAAGACCAGGGCTTTTCAAGTCTGTGTCCAAAGAGATTTGGGTCAGTGGCATAAAAGTAGAAAACCAAAAAGGTGCAAGTAGTCGGATGATGGTTATAGAACACCCTTAATATTTATATTTAGCAAGTTCATTCACTGAGCTGAAGAAGATTAAACCATGGGACAGAAGAGGCTTAGTGGATCGTCCATGTTTGAATCACACAAAATGTTGGACCTGTGTTCCGCTAGTGGAGCTGTTCAGATGGTTTTGTTTACAATACATCGCAATCTCTATCTATTGGTTTCTGACATATTTTGAGTGGATGTGGAGGGATTGTCGTAGAGCAGTAGAATCAACGGCTGAGTAGTGTTCCCTGCCATCCTTAGCTATCTTTTTATCACGTTAGGTACATTCAGTATACTGTTATTATAGGGATGGTCATTCAAGGTGGAGGCATATGGGCTTCACCAGATGGCTGCCCCAATCAGATTAGTCGAAGAGGATCCTCTTTGCCACCCAAGGAAACAAAAGACAGGCAAGATCACCACAGGCTTCTTTAGGTTTGCCCACCATTAGGTAACACATTTTTTAAAAGATGTCCAATCCAAGGTCTTAGTTGGGATTCAAACATTATGTGATAAAAAAAAATCAGAATTGGGCTGAGCATTCTAGGAAGGGAGGCGTGTTACGACCCATTGCAACTTTGCGCTACTTTTTTATTGTCGTCACGCTATCGTTATAATGAGCAATGTTTTATGAAAGGCGCCACACGCTGTGGGATTAGACTTATCCTAACCCTTCCTCGGACAAGGACATCAACTCGTTTGAGATTTGTTTTAGTTTCTCACTTCCCTTGAATTTAGATTTTATCGCTTGACTCTTGTTCTTCCTCCGACGGTTGCAGACGTCCGCTTTGTTTCCCGCACCACTAGTGAATGTAAAGCAGAGTCAGAGTGACGTAAAATACTGCCGTAAAGTAAAACATCGATAGGAACGAAAGAGGGAAATATCTATTAATATAGAATTTTCCCTCGTTCCCCGATATATATCATCATACCGCACAGCCCTAGTTCATACTCAAAGCCTATGAAGCATTAAACAGGACAGTTGACAGAATCACGGACATCATGAACAAAGATATATCTTATGCCCAACGATGTTTGATGATACTTTTTAGATACTTTGACTTCCTTTACAATGTGCGATAAAACCTCTCTGTCTTCAGCGTGAATCTCGGCTCTGCAGTCGCCAGGAGCCGGTTGAACCCATCACCTTCCACCAAAGAAACAGTTTGGATGTCTGTGTGTGTATCATCTCCATCCCTGTTTAGTCTAGGTGTTTGCCGTTGGATCTGATGGACCTCATTTGGTTACATGGTCAAATGCTTGTTGCAAGGTAGGGTGCTGTGTTCTAACGGTCCCTCACTGGGCCCCTGTGCCTCTTCATTGGCATCATTATGTTTGTTCTTCAAATGAGCCCACAAATGGGAATTGTTCTTCTGGTTCCCTTTGCTAGACCCCTGGCTTACTTCATTTTGTATTGCAGACCAGTACATTAAAGGATTTTTAAGTACCGAGTCCCAAACTTAGCTGCTACAACATGGAAACCTAAAAAAGAAAGAGCAGGATATCGCTCCAGCTTTATGGTAAAATTAATTGGCTTGCATCCACCCTGGTTTTGTTAGCTCTGGCTACAGTAGGTATATGAGCACAAAAAGTATAAACATCCTAACCTGGAAAGAGCAGGAAGCTACAGCACTTTTGATATCAGGCTTTGTATCCAAAAACTCTATTTTTTTTTTCACAAACTTGCATGTACAGTAACTTCCTTAATAATCAAGATAACCCCACTATATTTCCAGGGAAGATAGTTAATTGTTTGTTCGAATTAGTAAACCCATTTAAACATCATTTTGAGGGCCATTATTGGCCGATAATATTGGCCAACCGACATACAGTATGTTGGTCAGGCTCTAATATCTATGTAATCATAAAGTGGCCCATCTCTGTGGAGACACTGTCGCAAGTTATTCACATCCCACCATGATAAAACCCATCAATAAGGAGAGCGTAGAAGTGTTTGATTATTACAATTATGTGAAGGAAGCGCTTCAGAGCAGAGAACAAATGCAGCACCATTCAATTTAGACAACCAACATAATTCCACCCGCACCTGTACGTAATCCCTGCCCGTTTTGATGTGTGATTTTAGTGTACGCCAATGTCCTCAAAGCTCACAAAGTGCATTAAAGTGGTCTTATGCAAGGAGCGAAAGGCTGACTCAGCGTTCCAGGTCTTCCGGGTCTAGCAGTGATACCTGCTGCAGCCCAGGTATCGGCCCACTTTAACGCCATGTTTCTGCCTTTCAGTTTTCAGTTGACTGCTAGTCTCGGACCACGGATGTCCTGTTAGCTCCCGGTTTAAGATCGCTTCAGTACTGGATCGAAGCACAGCTTGTTTTAGAGACTGGATTATTATTGTTTTACCATTGCAGAGCGTCCACCAATCAATGTTTTTAGTTGTAGGCATATATTTCTCATTAGAGCCAACATATAATTAATAATTAGTATAATTTACTCTTACCCATGGTTAATGGCCTATAAAAGCCTACCTTCATGATGTAGGCTGCAGAGAGAATGTGCTGTTGCTTCTATAGCCTAACTATATGATCTAAGAGCTATCATTTGAGTTGAATGGGAGTTAGAAATTTAAGATCTGAAGATCTTCTTACATTTCTCGCACTAATACTTAATGTCTTTCATCAGGTATTAATGTGTGAAATGAAGAAGGTCTGTTGGTGTCTGTGCTATCAGACAATTCAGCTTTTCGACTGCTCCCGATCCATTTCTGACCAATGAGGTAATTTGTTCTCTGATTGTTTAAAGGAATTCTATCATGTGCTATTATAATGCATATGACTATACTTTATTTCTGTTTGACTGCGAGAATTTGAGTCGCGTCGAATGATGATTACACTATTACAATTTGAAGGTACAGAACAGTGCCACTGCTTGCTACTTTCTCAGAAGCATTGCCCCCCCCCCCCCCCCCCCCCATTTGTATCATTTATACTGGTCATTTACCATAGTAAACAGTAATAATGATATAGATATATTTTTAAAGGAACATATTTTGGTGTTTCCCAACAAGTAAACAGAGTATTTGAGTTCCAGAAAACTGCTGGAAAGAACTCCTTGCTAGAAATAGCTTTTAGGAAAAGAATCTCGCCTCTGTTTCAGTCCCTTCAGATTGCGCTGTTTCTGGTGTCTGTAGCTTTAATGCAAATGAGCTGCTGCCCATTGACCAATGAGCTGTCAGAGTGAACCACAGCATGAGGGAGAAGTGATTGTTTCTGTTTGCGCACTCCTGGAGCTCTATATCTATATAATATTATATAATATTATACAACGGGGGGCCTAAATCCAGCGATCTGATTGGCTCCTAACTGTTGTATAATGAGCGTATACATAACTGCTATGACGCCTGATCATTTTGTGAAAGTTTGCATATCACTCCGCGCCTGGAAGTAGAAACAGTTACAAAGTAAAACATATGTTGGATGATGGTGGAGAGGGTGTAAATGTTGTTACTCCGGGAGTGAGCAAGGCAATGGAGAGACTAACGAAAGCTTAGGCACACGGCGAGTGAACTGCTCCATTGGATAAATTGCCGGCGAACCGCTCTAGCCGAGCCTTCTCTCGGAGGGACGCTAAAGTGTGTTGCATAGCGACCGTCGTGCATTTTGAAGGCAGCCAGGAGGGACTACTTTTTTGTATTCTTTAATAAAACGGCTACTTTGACTTTCTTGGTTTCTTTTTAAATGTAGTGTGTCTATGACTTTCGTTTCGCCATAATAGTAACCGTTGTATAAAAGCTATAGATCACTTCAGTCAGTGGTATGTGCTCATTATACCACTGTGAAGGGGGTCGCCGGCCCTGCGCGTCGGGGCCAGACAACGCCCCTTAACAGTGATATAATGAGCACATACCACAGCCTGTCGTGATCTATTGCTTAAATATAATATATAGGTATTTATATAATATTATATCTAATATCACGACCAAAAGCTAGCGGCTGATATTATGAATAATAAAGACTGCATCTGACGTCTCTTGTACTTCCACAACAAGTAAAGACTCGTAGTGGGGGTAATCTCGGCGATGGTTGAGAAGAATTGGGGGAAAGAAACTTTGGCCTTGACTCTCTGAAGTCCATGTTGAACCGCGACATGGAGGAGAAAGGGATTGTACTCCCTTTCTCAGCAGCCCGGCATCCCAGCTCCGGGAGTACAATCCCTTTCTCCGCCGGAGTTGCCGGACTGCCGCTGAGCTCCCCCCGCCAGAGCTGCCGGACTGCCGCCGAAGCTCACCCGCCAGAGCTGCCGGACTGAGCTTTCGCCAGAGCTTTGGCAGCAGTCCGGCAGCTCTGCCGGACTCCCTGCCAGGCAGTCACATGGCAAACTGACAAATTAGACATCTATTTTTGTATGGAATCTCCCTGCTTCTGAAATGCACGAACATCTCCGCCCAGCGCACGTCCGCTGGTCCACAAAATCTTAGCTATACTCTTATTGGAGGGGGGTGGGGAAGTGGGAGGTAATATTCAACTGTGCCCCCTTCTTACATAGGAGGGGGTGCCAAAACTGACTCGCTCGTTTGGTAACTGTAGTCGGGGTACTTTCAGAAATGCATATCTCACTCAAGAAATCATATACAGACTCTTTTCAAAGTTTGTATGCGTGTGGGAGCACCAGAGACCAAAAACAACACCCCGAATCCCAGGAAAATTTGTTTTCATAATATGTCCCCTTTAAATATATATATATATATATATATATATATATATTGGGATTTAGATGTGTGTTCAATGAAAACTCTCTCCCAGTAGTGTGACAGCAGCATTTCTTTGTGTTGATAGTTGTCGTGGTCAAGCTTAAACATTGGTGTTTGGATTTCCTTTAGGTTGCAATGTTGTGCCATGAGGACAGTAATTCTGGATGTTCACTTGGTTTGAATGGTAAATATAATGAATACGTAGCTCCGGTTGTCCGCTCACATGTTTCCTTGTGTTGGTGTGTTTGGAGGGTTTATCCGGCTGTTCCTTGTGTTTCTAGTTGCGTGATGTCGTCCACATTGGCTGAGGTTGGTTTGTTGTTTCTTTGTTCTTTAGGTTGTTTGGCCAACTGAGGGGATGGCGGTGACCTAACATTCATCACTCTGACCACGCTTCTCATCTTCTTTCATGTTTCCCCCACTTGCATGTAATTATTTAAGCTATCGCTTTCCGGCTTTCTCAAGTTTTTACTACTCATGCATGCCCCCCCTTTCTGTTGTTCTTGGGGAGAGTAAATTCATAAAAGCTGTGGATTTTTGGCAAGTGTTTTTGGTGTCAGAGTTGAGGTTTATTACCCAGACACAGCCAACCTGAGGCCAGGTGTAGAGCCAGCGATAGGGACCACCCCCGGGGATTGCCGCCATGCAGAGCCCAGCAGGGGTTTGTTACCTTTAGGCCCCCCTCCATCTCTCGCCATCTCTCCCCTTCACTGTTCTCCCCCACAACACCCCGCCCACCTTGTGTCTTGATGTTGGGCGGGTCCCCTGGTACCCTCACCCTCTGTTGGCCCCCCCGCACCTGCTGCCACTACGGCCACCTCCCGCAGCCACGTTGTCGCCATGCAGACGGAGGCGCTGGCTCCAGCCCTGGCAGATAGCAAGGCCCCCGGGCCGCCCGCGCCCTTCAGCTCCGCGGTGCCCCTCCGGATCCTCAACAAAGGCCCTGACTACTTCCGGAGACAGGTAGGGGTCTTCTGGTGGCATGTGCTGTTTATAAAGCTTGTTGCTTTGCAAAGGCAAATGTATGTGTGTAGCGTTTGTATTTTGAGTTTAATATTTGTAAGTCTTTGTAACTATCATAAATCATAAACATTGATCAGTGAGAGGGGAAGCCTGTTTATAATGGGCTTATTTTAGTCAAGTAGTCAAACTGAAATTCAAACACATGCATGTTTGACCTGATTGTTGATTATTCAAATCAATGTGCAGTTCTCAAGTCCTTTGTCCCAAATATACCATAAAGCCATGGCACGAAGTTGAGGGCTCTTGCAGGAAACCCCAACAACTACTCCCTCGATTCATCCCCTCTCTGATCCACTCAGAACAGTGAGAGACAGAGGGCTGGCTGGGAGGAGGGTGAGAACAGGGGGATTTAAAGAACTGTCACAGGGATTTGTACATTCTTCATTTTCGGTTCAATGGAGGACTCAAAGAGATTTGGTTGTTTGAACTCAATCAGTCAAAGGGAAAACGTATTGTTCATACTCATGTTAGCTTTTAGTTCAATTCATATCTGGTGGTTGGGTACATTCATTCATTTCAATTTCAGAAAGACTCTTTTCTAATAGAAGAGATTAATGAATTAATAAGTTCCTAAACATAACTTAACATTTCATTTCTGAAACAAATCTAATTGTATTCAGGTCGAGCCGAACCCAAAGCGCCTGAGTGCAGTGGAGAGACTGGAAGCTGACAAGGCTAAGTATGTGAAGAGTCATGAAGTCATCAATGCCAAGCAGGAGCCAATCAAACCGCCCATTCTGGCCAAGCCCCTCATTTGCCCCGCCCAGCTTGGCAAAAGAGGCTCTGTGGGAGGAGTTGGGAATGGAGGCGGGATGACATTCAAAGCCTCTAATAACAACGCCAAGGCGGACTCCTGTGCCACTTCTAGCGGGGAAATCTGCAAGCGGGAGAACCTGAACCTGGAGATGCTGAAGAACCTCCTGAACTCCTCCTCCTCCCCGGGGGCCGGATCTGAGGGTCCAGGGGGAGGGGCCAAAAGTGCTGTGATGCTGAGGTCATCAGGAGGAGGGGCCAGGAGCTGTAATCCATCCAGGTAAATGCTCAGAACAAACCTGACAACAACGACAAATCTGAAAGCAATAATAACGTTACATCTAAGCCAGGTGTGGGCAACTACTTTTCCTAGGGGGCTCGGGATTGTTGTTGACGGCCAAACAAACACGTCAACATCCCAGACTAGAATTAAACAAATGCAGACTACGCCATTGTTTGACATTGAATATAGTGTACACTACCTCCGGAGGTGGTTTTGACGAAATCTCTGGTAGAACCAAATCTACATGTGTGGTGGTTGCTCTTTGGTCGCTTTCCTCTACCTGTTCTTCATATTGCATCTAATTATGCCTTTTATCTCCATTTCCAGGATGCCATTGACATACCGGTCCACCATGACCCTCAATGAGCATCCACTGGAAACAGTGCCCAGCCCCAGCACCTCTCACTCCCTCCGCTCCTTCTCCCACTCCCTTAAAGTCCCTCCAGGCCATAGCAGTGGGCGTCGCAGCCCTCAGCAGGGAGGGAACCTCAACCTCAGCAGACAGGTTCTGGACGAGAGAGGCATAGGAGGAGGACGGCGCTCCGAGCGCTCCCACTCTCCGCTGCCTCCCCTGCTGACCTCCCACTCGTCCTCGGACCTCCTGCGGCTGTGCAACGGCAAGCCGCTCCGCACCGCCCGCTCCGGCAGCTCCTCCGCACCTCCCCTTCCCCCCAAGCCCCACCCCGCCTCGCTGCCGCCTCCTGCGTTGTCTCTTTCTCTGCCCTCCTACCGGCAGAGCCAGTCCCCCGCCCCCTGTGACGCGGCGACACCCCCTCTGTCCCTGACTTGCGAGCGAGGCGACCCCTCCAACGCGTCCAGCGACCCAAACCTGGAGCTGGGCTGCTCAGTGGCCCGCCGCCCGACGCTGCACCGCTCCAAGTCGGACCTGTCGGACCGCTATGCCCGGGCCGGCGCCGACGTGGAGCGCTTCTTCAACTACTGCGGGCTGGACCCCGAGGAGCTGGAGGCCGGCGGGCCGGAGAGCTTCACCAGGGCCAACTCCGACATCGTCAGCCTCAACTTCCGCTCGGCCTCCATGATCTCGTCGGACTGCGAGCGGCGGTCATCCCACGAGGGGCTGTCGGACGCAGAGGAGGGCGAGGCGGAGGAGGAGGAGGCGGGGGAGCGAGTGCCTTACGGGATCTCGGCTGTGGAGCGCAACGCCAGGGTCATCAAGTGGCTTTACAGCATCAAACAGGCACGAGAGACGCAGAAGGTCTCTCATGTCTGAGAAGGGGAACACGAAGCAGACTGTTTTCTTTGTGTCTGAAGAACAAGTCATGGGAGGAGAGTCAGAGACCTGGGAGTGGCCGCCAGTTGAATTGAGGCTAATGGTAACATTGAGAAATGTGCATCAAAGCAGGTGGTCCATGTTCTTTGTGTGGATGTGAATAAAAGCATCTGTGCAGACAGTACATGTACAGACAGACAGCATATATAGAGCTCGACAGACCACAGTACTACCAAACCATGAAATAAAAGAGGAAGCATGAGAAGTAGATATAAACTAGCAGAATGACAGCTTGGTTACATACACAGATCCACTAAAGAACGCACTCATTTGTATTACAATGGACGTTTCTTGATGGACACAAAATCTGCCGTGCACAAAGGCAGTTGGGTTGTTCCTTTGAATAAATCTCTGATTCCTGTTGCTTAACCAATGCTGATAGACTACGGGGCAGTCACTTGGTCACCAAACAGAGGGATTATTTAGCTGAGAACATTCTTCCAACCATCGATTACCCTGAGAAGAAAATAACACTCTTCACATCTATTCAAAGTTATGACGGACTTCAATCTGTATAACTTGCTGAATTATCTGAGTAGTGTTGCAACACTTGAGCGACCCTGCTAATGAACACTTGTTAGACTTGACGATCACAATTCCATCAGACAACTCCAATTTGACAGGCAGGTGGCGGTGGTGTGCTAGTAGAATTTTGCAGAATAATCACATTGCTGTATGTGTTAGGGTTGCCAAAATTACATAACCAACTCTGTACGAGGCAACAAGTTTGCCTTTCATTATCCAGTTCACTTTTAACGAAAAGGCCCACTTGAAACAATGACATAAATCCAAAATCAATGTTCACTATTTAGAGATATAGGCCAAAAGTAATGTAGCAACAAGGAAAGTAGATTTTGAAATTACGTTTTGGGGGATTATTTTGGTGTGTTGCATTCAGATTTCTCTATTTATCCAAGGGGAAAATATTGATTTGGGAACAGTTAGTCCCAATGCTAATGATAATAGTGGATCATTGATCACGATATGCGAAAGGTAAAGGTTAGCCCCTTTATGCATGTTGTCAAGGATGGCAATGAGGCTACTTGGGGTAAGACTCAAATGTCCTTTTTGAATTTTCAAGTCAACATTACTTACAATATGGGCCAGAATGAGTCTTCCCTCCCTATGTTTCCCTTTAAAAAATTTGGAAACAAGCAGCATGACAGAGTGTTTATCTTTCAGAAGGCAGAGATAGTAGAAAAGACTTCTGTAATTTGGGGAAACATCAAAATGTTGGACTGGAATCATTTGGCTACAGGTGTGTTATAATGCACAATTTATTAACAATTTATAATTTCACGCACTTTCAAGCTTAATTCTGAACTAGTTTACTTTCATTATGCTGCGTTAAACTATAGCTTGCCTTGTTCCTCCTGACATTATTTCTTGTGTTGTATTCTTAAGAGCCTGATAAAATTAGTTTTATTATTTTCCTATGATTATGTGTCTGCCATTGTGCATACATTTCACATGACTGACAAATAATGTTTGAAATACAAAAAAAGGCCTAGAATTTAGGTCGTCGTATCACATTGGTTAATTTAGAAACATAAAAGTTAATAATTTGGAATGAAAAATGCCACATTGTCCAAAATGATGGATCCTAGATCCTAGAGACCATATTGTGTTCATTTATATTAATTATGAGTAACAGGTGAGAGATCACAAGAATGGCTGAGATGGGGGCAGATTGGCAAGAGAATTACCGTATCATTAACGTCAAAGGTCAACCTTGTGGCAAACATTAAAGGCATAGCTAGAAATATGTTTCTTGCAGCTGGTATAACAACTGCAGTGCATTTCTCCCCAACCACATATGCCTCATTATTTGAGCTACAGTGCTGAGCTGTTCCAGAGCCATGCATTCAATGGCTCCCCAATGCACCACCATTCTTATGGATCAGGGCTGTTAATGTGTTTGTTATGTAGGTTAAACATGTTTTGCTTTTTAGGAAATTATTGAATACAAACCTGTACATACTCATTACATTTGGAAAAAGCTACCTCCACACTTTTATCTCTAAGTTAGTCTCTGAGACACATACACCACCACAGTACCAGCAGTAAACCCCAGCATCTCTTGTCATGATGAATGCCCTGAGCTTTTCTAAACCAGCTACAGTTTCAACATTGCATAAAGTACAAACCTTGACACTTTTTTGTGGATGTCACTTTGGTGGCAACATATCAGAAGGGCCAAAAGCCATATGTAGTTGCGATGTCTCCCCTGTCCTTAGTTCTAATAAACTCACAGCTCTTGAATCAACTACAATAAATATGTGATGGAAGTCGATAACACACATCCCTACACACTGAAACCTCTACAGGGCTGTGGGAGCCTGCTGCTGTCTATGGTGCCCATGTTCTCCCTGTGGTCCTCGCTATTGCCTCAATTTGACTTATCATCTATATCACCTGTCGTCTCAGTAATGTTTAAGCATTGACCAGGTTTGTGTGATCATAGAGTACACAGGTAACAATGACTTTAGCCCCAGTCTAGCCCTGCAAAACAAGTAACAGCTTAGTTATCACCCAATTCACCAAGCATTCTGTATGACAAAACTAGGCTGGAATTTAGCAGTGTCCAACCAGAAACCTCCCTGCTGGGTTGGATATCAATGTGTGAACGTTTTAACTTTCATATTTCAGAGGAAGATGGTAATATGTGTGCATTTTAAACAAGAAGGCAACAAATGTCAACAAGGTCTGGTAACATTCTGAAGTATTGTGCGGGTTAAACCTTGCAGCAGACCAGGGTTAGATCTCCTCCAGGGTTAGCCTAGCGAGCTTAGGCATCCGTTACCCTTGTCAATATAATGAACTAATCTATCTGATCAGGATATCCAAATCAGATTCTGCCCAAGCTGTGATCTAATTGGAGTTTATAGTATTGTGATAGAAATTCAGGCCTAATGTGGAAATATAACTACAATAGCTACATGATTTAAACTATGACCCGTGCACACAAGTTTTGTGTCAATTCCAGGTGCTGATGGCAGGTCTGTCACCAAGTGTATCTAGGCCCTAAGCGGAGTGTGAAGTTCAAGACTATCTTGTAGAAACCAGTCCACCAGGGCCAATGAATTTCCCCCACGCATTAAATTGTGACGATGACAGCAGTGTTGAGCTACAAGAGCTACATGAGACCACAAGACAAGGGGAAAGGTCATGACACGGTTTGAAATATTCAGAGTGCACATCTCAATGACGATTGATAACTGATTAGGACCAAGAGTTGAGTATTGTGATCAGCACAGCAGTCTGAATGAATGTGGATTGTTGTTATGGATTCTCCAGGTATGCAGGAATTGATGGTACCGGTTGTCTAGATAGAACAACGTCCAACTGAGGTGAGCTCTGATTCCCTCTAGTGTGCTTTGCAGCGTGTTGGTCAGCACTAACACACTATATAATTCCCTTAAGCAAACACACTTGGAAAGGGACTCCTGTCTGTCTTTAATGCTTATCTTGTACCAAGGCTCTGGCCCAGTCCCTCTAGGGCACCAATGTCTCACTCTGTTGTGATTCTAATGACAATTGTCAATCCATCACCTTGCGTTTGGTTCAATCTTGTCATCGATGTGTTTGTTTTTTTACAGATGCATTTCTTCTGTGGTACTTGCTTTGTTTTTTAACGTGTAAATGCTGTAAGAAAAAAAAGAGTATGATTTCTGACTTTTGTTATTGCTTTTTTGTCTTGAGGTTTGTGTAATGAAAGAGTATCAACAAGTGAATACATGGGGTCCTCGTCTTTGTTACGTAGCTGTCAAATCAGACACAGTCCTTCTGAAGATATTCCTGATTGTTTCTCACCTTGGAATCACTTTACATTTGCTTTAATCAAATAAAAGTGTGTCTATGTTTAGTTCCTTAAACATTATCATTACTACATTCTGAGTGTGGTAGATATAAGGGATGTTATGTAATCGAGCAGTAATGACTTGTGCCCGTCACTGTGGCCATAGGGGATGAGCATCCAATGGGCTTGGGTCGGGTTCTCTGATGACGTCATCTGTCATTTCTCTGATCACGTCATCTGTCATTTCTCTGATGATGTCATTTCTCTGATGACGTCATCTGTCATTTCTCTGATCACGTCATCTGTCATTTCTCTGATGATATCATTTCTCTGATGACGTCATCTGTCATTTCTCTGATCACGTCTTCTGTCATTTCTCTGCGCATGGGATTGTCATTTGAGGAAAACCGAAAAGCAGTGCAACAAAACCAAAGTGAATAAATTACGCAGAAGTATTAAAAGACCAAAAAAGGGGCGAAAGAAGAATATGAATAATAAAGATTTCAATATATCTAGAGTGTGACCTAGAGCGGTAGTGAAGCCCCAATAGTTCACAACGTTGTTAAATATCTTGTATATTCTTCCATGTAATCATTCATCATCCACAATCCTCAACAATTTTGTCACTGCTACTAAAATAAGACAAAGTGAGGAAAAACACGAGTCAAATCGTGTGTTATTGTCAGTCTCTGCCATAGACAACATCACATGTCATTATAACGTGATGGTTCATAGACAACATCACAGATCATTATAACTACACAACGCAGTACTAAAAGATGATCACGATTGGGTCGTAACCATGCAACCATCACTCCTTCCTAGAGCTTCCAAGCATTTTTTTTATTCTTATGCCGCTTTTCCACTGCATGGTACCAGCTCGACACGACTCGACACGACTCGACTCAGCTCGCATTTTTTGCGTTTCCACCGCGGTACCATGGTATCTGGTACCTGAAGTGGCTGCTTTTTCTAGTACCTACTCGCTCTAGGTTCCAAGCGAGCTGAGCCGATGCTAAAAGGTGACGTCGGCAGACGGCCGGCGACTGATTGGCCAGAGAGTGTGACGAAGTCACGAGAGCGACATGCTGGTAACATCCATAGCAGCGCCGCAGCCAACATGTTCCACTTCTCCAACTTCTTCAACATGCCAGCTAATAATAGTAATGCGATCGATGCCCTCCATTGTTGTTATGTGGGTTCTGTCCATGTGTGGGTTGCGTATGTGTTGTTTGCGTCGCGTACACAAATACGTCACTGCACACATGGACAAAACCCACATAACAACAATGGAGGACATCGATCACATTACTATTATTAGCTGGCATGTTGAAGAAGTTGGAGAAGTGGAACATGTTGGCTGCGGCGCTGCTATGGATGTTACCAGCATGGTTGCCATGTCGCTCTCGTGACTTCGTCACACTCTCTGGCCAATCAGTCGCCGGCCGTCTGCCGACGTCACCTTTTAGCATCGGCTCAGCTCGCTTGGAACCTAGACCGAGTAGGTACTAGAAAAAGCAGCCACTTCAGGTACCGGATACCATGGTACCGCGGTGGAAACGCAAAAAATGCGAGCTGAGTCGAGTCGTGTCGAGCTGGTACCATGCAGTGGAAAAGCGGCATTATAGTATTGTACCCTAACTGAACTCTAAGCTCTTGTTGATTTTGAATTTGAATTTAATTTTGTTTAATTTTTTGGAAAATACACTATCATCAAAATATTTGGATAAACTATTAATATTTGCAGATGAATCCAAATGTTATATCTTTCGACCTGCAGATGCAACTGTTTTAATTACGAATCTCAAGTTTTACATCAATAAAAGAATAACAGATAATTATTCTTCAGACAACACTGAATTTATAGCCATATAGTCGAAGTAAACTATGTACAAAAGGTAGGAAAGTATAAAGTGTGTCATCGTCATGGTAGGTATAAATTGTTTTTCAATTTAAAAAAAATGTATGAAATATATTTTTGGAACAGAAGGAATATAGATTTATTTTAAAGATTATTTTTTCATTTCCCATTTTGCCCCTGGCCCTCCAGGCCAGCAGGGGCGGCAGTGCGCCGAGGGCTCGGGGCTGTGGAGTAGAAGAACATCAGCGACCAGCCTGGACTGTCTCCAGACGTTTCCAGCAGTCCTCAGCCACCGTCTTCAGCCTCTATCTTCATCAAGGGGTTGCATGCTGAAAGATGGGTTGATAATCTGAAAGAGGAGGTAAAGTTAGGTTTGCACATTAACTGTGAACTTGTTTCCTCAACATAATAGGGGGGTTTAGTTCAGTGTATCGGGCGAGTCCAGCGACCAAATCTAACTTTGTACAATGTCAATATTCCTATCTATTGATGGTTGGCTTCTTGCTCAGATGGAAGTCATGCTAGTCTGTATTTCAACTGCAAACCTTCTAGGTGTGTTGGTTTGGACAAGCTATTTGTGCACATACAGAATATGCAAATATTTGTAATACTATTTAAAAGCCTGTGTTTTCTGTTGTATTCGCCTTTCATGTTATTCACTTCAGATAGCAGCAGAACATATGAACACATATTGTTAGTTGTTAGTCACCCCATCTGGAAGGTAGTGTAATGGGATTGGGGTTGGGCCGTTGTGTCTCAACACTGCCATCATCAGTTGAAAAAATACGAATGTTTAACCAGGATGCTTTCAAAGCAACACTTCGTTGCTGGACTCGCCCATCAGAGGAACAACGTTGAATTCAATTTGAATGTTACATATATTACAATTACAAGTTTGTTGTAATTTGGGAATGTCACACATAACCCATTGCCATCAAATATCTTCACTTCAGAGATGAGTAGCTGTTCCTTTGACGAGAAACACTTCAGCCTATGCTGTCAGCACTTCCTGAAACATTCCAACAGTCTGGGAGATGGCTGGAGCTGGGAGCAGTGGCAGGTCAATTGGAAGAACGACACTAATATCAGTACTTAATGCTACCTACAATTGGTATAAGGGAATAAGCCCCCTCATATTTTTCCAGTCCGTACATGTTGACTTTTGCAACCATTTGCTGAATTTTGGATAGGTCTGCATAGTTGGAAAAAAAATGATAATATAATAGCTAAAATGTATGTTTAATTTGCTAAAAAAAAGTGTTACAGAATGAATTATAGAAAATGTCAAAACACTAAACACAGTACACGGGCAAATTGTTTCTGTGTTTAGCACTCTGAGGAAGGCTACCTGAAGAAGACATCCCTGAGATCTGTCACAATTACCAGCAACAATGCTGCTGAGTCTGGGGTCCCAGAGGAGGCAGACCCATACCCTACTCTGGAAGAAAAGGTGCTTTCTCTACGTGTGTGTGTGTGTGTGTGTGTGTGTGTGTGTGTGTGTGTGTGTGTGTGTGTGTGTGTGTGTGTGTGTGTGTGTGTGTGTGTGTGTGTGTGTGTGTGTGTGTGTGTGTGTGAGAATCTTAATGAACCGCCGTTTATTACACGCGGCCCTTGGGGAAGACCTGCAGTGATTTGGTTAAATTCGCGAGCCCGTTCAGAATATTAAACTTGGAGGAAAATATCCTATCTAGCCCATGTTCAGTCTCTAAGGAGACCCCATGTATGTTTCTAGAAGACTCATCCCAGGCACCCATCCTTTCTTTTAAAGTCAATCAGAAATTGGCGTCCTGATGTTTGGGTATTAACCCTATTTAAATAACAATGACTTATTGACAAGAGAAATTGGTCTGATAAAACATATTTTACTCAGATTTAAGGGTTCTTGGATACAGAGTTTTTTGCTAGGGAGTGACATGCAGGCTCTGCATGCACAGCGAACCACCAATCACTGATCATGTTGATCGGTTGATGATCAGACAACCAAAGCAGTAACAGACAGCCCCCACTAGTCGTAGAACAAAACCTCAATATTAGCCAGCAAAAAGAAAAAGAACAATGACAGTTGTATGGAATTATTTTGGTTACAGAAAAGACGACTTTTAACAAAAACAGAAACGTTGTGGAGAATTCCTTTTATTGTTGCCACAATAAAAGGCAGCTAAACTTACTTATTTACCAATTTAATTTGCCACCGTAAAGCTCTGTATAACGAGTGTATAACGCTACAAAATCAGCCCAATTATAAAAAATGATCATTCATTTCTTTTTAATCTTTTTGTCATATAGCAAAACGTATCACAGAAAGACATCACAATACGATTTATTTCCAGTATGGTGCAGCCCAAGTGCCCAGTCTACTGTCTTTGTTAGCTTTGTAGCTTTAGCCTTAGCTCAGTATGCAGTACTATGAACCCATTTGTCCCTCACCTTGAGATGGCTAAACAATAAAGTCTAATTATTTAATCTTTAATATTTCTGTACAGCTATCTGCCGGAGACGTATCAAGTGATGTCCGAAGTGATCTTGAAGGAGATGATGCGTGTGTGCAGGCCGCCGCCAGCGGCGTGGTGCTCCAGCATGAGTACCACGTCCTGTTCAGCTGCAGCTTCGGGGTGCCGGTGCTCTACTTCAGAGTCTTTGATTTAGGTCGGTGTTCGGATGCCCACGTGTTACACAGAAGGAAGCACTTTCTGATTGTGTGAACATTGTACCTTGTCACATTCCACACGGACATTTTTGCAAAGTTAGTTGTATGTTATGTATGTTACGGTACTAAAAACTCCTAATGTTTTGGGTCAAGCACTTGAGTATGTACACATATAGTTTGACAAAGATCAAATGTTTAGAAGAGTGCGTTGCCAGTAAGGCTGTTCTCTGTGTAACTCTTCAGAAGGCAGGAGCCTGTGTTTGGAACAAGTGTGGGACATAGTCCGTCGAAACTCCAGGATGAGGCTACAGCAGAGTCCGTGGAACACCATCACTCAACAGGTACCCCTATAATACACATCGTAATACAAACTGCAAAGACGGAGTATTCAAGGCATCTGCATAACATCTGTGTCAATTGGAAATAATTTTTTTAACGATTCCTATTTCCTATACAGAGAACCTTATAGGTAAATCATATTGTGAACACCTCTTTGGCCCTTTGTATTGTTCCGCATGCGTGGGTTTCCTGTTTGGGGCCTCTCAAGTTATGCTATGCCAACTCCTACAAATGCTAAACAATTGTGACATAATTTCAGAGCATGGTCACATACTGTACAAAATGTGACAGATTTCTATTTATTTGGAATGGATGGCTTTTGCAATTTTGTTCACGTAGCAGCTGCCACTAATGTGCTGGTTGGTATTTTAATGGCAGGAGCACCCGATGCTGGGCCAGCCCTTCTTTGTCCTGCACCCCTGTAAAACAGAAGAGTTCATGGGGCCTGTGGTCCGAGCAGCCGAGGCGGAAAACAGGTGTGTGTGTGTGTGTGTGTGTGTGTGTGTGTGTGTGTGTGTGTGTGTGTGTGTGTGTGTGTGTGTGTGTGTGTGTGTGTGTGTGTGTGTGTGTGTGTGTGTGTGTGTGTGTGTGTGTGTGTGTGTGTGTGCATTCTAACGTGTGTTGGCATTGCAGGAAGGTGAACTATGTGGTGACGTGGCTGAGTGTGGTAGGCCCACTGGTAGGACTGGAGCTGGCGTTAAGCTACTCCACCCTGCTGCAGCCTGCTCTATGCCCTCAATGAAGGAACAGGGCCCCTGGGAGTGACCTGATGGATCTAGTTCATGAGGACTGGAGAGGAAGGTACTTGACATACTATACTATCTATTACTATACTATTGACACTTTGTGTAAATAGTGGTGCTCATCTGTTTTCTGACCACCCTCATGGTGGGGAACGTCGGTTGAAGGCCGTACTACTGCCCTTCTAAATGAGGTGGACAGCTCACTAAGGGGGGGGGGAGTGGGTAGCACCCTCATTCTAAATGTCAGGAAGACATCGCCCCCCTTTCAAACCATCTACATTGGTGTATGAACTGCAGATGACAGTGACCGTGACAGGGTAACATATAGTCACTGCCATGTTTGTTTAATGACACGAGTCACGGTGAGACAAGACAATCCTTCATGTGGTATTGTTGACCAATTGCAGTGTATAGGGGTTCAACAATCTACAAAAAAAAAGAGAAAAAATATTCTGAGAGAGGCAAAGCAAAGGCTGTTGGGATGAAGGGATTCAGGGCAGCAGGTAGAATGAGCCAAACCAGGGCAATGGATGGCCCTGGCCGGGAATTATAGTTATATAGACATACTGTAGTGTTGACCTCTTTTACCTAATGCCGCGATGTTCTGTTTATTTAAAAATTTCTAACTGGTCTCAATATGAAAATTCACGTCAGATTTTTTTTTTTTTATGCAGATTTGAAGTTATTGGGGAATATTAAAGACCCAGCCAGCTTTGTTGGTAGTATTTATGATAGTTACATTTGTTTAGTTCATCACCAATGAAATGTGAAAATGTATTTTTCCATCTCAAACACTTTAATGGAAAATGTGTGCCTGGTTATTGCATGGTACTAGACAACAGAAGTCTACCACGCTCAAACTACCCATCTAGTTGCTGATTTCTAGAAATATTGGACACCCTTTTAGTGCCTCTATCCTACCCTTACCACATAATCCTTACAAGTGGTTTCAGTTGCATGAAAGTGCTAGGTGTAGAAATACACTTAGTTTTTGTACTATGGCCTAAGTATTCAGGAAGTCAGCAGTGAGAAATGAGCTTGCATCCTGCAGTCAATCGTAGCCAACTAATGCTGAACAAATATCAGCCATTAGGTGGTGCCATTGCAGGTGTTTAATAAATAAGTCATTAACAAGCATGCCTGTAACCATCCATAAAATGTTAAGGGTAGAGAAGGGCCAATAAAAGTGAAAAGGGGAACCCTTTAAAAATAAATGGTGAAGGTTAGACATCTGTACTTAAATGCCATTATCTATTTTACAAATGTTAACGTTATTAATATTTCTTATTAGCCGAGGATTACCTTATTATTTATATTAAATGTTTTTAAAGAAATGCAATGCCCCTGTGCTCTGGTCAGACTCTCGGTCTGATACCAGGTTCTGACTATCTGCGGGGAGACGCACCAAGGTGGCGCTGACCGCCACACCCTGACCTGTGGACGGGCTCTCACTACGGGACACCAGCAAATGATGGAGGAAGACCTTCAGCTGACAGAACGGGACATGGACTGGGCTCCGTGCCCTCCCTCTAAGCCCTCATCGTTCATTAGGTCGATGGTTATGTGTTCATCATATCATTTATTGGTTGACTATTACTGCTTTCACTGCTGGTCATTTGTTCTTCACCTTTCTCCTGCACGTGGGCCTAATGTGTGGCTGTTGGCGTGTCTCTCTGACACCTCATTAGGATGCGTCGCCCCTAACAACAGGCTGGCCGGCGCCTTGCTTTGTTTAATGGAGTGATGAGTGGCTTGGCCTCCAGAGCACACAGCTGGGTCCACATACAGGTGTGGCCAATGGGACTGATTGGGAGAGCCCATTCATTTTACTCAGAGGAGTAATGGAATGACCATTATGTTTAAGGATGTATATTTAATATAATTAATCGAATGATTACATATATTATTCATAATAAAAGGATAAATATGGCGGAAAAGGTCACGTTAGATTTTCAATTCTTGATTGACTGCTGGTATGTTTTATGTTCAGCCTCATTCACCTGTCATTAAATTATTTTGAGCTTGTTATTTTTTTTGTTAATTATTTCCCACTACACGTTTTTGTATTTTGGTAAAAAAAACACCTTATTGTTAAATCTGCCTGCATTCCTGGATTCAGCATCGGCCCGTCACAACATTGTTTCTCTGTTTGAGAGAATCATTCGCAACAGCATTCATTCTTTACAAAAATGTATTACTTAAAGGACATTAACTACCACACTAACCATTGTCCCAGAGACATCAGCTCATTAGTCACCCATTCATAGATGTATTTCCGCTGGTTTCATTCCGCTTCATTTCCACCATTTCAAAATTGTCAATAGCTTATTTTAGGAAGCTGTTAGGTTGGATTCATATGCTGCGTTATTTAAACAGTCACAGAACTTAGTTATTGCATTTTAATAATTGCAGATACAATTACTGTAGCCTGAAATACATTTCACTGCCTTCATCTGACTAGTCTCATTAGTAGTGGTCATTATGGGATAGTTTTCAGAACAGTTCTGTGCTGTTGTATTAATTTATATCCTTAATGCTTGTTTTCCTGTTCTTCATTAAATGATGAATCAGAGCCTCTCTTTCAGACCCCCCCTCTCCTTCCCTTGTCCGTCCGTCCCATGGCAGGCTGCCCATCTGTGCCTTCAATAACCTCTGCCTCCACCCCCCCTCCCATGCACACAGTCAAACTGCCATGGTACCTCTGGGCCGGCCAGTCAGCTCCACCTCCCTCCCCTCTTCATCTGTTCTGAAGACTCCTTTGGGGTGTAGTTAGGAAGTGAAAGAAAAAGGGAGAAAAATAAAGAATGTAAAAATAAATAAATAAGGAAGATATATCTCTTATGGAATGATGAAATATATTTGCCAAAATGAGAAACAATCACTGCTTACAATCAGCAGGTACCTCCTTCTTCTCAGAACTCGGGAACATGATTATATTATTTGAGGTAACTCGCCACACTAAGGCCACTCTACTCAAAGTTCACCTGGACTCTGCATAGCCTCTTCTCTTCCCCGCTGCCCGTCTCTTCCTTTACTCTCCTAAAAACACCCTCTTACACACTTATTGTACGTTGTGGAACTTAAAAATATTAATTTGTTGTGTAGCATATTATCCTAAATATCTTTGTTGTATACAGGGAATGGGTAAACCTAGTGATTGTCCGTGCTACTTGGTTCTATGAACATCCTTACCTTACCGACAGCAATATATTATTGTATCCCTTTTTCCTGACCAATGTACTTATTTTGTCGCTTTGGATAAAAGACAAGTGTCTGCTAATTGCCCTTAACGTAATGTACGATTATGGGGCTTCTGTTAAACAAATTCTCATCAAAAATAATTATTTTATCACTTTATTTTGATTATTATTTAAATGCCTTTAATTTGAATGTAGTGTACCTCTTTTTTAGTGCATGTGTAACTATTGAATGTAACACTTTTCAATAGTTCTTACTATAAAAGCCATCACACCCAGGGTATAGTTGCTTCTACATTGAATTAGGCCTACTTCACTCAGGTTTTAGCTATAGGCTTACATGGCTTGGAAAATAGTTTTCCCCACTAGTAGCCTGTGTACTACCAAGGTTAATGAATTTAGTTCTGATCCCGTCCTCTAGCCCCATGGATGGGATCAGAGCCCTTCCTAGTAGCCGGTCAATCTTCCCCAAATAAACTTTTAGGCTGCGGTCAATCATATTTTTTGCTCAGGAAGGTTCCTCACAGAGCGAAGTATGATCTAAGTATCTTAAGTGGCAGATAATAAGAGATAATAAGGAAAGGTGCTCAATGCTTGTTCACGAAACCGAACATGATCTTCATCAAGATGACGTGGATTATTTAACTACAAATCATGGTGATTATGAGAGTCATATCGACAAATATTAGTGGATAGGAGGTTGAGCGTGAGCAACTATTCTCAATGGCACAGCCGTTTTACTTTCAGGACTGGTAGCCTTCGTTCCTTTTTTATTTAAATACCTTTTTATAATTAAGTAATGAATGAAGTGATATTCTTCACCAGGTTCTCCACGTTCATCCAGCCTTCAGGAGACAACACGGTGAGGAAGCAGGGATCTGAGTTTTAGCAGTGAGTCTTCGGTTTTCACTACGTCAGGCTCACCTGCATAAGGACGGAGCCTAGTTGAATTGCAGTCGGGGTGTCTCAGCACAACGTGGTTTTCTTTCCCTCTCTTCTTTACCTGACCCCATAACGTTTACCATCGAGGTCAAGGAAAAGTTTTTCGGAAAGGAAAAGGAACTTAATTGCTTGACTATTCGACCGGAGCCCTATTCTGAAGCCAGCGCCAAGCCAATCCTCAGGATTAATGCTTCATTCCAAATGGTTCTCTTTATGACCTTGAGATTTCTATACACACCTCAGCAATTCCACTAAGGAGAGTTTGCTCAAATGATTCTGCCCGGTTTGCAGCCCCAGCAGTCTAATCTCCCTCTCCACCAGCTAGAGTCTCTTGTGTGCATTGGCACCCATCCATTACCACTTGGCACAGGCCTCTGACAGCTGTTCAGTGAGGAGCCAAGCCGGTCTGCTCGAATACTAAGTCAATTTAAGTCAGTTTCATATCAAAGTCCACTACACAAGTAGATAGATTGTTATGTTTCAATATTGTCCAATTGCCATACACACTAGTGGAATAATATAATTGGATTCTCTGGTTCAGGGTAAACGATTTCAACATGAATACACTAATCACTGTCAACTGTTGTAAGGACAGCTGAAGCCCGGCCGTGGACATCATCCTAACCTCTGACGGCCCCGAGCCCACAGCGGCCCTCCTGAGGCCAGTGGTTGGGGAATCGACCACTGTGCTCACGTAGCTCCACTACAAACTGAGACTGGAAGCCCATGGGGCACTGCTCCCTTTGTATGGTGAGGCTGCACCCAGGTGTCCTCACATCCAGACGGAGGGTCTGGCGAAGGTCTGGGCCTGTGAAAAGTTTGAAAAGTACCCCTACGGACAAGAATTATTCAAGTTATTCACAGACCATAAACAAGTCTTGTCTCACTGATGAACTCTAAAGAACAGGATAACAAACAAAGGGTATCCATGCGGCTGCTGTGGTTTAACCCAGACGCTGAGTATGCACTTCTACAGCTAGGTCTTTCACACAGATGTGGATTGTTGTGTAGCAGGCGTCAGCAGCAGCCAACTCAGAACCTTACCTTAGAAGATGCACAGAACTCGACCAGCCACAGCAGCAAGGCAATAAGCTACGGTGCTTGATCAGATAAACACATGCACCATGAGAAACAAAGCATGAAAGACAGCTTGGTTTCCTTGGGTTTATATACAAAACTTCTTGCATTGGGACATCACGGTTTGACAATTAAACACATAATTGGTACACAAACAGCAAAATTCATAATAAACTCAAAAATCCTATCCATTACAATCATTCATGAGCTATATCGATCTAATGCATGCGACAGTACATCTTGAAGAGCTAGACCACCCTGCCAACCATTAACACCAAAGCTGCCAAAGCAGCCTTTTAGAAACGGCCTCAAGGCCAAGAGGGCAGTGGACAGGTCCCAGCAGACCAAAAAGGCAGAGGACTGGTCCCAGCAGACCAACAAGGCAGAGGACTGGTCCCAGCAGACCAACAATGCAGGGGACTGGTCTAAGCAGGGCTACTACAGTAGCCACTGCCATGGAAAGGGACTCCTATCAGCCTTCAGGCGATCACATGCTCCAAAATAGACAACATACTCCAAAATAGACAACCCTAATCTTGGGTTTCATTTTGTATAATGAATATACATGTAAAATGTCCAAACTCAATTATAGACGGAGAATTATAACTAAAGAACATGTGACTGTACGTTATTTGAATATTTACATATTAGGGCATCTTATTGTTTCTGCTCCACACTTGTATTTCTTGCCAATGAGCATGTACAGAAAGGTTCGATTTAGGAAGAATATAGTGTTATAAGTGTTTTAGTTTCTTTAAAACAATGTACCCAATCAAATGGAAAAAAAAATCAGGTGATAAATCTTGTGTGTGATTGTAAGTGTTGTTGAAATGAACAGTTTTATGTTTTTATTTTTATGTTTCAGTCTATCGGCACAATTCAGATCATGGTCACCGTCATGTGTCAGTGAGTAATAATAAAGAATAAAGGAAGAGAGTATTAATGATTGAACTAACAAACTTTGGGCTGGACTATAGTGTTAAAATTGCACTCATATCAAGAATGTGACACCTGCACCTGTGTGTGTGTGTGTGTGTGTGTGTGTGTGTGTGTGTGTGTGTGTGTGTGTGTGTGTGTGTGTGTGTGTGTGTGTGTGTGTGTGTGTGTGTGTGTGTGTGAGAAACAGGTGCACTCACACACATAGTATAATGTAAATTATTGTTATCTGTCTGTGTGTGCTCCCTCTACCAGGGCCGACCTCTTCCTGTTACCTATGACCCTATCAATACACAACCCTGAGCCTCTAATGACTGCTGACATGTGTTCAAAAATGATACTAAAAGCATAGCTAAACGATTAATATGATGTGACAACAATGAGCACAAAGGACCTACATGAGCTATGAGCTATGCGCTATGTGTAGCTAGGCCAGGACCTCTTGCTGCTCCAAGGTGCTCAGAATATCAATCTGAATGTCTGATCAGACTCCCTTCTTCATCTCATTATTCCCCTATAATCATATCTTCTTATCCCCTTTATAATTACATATTATAAGCTATATTATTATCAACTTATTATATTATCAAATAGTAATAAAGCTTATTACCGATATTATTATCAGCTATAGTATATATTAACACATATCATCACATCATTATTACCTAGTCATATTATTATTTTATACTATTGTATATCACAGATTGCATCATGGGATTCTTTGGCTATGATAATCCGCTTTTTTGTGTTCTCGAGAGTAGTAATAATGAAGTATTTACTACTACGGCACTAGCTCAGGAGGTAGAGCGGGTTGGCTGGTAACCGCAAGGTTGCTAGTTCGATCCCCGGCTCCTCCTAGCGTGTGTCGAGGTGTCCCTGAGCAAGGCACCTAACCCTAACTGCTCCCGACGAGCTGGCTGTCGCCTTGCATGGCTGACTCCGCTGTCGGTGTATGAATGTGTGTATGAATGGGTGATTGTGTGGCAATATTGTAAAGCGCTTTGGGTTACAGATAAAGCGCTATATAAATGGAGACCATTTACCATTTACCAAATATGAATATAATTTATATGTCATTATTCTCTACTATATTTTTACCACTTATATCGTTATCATAGATATTATTATATCATTATCACCTATATTATTATCACCGCTATATAATTATCACCTATTATAACAACTATATTTTTAAATATATATTATTACTATATTATCTCTTTCTTTCTTTATGCCTGTCGACTAACTCTGTTTATTGCATACTCTATTTCACAAAGACTACAATTTATATTACAATGAAACATATGGACAACATAAAAACATCTACACTCACACACATACAGAAATACAAGCACACCTACACACAATGCACAACACATGTGCTTGTAACCTTTTGAGCATGTGAAGGCTTAAAGCATACGATTGTACTCAAACATACATGTGGCAGCAGCCACTGGATGTGGTGAAGTTCTGATGCAGGAAACATGGCCTATAACGGAAACACTGGCCAGCAATGTTGATGATTCTCCCTTTTGACAGGTATATACAATAAATAGTATATATATATTGTGAATACATTAGCATTTCTTATACGTTTACAAGTTGTGGGCAGGTTCGATAAGATGAAGAAAGGATGCCATCACGTTTGCAAATCAATCCCTTTAATTGAGGAATGGATTAAAACTGAGGAAAGAGGAGCAGATATCTTAAAAATTGTGTTGACTCTGTTTATAAAACCAATGACATGATGAACGCACGATTTACCTTGCTCTTAAGCAGCAGCACCTTATGAAGTAATCCATCATGTTGTATTCCAGTCAACGCCAGTTTATGTTTTCAGGTCCTCAAAATAACTGCTTTCCAAATCCTCCGGTATTAATCCCATGTCCCAACAAGGGGAGGATGAGGTTAATTGGTATTGTGAGGAAAACAAACTCAGACGGCGTCAAAGACCATGATTTTCCTAATCCATTAACAACCATTGATATTAAAAACAAACAAAAGCTAATTATTCACCGTGCTTTGGTCACTTCTATCCTTTTCAGTATACATTTGTCATGAATCATTCAATTATTTAAATAAAATAATAATAATGGTATGATGTGTGTGTCTTTGAAATACAAACATTAAATATTAAAGAAATAACAAGTTGGTTCTATAATTCACAATCTAGATAGGCAGGGTGAACCTAGACCACCACACACAAATAACTCATCACTGGGTGGCACTTAACTTAAACATCTTTCAATATTGTTTTGTAAATGCAGGTCCTAGCATCAAACTGGAAACCTGCCAAAACAGAAAGAATTCAGATCAACTCTGGCAGGCAATCTTCTTTAATGCCGGGAGCCCCAGATGACACCCCTGCTTCTGAATGTCCAGGTTCATTCTCCTACGCAGTGTAAGGAAAGTATTCCACATGACATCTCAAATAGGGGCCTTTGGAGGCCTTCCCACCAGTAAGGCTGCCTGCCCACCAGTAAGGCTGCCTGCCCACTAGTAAGTCTGCCTGCCCACCAGTAAGGCTGCCTGCCCACTAGTAAGTCTGCCTGCCCACCAGTAAGGCTGCCTGCCAACCAGTAAGGCTGCTCGCTCTGCGACAATTGAAAACAAATCAAAGAATGTTCATACAATTTCAACAGGGGAATATAAACAGCTGACGCTTGTTTTATTTGCAACCTTTTCTTTTAAAAAGGCATTCAATGTTTTTCATATGTGAGGTCAAAAGGTCTAAAGGGGCCTGCGCCAAGCCCTTTATGGGATATAAAGTTAATTTTTTTTATGAGATAAAGGTGTGATGCTCAGAAGCGGGCTGCGGGTCATGAGATGAAGCATTATCTGAGGCTTCTTAAATTACTCTCTTTAGGGCTGGAGCCCCCCGATTTATAATCTTAATGTCATTGAGGCCGTCTTTCATATAAAAGAGACCCCAGGTCAGGTTTCCTTGACCCCTATCTCACCTACTAAGTACGTTGTACATCACTTCCTGTAGGGCTAGATGTACAGTATGTTATCTTCTATTTCAGTAAACCTTAATGCCCTGACTCATATTAAAGAGACCAGACGTTTCTATTGCCGCGTTTCCACTGCAGGGTGCGGTTCGGTTCGCAAAGGAGCGGTACGGATTGCGTTTCCACCGCCAAAAGTGGGCGTGACCCGGATTTAGCCGTACTCGTTTTGCCCTCGTTTTCAGTACTCCTCTGTTGGGGTACTGAAAACGAGACGAGACGCCTGAAAGGGTACCGGAAAATTCGAGCTACACCCCCCCTCCGTTGATTGGTCGACAGAACCGTCACTGCCGGGCGACGTGGGGATAAAAACAAACAAACAGTAGTCCAAGCCTCGCGTAAAACGCTTGCTTGGGCGAACAAGGAGGTGGAGACGTTCCTCTGCATTCTTGGGGAGGAAGACGTTGTTTACGATGTTTACGTAGCTGCCGCGGCGATCGACATCCGGCCTACCATAAAGGGTACTGTCGGCGGTGGAAACGCAAGCTCGGAACGGAGCTGGGCTATACCGCCCCCTCCCTACCGGACTGAGGCGAACCGAACCGTACCGCACCCTGCAGTGGAAACACGGCATATCTCAATTGCGATTTATTCCGGGATTCTGACCCACGGGGGAACGGGATCCCACATATGGTGGAGAATACAAGCCTAAGAAGAACCCACTACGAACCCCCGGTAAGGCGAACTACCCAACCGGAATGCAGAACCCGGATGGAGCCGCGGCGTCTGCTGCGGCTACACAGCGGGAGACGGCGGAGAACTTCGCCCTGCTCCGCGAAGCTGTGTTACGGCTCACGCAACACGCAGTCCGGGACGCCCCGACCGCCGCCCCGACCGGCCGACTCACCAAGCTCGGGCCCGACGATGACGTGGAGGCGTATCTCGAGACCTTTGAGCGGACCGCCCAGAGGGAGAACTGGCCAGTGGAGCAGTGGGCCCACATCGTGGCTCCCTTTCTCACCGGTCCTGCCCAGCAGGCGAGCCAAGATCTGTCAGCGGAGGCCGCCAGGCAGTACCCCGCCCTCAAACAGGCAATCCTGGCGTACTACGGACATAACCTCGCGGCCCGCGCGCAACGTATCCACGACTGGCGATTCAACACCCGGGGCGCGGTGCGGACGCAGATTGCGGACCTATAAAACATGCCATGTGGTCGTACGTACACCACATGGTGTGTTTACAGCACGGGCGGGGATTGTACCCCACCTCCCGGTTCCGCTCTTAATCGGGAGGGACTGCCCAATATTTAACCGGCTGTGGGACCCAACGCGAGAACTCCGGAACAGGAGAGAACCTCCCCGCCGGGGGGCGAGGAGAGCTCGGCAGGCGTACGGGGCCACACGGCGCCCGTCGTCCCTCAGGGAATCGACGGCAGAGGACCAGGAGTCCGAGGGGGACGGACCCTCCCAACCCGGATCACCGGGACCCCAACCCGGCACCCCGGACACCCTCACAGCGTCCGAGCAACCCAACCCCCCGGAGGACCCGGAGAGCTCCCCCCTCACCGAGTTTTCAGATTTCCTTCCGGAGAAGGAGGTAGGCTCGGCCCGACCAGGACAGTTCGCCAGCGCCCAGCTCCAAGACGAGGCCCTGAAACACGCTTGGAGCCATGTGGTGGCCCACGACGGTCAGGCCCGGGACTCGGTGAGTCACACGTTGCACCCACATTTTAGCACGAGGAGGGGGCTGTTATATAGAGTAGTGGAAGGAGAGGAGGGAGTAAGGGAACAATTGGTGGTTCCCCGGGCGTATGTGAGCAAGGTGCTGTTTATGGCCCACACCCACCTCCTAGGAGCCCATTTGGGCATGGACAAGACCCGAGAGCGGGTCCTCGCGCGGTTTTATTGGCCGGGGGTAAAAAGGGACGTGGAGCGCCATTGTCTGGGGTGCCCCGAGTGTCAGAGGGTAGCGCCTAGGGCCACAGTCAGAAGCCCCCTTATTCCCATGCCAATAATAGAGACTCCTTTTGAGCGGATAGCTATGGACATTGTGGGGCCCCTCCCCAAGACCAGCCGGGGTCATCGATACATCCTGGTCCTGGTGGACTACGCCACCCGGTACCCCGAGGCCCTACCCCTGCGCGCAGCCACCGCGAAGGCAGTCGCCCGGGAGCTGATGCTCCTGTTTAGCCGGGTGAGGATAGGCAAGGAGGTGTTAACCGATCAAGGCTCATGCTTCATGTACCGGGTAATGAAGGAATTACTCAGTTTCCTGCAGGTGAAGCAGCTCCGGACCTCCGTCTACCACCCCCAGACCGATGGCTTGGTGGAACGCTTTAACCGGACATTAAAACAGATGCTGAAGAAGGCCATGGCTATAGATGGTAAGAACTGGGACCAGCTATTACCCCATGTGCTTTTCGCAGTCCGGGAGGTGCCCCAGGCATCCACCGGATTTTCACCGTTCGAGCTGCTGTACGGACGGAGGCCCCGCGGCATCTTGGACATCGCCAAGGAAGCATGGGAGAGCCAGCCGTCACCCCACCGCACCACCCTGGACCACGTAGAGCAGGTGAGGGACCGCATGGCCCGAGTGTGGCCCATCGTCCGAGAACACCTCCGGCAAGCCCAGCAGGTCCAAGCGAGGGTCTACAACCGGGGAGCCCAGCTGCGTACCCTCCATCCGGGAGAGCTGGTCCTGGTCCTGGTCCCCACAGCTGAGTGCAAATTCCTGGCCAAGTGGCAGGGACCTTATGAGGTGGTTGAACGGGTGGGAGAAGTGAACTACCGGGTTAGACAACCGGGGAGGCGGAAGCCCACCCAGGTCTATCACATTAACATATTGAAACAGTGGCGAGGGGGAAGGGAAACCCCTGACCCTGCCCCCCTGGCGCTGGCGGCCCGACAAGATATCCCGGAGATTCCGGTGGGCGAGGACCTCAGCCCAGCCCAAAAGCGAGACTTGGACGACCTTGTCATGCAGCACCGGGATGTGTTTTCCGAACTTCCGGGGAGGACCACAGTCGCCCATCATGACATCCGGACGGCGCTGGGGGTGAAGGTGAGAGTTCCACCCTACAGGATACCGGAGGCCCGGAGAGAGGCCATCCAGGCCGAAGTCCGCCGAATGCTACAGCTCGGTGTCATCGAAGAGTCGCGCAGTGTCTGGTCCAGCCCGGTGGTCCTCGTACCAAAGCCAGATGGATCTTACCGGTTCTGCAACGACTTCCGGAGGCTGAATGAGGCGTCCGAGTTCGACGCCTACCCCATGCCCCGGGTGGACGAGTTGATCGAACGCCTGGGTCCAGCCCGGTATCTTTCGACCTTGGACCTAACCAAGGGATATTGGCAGGTACCGTTGACCCGGGCGGCCCGGGAGAAAACGGCGTTCTCAACTCCAGGGGGGCTCTACCAGTACACCGTCCTCCCCTTTGGAGTACATGGAGCGCCGGCCACCTTCCAACGCATGATGGACCAGATCCTGAGGCCCCACCAGGACTACGCGGCGGCCTACATAGATGACATCATCATATATAGCCACAGCTGGGATGTCCACCTCCGCCAGCTGAGGGCGGTGCTAGGGGAGCTGCGGAAGGCGGGCCTCACGGCCAACCCGGCCAAGTGCAGGCTCGGACAGGAGGAGATGGCGTACCTGGGGTACCAGGTGGGACGGGGGATCATCCGACCCCAGGAGAGTAAGGTGGCCGCCATCAGGGACTGGCCCGAACCCCGGACCAAGAAACAGGTGAAGTCGTTTCTAGGGCTGGTGGGATACTACCAGCGATTTATACCCGGGTTCGCCAC
Organism: Gadus macrocephalus; assembly: GCF_031168955.1. Classification (NCBI taxonomy): domain Eukaryota; kingdom Metazoa; phylum Chordata; class Actinopteri; order Gadiformes; family Gadidae; genus Gadus; species Gadus macrocephalus. Next base: position 19,294,216 of record NC_082389.1, read on the forward strand.
GCTGGCCAGCCCCCTGAACGACCTGACCTGGAAGGCCCTGCCGGATCGGATCACCTGGTCCGAGGCTGCTGACCAGGCCTTTGGGACGCTCCGCGAAGCTTTATGCGCGGAGCCATTACTCATAACCCCTGACTTTGCTTCCCCTCTGTTAGTGCACACGGACGCCTCTGAGGTCGGGTTGGGGGGTGTCCTGTCCCAGGTCCGGGCAGGAGAGGAGCACCCAATCATGTACATCAGCCGGAAACTACTGCCGAACGAGTGAAACTACTCGACGGTAGAAAAAGAGGCCCTGGCCATCAAGTGGAGCCTCGACAAGCTGAGGTACTACCTCCTAGGGCGGGAGTTCACTCTGGTCACCGACCACGCGCCACTAAAGTGGATGGCAGGCGCCAAGAACACGAATGCCCGAGTGACACGATGGTTCCTGGCCCTACAGGACTTTAGATTCAAGGTGGACCACCGACCGGGCCGAGAGCACGCCAACGCCGACGCCCTGTCACGACGGGACGCTTGCCTGGGTGGATTCCCCGGCTACCGGAGGCCTGAGCAAACGGTGGGGGAGTGTGGCATCCCGCCCCTTAAACCTCGGCCCGGACGGGCCCGAGGGTTCGTGTTGGATGGCATATACCACCGCCATCCACTAGCCGGCGACAAAGAGCCTCCCTTAGGGCTCGCTAATGGACGTGAGTGCAAACAGCCGGCGGTGGAGAGGACGAGACCCGGAAGCCACGATATAAGGAGCCGGCATGCGGCAACCAGGGGCAGAAGACGAGGGACAGCGACCTGGAGAGGACAGCCGAACCAACGCGCCATTTAGAGGCTCACGGAGACCCTAAAGTCGTGTGCATGCGTTATTCTGTTTTTGTGAAACATTAAATGCCGAGTGCGGCTTCACCTGTACGAGACTAAGCGATTTATTCCGGGATTCTGACCCACGGGGGAACGGGATCCCACAATATCCTTGTGTCACTCGACAGTGTATGTTTTTTTATTGAAACAACATTGTCTAACAGCGGTATAAAATTGTCAGGATCATCTTATTTAACAACATCATCATAATTCATAAACCATCATATGCATTAACTGTCTGGAGATTACTGCAATTCAAGTCCCAATTATCTCTATAAATAAAAATAAAAAAACGCATTTTAAGTCTGAAATGGTCTCAGCATGCTGTTTTTCCAACAGGCGATATAGGTGGCTAAAACGTTCATTGGTCGTTTTTTGACGACATAAACCATCAACCTATTCTGTGGTTTAGGTTGGAGATCTCTTTGCAGATGGTGCAATGCATAAATAAAGCATCCCTTCCTGATTCTAATGTAGTGCAGCTTCAAACAGACCCTTCCCCCTCCCTGTTCGTTTTTTTTATTATAATTTAAAAATTATTTTAAATACTTTTTTGTGCTTTAAATTGTTTTTATTTTATTTGTGTGTTTATAACTAGGTAGTTGATTTGTAGAACTTTGGTCAACTGTTGTTGTTTTAAAGGGCGTTGTATTCATACTGCACCTGATATTTCCCTAATATTGTTGCTTTAGGCCACAATATGCACAGCAATACAAAGCATAGCTAGTTTCTCCTTTAGCATTTCCTTAATAGAGAGAGAAACTCCACGTGTGATTACTCACTAATTATATGATATATTTGATACATTATTTTAAATAATGCAGAGATCTGAAAATCCTATTGAACCTCTGCATGTGCCAACATTTTAGAGGCAATTGTTTCCTTTCTAAAATCGGTCCAACTGAGTACCTGCATTAACTTAAACAAATAAGTCAAATAAGACACCCTTGTCTGAAAGGCATAGTACTGAGGGTACATAAAGGAGGATGGGTTGTGATACTTAGGTTGAATCCCATTACTTGGCTCGCTTCAAAATCTCAGCCCTAACCCTCGCTGTTGCGCGTTCACGCGCCGTGGAGCCATGTCCCAATACCAGTTTAAAGGTAGCTTAAGGGGTAGGGGGAGGGCTAACATCCCCTCAAAATTGAGATTTTCGATGGGCACCCTCAAAGCGCTTCAGTTCTGACTTGCTCCCACAATACCTTGCGAGAAAACGGAAAATCAAGAAATATCCTAGACAAGATGGAGGGCGAAAAGATGCGACAGGATTGGAAAAACACAAATGTAAGTGTTTTCTCTGTAATTAACTAGTAATTATTTTATTAATTATACTCTGCAGCCCGGCCGCGGGCTTTGAAGCCCGCGAAAGTCTGTGGCCGACTTTCGCGGAAGATCGCGAAAGTCCGCGGCCGATTTTGGCGGGCCGCCCGACCCCGGTTCTCGGCCGGGCTGCAGACCGGGCTGCATACGACCGGGCTGGATATCATGTCGTATGATATCCAGATCTTCCATGTTCTAGTGACTCCAGGTTAAAAATAAGCTTTATACTAATATATTATATTATATTAGTAATATTCTATAAGTAATATTATATATACTATTATATTATATTAGTAATATTCTATAAGTATTATTATACTAATATATTATATTATATTAGTAATATTACATGGTTAATCAATGTATTTTTTGGCAGTACTATATTGTGTACATAGCTATTATATATTGTACATAACATATGGCCATATCAACCAGTTCTGGCATATAATTCCTATTTCCTTCTTATTCGTTTTCTTTCAGGACTTCGTTGAGTCCACTGCCACCAGCCCCCCCCACCTCTCCCTCATGCTCCTCCACCCCAGGCACCTCTTCCAAGAGGAGAGTGCCAGGGGGCAGGCGAGGCATGAGGAGAGCGAGGCAAAGTTGGCGGAATGGTGGAGAAGATGTGATTCTCCACCATTCTCTCAAAAGCTGAGAGAGAGTGTGTGTGTGTGTGTGTATTTTTAGGTGTGCATTTTTAGATGTGTGGTTCAGTGTTTCTTATTTAAATAAAGTGTTTCTTCTAAAGTGTTCTTGTTCATAACCGATTATTATCTAAGGGTGCACTCACACTAGGCCATCTGGCCGTGGCCGTGGCCGTTTTAGCACCTAACCGTGCTCAAATCTGCCAGTGTGAGTGTGGCCAGTCTGGCCGGGCCAATTTGGCCACTTGGGAGAGGTGTGCTGCTACGGCACGGGCCGCTACGGTACAGATGCTAATGAGCCGACACGCGCTACGCAACCTGAGCTGGATGACGTATAGTCAATGCGACGACCACGGACATAATAAAGGCGACGAGCCTTCTTTCCCATTAAACGGTAAACATCGCGTCAAGCGGTTCAACTGTTGGTGTGTTCTGTGTTGTTGTCCATTGTTGTTAAAACTCTGACTGGCGGCAGACTTTATTATGGTCCATGCAGCGGACGCTTGGTGATGACGTGTTACGACGTGATGACGTATGTACAAGAGCCTTCCGTGGCCAGGCCACAGCTGCGACGGCCAACGGCCACGGCCAGATGGCCTAGTGTGAGTGCAGGCCAGAGAACAATGGGGCCAGTTGAGCACGGTTAGGTGTGAAAACGGCCAACGGCCACGGCCAGATGGCCTAGTGTGAGTGCACCCTAATACCACCTTTAACATGTAGCTAAGTGACATTCAAAATAAAGGTATATTACGAGGGACAAATAGTATTATTTTTTTTTTAACACTTTATTTAAACATGCCAATTACAAAATATAAATACCATTTCAGGTTAAACATCTTTACAATGGGTCTTGCTCGTTGCCCGAGACAATGGCAGCCAGTCTGTCTCTTGTAACATTACCAGGGGTCTGGTTATCTGCTAGGGGGCACGGGGAGGCCATGATGACGTCACAGGGTAGGGTTGTCCCATTTGGTAGGGGATCGGTTAGGGGTAGCAATGAGGGGTAGCAATGAGCATGAGCAATAAGGGTTAGGGTTGAGATGTAGGGTTGAGACAGTGAGCAAAGAAACGGGATTGGGCCTTAGACAGCCTTTGCCACCAAATTCATTTAAAAAAGTACACTTACATTTGAGAGCCTTAGTTCACTTAATTATCATATCACTTCTATTTAATTAACTTTTTAACCTTGAATACCGGTCAACACTCAATCAATTTACTGTCGCTAGATGTTTGGATTTCTTATTGGTCAAGATCTTTGCTACTATAGTTTTGAAATGTGGTATATGAATAAAGCATTTTAAGAACATGATTATCTTATACGACTGTATTATGGAGCTTTGTATTGTGGCTTGGGTCTTTTTCGTCCCTACTAACATCTGGTTTCTTAAATAGTAAATAGCCCTCCTCTGCTGGTTGCATAGTGCCGTTGCATTGTATCTAAACTCGTACATAAATTTTTATTCAAAGCCATTACACATTCCACCACATTTAACCATTTTGGATCAGCCTGGATCTTCTTTACGATTCAGTCTGTGCGGAATTTGGCTAAGCATACATGAAAGCGAAGATGCACACTGTAAATGATAATGAAATTAACCTCAACACAGTCCATAATAACAAACTGCTTGATGTCATCTCCCTCTGATGCATTTATCTTACGACCTATCACTTTATTGCTCTCTAAGTCCTTTGGGTCGTCAGCACCAATTGAAGCGCAGATGTGTGTAGAAAGCCTACTTGTTTAAAATTAATTGAATGGCTTAATGATTTGGCTGTTCCAGGGTGAATTTGACCTTTCCTACATTATTTAGGAGTCGCTGCTCTCTAACAAACACACTTGAGGAAAAGGTTGACATATTCCGTTCCTACTTTTCAGACCTAACAATCGTTCACCTTTTTTTTTTTGCTTATCTTATCTTCTATTCAGTGCGTACACAATGTTTACAATAAACAAGATGCTTCCGTAATATAGTCTGCAAATATACCCTTACCATACAATACACAAGCCCAATAAAATCTGAGAAGAAAAAGTACACATTGTATAGGCAAAGGCTAATGTGCTATCTGATGGTCTAGTCAGATAGTGAAGACATAATGTTACATGATCATCCTAGAGCATTTCTTTCATCCATTTTTTTCATAAAAGTCACGTATTCCTTGTTCACCAATTTGTCAGCAGACACACGCTTAACTTGGTTTCTGACCTTGACCTTGTATGTTGAACGAGCAACCTTTACCTAACTGTCTATTACACCGTGACACTCACACACACACACACACACACACACACACACACACACACACACACACACACACACACACACACACACACACACACACTCTCTCTCTCTCTTCCTCTCTCACTCACGCACACACACACACACACACACACACACACAAACACTCTCACAAACACACACATAGACACACACACAAAAACACACACACACACGCACACACACACTAACACACACACATACACACAAACACATACAACAAACAGACACACACACACACATACAAACACACACACAAACACACAGATACACACACACAAATATAAACACACACACACACACACACACACACACATCAATTGTTCATATTAAGCTGTGTTGACAGCTTCTGATGAGATGGGAAAGTTCACCTAACCTCTTAGTTTGGTCTTTGGACTTTCTGCTAAAGGTCAACATTCAGCTCTCCATCTAACAGAGCCCACTCCTGGCTCAAGAGTTAATTACAGTCCCTGCAGTTCTTCCAGGGGCCTGATGTGGTGGAGGTGCTTGTGCCTGATTGGGCCTGACTCGCCCACGTGTCCGGGCCGCTGGAGAGAAGAATCACTGAGCACACTACAGTCGACAGGTTGTGGCTGAAGAACGTTAAAGAGCAACTCGCAGGTTAGGCATGAAGGCTGCATGATAAGAATGGGTTTGCAAGCGGGATTGTAGCCATTAACGGTTTCCATGGAGGGACATTCACCCTGCCTCACCCTGGATCTGGAACACACTCCACAACTCAGAATGGGAGAGCAGGATAAACCAAGCTAATAAACCATGCTCTTCATGCACGCCGCAATGATGGAAATATCTTGGAGGATCAAAACTGAGCCCTGGAGATGGCGAAGAAACTATAGGTGCTATAGGTGGCTGGTCGGTCTTGGCTGATTCACCTATAGGCCTACAACCTTGATTGGCATTTTCCAAAGTGACTACAAAGTTTGTCCAAATAACACGAGTGGTGAAGATTTATTTTATGCCTGATTTTTTAGGGGAAAAATTAGTCTGTTTGACAGAACTCGCTAATAGTGATGCCATTGGTTAGCAGATGGTTGTGCAATTTGCTTTCAACCATGTAGTGAATTCAGGCAATTTTCTGCCAAATTATTTTTCCATATATTTGGTCATACATAATGCCAGTATAAGTGTTTAGATTATAATAATCATTGTATGATTAAACACATTGATGCATTGGTAATACACATTTGAAGAAGTTGTTGATAAAATCATGAAAATATATTATATAATATGGATAATGTCATTAATAATGTGTATATTGTCGACATGAAACTTGTATGACTGCAAACTGGTATGCTGCTTAATGGCTGATCGATATAGTATATGTTTCTTTATGTATTACTTTTATGAAGAGTTTGAAACTAAGATTAGGCATACACTTTTACTTTGACCAGCATAAAAAAATCATTAAAAACACGTTTTGTGAATTTCCGTTGAGGTCTGACAACCCTGTGAACTAAATCGAGTCATTTGGATTGGATACTCGTTTCTTAAACAAACCACCTGATTGGCTGCTGGTGGTGGGTGGGTCAGTGCTTATTGGTCGCTGCTGTCAGGACGTGGCGACGTCGCAGGCGAGCACGTAGCAACCACGCCACTGAGTGACTGAGTATATGTATTATAGATAATATAGACATATATAAGAAGCGCTTACTCTGCGTTGTCATCATTTCTGAAATATATCACCCAACGAAGTGGTGTCATTTATATATCCTTGTAGTTTCATCTGGAACAAATTGTAATTTTCGTCTTGCAAACTTTTGCTCAAACCCCTCTCCAGGTAAGGGGATTCCCGCAGCTCACCTTACCTTACCTCTCCTTACCATACCTTACCTTGTACTTTACATGTATCAGAACACTGGTTCGGTTAGTACTTTAACATATTACAGATTATACTAGTTATAGTCGTTGGTGATGGCGATGGTGAAAGGAGTTAAAATTCACTGATGGAAACTGAAGAGTTTCTGGTGGCATGTATTGGAGAAGAGAGAAACTCTTGAATGAAAGGTTTCTGGTGGCATGTGTTGGAGAAGAGAGAAACTCTTGAATGAAAGGTTTCTGGTGGCATGTGTTGGAGAAGAGAGAAACTCTTGAATGAAAGGTTTCTGGTGGCATGTGTTGGAGAAGAGAGAAACTCTTGAATGAAGGGTTTCTGGTGGCATGTGTTGGAGAAGCAGGTTGGCAGGTGGTGAGGTTGCAGGTTCATACACAGCACTAACTAGTATTATTACTCTGTGACAGAACGCGGATTTACACCATATCATTCACCAGCACTCATTTCACTACACATTCCTTCAGTTAGTCATGACATTTGTTTTAATATGATTTCATTTATTTTTTATTGTGATGTATTTGGGGTTATAACACTATTAATAGCACTGGTTCTGTTGTGCCTCTTTTCTCCCCATACTAGTTCCCCAACATGTCCTTATGGATTATTCAGATCGCTGTAGTCATGCTATCACTCCTAATCAGTCGTAGCCATCAGAAGAAAGACCCCGTGCTTTACTGTTCAGGTAAGACCCAGACTTTAATATCTGTTTTTTTAACGATTGGGAATGAGGTCCTTCTCCGATTCAGCCTGTGAGGTTGAAGCTGTCAGGCTAGCAAATTGTACTTTTTTAATTTGATGAAATATAATTTTTTTATGAATGTCCAGATTTGGTTTGCTGTGCAGGTTTGATTTAACTTAATCAAGTAAATAAGCAAAGCTAGTGAGTGAATTGAATCTGGTGTTGCTTTGGTGTGTTTGGTTGTGTTTGCAGCGTGCAGAGCGATCGTCGATGAGCTCAGCTACTCCATCAGCCAGGTGGACCCCAAGAAGACCATCAACGTGGGCAGCTTCCGCCTGAACGCCGACGGGACGCTGCAGGACAAGAAGGTAGGCTGCTATTAGGACGTCTACGTTTCTGGAAACACTCAAAACACTTAAATGACAAACATTGTGCTAATGTGCTCATAGAGCTGATAATATAAACAGGGTCATATTATTGTCCTGCCACTTAATGTACACATTTATTGTATGTCATACTTGGTTATAGTACTTAGTTGTGTGTAGCATCTTATCCTAGCTATCTTTGTTGTATTCGGGGAGTGGATTAACCTAGCGATTGTTAGTGGTTGGCACTTGGTTCTATGAACATCCTTACTGAACCGATATATCATTGTTTCTCCTTCTTCTGACAAATGTACTTATTGTAGGTCGCGTTGGACCAAAGCGTCTGCTAAATGCCCTGAATGTTAATGTAAATAGGCTGTAAGCCTCCAGGGCAGCTGCGTGGCTCTTGTACTAAGACAAAGAGCGGGCGGTTGGCTGTCTGCTCCCCGGGGACACTGTCTGTGGATCCAGGTTCTTCCTACAGACCTAATGAGGTCACCTCCCAGTGGAGGGTGGACAATGGCAGCCACCCGGGAGCAGGTTATCATGAGGTGTTGGCTCCACTATTGATACTTCGCAGCTCAGATTCCTGTTTAGTGGCACTGATCGCTTCGGGAGACCATCGCCTTCAATTGAGAAATTTATTAGGAAATGTACAAATGGGTATCAGTGGAACATTCTATTCATTACATTGTGCAGTGAAGTTTAAAAGCACCATTTTTTTCTCATCAACGAATCTACCAATACCAATACCACTCAGTCCTGACTCCAACCATTCACTACCCACACCTTACCTCAACCTCTGACCCTAGACTGACCGTCTTGGTTGATATCCCCCCCTACCCCTATCCTCCCCCAACAACTCCCTACTCACCCTAAACCTGACATTCCTCACCCTCCATACCTCTCCCTACTCACCCTGACGGCCCTCACCCTCCATACCTCTCCCTACTCACCCTGACCCTGACGTCCCTCACCCTCCATACCTCTCCCTACTCACCCTGACGGCCCTCACCCTCCATACCTCTCCCTACTCACCCTGACGGCCCTCACCCTCCATACCTCTCCCTACTCACCCTGACGGCCCTCACCCTCCATACCTCTCCCTACTCACCCTGACGGCCCTCACCCTCCATACCTCTCCCTACTCACCCTGACCCTGACGTCCCTCACCCTCCATACCTCTCCCTACTCACCCTGACGGCCCTCACCCTCCATACCTCTCCCTACTCACCCTGACGGCCCTCACCCTCCATACCTCTCCCTACTCACCCTGACCCTGACGTCCCTCACCCTCCATACCTCTCCCTACTCACCCTGACGGCCCTCACCCTCCATACCTCTCCCTACTCACCCTGACGGCCCTCACCCTCCATACCTCTCCCTACTCACCCTGACCCTGACGGCCCTCACCCTCCATACCTCTCCCTACTCACCCTGACGGCCCTCACCCTCCATACCTCCCTACTCACCCTGACGGCCCTCACCCTCCATACCTCTCCCTCCTCACCCCGACGGCCCTCTACCTAACACGCGGACCTTGCCCCCCTGTCCTAGAGGGCCACGTTGTGGTTTGGTGGTCCCCGTCGGGCGGGGTGGTCATATCTCAGGACCTTCCCCCCCCTGTCCTACGGGCCACGTTGTGGTTTGGAGGTCCCCTTCGGGCCCTAGAGCAGGGTGGTCATATCTCAGGACCTTCCTCTCTCTTTTCGGCAGAAGCAAAGCGGACATAAACTTCTGGTTTGCCCCAAAAAAAAACACGTCCGCCTAGTCAATCGCGGAGAAGAAGAATATATATGTCATCCGTGGGTCACTAGAAAAATCGAACATATTAACTCGGATTACTTGCATTGCACAACACAAAGACAAGGATCCAAACATTATGCAGGCTGCTTGATTTCAGGAATAGCAGCGTCTATATGAATCACAATGGGAGATCTAAAATGTTGCATTTACTAACAAAGAAAACATCATATATCATCATATATACAATTTACATTTACTTCACTAGAATTGTTATCAAAGTGCATTTCCATGCCAAAACTTAAAATATTGCTTTATCCAATGAGAACATTATGATTGTCAACAATTTTGTTTTGGCAGACAGAATCTTGACATATTGTTGTTTCTTCTAACGTTCATAAGGGTAGTTTTGGACGATACCAACGACCTATTCTGTCGTTTAGGTTGGAGATCACATTGTTGTTGTTTGTTTTAAATACTTGAAAGCTACATGCCACTGTTGTTGTATTTTTGGAACATTCAAATGTTTTTAACAAAGGTGTGTATGTTGAAGTTCATGGGATTATTGTCTGGCCCTAGTTTTTTATCGTGGTATTGAGAATTGCTCAATTTAACTGGTATTGGCATCGATTTAATAAGTTCCTGTCCTCTGGTACGTGGTTGAACACGGGGTGGGTCACACGCTGTGTCCTTAGCTTGGCACTTTAAAACACCACAGTCCGCTACGGCTCCAAGCATTCTGGCTTGTTGATGTAACCCTGAAGCGAGACCCCTCCGTGGCAAACCGCCGCGAGGCCGGCGCAGGGCCCCTCCCCCACCTGGATTGACGCGGTGCTTTGAGTGGGTTGTGCACAGTGTCCAAATGGATTTCAAGGGAACACGTTGACGCGACGATCAGTGGGACTAGGCAATCAAATGAAACGGCTATGAAACAGCTACACCGTCTCCCCACAGCCTCCAGGCTCACTCTGCGGCTGATAACACTAGCGGTCCGAAGAGACCGCCGCAGCGATAGCAGCACATATGAGACCCTCTCTGTGTTAGAGAAAACAGGATTCAAGAACATTTGTGCTCAACCTTACAAACACTATTACTTCCAGCATAGATAGATAGATAGATAGATAGATAGATAGATAGATAGATAGATAGATAGATAGATAGATAGATAGATAGATAGATAGATAGATAGATAGATAGATAGATAGATAGATAGATTATCTATCTATCTATCTATCTCTCAAATATACTCAGTTGTGTCAGTCAAATGGCTATTTGCTTGCTCTTTTTACTGGCTGGTTGTCTTTTCACAGCGGTCTGATCCCTTCCGCTGCGGTCCAGTAAACCTAGCCTCCACCTTTTGCATTGTTTGGTCAATCATCTGCTGCTCCCAAAAAAAGGGACTCGCACAGGAGAAGGCAAACCTTGATCCCTGTGCCCTTTGTGGCTTCACCCCTTTCAGCCAGGTTGACCCAGCGCGATTCAGAGAGGGTGGAATGTCACAGCTTAGATGCCATCATGGCCGAGGATTTGCTGGTTTGTATTCTCTTCTCTTTGCCCTCCTAACAGTAGGACTTCCTGGGGGCATGGGTTTTGTCATTGCTGACAAAAGTTAAACCTGCCTGGCACCACAATGAAACGTTAAAGTCCTCCTAAGACATTGAACTTAGGTGGAGGGACCACATGCTAATCTTACAGAATGGGGGGGAAGTCCCGCATTGCAAATGAGACGGTGCATGAAAACATACAGATGAACTTATTCTTTGGGACACATCTTAAACAGGTGGAGGGGTATGATTGTTCAATATTTTATTTGTTTATCATAAATGTTTCACTGATCGCCTTGTCTGTATTGTCCTTGGACTCAAATCCAAACTGTGCAATAAACAAAAATGCCAATAGTGGTTAACTTTTGAAATGAATCACGAAGCCTCTGGTGATAATATTATTGGTTTTGTCATTATTAATAAAAAATAGTTTTTCACCATTCCACATTGCCTCGACAATTCCACTGGAAGGCTCAGTTTAATGGGGATTCAATAGGGGAGCATCTTTAGGAAAGGCCAGTCACCTCCAACCCCCACTCTCCAATTCATCAAAGCACACTTTGAATGGCAGCTTCCTTTAAGAGGCTGCCGAATGGCAATAGATGAGTTTAATTACTGACAGCATGGGATGATGATTATTGGACCACCGCCCAGTGATTCATGATGGTCAATTTGGTGTGTGTGTCTCATTAATTGCATTCATTTAAGCATTATTTTTATGTTAAAATCTCTTATCACCACAAGCTTAGCAATATGCTGGCTGTAGAAGCCACCCACACTTAGTAATTAAAAAGGACTTCAGTGATTGGCAGATTACTACTGGCATCAATGTCAAACTGTATTCTGAACCCAATCGTCTTTAGCCAATGTGACCCCACGTTTCTCCACCTTTGTCTTCAACCTTTGGCCCCTTGCTGTACCACACTCTTGTTGTTTCACATTGACTTCCGGCTCAATACACGTTGGCCTTGTCAAGCTCAGAGGAGGCCTTGTCAAGCTGAGAGGCGAGTAAGTGGAGGAAAGTAGGTATGAAAGAGATAGAGGCAAACGTAAGAGAAATCCTCAGCCATCCCATAACCATGCAGCCTATGACCAGAAAAGTCTAAGGAAATGGAAGGTTTCCCCTGTGATCGGTAGAGGACATCACCGGGGGAGGGGGGAGGGCTGAGAGCGGGGCTCTGGGGGGTATGTGTTCACCCTGCACTTGACGTTTTTTTATAGCAGACGGAAAAAGAGAAGCCTTGTGTTGTAGTTCAGGAAATAAGGATTCCTCCCATGTTGCCCTACCCAAGAGAGGGGTAAAGATGGCTCTGGCCACCAGCCGGGCTCCTTTCACTGCTCCTCAACCTCTGGTCCTCTGGTCCCCCCCCCACCCCTCACTTCCAGCACCACCGGGCTTTTTCACCCACTCCGTTTCACCCACCCGTTCCACAGAGGGAGGCAGAGCAGGGCAGCACCTGTCTGGACGCGTGTCTAGACCCCGCTGCTGATTATTACCTGATTAAAAATCTGACTCTTTATGAGAAAGGGAAAGGATAAATATTTCTATTTATTTACTTTTCCTTTCAAGGATTACGAGGGCAGTATTGAAAACACAGCGGAAATAAGGGGTCATGAACTTTGACCCTGGCGGGTCATCTGTTTAAACATTATAACTGCCTGATTGGACATTTTTTAAATCGTTCAACATTTTGACATTCAACATTTCATGTTTAGGGGCTCTTTTTTCCGTTATGTGATACAATCTATTTAATGATGTACTTTTTTAGGTTCCTTTGGCACGGTCTGAGACTTATCTGAGTGAGCTTCTGGAGGAAGTTTGCAGCAGCATGAGTGACTATGCCCTCTATGTAGACCCCGACACTCAAGAGAAACGTTATAAGAGGTTTGCTCCCAGAGACAATGGAGGCACGGAGAGCTTCCCAGACATTCAAAACTTCAAGTTTGATGGAATGGATTCCTCCAGTGCCTTGAAATTTGCGGTGAGTCAAAAGAAGATCTATATCTTTACCAAGAAGTAATTAAATCGATTAAATTCCTTTCCAGCTTGGAAGCCACAATCTGCCCATTTATTCAGATTCCAAAAAGAAATGGCTTATCAATGTGGGATTTGAAAACAGTTCCTCATGGCAGATATTAACTGTTGGCAGATATTAATATTTATATAATAGACTATATAATAATAAATGTACTCAACAATATCTCTCTCTCTCTCTCTCTATATATATATATATATATATATACTCTATAGACTATACTTCGCCCTGATAATCAGGCAGATTTTAGTTCTTTAAAGAACCTTTTTGGCCTGGCTTGTGTGTAATGCATTTTAAAAGTCGTGTGATAGATGCCATAGGTATGCACACCCATGGTGCCATGATGCCTAAAGCCGGATTGCTGCTACCTCTTGCTTTGGACGTTTTCAGACCAAAGAGTTGATATCCTAACTTTCACAAGCGAATGGGAAGAATTTACGGTACTTAGTGAAAATATCAGTTTTCTAGGTGCCGTTGCTGCACCAGCCAACCGCCCCGTGACAAGATGGCTGGGTGGCGGCTGCGGTATAGGGAAAGAAAAGACTGCCGCGTTCAGAAGACAAACTAAAAACACTGAAGGCCTAGGTGTGCATGGCTGACCCCTTTCTCTCCTCTCACATGCAGTGTGAAACCATTTTAGAAGACCTAGATGAAGATATCATCTCGCTCTTCAGCCAGAACACACAACATGTTGCTGATGAGTTATGTTCCGGCGTGTCAGGTACAGTACTAGGACATATTGGACCATCGGTGTGAAAATACCAGTCCCCATTCACTCCCCTTCAGAGATATCAAAAGAATGCATTTTTTTCCCCCTTGTTCTACATAGAGCTATAATCATTCTACCTGGCCCTTCAATTTACATGTAATCGAAATGTCAAATGTAGCAACCCAATTCAATTTTCTAATAAACATCTTCTTTGTCTTCAATTTCAGACTACTGTAAAGACGCCAAACACACAAATGAGGAGTTATAGTTACTCTATCATTTTTATATACATAATGTATGAAGATGAGACCAGGAATATTCATAATTTATCAAATAATTGTTGGGGAGGGGGAAATCTCATTTGGACAAAATAATTTGTTATTTTAATCATTTTAAATGACGTTCCGCTTTGCCTCTGTTCATACTATTTGAAACACACTCTATACACGGTCATATCTATAATGCAATTACGATAGCCCTCACATTGAATAAAATCAAAATGTACCCATTGCGTATTAAAATAACCATCATAGTGAATAAAGAAAAGGCTCATGATGCTAATTCTAATGCATACGTTTTTTGCAAAATATTGTCATGTATAAACCATGACAACTTAATTGTATAACCAGTATTTTGATCTAGTTTTTGGATAGGCTTCCTTTGACATGTTGTGTATTGTGTAAACATAACTTGAGGCCTTCTCAGAAAAGCTTTTCCTGGCTCGACTGTAGGCTGTAATGCTGTATTATTAGATTTGTAATACAATAATAATAAAGAAAGATTTTGCTCATGCTTAATCCTCCACAATGACCAACTTTGTTGGCCTAGTAAATGGTATTTGGAAAAAAATTAGACCAAGGAAACTTTGAACTACATCATGCTCAGTTCAGTGTCAGTTTATACATGGGTACAATTAAGTATTGCCCAGTGTGTTATATATATTGGTTATATTTCATATCCAGTGTTGACAACTCTTTAATAAATTCCTTGGGTGTATATTTTGAAAGGGAACTTGAAATTGCTCCCAGAGCTATATCTTCGTGTGTTCTTAAGTAAAAGTAAGAAGAGCACTGTATTGCAAAGGATAGATTTAGGGTTAAGGTTAACGTTTCCACAAGTACCACATACTTGTTTTCAATCCAAGGGAGTATCCTAGAATGTTGGACGTTTGGGATGTTGCATTGCAATAAAATAACAGCCTTTTCGCTGGCCACCATCCATTCTTCCATCTTCTTTACTCGTTCTATGGAAACTTGTGGGAACCCTTGCAGCTAGACCATGAATGGGCTGCCATTCTATTGCAAGGGCACAGACGCAGATTGCAAGGGCACAGAAGCAGATTTCCCGACTCATGCAAACATAGGGAGAACATGCAAACTGCATGCACACAGGACCCCCCTTCTCATGGGTCCTACATTATCTTCACTTATGGCAATATGGCCAATACTGATGTGGGCCTCTGAGTGAGAATATTAATAAGGCATATGCAAACAATTTTTGCATAAGTAATACTTAATGTGAGATTTTAGGAGAACTTAGATTTGTATCGCCACATTTAAAGGCCCTTTAACTTTGACTGATGAAACAATTTCCACATTTCACACACTTCTGTTAAGACAGAAATGTTAAATGAAGTAGAACTATTATAACAGGCATTACTTTTGGAGTTAAGTTGAAGCGATCTGATGGCAGCAACTTGTTCCCCAGGATGACAAGTGTTATTGCTGCCATTAATGCTGGAGCGCCAGAGACATGAAGCTCTGACAGTACGCACTGCTGCAGACACTTCCCACCCAGCCACTGTTTCTAGAATGCTTTTGTCACGTCTCGAGACCCCTTCCCTTCCTTACCATCAATCAATCGCAGAAAAAATGGAGAAGGGTGCAACTACTGGAATATTCTGAATAAAACATTAATATTTACAATATTGGTAGTAGCAGTAGTATACTGGCTTTGGATCAAAACCACTTACCATCCTCATTGCATACTTTATTATTTATTTTAATGTATAATTTAAATATTCTACTCTGATGAGAAAATAGACATCCATGCCACCGCTCAATCTTTTTGAAGGCAAACTCAAGTCATCCTAAACCCTGGGGATAAAAGACTAAAAAGTCTCAAGGTTTTGATGATTAAGGATAATATAAAGTCTGACAATGTTCAACCAAGCCATTGAAAAGGCTATATTATTTATTTTGCCTCTTGAGAAGCGGGGACAGTCGTTGTTTGGGGCAACACTTGAGTGAATACGGTTTCCCTTTTAATCAGAGAATAATGTGTCAGCAGCAGCAGGATCCAGCCCCAGCTTGGCCCATTGTGTTGCCAGCCGTCGCAACGACTCATGCACCCCAAGCTGATACCCCTGACAGATCAAGGGTTACCAAGGTGGATGGTTGACTACTAGGGGACAGGCAACAGTCATGCCAGCTAAACATTCATTTCCTGTTGCAGGATCTCAAAGCTATGGAGGGGTACTGGCTGAGTTCCTCCTGTCCATTTAGATCACAGATATGATATACTGTATGAAGCTGTGTGTTGCTCCAAATGGGGTTGAAGTAAGTTTTAATTACTAATTATTAAAAAAGTTGATTTCATGACTTCAAATGAAATAATGCTTACTATTTTCTGTATTTCAATGTACTTTAAGATGGAGGAGCAAAAGAGTTGGGCATTCTAAATGTGTCAAAGATATATGAATCCTCACAAAGTGAATTCAAAAAATATCTTTGGAGGTGTGTGTGCTTGGTTTACCCTAATATTATTCTAACTTCTATCTTCCCACCCTATACTTTTATGCCGTAAAGTTTTGCCACTGAGCTGTGGCATTAACTTGTATTCTAACAAGATTAAAATATATTTGTCCTGGAGATTAGCATAGTTAAGCCTCCCCTCTCCTTGCCTTTGGGGCCGGCTGCAGCAGGCTTTGATCAGTGTTGCGGAGCGAGGGCCAGGCTTGGGCGCAGCCATCCAGGGTCCTGGTGTGAAATCAGCCTGATGTCATCCCCCATTCTCCACCTCCACCAAGCCTTTAGCAGCCGTAATTATATTTCCGCCACAAAGGGCCCCCGTCCCCTCATTCCATATTCCAAGTTTGACTAGGAAACGTTTTGGAGAACTATGGCTAAATTACCCAGTGGGGGGAGAGGAGGACAGGATGGGTCCTCTTTTGTCTGCCACAGACACATGGAAACTTCTAGATAGCACTTGGATGTACTTTCTTTTCTCTGCCCTCGGCCTCTGCCTTTTCTGCACGGTTTATTTTCACGACATGGGGATTGAGATAAATAAACCCATGTATATTAACTTATTTGTGTTTTGTTTGTTTTGCAAGGACACAGTCACAACTGTTCAGTGAAATACAAAGAAACCATACAAAATCATTCGTCTGGTAAATGGCCATCAACATTTTGGAGTGGAGGGTTAGGGTATGGGGTAGCTCAGGCTGTTACACAAAGTGTAGGGGTGTGGGGTTGGCATAGGGTAGCCAGTTTCCATGGAACACTGGACCATAAATATATGATCCTTTGCTTGACAAAGTAAAAATGTATTTCCAATTTGCCAGCAGTTCATTATATGAGGCCACTTACATTTCATTAAGTCTGGTGTTATTCTTGTTTAATACCTTCAAACATTACTGATCTCACTATTAAAGGTCCACATTAGGCACAACACTATTGCAGTGTATACTATTTTGTGATACAATTTTCCAATTGTAATGATTTCAAATGAAATTAAGTAAGTTATGAGTATACTAAATAGACCAAAAATAACCCTATACATTTATGTGGTAAGTATTAAATTAATTCAG
Organism: Gadus macrocephalus; assembly: GCF_031168955.1. Lineage (NCBI taxonomy): Eukaryota > Metazoa > Chordata > Actinopteri > Gadiformes > Gadidae > Gadus > Gadus macrocephalus. The sequence continues at coordinate 19,312,044 of NC_082389.1, forward strand.
GCTGAAAGGCGTGTTTTTCTTTGTCTTTTTTTAAAGCCATTGTGGCATGAGAACCGTCACCTGCTGCTTTTGGTGTGTACAGTTAGTTTGACCATGGTCCAGGACTTCTGGCTATTACCCCTATCCACCACCATTACCCCACATATCTGGAACGCTTATTCAAAATATTCCTTTACCAATAGAGAAAGGTAAAGCCACACAAGCCACTATTTGTATTCACCCTTTTCTTTCCAGCGGAGCCGAGCTGTCATTGTCAGGACAAGGTGCAGCAGATCGTTCAGTCAGAGACTGTTGCCTGTTTACTTCCACATACAAGTGGACACAAGAAAGAAAATGCAGATGAGGGCTCCTGGAGTCATTCCACAGAAAGCTGAGGTCAATGCTGCTGTCTCTGTGTCCATTGCTGAAGCAGCCAATAGGAAGATCCACACAGATAACTCCCAGGCCTTTCTTCCTCTCTCACTATTTCACTAATTTGCATTCTACTTTTTTCCATATTTTCATGTATCCCCTTCTTCCTTGATTATGCACTGTTACCCTGAGTGTCTAAGCTGATGTGGTCCAAAAGCTTTTCTGGTGTATGGATGGTTTTAGATAGATTTTAAGCGGCAACTGGGATTTTTAGATAAATTGTTTCTTTTTTTTGTTGCAAATGGGTATGTCATTTGCAGTTAATTGAGTCAGTTGTGCAAGTTCTTGGGTCTTTGCAAGGAAAGGTTTTTTTTTTTTCAAAAAGTCTGTTTCAGTTGTTAGCTTTTATTTATTTATGTATATGTTCTTGTACTCAATTTATGTTATTTGGAATTATAATTTAAATATCTTTGTATATATTATTTATTTTGGTAGTGCCTACTTCCATCTGTCTTAAATTATATATATAAAAAAAAGTTTAAATGATAATAAACAAGAAATATCTTTAAGTATGAACGATTTATCTGATTAAAAGTTAAGATAATAATTTGCTTAATAAAACGTTCGAATATCCTATTCTTACTTAATTTGAATAATACAAATAGGCTACATAGGGAATCTTAATTAGCAACACTTTAAAACGCAACTAAATCTTTTTCATTATGTTGATTACGTTTTTCGAGTAGGCCTATGGTCTTTTGAATAAACGTTGTAGGACTGTATATTTCAAAAAGGCCTATAGTTGTATGAGCGATTAGGCCTAGAGCCTTGCAAAATAAATATCACTCATGTACAGTAATGAATGTAAGGACTGGCTAGGCCTTCTAACTCCCTTAAACAAGACCAAGATCTGCACCGCGAATAGCTTCCCCTAACGATTCAGACATTTTAAGGCATAGCCTATAGACAACAGATAGCCTAACTTATAACATTTTCCCCAAAAAATCAAAAATATTTGACTACCTACTTTTTTCCCATCGGCGTTGTTAAAGGAACGTCTATTGTTTAGGATAAATGGCAAAGCATGGAAGACTTGAAAATTGGCAAAAGGTCTAATAGTCTTTATATGTTGCTAAATGCCAACGGTCTTAGATAATTGAATGAAGCATTTTATGAAGCATTCAAATACAACCGTCTTCACACATATTTCTGGCCAGTTTTACTTCAAATGCTTTAAGCAATCCTATGTGTGCCTATATTGGCTCTTGGGCCCCACACTGCAAACATTCACTTGTGTCTAAAGCCCTAGTTATTACTCGGACCCGCGCAGCGCTGATTCGGGCTCCTGGCTACAAGTCACGTGCTATCAGAGATCCCCATATGCTAGATATTGAATTATAGGCCTTTAAATTATATTACTTTAAAGATATTTGGATTGTTACTCGATTATTTTGGGAAGGTTGTATTTGCAAGTTAATTCGGAGTTAATTAATTACAGTGTTAAGCCTATGTAAATACTAATATTGTATAATATATAGCCTAAAATAATTATACATTTTATTATATTACCTTTCAATGTACATCATTTTGTCTTACATGCTTTCGACATTGACGGTCATATTAAGAGGTTCGGTTAACCAAAAATATCGGCATATAAATGTTGTTGAATAAGAGCGAGGACCAGCTACCCGCCTGATCCCGGGGCCTAGTGGACCCGGGCCCAGCGGTTATCAGCGGCTGGTTCCCGGGGTCTGGTCGACCCGGGCCCGCCACTGATCAGCGGCCGGTTGCTGGGGCCTGGTGGACCCGGCCCCGGCGGTGATCAGGGGCTGGTTCCCGGGGCCTCGCGGACCCGGGCCCGGCGGACTGACGGTGATCAGGCTGGTTATTCTGCACTGCTTGTGACTTTGAGAAATAAACTGCGGCTGCTTAGATCGCTCTGTTGAAGACAGATAAATCCCCAATTAAAAGGGACGCCGGTTTCGTAGGTCTAGTGACAATTGGGCAACAATAAATATCTATTTGAACGATGATAAATGTTATGTTGGGCCAAAAATAGACACAAATATTGGGTTGGCGAATAATTATCCCTTGGTGGATTCGATTTGCTAAACAGATTAAAACACAATGTTAATCTCAATCCTAATTGTACAGACTCATTAGGCTATGTGACACAATGCGTAGAACATTTTAATTGAGATTTAAAATGCATCACATTGGCGCAAATTCGCGCCCGAACTTAAATCTTATGAAGGGAGGTTTTCCCTTACAGCTTACAACCAACGTCAGCAGAAGACTAACACCGTCAGTAGAAGACTAACACCGTCAGTAGAAGACCACCACCGTCAGTAGAAGACAAACACCGTCAGCAGAAGACCACCACCCTCCGTAGAAGACTAACACCGTCAGTAGAAGACTAACACCGTCAGCAGAAGACCACCACCGTCAGTATAACACCGTCAGTAGAAGACCACCACCGTCAGTATAACACCGTCAGCAGAAGATCACCACCGTCAGTAGGCCTATAACACCGTCAGTAGAAGACCACCACCGTCAGTATAACACCGTCAGTATAACACCGTCAGTAGAAGACCGACAGTAGAAGACCACCCCCGTCAGTAAAGAGTCTATCTAGACACCACCGACTAGGGGACGCAGACAGTAGAGGTAGGCCTACAATAGGCTGTTGACCGCACGGTTCCAATGCGCAGCAGAAACGGACGTCTTTGGGTTTTAGCATATCAGTTCAGTCATAGAAACATTCACACCTGGCAGTGTTGTTTAACGGATTCAAAACAAAAACTATAGGCTACATGTTTGCAACAAAATACATGTCCCACTAAAAACAGCGGAACGCTTACTATAGGGCCTACTTAAATATCAATGCTGGTATTTTGATACAATGATCCTTTGAACAGGTTGCATGGTGTGGAGGTGTCCCTGTAGTCCCGCTAGTCGCTGTCCGACTTGTCCTCCCTGGAGGCCGAGGCGTGGTTATAAAGTCCCTGCGCCATCAGCTGAGCGCCCAGCGAGTTCTTATTCCCGGAGGCCTTCTTTATTTTTGCCCTTTTGTTTTGAAACCAGATTTTAATCTGGGATTCGTTCAGTCCAAGTTCTCCGGCCAGACTCTGCCTCCTCTGCTCGGTCAGGTATCTGTTGGTCTGGAACTCCGTCTTCAGCCTCTGCAGCTGCTCTGCCGTGAAGGCCGTCCTGGGCCGCTTGTCGTCCTTGCTCGGCGTCGCCGTGTTCTTTGGTTTCCGTGATCTGGGCCCTTGGGTCGTACAAAATAACATACAAATAACTTTAATGCTGGAGCTTTTTTCACCCAATCATTTTACCAAATTGGACCATTTAACCACATTTGACCAAATCACAACCAATATGAACTCGGACAGAAACGTTGACGTTATAGGCATAGTAGGCCTACTCGTTTAATTGTAGTAAGCTATAGAACGGAAGGAGCACACTTTGAAGTTACTTTAACCAAGCCTAACATTGTAGCGCCATGCCTAATGCGAAAGGGCCTTTTATCCAGGACCACATTTAAAGACCTTTAAAATAAGGACTATTGTGTGGAGGAGTGTGGGGGATGTGGTGTTGGCGGGAGGGATGGGGGTTTTCCGCTTATTCCTCTCCTTAGAAACTAAACTCACGTTTCATAAGCAAAAATAGAAACCTTGTGCTCACGCAAGATGAAAGAAATTAATGGTATTCCGTGTTAGATTTATTTTTTTGCTTTCTACGTTAACATGAGTGGCCTAAGCACGTAATTAATTGTTCTGTTAATATTTGTGAATTAATAAAAGAATCACAAATATCTTTGTGAATTATCTGTTTTGCAAGAGCCATAGTGTTCGGTTTTATATTTATATTTTTCAGAGTAGCTTAATTTCCACAGTGCTTTGATGCTCTTGTTGATGGTGAGGAACTCCTCGAGGGAGATCCATTGTGAGCTTTTCCTTCAACTTGAAGATGGAAGCTGAACGGTCGAGGCTTCTTCTGAGTTTGGGATGGATGGTCCAACCGTTCAATAGCAAACCCAAAGTGTGGCTACTATGATCATTTCATTGATTAGGCCTAAACGCGTTTCAAGCTGTCAGTTGTCCATTATAATACCCTTAAACTACCGTTGGTCTTATCTTGCGTGTGCGATCATAAATAGTCCCAGTATGACAATAGGAGGCTCTTCTGAAGGGCTAACATAGTCTGTTCATTTAAATGAGCTATGCTATGTAGCCAATGTCTTCCGTGTAGCCCAGGACACATAGGTCCACTTCATGGGCCTAGGTCAATGGCTATTGATTGTTTTTTTAAAACAGACATATAATCAGGAAATGTGAGATTTTATTTCGATCACTCGACAACTTTTTAGTATTATTTATAATTTGTCTTTTTCCTTATAGCTCATTTTAGCCCCATTCCCATTGTTAAAAATATGCTAATTAAACATTAACAAAGAGCAGTGAGGAACAATGGCGTTAAACTTGATTTTTGTTCAACGTCCAACTCAAACATCTCGTTCTCCAAAACCCAAGGCGTCCTGCTTCAAATGTGGAAACCATTTGAAACTTTATATTAAGCGGAAGATTCCGGAAAACACCTTCGAATAACTCGGAGATTAACACTTATTAAAACTAATAAACACTTATTACAACTATCATAGATAAGTGATAGTTCATTTTCGGCCAAGGTATTGAAACCATTTGAGTTTATTATTATTGTGTGGATTAACGAATAGTTCTTATTATAACCTGATAATGGCTGTTGTCTTTCTATCGAACGAATTTTCAAGTAGGCCTCGGAAAATACGATGGAATAAAATGTGGAAATATATATATTTTAAGGTTATAATTTATAGTCCACTTAGGCCTTCTAACGTGATATTGTTACGGCACGATTTGGAACGTTAACATGAACAAATAGGCCTAATATAGGTATCGGCCTGTGCAATGATGTGTTAACAATGAACAACAGGCATGAATATTGCGGCCGAATCAAACTCTTAACTTTGTCAGGCCTGCTACGTAATAACATGTTTTTCTCCATAGTCCTCCTAAACTAAACCAAAGCAGCAGATACTAGACGTACCTGATGAAGGACGATCTGAATATCGGGTACAATAAACCCAGGCGGGCCACAGCATGGGTTTGGACGAGGACACGGAGCCGGCCTGGGAGCTGCTGTCGGAGTCCGAGCTGGGGCTGTGGTCTTCGCGGTCTCCCGGGGCGTCCCGGGGCGCGCAGTCCGAGCTGGGGCTGTGGTCTGGGCTGTGGTCCCCACTGTCCCCCGGGGCCAGGTCCAGAGGCGCGCCGACCGCTCTCTGGTCGCCTTTGTCGGGGCACGAGTTCCCCGAACATTGTCTCCCATCCTTACTCCCTCGGTCAGGTTGCTGTAGGGTGCCACTTTTCGACCCCTTTCCACTGAGATGTTCCTGTCTTAGTACTCCAATTCTATTTCCCTCTGTGTTGAAAGTCCAACATTTCCTTCTACGTCCAAATTCGGGTCTCAATATGTTGTCTATGTAGAAGTTGGTGATCGTGAAGGGCGGCTGGTGGCCAGGTGCCTGGCGGAGAGGCCGTAGGTCTCCGTCTGACTCCTCTTCACACTCTTCATTGCGCTCTAGGTTGCGAACATCATTTTCTTCCATAGCTGTTCAGACTCTTAATAAAGGTTCGCTTTCCCCACCTTTCAGATTACTTCTCCAAAGTTGTTAATCCAATGATGCTGCCCTTCTGTTGATTTAGGCTTTGTCTTTATTCACACGTTGTCATAAAACGAATAAAACGAAATGGTTCATTCATGCTTTCTAAAGATACAAAATCATTTTTAAATGAAACCCATCAACGCGGTGTGGATCTTAAGTATAAAACAAAAGTCTCAGCGCTTCATCGAATCCAAAGCTGCTGCTTGGAGCTGAGCTCTTAAACTACCATGGATAAAGAAGCGCTCAAAGATTTTTACTATGGAATTTCGTTCTCATTTCTGATAGGCTCAAAGGTTTCTCTATGACGTCGTACTACGGTCTTTAAGACACGTGCCTTTGACCAATAGCCGTTGCTGATAGTGGCTCGTGACGCCGCTGGAGCGCATCCAGGAAGTGATTATATAGGATGAAAATCACAAAACCTCTTGATTCCGTCATGATGCCAACAAAATATATAACTCACTTACTATATAAACATGTTTATATATGTGTAGTTATATATCTAAATATTTATATAGTGATTTTTTTTCTCGGTTTTATTTCCCTTAATATCCACTCTTGAATGTGGGTAATAATATCTAGGCCTACTTATCGTTGTCGGCCTTAAATAGTAGGCTAATTAAGGTCAAACTGACCTGACCCCCGGTGGATCTAACTGAAGAGGACCCGGGTTCAGCAACTGGTCTCTCCGATTATTAAAACCTTAAACTTTTATTCAATGGCATATCAAATGAATTTGGACTTCATTTTTCAATTTTCTCGCAAATAGTTTTGTCATTGTTTTCTAATAGGCCTTCACTGTTTTTTAATACGCGAATTTAAATAGGCCTAATTTATAACTTTTGGTATATGAAACTATATTGTCGCCATATTTGTAGATTTCATCAGCAGACACAATTTGATTCAACAAGCATAGGCCCACACAACAAGCAGCATCGTCTAAATACTCTGCATGTCAATTATAAAATAATGACAATTAACGCTTTCAATAATAAAATTTAGTTTTGGTTTTTAACAAATATATTATGTTGCAGGCCCAATGCAACTTAATGTTATGTTGTTATTTCCCAAACCATAATATTATGCACTCTGAAGCACAGTCCTATAGACCGTCTATTCGTCATTTCAATCAAAATGAAAGGCATGTAGTAGTGCTAATTGATTCATTGCCATACTGTTTTATTTTTTATCCAGCCCTGCCCTTTGAATTATGTACACGCTGTATAGTGTTATATTACCATTATATTGAAGAGTAGACTATTGTCAAATTGTTAGAAGCCGAGTCATGTATCTGGACCCGGGGCCAAAGTGAAGGTGATTCTCCTCCAGGCTGAATTCTGACCGGGCGGAGACGGGATTGGGTCTCTTTAGCTATTCCAAATGGACCCTCTCTAAATCGGAGGCTTGAAATCGGAGCGACAGGCTGCAGTAGTTCTGGTTCTGAGCAGCTGTCACTAATGTTTTGCCAGTTTGCTCCGAAATGATGCTAAACGAAATAGAGGGCGACTGAACAAAATGAGCCCCACTAATTGTTGGCCTGATACTGTCTGGGTGAATTCATTTAAATAGGACACTTTCACGATAGCGGTCAAGGACATCAGTGTATTTAACAGCCTTGTTCTAAGTCTCAATGTGGGACTATTGCCTCCGATGATAGGCTGAATAAAACAGCCTCTTCCTCGTTAGCTTTTTTACACCTTGACCTTTTTTATCAGCCAAATGTTTTCAAGTATCCTTTCCTTCCGAGCGGGATTGACAATCCAAGTCTCCGGAGGGCGTCTTGGTTCACAGATGTTTGCCAATGAATGGCGCATAGCAGCCTGGAGACGGTGTGGGGGTCACCGGGGCCCTCCAGCTTCCGGAGGGCCCCTGGAGAAGAAAGAGCGAAGGGGCCGAACCGTGAGGGGTCCAGTGCACGGAGCTGGAGGTTAGAGGACACATCCTCTTCCTCTGCCATTGTGGACACTTTGGACAACTGGAATATTTACTGCCTTTGGGGGAAGTGACAACGAATTCTGTTGAAATTAAGAATATTTAATCACGACCAGAAATCAGTTGCCTTTTTATTTTTTCAATAAGGAAAAATAATCGACACTAAATAGTAAAATTTCTGTGTTCCTAAATTGGGAAATTTCCAATTGTAACCAATAATCCAGATTTTATTTATTAAAATTAGGGCTAAATGTTAAAAAATAAATCCAAGATCGTCGTATTATCCCCGTGATTTTCTATTCGTATTATGTTCTGTGACCAAATATTTTTCCTTTTATCGTGATAAGACCACGATCAAAGGAACTTTTGGAATCCGCTTCTTCTCCGATATCTCTGTCGTTGATATGAGTGTAAAGCCACGCTGACGCTCACTGGAGAACTGTCCTGTCTGCCTGTCCTGCTCTTTGTTAACTGGATAAATGTTAAATAACTGATTACTGTATTGCTCTTTGTTAACTGGATAACTTTTATATAACTGTATACTGTCCTGCTCTTTGTTGCTTTGCGCCTTTACGCATGGACGCATATTGGCGCCAAAGAAAACATTGAGTCTTTGTTTGCAGACTGGTATAGAGTTTGTGGGTTCTTATGGGCCATGATGATCAGCTTCGAGACAACATATGTTAAAGAAAAGAAAGAAACGGGACTTAATCAACCAACTAAACAGTTGAACACTCTCCTGTGTTATCAGGTCAGTTTAAATTAGTTAACTATGTTTAAAATGTAACAAATGTCGTCTGCCTTCTCTCCCTTCTATCCATTACCTCACATTAGTCAGTATTCTTACCAGCATCTCTGTCCCAATAACACAAAGGGATTCATTTATCCAAACCGAAATAGTTTAATGTGCCCTAATTAATTGCAATTTCCTTCTCCATCTCCCAATCTCTCTTAATTGTATCTTTCTGATTGAATATGGATGTAAGTATTACCATCAAACCCCAAGGGAAAAGTTTTCGCTTATACAGTTTGAAATAATTTTTTTCCACACTATAGAGAATAGAGGTCATTATATTTCCCCTGATAAACCCTTTAATGTAGACTATTTTGCACTTGACACTTTAAGACTTTAGTCTTCACACCAGCCAATTTCAAACCCATTATTCTTAATACACAATCGCTGTGGTACAGAGATGTTGAATACCAACAATATAGAACACAGTGATTAAGTAGTCAATTTGTTTACACATTTAAGAAGCCCCCCCCCCCTCCATTTTGCATGTCCCTGATAGTTACATTACAATAAAGAGCTGAAATCATGCAAAACTATCGCCCTGTGTGTACCAACCGCATCAATACAGCTGATCCCAAACATCCCAAGGCCAGCTCCTATAGCTTTTTGGACTACTGTCAATCAGAATTCAACAGTTAATCTCCAACCAGTTATCCCTTCTGTTGAAAATACCGCTCTGTAAGTTCTTTGCTGCCAGTGTCCTTGATACACATGGTATGCTCATACAATACAGAGCTGCACTAAGTTTACTTTCATGTCTTCTAAGATTCTGACTTCCTTGAAGTATTTTAAAGGGGAAAATAAATGTAATCAGCAAACAGAATTCAAATTTGTAGGCCCTAATATAGATCCATAAAATATACAATTGTGTCTATGAATGTTGGCAGATTAAAGACAATTTCTTATGCAGCTAGTATATATAGCTTTAGTGTTAAGTATTATTAAGTTATCATTTGAATGTGCAAAAAATCAATTCAATAACTAAAACATTGAAAATGTGCATAAAGGCATGTTAAGTATTTCTTTGACAAAATCATAAATATTGCCTTGTAAGTAGTTTTACCCTTTGCAACAGCTTTAACCTTTTAATCATCTAGATTCCCTTCAGGAGTTTATGGTAATGAAGGGACACTATTAAAGTAAATGAATCAGAATCAGAATCACTTTTATTACATCTTATTGTACAGTACACAAGAGTAAAAATCTTAGGCTTGGTTCCTCAACATTCACATTGCAGCAACAGTAAAAGTTAAAATAAATAAGAATAAGAAACCATATGAAAAGGAACGAAGTAAAAAAAATAAATATATATATAAAATTAGTGTAAAAATAAATAAGCAAGTAGCAGCATCAATAATACAAAAAAGTAATGAGGTATAATAAAGTGTGAAGTGTAGTGTGTTCAAGTGTTAGTGATAGCAGCCACAGGTAGGGTTATTGTGCAATAGACAAATGCTGGACAAATACAATAGATAGAAGTCTGTTGTTGTGGTGTGCGTGTGGATGGTTGGGGGGTAGTGTGTTTTTCCAGGAGTCTGACTGCTTGGGGGAAAAAACTGCTTGTCATCCTCTGGGTTTTGGCCCTTAGGCTTTGGTACCGCCTCCCTGACGGCAGTAGCTCAAACAGTTTCTGGTTGGGGTGGCTGGGGTCCCCAATGATTCAGAGGGCCTTCCTGACACACCGGGCCTTGTAGGTTTCCTGGATGGAGGGAAGCTCACATCCGCTGATCCTCTCAGCTGTCCGCACTACCCTTTGCAGCATTTTGCGGCTTTGGGCAGTGCAGTTCCCGTGCCAGGCAGTGATGCATCCAGTCAATATGCTCTCCGTTGTGCCTCTGAAGAAGGCCCCCAGGATCTTGGGCCCCACGGCAAACTTTTTCAGACGCCTAAGGTGAAATAGGCGCCGCTGTGCTTTTTTCACCACCTGGTTGGTGTGCTCCTCCCAGGTGAGGTCTCTGGTGATGTGGACCCCCAGGAACTTAATGCTGTGTACCCTCTCCACAGCAGACCCATTGATGGAGATGGGGTGTTGAATCTGTCTCTTCCTTCTGAAGTCCACTACGAGCCCCTTGGTTTTATCGGTGTTGAGAATGAGGTTGTTGTCCTGGCTGTACTGAGCCAGACAGTCGACCTCGCTCCTATAGGCCGTCTCATCACCATCAGTGATCAGGCCCATCACTGTCGTGTCATCGGCGAACTTGATCACTGCATTGGATCCGTGTGTAGCCACGCAGTCGTGGGTGTATAGGGAGTAGAGGAGGGGGCTTAGGACACAGCCCTGGGGGGCTCCTGTGCTGATGGTCAGAGGGGCGGGGATCTTAGAATCCATCTTCACCACCTATTTTCGATCCGTCAGGAAGTCAAGGATCCAGTTGCATAGGCTGGGATCAATGCCTAGGTCCCTGAGCTTCCTGTCGAGTCTGGAGGGGACTATTGTGTTGAATGCCGAACTATAATCCACAAACAGCATCCTCCCATAGGTGTTCCTCTTGTCGAGGTGGGCGAGGGCTAAGTGGAGTGCTGTGGCAATGGCGTCATCTGTCGATCTGTTCTTCCGATAGGCAAATTGGTGGGGGTCCAGGGGTCAAATGAGTCAATAAAACATTGATATGTTTAACTTGTTCTCTTCTATGCAAATACTCAATATTGAGATAGAGATGGGTATTCAGACAGGATTAACATGTTCTGATAGCAGGGGATTGTCTATGTACCAGACGACCTAACACACATGCAAAGACTATTCCAGAGCATTACAAATATTTCATCCTGGTGATGACACCCCTTTGAACGCAGTTCAATAGGTGAAAGATATGAGTGACACGAAGGGTGAGCGTGGACCAATGGCTAAAAAGGTGACAAAAAAGGAAAAGTACAAAGATAATAGATGGACGTCTCGAGGGACGATGAGATGTTCTCTGACTCCAACCTCCGAGAATGACCATCCTGTGAACATGTGACCCATCATGTTCAGACTGCGGCTATCCTTTGCCATATCCTCACAGATCAATGGACCATTCGTGTCTTGGGAGACCAGCACGCCCGTTGTTCTGGACCAACACATGCCAGATGGAGCAGCAGATAGCACACAGATACTGAACGTGGCACAGGGGGTGTGAGGTTACATCAATGTCAGTCTTTCTCAGCAGAACAGAATCCATCTAGTCAACCCTGCATCGCCCATGTAACAGCGACCCCTAGTGGCCTCTCCAAAATATTATTTCCATGGAAATACCCCATGACCAACGCCCCAGAGGCTGAACAGTGACTGATCTGATCTGTTAAAAGGGCTCACAGTCTAACAGACTTAGCCCGTAAGCTCCACAGGGTTTCTCCTACATCGAGAAGGGTCCAGCTGCAGGCTAGGGCGTTTCCGTCATGACTCAAGAACACCCATTAGGCTTTCCTGGTAGCATCCGACCAATCACAAAGTGTTTTCGAAAGGCATACTGGGTTTCGCAAGGCACACTGTGAAGCATACTCCCAAGGCATACTATGCTTTCATTCTTTAATGGCAATTTTAGCTCTCTCATTAGATTAGCAATCATGGAGCCTCCCTTGGCTAACGTTACTTCTATGCTACCCGTATTTACTACTAGATCTTATTTTGAAACTTCTGTTTTTGGAAATCTAACAAGCGAATGTTCCGGATGTTGAGAGCCGAGCGAAGAAGAAGGGGGCCGGTGTTGACGGTGAAAGTTAGGCCGCTTTATAGTCCTCCGTAAAGTGCTCTGCGTAGACATGGAGAGCCCTATCCGGAGCCGGAGAGCCTGTCGGTGACCCTCTCCGGAGCTTACCTGCGCATCCAATACTTTTGAAAGATCCCATGGCATGAAAATCTCACTTTTTGAGGTTTTCTAACATCAATATGAGTTCCACTAGCCTGCCTATCGTTCCCCAGTTGCTAAAACTTGCATTCGGTGCAAAACAAGCACTAGGTATCCTGCTCGCCTCTGAAAAAATGGAAGCTCAGGCACGCTGATTTGGAATGTGGCCCAATATGTCGTCAGAAAGGGGCCAAGTTACCTCCCCTTTCTCTGCCTTGCCCGCCCAGAGAATTTGGCCCGCCAATGAGACAATGAGCTACGACTGTGCGAGCGCCACATGTGTGTGTGTGAGTGATTACACACACTGTAACGCTGTAACACTGTAAAGTGTTGTAAACTTCTTGGTTATTTGGATAACCGCTCTGCTGTTGGTGTTATGGCGCATAACACGTCGGTTCTTTGATCTGGTATTTCCACAACGAGACTGTAGTTGGGGTTATTTCAGCCATGGTTGAGAAGGAATTGGGGGAAAGGAACTTTTGCTTTGACTCCCTGAAGTACATGAACCACGACATGGAGGAGAAGGGGATTGTTGCCCGCGATTGTCTCCCGCTTCGGCAGCGAGAAGAGGGGCTCAAACAGGAAACAATTGCGGGCAACTTTCTCCTCCATGTCGTGGTTCAGTCTACTTTCAGATAGATGTGGACGTGGAAGAACCAGAGACGTTGGAGAACCCGACGCAGTCGTTTGAGAGTCATAATATCGTCTGGAGGCGCACACAGCTTTTGGCCGTGATAATATTATATGATATAGATATCTATGCATAATATGATATTATTCATAAAGAGCTCCAGGAATCCCGCCGGAGCACCCGGAGTGTTCTAGAATATTACAGAACACGGCCAAAGGCTGTGTGCGCCTCGCCACTGCGATACATCCACTGTAAACAGAGCGCATGGTACCGTGGCCGCAAGCTGCTCAGGGCCATACACCCAACCTCCTCCTTGACCCTCCTCTCTCCTCCTCATTTGCATTAAAGCTACCGACACTGAAACGGGGCCTTCGGGGAAAGCTCAATGTGCGGTGGCTGTAATTCTGCACCATGGTTGAATTTCGGGAACGTCTTCTAATACTGTGTTAGGGGCCCACTAATATCTATATTAAAGCATCAATAAAGTAGCATGCCATGGGACTTGGGACTATCCGTCAACGCAACGGAGACGGCTATGATTGTTCCTCCACAAAATCATTTCCGGAATTACTTCTCTGGTTTGACTTTGCACATTGCACATTAAAGACCAATAAAACCCCAAACAAGATTTAAAAAGCTATGAGTTTATTTTCAACACTATTTACATGGTTTGTAGTCAACATATATGATCGATTGGGCGGCGAATTGCATGGTGTATCCGACATCCCAACGGAGAACTTTGAATGCTCGAGGGGGGTCAGTAGTTACGGAGTCGGATTAAGGAGTCGGAGTGGTATTCTTTGACATTTTGATACATTTTAGTAAGGAAGGCGACGAGGAAGAAGAAGGGGGCGTTCCAGTCTGCGTAAACGGGAACCCCCACCACACGAGAACGCCAATGTATGTCTCAACCCAGTCGCCAAAAGCATATTTTGGCAGTGTACGTTTTCGTGAACGTCGCATTTCAACGTAAAATAGCGTGTTATACCTACAGTATCTGCGCGTAGCTCTGTGGAGGCGCCTGAAGAAAGCACAACCAACAAGGTTATAAAATACATAAATTCCTGGTTATATATAATACATAAATTATAATTATTTGGAGACTTCCCATCGCTGCCAGTACGGCGAAGGTGACGGTGATGCAGGGTTGGAAGATTCACGGCTTTCTCTCCAAATTGGGCTGTTTTAAAAATGGAGTCGCGGGTGTGAACCTCAAAGTCACGGGTCACGGTTTTCTTGGGTTTTTTCAAAACCCACCGCAGAAACGGTTGGGGTGTAATATGTATTGTGTAATCTTTATGAAAACTCAGTCAGAACTATTAAACACCAGAGGATGGGCGGGGTTGGGCAGTGGATACACAAGCACGCACGCACGCACTATTTTTAGAGCTATTTACGAATGCACAAGGGAGTTTTAGCCATTTAGTGACTGACTTGATGTGGCTGCTAAAAGTTAGGTCACTGTCAAGAATCACTCCTAGGTTTCTAACAGAATCAACTGCCTTAAAACCCTTTGTATTAAGTTGAGCAGCAAGCTTATTTATTTGGGCATAGGTAAACGCTTCAGACCCGCGGGGAGGGAAGCGTTTACAATCCCTTTTTTTTGCAAAGGTTTGGCCAGTCACTACAATCACTACAGGGATGAGACTGCGCTGTCATGATGGCCGGAGTAGGTGAAGATGGGCCCAATGGTGGAGCAGGTGTCTGGTTTGAGACGTTAGCACTGAGAAAAGTGTGCACACGTGTCATCCTAGGCCTCACTAAAACGGGGATTTTTCCAATGTTCGGAGGAGAGAGATCAGCAAGACCCTCATACTGATGGGGTTGAGTGGTACACAAAGGTAACAGGGGAGGGTCAGGCTGGGCCCTATGTCAGATGCCATGTGCTATATGCTTCAGTAAATTTGAGGTGAGCAGCCTGGTTCCCTCTATGCTGAGATGGAGCCTGTCTGCATCAAAGAGGTTATGTCTAGTCCAGAAAGAGTCGAAGTTAGAAAGAAAATTATAACCAGCTGCTAGACAAAAGTGACAGAGCCACTGATGCAGTCCAAAGAGACGACTGAAATGTTCACTTCTCCTGAAGGGAGAGGGGATGGGACCTGATAAAAAGCACTGCTTTCCCAAGGATTCAATTTTAAAACAAAGTTCCTCAAATTCAACATGCAGTCTTTCAGAATTTCTATCCATAAGATCATTTGACCCAGTGTGAATGATGACAGTTTTTACGGACTTATGGTGTTCAAGCAGTTTGGGGACAAGGTTAATAAAATCACCAGTCTTGCCATTGGAAAAGCAATAGGTGACACCAGCCGGAAGTTTCACTCCCTTAATGTTATAGTCACCAAGCAGGAGGATTTCTGGCGTTGTGGTACCCCTATGCATAAAAGTAGGGATGTTGAGAGGACGGTTTTGTGCGGCAGGGGGCTGAGCCTCCAAGGAGGTAGAGGGCAGCACAGGCGTCATTCCAGCCGCGACCATGGGAAGTTGAGAAGAGGATCTCAGGTGCGTGACATCATCACTCGTTGATGGCAGACCAAAGGTGTTCGGAACTAGATTGCGTTGTGGAGTTGGACCAACCGTAGCTGGAGCCCGGCCTTGTTCCGAACTGCAGACGGGGGAGAGGCACCGACGACGCTTTTTACATCTTGCGATTGGCAGTGTGGCGTTTTCTGGTTTTCTGGATGGTCTCTACCGGTGCGTCATCATGGGCAGCGGGGCTGGAGGCGCACCTAGCTTTCACCTGGCTGGGCGAGCTGGTGGCAACAGGTTTCAATCCTGGGCGATCGGTGGAGGATAGAGCAGTCCTGGACTCAGCCTTCGGAAATCCCGAGGAATATTCCGAGGCATTTAACGATTCCATCGTGGATTGCTCAGAGTCCGAGACTGACTCCAGCGGAGCAAAGAAGTTCGCGAGAGGGATGGTGAATTCGTTGCCATCGGGAACCACCACTGGAGGTGAGCATCCACGGCCATTAGTCGCCGCGACCACTATCCAGAAGTCAGGCAGAGCAGTCGGATTCACAACCCCGGAGGTTCCCTGGCTGTTGGAGGCGCCAGGTTGGGCGGGTAGATGCAATGAATCCAACCGAGAGAGGAGTACAGAATGTCGCCGATAGGCATCGTCCAGGAGGGCTTTAATGGAGTGAAGTTCTAAGCTCAGGCTGCGTGCTTCGGCGTTTGGAGATAGGGCAACAGCAGGTAGGCAGTCCTGAGTGGACATAGTCCATGTAATTTAAGCCGGTAGAATGTTGTCTATGTAAAATATTGCTTGAACAAAAACTGAGTCGTATCTATTAGTTAGTTATTAGTTAATAGTTATTAGTATTAACCCTGTTCTAGTGCTCTGTCCGATGCACCACGCTCAGGAAGGAGTCACTAAGGGGTCTTTTCATTGATTTTGGTAAGTTCCAAAATCAGTAGTTCCAGTTCAAGGTAAATGCCAAAGTGTGATTCCTTTTAAAAAGCTGTTGATTGAAAGTCATTTGTTCAGCCGGCTGCACATGTCAGAATTATATGAGCTCCGGATGGATTGGCCAGATACTACACGCCATCGCAGATCAGCTCATCAGGTTAAAATGTGTCGTGAGGTTTCCACAGGCAGTGAACTCGTACCATAATGTGTCAGTAACCATACAGAGAGAAGATGGCAAAATTCTCTCTGACTGCGTGGCCGGCCGAGGGAAGTATTGTAGCCATACAGCAGGACTACTTGGGTTGACCTTGGGTGTTTTGAAAGGCGCCTCTAAATTAAATGTATTATATATTATTATTATATTACTGTATGGTCGCTCATAAAGTTTCGCTGCAAATATTTCTGTTCGCTTTGGTCGCTCATGACGTACAATTCAATTTTGCAGACGCATTTAAAGGAGCCGTATGCTTTTAGTACAGACAGCCATATCAAAGAGTGGACTCCCATACACTTTGGCCATATTGCAGAGACGGTTTTGCTTGTTGGATGAAGTGCTTCGACAGCAAGTAGGACAGTGATTCCCCTCCAATATATATATATTAAAAAAAACTCCTAAAATGTAATTACAACCGAGAACAAAAAAAACGTTGCGTGCTGTATATAATAAACAGTTTTCAACTTTTTTTGGTCGCTTTGGTCGCTCTTGCCCATAGAAAGTGAATGACTTCCGGCGATTTGGTAGCTCAATTCGCTTCTGGTGTGGACGTACAGTTAGAGGTTGAGGGCACTCAATCCGTGTGCGAAAACTGTAGTTATGATCAAAATATTGATATTTAAAGCAAACTCAAACTAAATACTTCATATATTGGAATGAAATATACAATATAATACCTCCAGCTATTGACTAGTGAAATGTGACAATTATACTTGCACCATTGGCTGAATAAGTAGCTGCCAACACATCACTATCATTTGAAACAGATGGATCTTTAAGGGAACATCTATGGAAAGAGATAGAACATATCGAGAGAGAGAGAGAGAGAGAGAGAGAGAGAGAGAGAGAGAGAGAGAGAGAGAGAGAGAGTAACCATGGACATATTATAAAATGGACAACGGATTCAAAAATGGTGCCTATTCATTCCTATGTAAACTGCTCAATGGCGCAGGGCAACATCAAGGAGATATGCTTCCGCATCATGGGTTGGGTCTATGGCTACGCCCTACATTATGACGTACATATATATATATATATATATAGATGCAGAAATATTGTTGTTTTTTAGCATTGTTAGCATTGTAGCATCATAAGCGAGAGGGGAGCGTGTCTATGTTCCCCGGGTCCTATGTTCCCCGGGTCCTATGTTCCCCTCTTTGTATGAGACTGGGGAACATAGGACCCTTTTTTTAAAAAAGGGTCCTATGTTCCCCGCTTTTCCCAAAAAGGGTTCTATGTTCCACGATATGTATGTGACCGGGGAACATAGAACCCTTTTTTTTAAAAAGGGTCCTATGTTCCCCGGTCTGTTACTTTTTCCATCATTACTGCCAAATTCCGGCCGAGATAACTACCATTGCATGTTTTGTGGAAGAGGGAGGCGCACAGAGCTTTTGGCCGTGATATTATTATACAATTATATTACATTATATACTATCATATAAAGAGCTACAGGAGTCGCAAACGGCAACAATCACTTTATCCTCCATGCTGCAGTTCACCCCGGACTGCACTGCACCGAGTTGGCCGGTTGAACGCTGATTGGCTGTTACGTTACACATGTCACTCAGTGGCCACGCTGTTGAACGCCGATTCGCTGTCATCACGCGAATATCGCATCAAAGTTTAAATATTTTTAAAGATTGCGGGGAACATAGGACCCTTTTCCCAGAAAAGGGTCCTATGTTCCCTTCTTTTCCGAAAAAGGGTCCTATGCTCCCCGGTATGTGTGGCTACAGGGGAAAATAGGACCCTTTTTGGGAAAAACGGGGAACATAGGACCTTTTTTAAAAAAAAGAGTCCTATGTTCCCCGAGCAGGGAACATAGAACCCGGGGAACATAGGACCCGGGGAACATAGGGATGCCCCCAGCGAGAGGTCTGAGTGATAGCAGTCGCATTGTTTACCGACCATGGAAGTAATCCCCCGATGATTCTCTATATGTTTAACAATTATTATTTTTGATTAGTTTGCCCCCTTTTGACTTTATAAGAACAGCACCTTGTATATACCTTTTTGAATGTTAAAACAGAAATAATAATTACCACTCGATTTTTAATATATTTCGGTTTCTGAAACGAGAATCAAATGCCCAATATATACACAGACCCATCAGCTGGTGTACCCAGGGAACTCACAAGGTGTTAGGAAGCAAAGGAGTCTGAAATGACCCCACATGGTGTCATGGACCTATTATGTGTGGGTGCAATAAATAAGACGGATATGATGGTGGCGGTGCCAGCTCCACGTCAGGTTTCAAAACAAGTAATACTGAAACTGAATCTCAAACTTGATCCTGAAATGTATTTAACATGAAATATTGTACAGGGAGAGGGCTGTGGCCGCAATCGATGGAGGAGGCTCGATACTTTTCCAGTGTCATCAACTTGAATAGAAACAATCCCAAGTTTCTTTTTGACACAGTGAGGAGTCTCACTCAGAAACAGACTCAGACCGTAGGCTCCTCGATCGTGGCAGGTGAATTCATGGATTTCTTTGAGAATAAGATTCAATCAATTAGAGAGGAAATTGATGCTTGCCGCGCGGCTTGTCCTACAAATCCTGTGGGGCAGGATGGGGTCCTGCCAAGTAGGATGAGGAGCTCTGACGCAACTCTCCTGGAGTTCAAGGCAATTCCTTTGGTGGAACTTGAAAGGGTGATAAAGGCATCAAAGCCAACAACTTGTATGTTGGATCCTCTCCCTTCCAGGGTTCTCAAGGAACTTCTTCCCAAGGTGGGGCCTGCAATCCTCTCGCTTATGAATCTCTCGTTTTCAACAGGAATTGTTCCCTCCAATTTCAAGGCTGCGGTGATAAAACCGCTACTCAAAAAGCCTGGCCTAGATCCTGAATTAGTCATGAACTATCGGCCTATATCGAATCTCCCTTCCTGTCCAAGATACAGGAAAGGATTGTAGCAAAGCAAATCGTTGATTATCTGACGAGGAACAATCTCTTCGAACCTTTCCAGTCGGGGTTCAGGAATTTCCACTCAACTGAAACTAATATTATAAGAGTTGTAAATGACATCCTTCTTGCTTTGGATAAAAATATGGTTGGCTTGAATCGTACCTCACAGACAGAACCCAATTTGTGCTTCATGAGGGTTCAGAATCAAAGCACTGTAAATTACGCTTTGGCGTACCACAAGGGTCGGTCCTTGGTCCATTACTTTTTGCAATCTACATGCTTCCCCTGGGCGACGTTATCCGCAGCTTCGGAATTAGTTTCCATTGCTATGCGGATGACACCCAGCTCTACATTCCTGTAGATTCCGGGGACTCGGCCCAGATTCATAGGGTTGAGTCCTGTCTGGCTGCTGTGAAGGGCTGGATGTCACAAAACATCCTACAGCTTAACACTGGGAGGACAGAGCTGATAATTATCGGATCGAAGCGGGACCGGGAAGAGTTTGAGGATGTCTCTCTGTGGCTCTCTGAGTGCGTCCGTCAAAAATCTTGGTGTCCTGTTTGACCCTCAACTATGCTTTGACCAACATATAAGAAGTATGACTAGAATTGCCTTTTTCCATCTGAGAAACATTGCAAGAATCAGACCAATGTTATCTGCAGCGGATGCAGAGACACTGATTCATGCATTTGTTTCGTCAAGACTGGACTATTGCAATGCACTGTTCTCGGGATTACCGAACTATACCACAAAAAGTCTACAACTTGTACAGAATGCGGCAGCTAGACTGCTGACCAGAACGAGAAGGTTTGATCATATCACAACTATTCTCGCCTCAATGCACTGGCTACCAATAACTTTCAGATCAGACTTTAAGGTGCTACTGCTAACATATAAAGCCTTGCATGGATTATCTCCATCCTACCTGAAGGACCTGATAATTCCTTATAGTCCTTCTCGGTCCCTCCGGTCTTCGGGAGCTGGCCTTCTTTCATTGCCGAAGGTTAAAAAGAAATCGGCTGGACAGAGAGCGTTTGCCTATCGAGCCCCCTTCCTATGGAATAGGCTGCCATCGGCGATCAGGGAAGCTGACTCTGTGGAGCTATTCAAAGGAAAGCTCAAAACGCACCTCTACAATCTTGCATTTGGAACATAGGAGTGTGAAAACGACAGATGCGAAGTGAAGACCACTCTGTTTGATTGTGCTTTTCTTATTACAATATACAGTACATTCCCACTATGTACTTTTCCGTTCTAATTCACTATTCTGTCTGTTCTAGCGTGTTGCGGGTACTGGATTGGATGCCTGGACTCTCCTCATGGATAACCGGCCAGAAGCCCATCACCATTTTAATCTGATGTGCATGTATTTACCTGTATGTCAATTGTGGCACCCATTGCACTCCTGACCATCCCTGGAAGAAGGGATCCCCTACTATGTGTTTCTTCTCAAGATTTCTTCCTTGCTGATTTCAAGGGAGTTTTTTTCTTGCCCGTGTGGGGGCATGGGTAAAGGGGGGTGTCATAACTATTTGGCCTGTTAAGCCCTTTGAGACTGTAATGGTGATTAAGGGCTATACAAATAAAATTGAATTGAGGCAGTCAGGTGTGCAGGGAGACAACAACAGGAGTATGATGGACAGGGAATTCTTTTATTTAAACATTCAGAGGAAATCAGGCCTACTGTAGGCCTATGTAAATAAGATTAAAGATGTCTAGGATAGTATAAATGATAAATGTAAATGGCAGGTGTACTTTGCTTTTGATGGAGCTATAATGTTATATTAATAAGCATTTTATTGATGGGCACCTTTCAGGCCACTTAAGCTCACCTTACATGCATAATTAATTAAATATTAAAAACACTTGGGTGAGGCGTGTTTGTCACTTATGGGAAAGAGCTGGAAGCATGATGGACTGGGATCTGACGAGGAAACAAAGATTTTCTAACTTAAGATAAAATATACTCTGATGTTTCCAGTTTCTGCTAACAGAGGAGAAGGGGTTTAGTTAAGGCCTTGAATCATTAATAAGATAGACTGACAATCAATAACAAACAAAAAAATGAAACTAAGTCTTAGTTTAAAGCCCACTCACCACGTCAAGAGTGGGAACATGGAACAAAGACTCACATCACAAACTCAGTCACAACATGAAAAAAACACATAAATACATGAAACATGTACATAACTACGAGACCATAGAACCCACATCAAACTCAGACAGTCACAACATGTAAAAAAACATAAATACAAGAAACATTTACATAAATACGAGACCATAAGATATGTTTGGGTTTCTCTTGTTTTATCTTAAAAACGAAATACACATAACATTAAGAAAAGTGAAGAAAATAAAAGTAATAATAGATAAAGCTAAACTCATTTAGTGATGGGCATACATTTAAATGTACAAAAATTACAGAGGTCATTGATCGGATGTGCTGTTCAAAAAGAAATGCACCATTAAACTATGCCTTGTGCTCCGTTATGCAAGCTCCAAGTCTACAATTGAACAATGTCTTTTTGCAGTTTTGAGTGCTTTGTGCCAACTTGTGCTCAGTCATGCAAGCTCCAAGTGTCACACTGCTTAAGAAACAGATTCCTTCCAACTAACTATTTACGAAAAATGCAATCAATAACTTATGTACAAATAAATGGTTACATTTCAACCAGCAACGAAGTTGGAGTGGCCTACACACATAAATAATTGTAATACACCAACATTGTTAACTGTCATACATAGGTAGCTAAACAAGCTAATGAAAAATTAAATACCAACGCTGAAATGTTAGACTATTAACAATATTATAAAATGATACTGTAATGCACCTGTTCTTTGTCTTTGGATCTTTTGAATAAATGGATCAATATATGGTGAATCACAATGATCTGTCACGGTTAGCGGGTGGCAGGCAGGACAGTTCGGGTAAAAGGATAATTTATTAACTCAAAAGGCAAGGAACACGGGTGACGCGGGTAACACAGTGAACACCGTGAACAAAGGTAACACACAGGACACAACTCACCACAAACTAAAATGATCCGACAAGGAACAAAGGAATGACAAGGGCTTAAATACAAAACACACACAGGGCACGCAACGAGTAACAGCTGAAACACATTAGGGGAGGGAGCAGTAATCAAACAGGAGGGAAACCTGACATGTGGAGAAACAAGACTGAGGCCCCGTTTACACGAGGACGCTTGCGGGTGAAAACGCCGAAATATTTTATCGGAAGTGCCTTTCGTTTAGACGGTGACGGCGTTTTTAGGGCATGAAAACGCATAAATCTGAAACCACCCTCCAGAGTGGAAAAGTTGAATACGCTCCGCCGTAGCGTTTCCGTCTACACTGCCAAGACGCAAAACACTGCTCAGATCTGCTCACGTCGCGTACGTGTTTACGTCACATACATGTGCCAGTACAAGGAAATAAACAAACATGTCGGATTATTTCCATGAGTCGGACCTTCAAGCTGCTCTGGCAGCTCTAACAAGCGTACAGGAGTCTTTCCACGAAATGTACAGGATATATACAGATAGTGTTACTG
This sequence comes from Gadus macrocephalus, assembly GCF_031168955.1. Taxonomy (NCBI): domain Eukaryota; kingdom Metazoa; phylum Chordata; class Actinopteri; order Gadiformes; family Gadidae; genus Gadus; species Gadus macrocephalus. The sequence goes on from NC_082389.1 coordinate 19,335,368, forward strand.
AACAGAGAAGGATCTTTTTGGTTTTTGCGGCACGGATAAGAGAAGAAGGAAGATTCTACGCATGCGCTCAGACATGGCGGTGTTGTGTGATAGTGTATCACAGCACCACCTAGCCGCCTGGCATGCATACCCAATCGAATTCCACACACTTTTGCGTCCCCGTATGCACGCGGATTTCCTCCCGAAAACGCTCGTCTAACAGCGGAATAAAAAGTGAAGACGCAACGCCACTTTTGCGTCTTCTGGTCAGACCGTCATCGTGTAAACGTAGCCTGATACCAAAGTAAAACAGACACACCAAAACAAGACAAGGAAACCGACAGACCATGACATGATCGCAAGCAGAGGACCGTGAGAGTTATTGAGCAGCAGCTGAACCAGTCTAAAAATCGGACACGTTAACGGAGCACTGAACTAGGCCCTCTCGGATGCCAGGTCGAAACAACATTTGGTCACTACGACTCCTTTCAGCTGCACACCTCCTTCTCCAGCAAAAAATAATTAAAGAGAACGGCTGATAAAACGCTTGAGGTGGCATTTGGAAAAGAAAAAACGAAAAAAAATTTAGGACATGGCATGAAGATAATTATGAGCCTTTGATTGACATCCAGACATTTTTTTGCGGAGACACATTCCTGTACCCCACTTGTATTGGAGTGAACGGAGATATCTACTTCTGGGTCCCATGAATCGAGGGACCCGTCCACAGCCCGCCTAAACAGCTGCAATACCAGGCTTGGCCGCTGAGCACTGGTGGATTGCGGAAGTATGCACTGCTCCTGGGGGCTTGGGTGTAACACCTGAACTGGGTAGTACCCCGCTGTTATTGTTTCATGCAAGAGACCATGCGGTCCTTATAAAAAACATGATGGCGTCTATCGACCTACAGAACATCGCCAGAGGCTCCCAGACTACAAAGATGGTGCTGGTGCTTTTAACAAAGGAATCGCACGTCAACAAAACGCGCCGTTCCTTTGAACACCGAAACCACGTTGCTTCACCCAATGCCCGTGAAACAAAACAAAGTACTTTTGCAAATTGTCCGAGATATTACTCGGGCAAACTCACTGTATTGGATCCCTGTAGGAAGTATAAGATGCCGGTCAGTGTCTGTTTCCACGGCGGGTCAGTGAAGCATGAAAAGCAGCTGGGTTAAAACTGCGAGAGGCCGCCTCACTTACAGAAGGGAGATTACTTTAGAAAAAGATGCACAATGGTGTTACATCTACCGTGCTGGGGGGAACCGATCCCATTCGAACCCCTACCGCTTATATAACATGCGGTATCGCCTCAGGGGAAACAAAGCCCAAGCCAACGGGAGAATATGCAACCGATTAATAAAGTAACAAGACTATTCCGACCAGCTGCACCGCTCCGTAACGGCGATCAACCCAAATAGTCTGTTATAAATAATACAATTGTCAAGTCAAGTCAAGTCAAGTTTATTTATATAGCACATTTTAAAACAACAGTAGTTGACCAAAGTGCTGTACACAAATACAATATAAAAAACAAAACAAAGAACAAGAAGGCTTAATATTGCATATTAGCAACAACAATGAATAAGATAAAATAAAATCTTAATCTGTATTAAATGCCAATGTAAAAAAGTGAGTCTTTAGTTGTGTTTTGAACTGTTCTATGGACTGGGCAGATCTCAGACTCAGGGGGAGACTGTTCCAAAGGTTAGGAGCGGCCACAGCGAAGGCTCTGTCGCCTTTTTGTTTTTTGTCTGCACCTGGGTACATCCAGCAGCATCTGCTGAGCTGACCGAATTTCTCTAGATGGAGCATGGATGCGGACCAGCTCTGACATATATTTAGGTGCCAGCCCATGTAGCGATTTAAAAGTAAACAACAGAATTTTGAATTGAATTCTAAAAACCACAGGAAGCCAGTGGAGAGAGGCCAGGACAGGGGTAATGTGGTCATATCGCCTTTTTCCAGTGAGGAGACGTGCAGCAGCATTTTGGACCAGTTGCAGGCGACGGAGCAGACATTTGTCCACACCAAAGTATAGAGAATTACAGTAGTCTAGACGGGACATTACGAACAGGTGAATGACTCTTTCAAAGTCCTTTGGTGGGAGATACGGCTTTACTTTCGCTAGGAGTCGCAGCTGGAAGAAGCTTGTCTTCACGACTGAGCTGATTTGCGTGTTAAATTTAAAACCATTGTCGAAAATAACTCAGAGGTTTCTGACAGAAGGGCGGCTGTAGGAGGCAAGGGGACCAAGAACACTGTCGATGCCATCCAGCAGTTCGGATTTGCCAAAAACAATTATTTCGGTTTTATCATTGTTTAGTGATAGGAAGTTAAGTTCCAACCAGGTTTTCACATCTTTCAGACAGTTTGACAATGCATTTGTTGATTCTTTGATTGATTTTAATGGCAGGTATATTTGTAGATCATCTGCGAAGCAGTGGAACGAAATGTTGTGTTTTTTAAAAATGGAACCTAGGGGCAGCCGATATAACGCAAAGAGAATTGGAGATAAAATAGAGCCTTGGGGGACCCCACAGACTAGTGGGGCTGCAGCTGAGGAGTACTGGCCTAGATGAACAGAGAAGGTTCTCTTGGACAGATATGACTTGAACCATTTTAGGACATTTCCAGTGATACCAACACAGAGTTCCAGGCGGGATAAAAGAATCTGGTGGTCGACTGTGTCAAAGGCAGCAGTCAAGTCTAAAAGCACGAGCGCAGCAGAGCTCCCCGAGTCGACAGTTAAAAGAAGATCATTAAAGATTTTTAAAAGTGCAGTTTCTGTGCTGTGGCGTGATTTAAAACCAGACTGAAACTTTTCTGTTATGTCATTAAAATCCAGGTGTACCTGCAGTTGTTCTAAAACTACTTTTTCTAACACTTTAGAGAGGAAGGGAAGCTTAGAGATAGGCCTAAAGCTGGAGAGAACAGAGGGGTCGAGGTTTTTTTTTTTTATAATTGGCTGGACTATAGCATGTTTAAAAACAGATGGAACACAGCCTGAGGAAAGGCAGGTGTTTATTAACGTTAAAATGTATGGGCCAACAGTGTTAGACACGTCTTTCAGTAATCTGGCAGGAATACTGTCTAGCGGATATTGTGAAGGTCTCAATTTTGTAACCACCTGCGATAGCTCAGAGAGCGACAGTGGGTAGAACTGCTCGAAGACAGTAGGGCATACAGGAGATGCCGCTGGATCTACGGTGGACAGAGGAGGTGAAGATTTGATTGCAGAGATTTTATCGATAAAGAACGCAATAAATTGTTCACATAAGGGGAGTGATGGCACAACAGCAGGAGAGTTGCAGGGATTAATGAGATTTTTTAGAGTGCCAAAAAGAACCTGGGGCCTATGGCTGTTTATGGACACAAGGTTGGATATGAATTGGGTTTTCGCAGATTTAACGGCTTTCTGGTAATTTGCTAAACTTTCTCTTAAAATCCCAAGGGAGACATAGAGTTTGTCCCTCTTCCATTTTCTCTCGGCACGCCTACATATGCGTCTGAGAGTACGAGTGTAGTCATTGAGCCACGGCTCAGTGACTACACTCGTAATATTAGAGCAGGTAAAATTAAAAGTACTGAGTATCTCCTCCGCAGATATATTTTCTAAGTCACTTGTGGGAGGCATAGAGTCAATAAAAGCGACGGAAAACTGACGCGGTCAACGGATTCAGTGCGCGCAAGCGGCGCGCGTTGAAGCCTGAGCGCCAGGCAGAGTCAGAGTGAACATCACCGGTAAATGGTCTGAAATCGGCACATCACAAATTTCACTAATACACACATTTAAGCCAAGGGACAGAACAAGGTCTAGTGTATGACCCTTTTCATGCGTTGGGGCAGTAACGGACTGTTTGAGGTTAAAAGAGTCAATGAGATTCAAGAATTCTTGAACTAAGGGCCGGGAGTCGCAACACACATGGATATTAAAATCGCCTATGATTAATAAGCGATCTGTGTTCAAGACAATTCCCGCCACAAAGTCATAGAAATCCTGGATAAAATACTTATTAAACTTCGGGGGACGGTAGATCACAGCACATAGAACAGGAGGTTGAACATGTATCTCGAAGAGTTGCAGTTCAAAGCTAGAGAAGCTGTTTGACGGAGTTTGGCGGCAGCGGAAGCTGGATTTAAAAACTGACGCCAGCCCTCCACCTTTCCCTGTAATTCGGGGGGTGTTTATGAAGGTACAGTCGGGCGGAAGAAGTTCAGCAAATGCTGTAAACTCGCCAGCGCGAAGCCATGTCTCTGTTAAAAACATAAAATCTAAGTTCCTGGACGTGAAGAAATCATTTAAGATGAATGTTTTATTGGTTATTGATCTGGCATTGATAAGTGCCAATCGCAGGGTGGGCTCCGCGGTGGAAGATGTAGTGTGCTTGCGGGTCATTTTGATGCGCCGCAGCAGACTAGGATCCACTCCGCATCTTCCTCCCCTCCTAGTGTGCAGGCTAGATGTGCGAGGGGGATTGCAGGCGCTGTAGGTAGCAATGGTCTGTATAGGGAATGTGTCATTTGAAAACAGTCAACTATGAGTACCATTGTGTGGGGCAGATTGTACGGCATGCTGTATGTTTGCAGCTAGCACCGAGCTGCCCAAAGTGTTTGGGTGGATTCCATCAGTGCTATAGAGAGAAGTGCGATTCCAGAACAGATTGAAGTTATCGATAAAAGCGAAGTTATGAATTTTGCAAGTGGTATGGAGCCATGTATTGAGATTTAGGAGTCTGCTAAACCGCTCTGGGCGTTGGGACATGATTGGCAGGGGACCACTGATAAAAACGGACTTTCCGCAGCGTTTTAAGAAATAGAAGAGGTCGTTAAAATCCCCCTTTGTCAGCTCGGTTTGTCGACGGGCCATATCATTGTAGCCTGTGTGGACTATCACTCGATGTATGGAGGACGGAAGGGAATGAAAAAGCTCTGGAAGTTAGTCCAGGATGGATGTGACTTTGGCTCCAGGAAAGCAACGTGTAGTGGCATTAAAAAAACGGATATTCCTGGTGATGCTGTCACCCACTATCAAGGTGGTGGGGGAAACCAGAGGATGAGGTGAATGTAAAGGCTCACGGGTCTCCACCCGGCTGGGCGTGGGATCCACACTGCGGGACCGGGCGGACGAGTGGGGAGGAGAGCCAGCAGCGTCGGGACCAGGGGGATGGGTCACCGCCAGGGCCGAAGTGGGATGTCTACCGGAGCGTCTCGGCACGGTTTCCTTTACGATCCTGCGGCGGGAGGCGGAGGTCTCCGTACGCGGTTCAGAGCGTAGGGTTGGACCCACATCTGTGTGACAGGTCTCCCCTGCACTGTTTGGCACCTGTGGCTGTAGAGTAGAGGCATCGACTGGTGGAGCAGGAGTGTCGCCTGGGAGGGCCGCGTAGTGGTTGGAGAGGCTCAGGCGAGGAGGTGAGGCCGTGATCGGGCCTCTCTTTCGCCCTCGGATGACCACTTCTGTCCATGAGGGATGATGGTCGGGAGTGGAGTAGGAGGAAGGTCGAGGATGGGCAGAGGAGTCCCAGCTAACAGTGTCCTGGTTAGCTGCATTCAAGGAAGCGATCCTCTGGTTCTGGTCGGCAGCCAAGTCAATAAAGCTGGCCAACAGAGACTCTTTGCTTATCAGCTCGGCGGAGAGCCTTCTGATGTCCGCCTTTAGGTTAGTAATCTCGTTATTTGCTATAGTAAGTCGTGAGTCTTCATCGTCTTTCATGGTGTTAAATCAAAGGTAAGTCGTAATTCGTAATGCTAACAATGAGCTAATGCTACTGATATTGTAGGTGTGCGTAGCCTGTTGCTGGAATTAATACAAAGCCATGACATAAGCAAAAGTACACCGTTAAGGTTAGTGGTGGTTAGGGTTAGTGTTAGTTACGGTTACCGACCTGATTCGCGTTTCTATTCCTGGGACGCCTCGCTGTTGTCGTGGAAACGGTGGTAGTGTCTGCCTGAGTGCGTGTGTCTGTCTGTCTGTCATGTGACGGATGAAAAAAAATCCGTCAATTGTGAGTAATCCGTCCCCTCACTATTTAACCATCTCCTGATGGTCAAACACAAATAAACCGCTGTAATTCGTCTCCAGACGGTACAAACATCAGGCCTAGATGGGATGGATACTGTCTATCTACATTCCCATAAAAACACACTTCTGAACCCTTGCTCCTTGAATATAATTATTTAATTAAATGTGTTAGCGTTTTCCGCGGCCGTCCAACTACACGGCTGTTATGATTTTTAACCCGAGGCCCGAAACCACGGAGCTCCGCAACCAGACGGAGGCACCACAAACTCTTACACCTAAATTTTCCTATACTAAGCTATTACAGAGTTTAGTCAATTGACAACAGGTTCTGTTACCTTTCAGTGGCGCCTGCGAAGAGCTTGTGTGCGTCTCTGTGGCCGCGTGTCCCTGAGCCTCGGACCCCGGTACTTTCCAAGAACGTCGAGGGTCACCAAATTGCTGAGTTCTTCGAAGAAATTCGTTTTTTTAACTTTTAACTCACTTTATTTTCAAAGTATTTCGGCATGGTAACTACGGAGCAAAAGGAGGGGAATTGTGTCGAACACGTGCTGAGCGACTCCGCGCTGATCAAAACTCTAACCCGCAAGTCTGAGCCACTGAAAGTTTCTGGCGTCCAACCTCTCTGTTGAGATTGTTAGGGTCAAGTCAGCGTGGCCTGTGTGAAGTGGGCATGGCCGGTGTGACGTATTAGCCTCGGCTTCTTCACCTATCTAAAGGTGCTGCCTTCTGTGGATGGAGCAGCTATTGCAGCCTTCAGTAAGGTCCTGCTCCCCTTGTGGCTATGTACAGTATTTACGGCTTATATGTTTGGTCCTGCTTCCTAGGGGTTATGTGAGGGTAATACAGCTTGTGTCTTTGAATCTGCTTCCTAGAGGCTATGTGGGGGCAGCATATGTTCTTAAAATACGTAACACACTGTAATAGTCACTTGTCACTTGACAAACAGGCCAAAGGCAGTCAGAATGGGCCCGCCCTTTTCCCCCACTCTGATGCTGCTATCCATTTGGATTTACGAAGTGGTAAAGTCGCTAAGCTTTCTTGCGGCATTTCGGTGAGGCACGCCCCCTTTTGGTCGTAGTATCTCGTCGCTTTCAAAGTAGAGCGAGCAGAGCTGTACAACTCACAAAGAAGATGGCTGCGCCCATAGTTAATGGGGGATGAGATGTATTTGTACCATGTTGGTGGTTTTAATGTCGTTTTTAAAACCTCTTACACACTTGATTTCATTGCTGCTTTAATCCGGTCACCAATGTATGCATTGCACGGTCTTGCTTTGCGTGCAATTCAATGTAAAGTTTTGTTTTGAAGCTGGTTTGCTAAAGAGGCTATGTTGCTAATGATGACTAGCATGCTACTACTCCCCCTCGTGGCTCGACAGAAACACAAATGGCAAACTGGAAGGCTGGAGCAAGGGAAATACGTCACGTTCTCGCTGAAGCTGGTCGTTCGTACCAGCGTACCATCCAAATGGATAGCAGCATGACACTCAGCTCTCTCTGTACATGACTACGCTCCATCTCACACTACCAACACCATAGTGAATTTCGCAGATGATACAACACTGCTTTGGGTTCCTGCATAGGAAGAGCCACAAGAGAAAACTAAATGTGACCACCAGTTCTCCTTTGATATAGCATTGTGCATTGCAACTGTACTGATGTAATGTGATCATAGGTTTGTGACAACATACATTGCCTGTAATGCATAATGCTTAGACATGCGTAGTTCTGATGTTACCTCTTGCTCAGAGGGTCTAGCGCTGCAGTGCACTCTGGATATGAATAGGGTTGGGTATCGTTTGAGTTTTATCCGATACTGGTGCCTTCTCGGTACTTTTTAAACGGTTCTGGTGCTAAAATGGTTCTCGAACCGGTACTTAAAAAATACAAAACCGCACACACTTGCATACATGCACAACCTGTTATGAGTTTCACATTAAGCAGAAAGTCAGGGGAAACTGAGTTGAAGTTTAGGACATAGCACACGTTGTCACACACGCTGTTGAATGGCAACGGTGTTTGCTAGCCTACTTGATATGCAAGATTTACTGTTGGCATTAAATTATTCAACTTACACAAAGACGAAAGCCTGCTGTGAGTGCTGTGACTGATAAACATATGTATATATATATTTTTTTTTTACAAATAATAATAATTACTTGCTGAAAGCAGGCAGGCACACAGCTATACTGCTCGCGTTTACACTTGCGTGCATGGCGCAACATTACTGCCAAAGTCATATTAGGGCATATAACGCAGGTGCGCAAGGCAGCCAAAGGAGGCGCCAAGTCGCCAACATTGTTTTCCAAAGAGGATGCACCATGCTGTACCTAAACACTCCCCTTAGCTGCGTAGCAGAATTCAATTATAGTTCAAGTGTCACATGTTAAATCAATCATAACAAAGAATACAGATAATCATAAACAATCAAGACATGTTCATATAGGATTTTGAAACAGACTTTTCTAATGTACTTAATCAAATAGTGTAAGAATACATCTAAAATATTAGTTATTAGTTTGAGTTACAACCTGTTCCTTCTTCAGGAACCATTTCCTGATTCCTGGATTACACATATGTTGTTTGTGGATTTAAATGATAATTTTTCATGCAAAGAAAACTATAAATTTTCGTGAAAAAGTTTGATAATTTTAGGTTTTATGTGAGGCCGCATTGTAAACTACAGCTCTTCGCTGCTCTCGACGCATATGATATACGTCACCACACCCGCACTTGGAACTCGGCACAGAGATGGCGATCTCTCAGAAAGAGGTGAAAACCACTATAACTGTCCGTCCACACCAGAAGCGAATTGAGCGACCAAATCGCCGGAAGTCATTCACTTTCTATGGGCAAGAGCGACCAAAGCGACCAACGCTACCAGCGGCCAAAGTTGAGCGACCAGAGCGTCAAAAAGAAGTTGAAAACTTTTTAACTTTATGCAAATGACTATTATTCGCTTCAGCGGCCAAACACTGATAGCCAATCGGAATGTAGACGCTCTTCGCTTGCGTGGATCCCAGGGAACATCGGCAGGCACTTTGGTTCCTACCTACCTTTATTCACTCACTGAACAAAATGTCGGCTGAAGTATTAATCGCGGCTGTAACTGGGCACCCGGTGTTGTACGAACCCACCCTTTTTCAGTTCAGAGATCGAAACGCCATAGTGGTTTGGATATCAAGTGATGATAAGCGGGAGTATTTATAGGCTACATCTAGAACGTTCGTATTTAAGCGGGACTCATTTTAATTTGCTCTACATGCCACCAATCTAACCAACCAATCGCGTGTAGCATGCTTTAAACAAAATATCTCTTGTCTTTTATCCCTCTATTCCCCACTATTCACGGAGCCTGAGGTGAATAATTGTTAATTAAATAGTCTAGATAGATAGCCTAGTCAAGTCTTTATTAATACCAAACGACACAAATCGTCGGGAATCCATTTAGGTGGTTCGGCCCACACAGGACAGTAGCCTACAAGACCACACAGAACAAGTCTGACTGGACATACACACAATACATCACATTAAAACTAGACACGCGTTGATAGATAGATAGACAGAAAGACCTAGATAGATAGATATGTTCCATTATTTGCCTTGCGGAGCCAACCAGTCCTGTGCACGTATGCAAATTAGCCATGTGCGCTAATGTCTATTAGTTTTGAATGCGACGAATGAGTGCAGATCATGATTTGCAGATCCAGATCAGTGAAACATATTTCAACTACTACAGCACGCAGGGTTTTTTGTTCTCGGTTGTAATTAGCCTACATTTTAGGATTTTTTTTTATATTGGGGGGAATCACTGTCCTACTTGTTGTCGAAGCACTTTATCGAACAAGCAAAACCGTCTCGGCAATATGGCCAAGGTGTATGGGAGAGTTCACTATTTGATATGGCTGTCTGTAGGGCCTACTAAACGCATACGGCTCCTTTAAATGCGTCTGCATAATTTAATTGTACGTCATGAGCGACTTGAGCGACCAAAGCGAACAGAAAAATTTGCAGCGAAACTTTGTGAGCGACCAAAGCGTCTTTGACGCTTTGGTCGCTCCTGGTGTGGACGTACAGTAAGTCGGGGCATGTGGAGAGTTTTAGTTATGCCGATGGGGAGATTGTCTGGTCCACGCCAGTCACAGGGAGCGGCGTTACAAGGCATCGGTGAGTAATAATAACAATAATAATAATAATACATTTTATTTGTAAAGCCTCCATTAGCTAAGTAGCCTGCTAGCTAGCCAATTGCAAGTGCTGTAGTGTAGTGTAAATTAAGCTAGATAAGATTGTATGCACCAAGAGTAAATATAGCCAATCGTGTTTTAACAGATCTCCCTGCGTGACGATGGCAGCATTTTGAGGTCCTCTTGTGAATGCCCATTGGGGGGTTTTAAATGCAGCAACAATTGCTATTTTTGCAATGCGGGAGCTCAGCCTGACCGACGTTGAGTGTCAGTGGAAGAAGACTTCCACCCCCAAAGCCACACTGCCGGCTTTGGGGGTCCTTGTATAACGTGCGCTTCATAAATTCACCTCTTGTGACCGTTCAAGCCCACAGCAGTCTGGCTTGGTGAAGTGCACTGCTGGAACTTAGCCTACATCGTCTTTTATTTTTGGTTTCATAATCACACATGTGGAATTGCGCCTTGGCCTATTCGGCATATTGAACCGTCGGCCTAATGCGCCCCCCTTTGAAAAGTCGGACAAACGGACCTTCGGACCAATGGGTTCCGTTTTCGGAACATTTAACCGTCGGCATAGTGGCATGTCGATCTAATGTGAAATATTTCGGACCATTGAGACGTCGGAACAATGAGGCGTCGGAATTACGGCATGGCACCTTGGAGCTCACTGAGGAGCAACGTCTGGCCATCCAGACAGCCACCGTGGGGCAACGGACAAATCCTCAATGGCAGCGGCACAGACAGGGACGATTAACAGCGAGCAATATTGGAGCTGTTCTTTCACGGCGGTCTGCTTCTACCTGTGCATCCCTCATGAAGAGGCTGCTTGGGGGACAGAATTTGGATGGGGTGAAAGCCTTTCAACAGGCTTGTCAGGTGGAGGTGCTTGACTGTGGGCTCTCTGTGAGCAAATCAGGCATCCTGGGAGCGTCACCTGACGGTTTTGTTGGACCATCAGCCCTGCTTGAGGTGAAGTGCCCGTACAGGCAGCGCAACTCCACCATCGCTGAGGCTGTCAAGGTCCCATCTTTTTGTCTGTTTGTGGAGGGGCAGGGTTATGCCCTCAAGAAAACCCATGCGTACTGGCACCAGGTCCAAGGTCAGCTCCACCTAACTGATCGGGACCTGTCCTACTTTGTGGTGTGGACCACGAAGGAGGCATTGGTCATCCCAATCCCCAAAGACCCTGCGTGGGGACAACACCTCGTCGTTCTGCAGGAGTTCTACCGGCAGCACATCCTCCCAGTGTTGATCAGTAGAGAGGACTGAATCTGTAAATAATATGTAAATAGTTGTTTTTATATTCAGTTATTTTGTTCACTTCATTTTGGGAGACAGTGGATCAGCGTTCACGTCGCGTTTCCTGTCAGTACCTGTAATCAGGGAAGCCAATGATCCAGGTAAAAACTAGGTGTCGTAAACTAAAATATTTGAGTTATTAACATCTACATTACGTTATACCAACTAAATGTAACATAAAGTTACCAAGGTGTGAGTTAGCAATTCAGTCAGACTACATTTGTTTGTCGTAAAAAAACATTTATTTGCAGGGGAAGGGGAGGGGAATGTTACCAATTGAATAGTTGCACCAAAGGCTCTCGATGGGCTTGTTTGTTTCCTGTGGAACCAGGCATGTTTGAACCTGCTGCTATTCTGAATGTAATTAGTGTAAACACGTCCTTCTTTATCGTAACATTCTGATTCACTAGGTGCAACACCCCACCTGGTCCGTGTACACTAATTACATTCAGAATAGCGGCAGGTGACACACCTGGCTCCAAAGGAAATAAACTAGCTCACAGAGCCTTTAATGCTACTAATCAATTAGTTAACAGAAAGGGTGCTGCTGATTTCCTTAATTAAGGGATTTTGAAGGTTGACCAACGCGCAGCACAGCTGTACAAGCACGTTGGCGGAACTCCTTAGGTGGGAGGGGATCATTTGGAGGATTCTAAAATCCTTTATGCGAGCATTGGCCTTTTCAACATGGATGCGATTACGTGCCACTTCCCTGGTTGCCCTCACCTCACTCTCTGTGAATTTTCCATTATTCAGAAAGGGAGGGATATTTACAGAGACACCATCTGGCACAATGTCAGATATCAAGAACCCCTTGTCTGCCAGGACCATATCACCAGCCTCCAGGTGCTCAAGTAGGCCTGACTGCATTGTAATGGCCTTGTCAGAAACAGAGCCTGGGAACAAGGAGCTGCAGTATGTTATCACCCCATTAGGGGCGACACCAATTAGCACTTTAAAGGAGTGCATCCCCCTGTAGGCCGAATAGACAATTTTGGCCTTTTCCATCTCCTTTGGAGCAGCAACCTCAATGTCTGTGCAGTCTATAACAATCCTGCAGTTGCTGGCAGAGGGCAGGATGCAGGCATGCTCTCCCTGTTCTTTTGGCGACTGGGCACAGCTGCCATCATAGTGTTGAAAAGTAGCCTCTGTAGCAAATGAATGAAAGTGTTCACCACATTTGCTACTGTTGCAGTGCTGCAGGTGAACCGCTGGGTCAGGTGCAGGTGAGTGTAGTTCTGGCGAACCTTCATGAGCGCCATGAACACCTGGGACTCCATCGTCATTCCTTCAACCCTCCAGCCAGCTGCATAGACGATCGAGCCCTCCAAGCACTGCACCAGCCCCACCACCCGACTGAACATGGCCTTATCGGGTAGGCCAGTCTCCATCCGGATGACTTCATCACTGAGTCTTGCAGGAGAGTAGATGGCTCCTTCATCCTTTCTGTTGACCGGACAGGACTCTTGGCGCACGACGTCCTCTGGCTCCTCCATCGCTCCTCCGTTGGGATCCACTGCAGTATCTTGTCCTCCCACCGTGCAGTAGGTGTGCAGTATTAATGTTTCTTAAAGAATGCCATCCATAGGCAGCTGTTTTTTTAACAGGGTTATCATTGAAGATGGCTCTGAGGAGTTTTTGTTTTTTCTCACTCTTTGGACATCAGCAAACATCTCATAAGAGACATACCATGTGTGACATGGACAAGACATTTTGTTTTGCGAGTCGTTTGTCCTACACAGTAATTCAATCTAAAGCAATTACGCTTTATATCTGTTAAGGGAGTACGAAACGTGGGGACCCAAGTGCAGACACAGGCAGAGACGGGGTAAAGGGAAACGGGGTTTATTGGTAGGCAGGCGGTTAGTCGGACAGGCGAGGGGGTCAGGTAACAGGCGGGGAGTCAGGCAGGCCGGGGCTCGGCGGTAGGCGGGTGATCAGGCAGGACGTCATTCACCAGAGACTGGAAGGCAGCGGGGGCGTTGGTGAGACCGAAGGGCATGACTAGGTACTCGTAGTGGCCTAGTGGGGTGTTGAACCCGGTCTTCCACTCGTCTCCCTCCCGGATACGAACCAAGTGGTACGCGTTGCGCAGATCTAACTTAGAGAAGACGGAGGCTCCGTGGAGGGGGACGAAGGCAGAACTGATGAGGGGCAAGGGGTACCTGTTCTTCACCGTAATGTCATTCAGGCCACGGTAGTCGATACAGGGACGTAGGGAGCCATCCTTCTTGCCGACGAAGAAGAAACCCGCCCCAACAGGAGAGGAGGATGGACGGATAATCCCAGCGGCAAGAGATTCCCCGATATACTTCTCCATTGACTCCCGTTCGGGACGAGAGAGGTTGAACAAACGGCTGCCAGGGAGGGGAGCTCCGGGAAGAAGATCAATAGCGCAATCATAAGGACGGTGGGGGGGCAAGGACAAGGACAAGGCGTGGAGCTTACTAAACACCGCCCCAAGATCGTGGTACTCCTCCGGGACGGAGGACAGGTTAGGTGGTGCGGCAGCGGGCTCGATTTCTGGCGCCCGAGGAGACTGAGCGGACCGCAAGCACTGGGAAAGGCAGTAGCAACGGTTTGATTGCAAACTCTGAAGGTTTTGTGTGTGTGTGTTTGGGGGGGCACCCTGACCAGCCCAGCTTAGGGCACCCAAAAGCTTAGCAGTGGCCCTGACTACAGCTATAGCCCTAGATAAAAGCTACCCCCGCTCCTTCAGTTCCCCCGTCAGCAGCTAATTTCTCCTCTTGTGACATGTTGATATAACGTTGGACTATTAACATTACAATCAAACGTAGGCTACCCCCGAGAGGTAGGCCTATAGGCTGACAATAATGTGTTATCGATATTTAACATAGCCTATTGAGGCTACGTTTCAATTAAATGTATGTTATCCAAGAGGTAGCCTAAATAAATAACAAAAAATATGTTGAACGAACCTATTTGCAATATGCTCAATAAGACATAATCAGGGACAAAATACGTTAAATGAAACGTTGCCCGAAAGGGAAACATGCCTTAATGACAATAATGTGCTAAATGTTGACATTTAAAATATCTGGGATACGTTTCAACCAAACATAATCCTAGAGGTAAATGGCAAAAAATAGGCTGACAACGAACGTATTGGCGATATGTTCAATAAAACGTATTCACAGCCAAGATACGTTTTTCAGATAAAATACGTTAAATGAAACGTTCCCCGAAAGGGAAATATGCCTTAATGACAATAATGTGCTATACGTTGACATTTAACATATCTGGGATACGTTTCAACCAAACAAAATCCCAGAGGTAAATAAATGGCAAAAAATAGGCTGAGAACGAACGTATTTGCGATACGTTCAATAAAACGTAATCACGGACAAAATAATTTTTTCTGACAAATGAAATTGAGAATGCCGAATAGTTCTCTGGGAACGTAATTTTAATGAGACAGGGTTGTTATGAGAGGTCCCCAAGTTGATTCTTCCTGTAATACATATCAAAGAGTAAGTTTAATGTTTGAAAATTGAAATGATAAACTTACCTGATTTGTTCATGTTGTTAGTCCAACTCGTGACAAAAAAGAATTCACCAGCTTGACCTTCTCCCCAACAGTCATACCTATTGTTATTGGCAGTGTTGGTAAAGTTCACTTTCTACGTGAACTAGTTCAAAGTTCAGTTCACAAATTTTAAAATGAACTAGTTCAGTGAAACGTTCATAATTGAACATTTTGAACTAAGTTCACAGTTCCAAAAAATGTGTGTTTTTCAATATGTTGCTGTGAGCTATTCGTTTTTTCCGGTATTTTGAACATTGAGCCCGCTTTGTGGTTTGTCTAGGATTAAATAGAGTGGTTGAATCAAGTATCGTAGCGAAATACCGTTTCTATCGTGTTTTATTGCACTTTTAGCGCATTTTGTAAATCCCATTGATATCTGTTGGAAGACTCATTGCTTGTTGGCCGGAAACGTAAAGGGGGGATGATCACGTAGTCTTTTTGCTCGGTTCTAGCCCTACTGTTGAGACAGAGAACCGATCGAAAAGACTACAACCAAACGTAAACAGCCCCCTTTTCCGTTTCCGGTCAACAAGCAATGATTCTATGACTTTTTACCATGAGTACCACCTTAGAAATGATTTGGCTCTCAAAGTACCACCGGAATTAAAATAAAGTGCGTAGGCCTATAACTACATAGAGTTTACACAGAAGGCATTAATATTAATAATACGATTTATTATTCACATAACTTTACTTGACTGAAGCAACCAACTGTCTGCATTAAAACATTCACAGCACTGAATATTAATTTTAACAACTGCAGTCAACCAATCATGTGATGTAAATTGTACTGCATCAAAACATTCAACGAATTGAACATGAATATTTAAATACGGCAGTCAAACAATCCTGTTATAAGCAATTGCAGCATTAATCATGCACAGCAAAGAGAGAAATCATGTGTACAGCGAAAACACTAATCAAACTATCATGAATAAGAATAAGTGTATTATAGAAAAACAACGTATTCAGTATTTAAACTACTGCAGTAAGTGCCATAAGGTCAGAATATAAACTATGTTTAGGTTTGAAGGAGAATAGCACACATTGAAAATTAAGAATAAAAAAGAAATTGGTAATGGTGACTCTGGGCCTATCATGCTAGTGAGAGGGGTGCGTGTGGCTCTGTGAACAGAGTTCTGTGATGTCTGGGTCGATTGAGGTAAGCCTTAGCCTCAGACTTGGTTCAGCATCCAACCTGCTTCTATATTTAGTCTTAATGACGGCGAGGGCAGAGAAGCCTTTCTCGCACAAATACGTGGTTGCAAATGGAAGGAGAAAGCGCACAGCCTTGTCTGAAAGCGCAGGATATTCGCAGCGTCGCTGCATCCAAAAGTCCAGCAATGTCTGGCCTCTGAAGGCAGACTTCAACGTCTCGTCACAGGACAGTTCAATTAAAAGTTCCTGCTCAAGAGCCGATAAGTTCTGCTCCAGGACGTCAGAAGCCTTAATGAGAAATGGATCTCGCATCCAGGTATTACCCTGCCCAATCGCAGGGAAGTATTCAGCGAACTGTTGTCGGAGAGAGTTCAGGTGCTCAGCAATGTTGTCCCTGACTTGATTAGCGAGCCTGAGGTCATTGTCAGAGAGAAAAGTGTCCAGATTAGGGAACGCTGACACATCACCAGTCCTTGTTTTTATTTCGGATAATTCCAGTTTTTTCAGCATTGCACTGATTTTGTCCTGGACATCAAAGGCACTGGTAGAGAGTCCCTGCAGTCCCAAATTCAGCTCATTCATACGGCAAAAAATGTCAGACAAGTAGGCAAGCTGACTGAGCCACACAGTGTCGTCAAAAACAGCTGATGCAGGGAAGTTTTTGTCCCGTAAGAACACTTGGACCTCTCTGTGGAATTCGAAAAGCCTGGACAGCACCTTCCCTCTTACTTCTGTATGCAACAGAAGTTGAACATGTTCGCTGCCCATCTCATCACAGAGAACATGGAATAGGCGAGCTTGCATCGGTCTGGCTTTGATGAAATTGACCGTTTTTACAGATGTGTCTAAGACAGCCTTAAATTCTACGGGCATTTTCTTCACTGCGAGAGCTTCGCGATGGATGCCGCAGTGAGTCCATTGTACATCACGTGCCACCTTGCGGATTTGGGCTACCACTCCGCTGTGGCGACCTGTCATGGCCCTTGCGCCATCTGTGCAGACTCCAACACACTTTTTCCAGTCTAGCCCAGTCTCTTGGAAAAAGGCATTCACGAGCTGAAAGATGTGTTCCGCTGTAGTTCTTGTCTGAAGTGACTGACGGAACAGAAAGTCCTCATGAGTTGCGCTTTGATATTCGTATCTGACGTATACAAGCAAATTAGCCAAATCCGCAACATTTGTGGTCTCATCAAGTTGTATGGAAAAGTAAGGACTGCATTTAATTTGTTCAATCAGAATGTGTTTAACGTTATTTGCCATTGCTTGTATCCTACTTGACACTGTCATTAGAGAGCGGCACCAAGCTCAATTGTTTTGCAGCTTTCTCCCCACACATAATGCTCGTTATCTCTTTGGCCAAAGGTAAACATAGTTCTTCTCCAATCGTGTGCGGCTTACCAGCTTTTGCTATACGAAGGCTGGCACGATAGGAAGCTTCTTGAGCTTTGGCTACGGGTGTAGTGCTTTGCCGAATTGTTGTCTTGGACTGCTTTAGCTCATCGCGTTTTCTGAGAAAAAAGTCAACTGGCTTATCTTTCAGTGATGGATGATTAGTGGAAAGATGCCGTCTGAGATGGGATGGCTTCATAGATTCATTGCTGAGAACGAGTCCGCACACAACGCACTGTGGTCTTGGTTCATCCTCAGCCCCAGTCCAAACAAATCCAAGATTAATGTAAGTCGAGTCGTATTTCCTTAGTTTTGTGTCGTTTGCTAGCCGGTGCTGAAGCATCACTAGCATTGCTCGATACACTATAAGCACTAGTGCTAGGGTCACTAAAACCTTCACTGTTTGCACCTTCATCTTGTCGTGTGCTGCCTGACACATTGACTTCATTTCTCCTGCTAATATTCCCTGTTTGGAGCCAGGATAGCATCGATTTTGCACCATCTTTTCTTCCCCCACTCATCGTCACAGCAGTTTTAAGATCATTGGTACATGCTAATTATTTTTCTAACGGTTGCTTCAACTGCTAAAAATTGCTTAAAAAAATCGTTCATACTCCGCGTACCACTAAAGGGCGCTCGCGTACCACCGGTGGTACGCGTACCACAGATTGAGAACGGCTGTTCTATGAGGTATTCTAGTCCGCTGAGCTATGAGCCAGAGCTAACATTATGGATTATACATATTTATAATTCGAAATTCGTCCCAGCCTTTATACGACAGATACTATAGGGCGGGGGTCGGCAATAGGCGGACCGCGGTCCGGGTCCGGACCCAACTGACGTCCTCTCCGGACCGAGACACAATTACAACAATAATATTAATAATGCGATTTTTTTTTTATATATACCGTATTGGTCCGAATATAAGACGGCCTTTTTTCCCCTCGAAATAGGTCCAAAAAAGTCAGGTCGTCTTATATTCGGGGTCTAGTATTCAGAGCGCAGTTTCTCTTCTTCGCCTCTACATTTAAATGTCAATACACATTCGCGGCCGCAGGTGGCGCCAGGAATTGGTTCCGGGAAGAAGTAGTCCAGCGTCCTTAACAACCAGACCGTTACCGGTGTTTAAAGACAGGCATTTAGAGACAAGTGGCTCAACAGTGGGTCAGGTCAATCAACAACAGCGGAGGAGCTATGATGCCAATTTTTAAATAATGGTCGTCAATAAGGCAGAGTCAAGTAACAACTGCCAAGCTGCCAAGAAGTTCGGGGTCACGGAGTGTAACGTAAAAAGATGCAAACAGTCAGCGCAAATCCTCCCGTGGTCCTCAAAGTGGCCGTTTCAGTGAGGTTGAACAGAGAGTTTTTGAATACGTCAGAGAAAACGCGCTTTGGGAGGAGCCGCTGGAAGCGGAGCAGCTGGGGAGCGATGAGAGCGAACACAGCGGGGCAGAGGACGTGTGTGAGGGATAGAGAGACATCGGAGGAGAAATTTGGCGATTTTTTGTTAAGTTTAGTTAAATATGTGGCCTGTATTTTCTCTGTTATTTAAAAATATTCACAATGTTGCTTGATATTCATTTTGAATCATACTGTACATATTTTGCCTTGAAAGTGCCGTGGCCTTTACTGGCATTATTATTATTGTCATTAATATAACAAGTGTTTAATTCAGTGTGTTTTTAATGTTGTTATTAAGGCCCCGTTTACACGAGGACGCTTGCGGGTAAAAACGACAAGATATTTTATCGGAAGTGCCTTTCGTTTAGACGGTGACGGCGTTTTTGGGGCATGAAAACGCATAAATCTGAAACCACCCTCCAGAGTGCAAAAGTTGAATACGCTCCGCCGTAGCGTTTCCGTCTACACTGCCAAGACGCAAAACACTGCTCAGATCTGCTCACGTCGCGTACGCGTTTACGTCACATACATGTGCCAGTACAAGGAAATAAACAAACATGTCAGATTATTTCCATGCGTCGGACCTTCAAGCTGCTCTGGCAGCTCTAACAAGCGTAGATGAGTCTTTCCATGAAATGTACAGATAGAATTACTGAACAGTGAAGGATCTTTTTGGTTTTTGCGGCACGGATAAGAGAAGAAGGAAGATTCTACGCATGCGCTCAGACATGGCGGTGTTGTGTGATAGTGTATCACAGCACCACCTAGCCGCCTGGCATGCATACCCATTCGAATTCCACACTTTTGCGTCACCGTATGCACGCAGATTTCCTCCCGAAAACGCTTGTCTAAACGCAGAATAAAAAGTGAATACGCGACGCCACTTTTGCGTCTTCTGTTCAGACCGTCATCGTGTAAACGTAGACCCTGGCCCTGACACCACTCCAGCCCAGATTTAAAGCCCTGGCAGGAGAAGCTAGAGCTCATTTCTCACACTGAGCAAGAGCGATAAGTTTAGCACAGTCATATAATTTTTTTATTGTTAAGTTCAGCTCTTAATTTTAAAGGAGCGTAGGTTTCTTATTAAGCCCTCAGGTTTTTATTTTCTATTTTATGTGCAGTTGAATAGCAAAAAATTAAATTACAATGTTTAATTGTTATGTGGAAATAAGTGGTATTGTTTGTTGGATATTATTGAATGCACTTTAAAACTTATGTGGCCCCCTGCTGGACAATGTTTTAGGTTAATAAACACTGTTGAAATATTATTGAAATGAAGACCTTCATTTGATCTGATAGTCAGTTGTTGACCAAACAGACACTGATACTACTAGCGCCTTAAGTACTTATATTGGCTAAATATGCCTCTGAATCATAATGCACACCTTGACTGTTGGTACATAAAACACATGCAGTCCTATATCAGTGAAAACAACGGTCATAAAAAATGTGTGATAGACCCCCGGACCCAAGCGTGAGGATTTTTTTTGAAACTGGACCCATTAGGATTTTAATTGCCTACCCCTGCTATAGGGTCTATAGCATATAACCGCATTTTCTGATTACAGTTTAATGTAACAGCAAGCTGAACTCACCGCAACTGCAAATTAAACACAGAGATTACCATGGCAACCGGTCAAACACGACGTTCTGCGCACGCATCCGCCGTGTTGATAAACAAATAACCCCCTTATTGAACGAAGTTAAACTAAGCTAGCGTCCCGTTCACAGGCACCAGAATGAACGAGTTCACAGTAACATTAATCAGGCAGTAATACAGTACGTTCAGTTCACGTTTGCCCAAAATATGAACGAATTCATGAACTATCGTTCAATGAACGCGCAACACTGGTCATTGGAAACATAAATGGGATCTGCACATTCTTTACTCTGGATTTCAAACTTCCGTGCATTGTATTGTAGAGGAATACAAATGTTGTATTTGTGTAAAAATCGGATGCATGTTAGAGAACTAACCAGTTCCTTCCTGATTGCGCCCACCCCATTGCACCTGTAGTACAAGAAGAAGCCATCACTGAAGGTCTATCCAACACCTACGCAGGCATGCTTTTTAAAGAATGTAAAGATTTCAGTGAAGCATACCACACACAGGAAAGTTGTTGGATGTGGTTGGATGTAGTTGGGTGTGGCAATAGATGTAGCCTTATGCTATGACTATTATTGTGAATAGATCATTGCAACTGTTTGTAAAAGGAAGAAATCTTCTTTTTTTCACATTATGTCAGCAGCAGACGAAACACCATTAACCATTAGTCTTACAGAAGCGGCACTTCTTAAGATCCATCATGTGTGGCACACTTTAAAATACTAATGCCTTACATTTACCTCACATTTTCCTGAGTGACCTTTTGCATGCATCACAGAAAGGAATGGCTTCATCTGCAGGAGTGGCACCAGATCTGTGAAGGCCTCACATACCTTCTGGGTGCCATGCCGTAATTCCGGCGCCTCATTGTTCCTCATTGTACGTGATATGTAGGCCTATGTTGTATTTTGGAGAGAGAGTGAGAGAGAGCGAGAGAGAGCGCGAGAGGTATAAAACTCTTTATATGTAGTAGGCCTATTCGGCATATTGAACCGTCTGCCTAATGCGCCTCCTTTTTTATAAGTCGGACAAACTGACTTTCGGACCAATGGGTTCCGTTTTCGGAACATTGAACCGTCGGCATAGTGGCATGTCGATCTAATGGGAAATATTGCGGACCATTGAGACGTCGGAACAATGAGGTCGGAATTACGGGCAGGCCCCACCTTCTGCAGGTAAGGATAGTACTTGCACATGATGTCAGTACAGAAATATGGAATGTTATGGCCCAAAGCAACCTCATTTTGTAGAAAGAGAGGATAAGCAAATATGTCTCCTCTGAAAATGTTCAAAGCTTTGAACAGAATGCCATGACGGCAGACGGCCACCTCAACTCCCTCTTCATCCACCTTTGACCCAGACTTTTTCGCAGTCTCCCTTGCAGCTGTCCACTTGGATTTACCACACACACCTCGACCAGATACTTTTAAAACATCATCAGACAAGAGTTAGCAATTCAAAAACATGAATTGGATTGCAAATGTATAAAATTATACATTTGCATTTCAACAAGTCAATTGACACTGATCCAGTGTCCACTCTGCTGATAACATCGACTCCAAAAGGTGTGGCCTGGCATTCTCCCATTTCTCTTCAGACTGTGTTTGCCGCATATCCCAGGTTCGAGTCAACATCTCTCTTGCTTCTGAACAGGCTAAATAAAGGATCATCCTCAAGGCTTTCCTGCAGCAACTGAAGCTGCATGTCTTGAGCAGAGAGTTAAATTAATACCTTAGAAAGTATGGCCGGTTGTTATTGTCTGATTTTTATCACATATAGAATGTTACGTATTTCAAGCACATAAACTGCCCCCACATAGCCACTAGGAAGCAGGATCGAACACACACGCTGCATTACCCCCACATAGCCACTAGGAAGCAGGATCGAACACACGAGCTGCATTACCCCCACTTATACCACGGTCTGCGGGAATACTCGATTCTGATTGGATGCAGGGTGTGCATTAACTCCTAATATACGGACACCTGGACAAGTAGTTCCGTCAAATTGTCTGTTTACCGTTCTCAATTAATGCGCTAGCTGGCGTATCGTCTCTAAAATAGTAGTAACCATAGCAACGGGAAACAAAACAAAGCTCAGCGGACTATAATACCTCCCGCTACCTCCCGTTCTAAAGTCGTAGCTATGGTCCGTCCTAATTACTGGAGGAGTGAACAACGTTTCCGTTGCATGAGAACCCAACGGGCGTGTAATGGTGGTTCCGGGTGTTAGTCGGACCCTCAGGCGTAACCAGGGAAACAAATGTATGTTTTGTGGAAAACTTTATATTCAGATTGTAAAACGCATGAAAATATAAATTAATGGTCTTAATTTGGTCACCGTTGGTAAGTGACCGTGGTATAAGCGGGATAATGCCTTTCGAGGTGTCCATTATCAGGAATTAATGGACGACGTGGAGGCGTGAACCGTCCTCCGCTTCGCGTCAGACGGTTCACGCCTCCACGTCGTCCATTAATTCCTGATAATGGACACCTCGTCGGGCATTATCCCTTACATAGCCACTAGGAAGCAGGATCGAACACATAAGCTGCAATAACTACTCCAGCCACAGATGGCAGCACCTTTGGACAGGAGAGGAGGGCGGGGCAATACGTCACACAGGCCACGCCTACTTGATACTAACCAGCGTGGGAGTCAGATTGAGGTCAGAAAAACATAGGCGGACCCGTCGAGAGCATTGTCTAGCTTGAAGTAGCTCTACGTTTTTTTTCCTCCACACGTGTTAGATACAATTCCCTCCCTTTTGCTTCATAGTTACCATACCGAAATACTTTAAAGGCACCCAGTGCAACTTTCGAGGCTTAAAAATAAACATTCAATTTCTAGTCTTTTTTACACGTAGTAAGTTTCAATAACTCCATACCATTACATACCGACATTTAAGCAGCAAAGATGAGACGTCGTTGTGTGGTGAGAACTGATGCAAAATCGATAACAACAACAATGCCGCCATTTTCTTTATTTTTTGTAACCTACAATAAATAAAGCAGGCTTCCAGTCAATGGAAAAATGGCTTCTCCCCACCGGCGATTGTTGTTGTTTACGATTTTCTATCAGTTCTCACCACACAACGACGTCTCATCTTTGCTCCTTGAATGTCGATATGTAATGGTATGGAGTTATTGAAACTTACTACGTGTAAAAAAGACTAGAAATTGAATGTTTATTTTTCATTGAATGTTCACATAAAGTTGCACTGGGTGCCTTTAACAAATAAAGTGAGTTAAAAGTGACCCGGATTGGACTACTTTCTTCAAAAACGCGACAAGGCAATGTAGAAATGCCCCATATGAAAAGCAAAGCAATGAAAATGATAGTTATGTTATTATAACTCTAGTTCAATGATTGTAGGCGTAGCCGTCTAGGCTTCGCCTTATGGGCTTGTCCCGTGCGCGCGCCTGCGCGCGCTGAAAATTCAACTATGCACCTATCAGCGTGGGCACCGCCCACATTTCCCACGGTATCGTGTCTATATAACGCGGTGTATACCGTCGCTCATCCTCCAAGCTTTTCTTTCAGCAATTGGAGGGTACAGCAGGTGGGAAACTAGACGGCTACGCCTACAATCATAGAACTAGAGTTATAATAACATAACTATCGTTCTATTTCATGTAGGCTACGCCGTCTAGGCTTCGCCTTATGGGCTAAGGTGAAGCTGCGAGCGGAGCCCGATCAATGTACTCCTGCTGGACCCCAGTCAAAAAGACCTAAGTCACCAGAACACATTAAGACTCAAAAAGCCAAGGAAGTGTAAAACACAACAGCTTTATAAAAAACTAATTCCTCCTAGATCAAGCAAGGCAATGATCAAGGGAGAAAAAAGTGAGTCTGTAAAGACTCCGGCTCTATTCCGTGCTTCATGGAACCCATGAAAGGAAAAGAAAAACCAGAGCAACTAGGTTTCCATTAGGTCCGCTACCACCGGGGGCGGAGCTACGGAATTCGGCTCTCCAATAATGGGACTCTCTCGGCCGTTTCTTATTTGAAGAAAACGGCGGGAGTGCCACACTGGTAAACAAAACCACCAGACAATTGGCGAGCCAATAGAAAAACCCCCCAGCCTGTTTTTCATTTGAAAAAAGGTGGGAGAATAAGACCGGTAATCAAGTCCAACTTGCCAGCCGGCGAGAGGAAATCCAACCACGACGCTTTAAAGAACATGTCTATATTCTTAAGCCGTAAAAGGGGTCCCGGACTCTAACACAGAGTTGCCGAGTGAGCCCCTGGACATATCTAACATGTAAAAACGGACAAAGGGGCCGGGGGAAGACCAAGACGCAGCCGCGCAGATGTCTTCCACCGAAACGCCCTTGAGTAGAGCCGTTGAAGCGGCCACGCTCCGTGTGGAGTGAGCCTTAACGCCCAACGGTGGGGCCAAGCCCTGCCGAGAGTAGGCTAGGCAAACACCCTCACATACCCAGCGAGAAAACCGCTGCTTAGAGAGAGCGCGGCCCCTGCTAGCGTCGCTATAACACACAAACAACTGTTGTGTGGAGCGGAACGCTGCCGAGCGATTCACGTACATAGCCAACGCCCGAACCGGGCACAGGAGATGCAACTCCGCCTCCGCCTCACTAGAATGAGGCGGGGGGTGAAAAGCCTTAAGCACAATATCCCTCGACTGAAAAGAACTATTAATGTTCTTCGGGAGGAACGCAGGATTAGGTCTGAGCAAAGCGAAGGAGCTGTCCTCGTTTAGCAACAAGCAACTCGGGCTGACAGACAGAGCGGTTAGCTCACCGGCCCGCTTGGCAGAAACCAAGGCCAACAAGAGCGCCGTCTTAAATGACAGGGCATCCAAAGGGGCCTGAGAGAGAGGCTCGAAAGGATCCCTGGACAATCCGCGCAACACGGTGGGGAGATCCCAGCGTGGTGTAAGCACGCGTGAAACAGGCCTAACCCGTCTAGCCCCACGCAAGAATCTCTTGACCAGTGGATGGCTGAAGATCGGTCCACCATCACAGCCTGCATGGCCAGCCGAAACGGCTGCCGCATAGACCTTGATAGTGGAGAAGGCCAAACCTTTTTCCAATAAGTTTTGCAGAAACGAAAGCACGCTTCCCACCTCGCATTGAGATGGGACAGCGTGGTTCGTCTCACACCAATTAGAGAAGGCGCACCACTTCGCCGCATAGAGGGAAGAAGTAGAAGGCGCACGAGCACTCTGAATAGTGGTGATAACCGTCTCAGGCAAACCTTTGCCCTGCAGGATCAACCTCTCAGGAGCCAAACCAACAGCCGTCCCGAGACATCGGGCGGGTGGTGCACCGTCCCGTGGGCCTGTGAAAGCGCATCCGGCCTGAATGGTACTGGCCAAGGCGCCGACCGCGAGAGCGCGGCCAGCTCTGGAAACCACAGAGCTGAACGGTTCTCCGGGGCCACTAATATCAGGGACAGTCTCTCCTGTCTGACCCGTTCCAGAAGAGGA
Source organism: Gadus macrocephalus (assembly GCF_031168955.1). Classification (NCBI taxonomy): domain Eukaryota; kingdom Metazoa; phylum Chordata; class Actinopteri; order Gadiformes; family Gadidae; genus Gadus; species Gadus macrocephalus. The sequence goes on from NC_082389.1 coordinate 19,361,406, forward strand.
AGGATCAGCTGGAGCGGGGGAAACGCATACAAGAGAGCCCGCGGCCAAGGTGTGTGTGCCAACGCATCTACCCCCAACGGGGGAAGATCCCGAGGGCTGAGGGAGAACCACCACCTGCAGTGCGTGTTCTCCCGGGACGCGAAGAGGTCCACCTGCGCTGTCCCGAACCTCTGCCAGATCAGTCTGACAATGTCGGGATGTAACCGCCACTCGTCTCGGCGGGGACCGCCTCGAGACATGAGGTCCGCCCCAAAGTTCTGGGCGCCCGCGATATGCAGGGCTCTCAGACTGCGGAGATACTGATGAGCCCAAAGCCAGAGCTCGACCGCCTTTCGGTGGAGAGCAGGGGAGCGGACTCCCCCCTGTCTGTTGATGTACGCCGCCGCCGACACGCTGTCTGTCCTGATCAGAACGTGGCGGCCGCGCACCAGGTGAAAGAAATGCAACAGCACTTTCCTCACAGCGTCGAGCTCCAACACATTTATGTGTGCTGTAGGGGGCGTGCGCCACTCGTCTCCGACCGAGTGAGAGAGGCACGTTCCTCCCCAACCCGTCAACGAGGCGTCCGTGAAGACCACTACGTAGGACGCCACCCTGCCCAGGGGAACACCCTTGAGAAGGGAGGAGGGTCCTTTCCAATATTCCAGGTCTGGCGACACCGAACGGGGGACGAGGAGCACCCTGAGCTTGTGTCGCCTGGGGTCCAACCGTTGACGAGCAAACCACCGCTGGAGTCTGCGCATAAAAAGCAGACCCAGGGGGACCACGGGGTGGGCAGCTGCCATCAGCCCCAACAGGCGCATGGTGGACAGTGCGGTCACGTTTCTGCGAACGTGAAAACGGGAGAGCGCCGACAGGATGGCGTCTCGCCGAGGAGGCGAAAGCATCGCAGTCATGGTGGCTGAGTCTAGGCAAAGCCCCAAGTAGACTGTCTGCCGGCTGGGGAGCGGGGAGCTCTTCTCCCAGTTGATGGCAAAACCCAGGAAGGAGAGATGGTTTATCACCAACATGGTGTCCCCTCTCGCGGTCTCTTCTGAGTTGCTCAGAATAAGCAGATCGTCTAGGTAGAAGAGAATCCTCTTTCCCTGACGTCTGAGCGGTTCCAACGCCGTCTCCACACACTTCGAGAAGGTGCGCGGAGCCAGTGAATAGCCGAACGGCAGACACTGGTACTCGTACGCCATCCCCATATAGGCAAAGCGGAGAAACTTCCTGTGCGCCTGCTGAACAGGGACGTGGAAGTAAGCATCCTTGAGATCCAGGGATGTGAACCAATCGCCCTCTCTCACACACCGGAACAATGCTCCGACCGTGAGCATTCTGAACTTCCTCGTGGCAACGAATCTGTTGAACACGCGAAGATCCAGAATAGGTCTCATTTCCCCTGACTTCTTGGAAACCAGGAAGTAGCGGGAATAAAAACCTAGGTGAGACTCGTGGGGGGGAACGACAGTGATGGCCCCCTTCACCAAGAGACGTGCCACCTCTGCTGCCAGAGCCGTGCTCGCAGCCGGGTCCCGTAGCGAGGTCTCCACCAACCCCATAAAGGGTGGGGGACGACGCTTGAACTGTATGGGATGGCCCCATCTCAACGTGGTGTCCAACCACGATGGCAGAACGCACCGCTCTTGCCAACACGCATAGCGGTTGGAGAGAGGGCGAGCCGACAGCTGAGGAAGACCGTCCAGGAATAACCCGTATTCCTCTGCCCCTACCGCCTCCACACTGCGTGTGAACCAAGGGGGGCTTCCCACGAAAGGGAGGAGGCTCAGCGAGCGTAGGAGACGTACCAGAACTAGCAGCCGTAAAAACAACGAGCTGTCTAGACGTCGCGCTCGTTGAACAGGGAGCGAGCCGTCCGGCCGCAGCACCTGTGCGCATGCGCATGCGCTGTCCGCAGGCTGTAGCCACAGCGCGCGGACCCATCTCCTCACCTATAATGTGGGGAACCAGGAGACCGGTACAAGCGGCCGTATCCACGGGCTCGTGCAACGGGTCTCCGATCCGTCCATGAGGCTCCAAGGGACGCCGCTTCTTAGAAGCAGGTGAACCAGAGGCCATGTGAACACGCCGTCCGTCCGCCACCCTACAGCCACCGGGCTGAGGGGGGGAAAGAGGCAACATGGAGGGACGCGCCACAAGCGTAGGACGCAGGTGGCCTAAGGAATATCGCTCTTTGGGTACCATGTACTGCCGTTCAGTCGAACGGTCTTTATTTTTTTCTTTATTGGGGAAGGAAAAAGTCGGAGCCAGCTTCCGGAACTTTCCGGTCCGTGGCGCTGCTCCACCCGTCCGCGGTGGCGGCGGCCGCGGCTGCTGCTGCTGCGGCACCGGGGCTGGAGTCGGAGGCGGTCCCCTGGAACGCTGGGCCCGGCCTGGACCCCGCTTCCTCCCGGCCTGCTGGTGGGAGGAGCCCGTGAGAATCGCCCCGAACCGGGAACGATTCTCACGGACAGACTGCTGGTGCGCGAGAACCTCGGAAAACCGGGGACCAAATAGGCCATCCGGCGCTAGTGGACCCTGGACCAGGCTGGCCCGCTCCCGTTCCGGCACCGCAGTGTGGGAGAGCCATATGATTCGCTGAATCATGGTTGCCCACGCCATATGCCGGCCGGCCGAAACGGCTATCGGCTGGCATAGCTGGAGGATGGCGCTGGAAAAGCGGGAAACCGCCAGCCATCTTGCGGCTTCCTCTGGGCCGTAGGCCTCCCGGTCAGCCGACAAGGAGACCATGGCGGAGGAGAGCATGGCGATGTTGTTGACCGCCGCCGCAGATTGAGAGGCACAAACGAACACCCTGTCCGTTAGGCCGACAATCTGTTTCTGGAGGCGGTCGGGGGGCAGCGGCTTTTCGTTAGGGTGCCATCCGGCGCCCGGACAGAGAAGCGCTGCCAGGGGAGGCTCCAGGCGAGGGATCCCCCTCGCCTGAGTGTCGGCCCACCCTTCCACGTTGGTGAAGTCCGTGTAGGACTTCACAGGGGCCTTCAGTGTAGAAGGGTCCCCACCGGCAGCACTAAAAAAGTGCTGCACAGGCGGGAACAAGGGGCACTGGGTAACCCTTCGGGAAGACGATGGGGTGCGAAAGCACTCGCCCTGCATATCATCCGATATGGGGGCGAGAGGCGGGGCCGGCATAGGAATTCCTTTGATGGCCGCCGCCTCAGCCATGATCTCCCCGAAGAGATCGGCCATCCGGCGCGGTCTCTCTCGTTCCACGGCGGTGACGGTTGAAACCCGGGAGTGGGAAACACCGGACGCCGAGTCGTCGAAGACGTCGTCCATTGAGACAGCGTCGCCGTCGGTGACGCCATCGTGGTAGTCCGGGCTGGCCCTGAACAGGTCAATGGCGTCAGCCAGGTCCACCGCCGGGGAGAAGTAGAGGTGTCTGGAGAGGATCCCTTCTTCAGACAGCTCCCGGCATGAGACACAGGTGACAGAGGGCGCCATAGCAGCCGCGGCGTGGTCGGCGCCGAGGCACCGAAAACACGCCACGTGCCCGTCACCCGGTGCCAGGGAGGCGGGACAGGAGGCGCAAAGGAGTCCTGCGAAGGACTTAGCCCCAGGAGCGCTCTCCGGTGGCCCTGAAAAGGGCCGTTTGTCCGAGGCCTCTCCCGGGCCGCTGCCACCGGCTAGGGAGATCCGTTGTTCCGTTGAAGACATCTTAGGTAGTTCTCTAATCTGCTGACAAGCACAAGTGCTGAAAGAAAAGGGAGGATGAGCGACGGTATACACCGCGTTATATAGACACGATACCGTGGGAAATGTGGGCGGTGCCCACGCTGATAGGTGCATAGTTGAATTTTCAGCGCGCGCAAGCGCGCGCACGGGACAAGCCCATAAGGCGAAGCCTAGACGGCGTAGCCTACATGAAATAGAACAGGCAATTTATACGTCTTTCCTACATAGCCACAATAATGTACAGAATGAAGATATCAGACCTGCAAACTCCTCAGAGTAAAAAGGTGACAGTGTCGGGGAGATGTACGGCTACTCGAATTCTGAGCTACCATGGGCGGGATTTAGCATGAATATTCATTATGGAGGTTTGAGCACACAATCAGACCTGCAAACTCCTCAGAGGAAAAAAGGTGACAGTGTCACGGTTTTTTTTTTTTTTTATTGTAATATACAAATGACACTAGTCTGAGTGTGACTTAACAAAACTCAGCATACTTTATCAAAAATCAATGTCAAAACATCCTTGAGGCTTATAAAAAATATTATATTTACAACTGTCACAATTTTTTGATTATTATTTTTACTTATTATTGGAGAGACAAAAAACTATTATTATTCTGTGAAGTTGATGAATTGTCACTTTTAGGTTTTCTACCCAGTTACCAAAAAAAGAAACACTTGGAATAGTATGCGCTGTGGCAAGCACATGGTTTGCATGTGTGTTACTTCGAAGGCAAAAAAAATCTAAAATACAAGAAAACACAAAAACCTACATTCAACCAGTGGGGTATGGCCCCTGACTCTCTGAGGGAGGGGGTAGCTACCTCCAGGTACCCCCTCCATGCCAGGGTGCCCTGAATTTATGTTTATTAACAGCTCCTCCACCGGGGTCAAGACAATTTGAGGGCCAGATCCAGTCTGCCGACTGTCAGCCTTTTCACGATTGGCTTAAAAAAATTGCTTATTTCAATTTATACCAATACGATGGTGGGAAAAGCTTACCAGTTTGTATGTTTTTTATACTTCATTTTTATACTTGATCCGCTGACCGCTTGGAAGCCATCGGAGTACATATTTTTTTTTAGAAGAAAGGGGTTATGTGGTAGGATCTTTAAGAATGCTTAACTGGGATATTTATATATTCATGGCTCAAATATTAACGATCATGCTTTTGACGTGTAACTAACGCATTTACGCGGTCAGCGATCCGCTGCCAGGCTTTGGTTCTCCGGGTTGCAGAGGCTTTAGCGTTCCCTTTTCTTGTGATAATGTCCTTCTCCTCGTCATAGCTCCCCAGGAGAACCTGAAGTTCCATTTCATTGAAATAAGCGGCCCGTTTCGCCATTTCGATCAGGGTTTCCATGATCCATACATCACGTCTTTTTAGGTTTGGCGGTGACGCGCACAACCCTGTGTTAACCAACCCCGAGTTGGTTGAACTAATGCATAACCGTTGCTGTGGAACCGAAAACTCTGGGTTAGTCGGCACTGGGTAAATTAACCTAGAGTTCAGCGTTGACTCAGTGTTTGTTAAACCTCCGTTCGTGGAACACCCCTATCTAGACGAGTGTTTCGCAAGCTCTCTTGCGTTGAATGGCCGCATGCATGCGGATGCGCATGAGCGGTAGCCAGGCGACCGCCTCATCCAATGGCGAGCTCAGTTGGCGCTGTGTGCTTCAAAATTCCGATTGGCCCAGAGAAATGTCAATTATAAGAAAGATTCTGAAGCAAGTGCTGAGATTCCGATTGGCCCAGAGAAATGTCAATTATAAGAATGATCCAATAATTGTTCGCAATTCTGGACCCCCCCCCCCCCCCCCCCCCCCCAAAAAAACAAAACTCTCCGGTTCTACACGATTCACGTGAATGACCAAATTGACCAAGAAAACGGCGATTGTCGCCGAAAAGCGACAAGTTTGCAGCTCTGCACAATACAATAGAAAGATTTCAAATGACAGACTTGGACGCAAAATGTAGCCCTTTATTATACAGAAATTTGCTGTTGGTGTATTAGCCTAGGACAACATCCATACCAGATTATTTATCTAAATAGCCCTTTGTTAGAATTTATTCACTTTATGCATGGTCTACGTTCGTGCAGTACTCGGAGTTGACTCTGTCCTAAACATATCTAAAAAGCGGTAGCTAACGTTAGTTGAATCAAGCAAACAAATAGCTGGTTTTTGCTCCAAAAACTTGTTTTTGCTTGACTTACCTCGAATTTAACACAAGATAGTTCCTTCAAATTAGGGTTGTACGGTATGGACTAAAATGTATATCATGTTACGTATTTTAAGCACATAAGCTGCCCCCACATAGCCACTAGGAAGCAGGATCGAACGCATAAGCTGCAATAACTACTCCAGCCACAGATGGCAGCACCTTTAGACAGGTGAGGAGGGCTGTGCCAATACCTCACACAAGCCACGCCTACTTCACATAGGCCACGCCCACTTGATACAAACCAGCGCGGGAGTGAGATTGGAGCAACATGCAAAACAATAATTCTTCAACAACAGTAATGCAACATTAATATTGTTTCAAATGTGTCTGAAGCCTAAAATCATTAACATGGTAAGAAAAACGTATCACTTTAATTGGTAGAGAATAGCAGATTGTAATTATTGTTTAAGTTTGTGTATTAAGTTTTCTAGTTTGGTTTTGTGCTCAAACAACCAAAGAGATTATAATTTCTAACCTTGTATGATTCTGTTACATTAAAATATAATCATGGAAGAATAGCATCACTCACAGGTTTGATTCGATTCCGGATACCCTCCACAAATTCTGCAACCTCCTTGTCTTTTGAAAAAAAAAGCACCATCAAAGTAACCAGAATCATCAGTCCTAGAGGAATTTAAACCTTGAAATTACTACAGGGTACACCAGAGCTTTAATCATCCAGGGGCCGGTTGCACCAACTGGGCGTAACTAAGCCTGGTCGTAACTGCTAAGTAGGTCTTAGTTACGACCTAGCGTTAGAATGGAACTAACGCCGGTTGCACCAACGGGACTTACGACTGGTCTCAACTACGCCCGGTCTTAGCCATGCGCGGCGGCCATGTGAATGTTCCATGGAATGCGCATATCACCGCGTTGCTAGGATACCTCGTGCCAACAGCTATTTACTATTTTACCAATATCCGACATGATGGAGGAAAACCGAAAGAGGAAGGGAAACTTCACCGACGTGGAAATAAGAAAATTAATCGAATTGTACAGCGAGAATAAGACGGCACTGACTGACAAGCAGTCCAATGTTAATACTAACAAAACAAAGCAGGAGACATGGCGATTTGTCATGGAGAGTCTGAACAGCTGTTCGGACTCCGGCTGTCATCGGACGGATGGTGACATAAAAAAAAAGTGGGAAGACCTCCTGTCCCGGGCCAAGAAGGACGTGTCTGCTCAAAAGCACCATCCTACCGGCGGTGGTCCTCCCCCGAAAACGTCACCTTATAGTGACATTATTGTCACTATTTTTGGGGAGGATTCACCAGCCTTCGTCGGGTTGGACGGGGTGGACAGCGGCTGTCCTCAACCGCCGGAGCCGTTGGAAGAAGGTATGTAGCCTAGCATATTTATTGAGGATGGTTTGTTAGTTGAATAAGCAGGGCTAGCCTTATTGCCCAGAATTAATAAATTCACATTTTGTTTCAGACTTGGAAAGTGCCACTAGTACCAGGTCAACACCACCACCACCACCAATAGAACCAGCAGTGGCAACCCCTTCCTGTCCAATTTCATCCCCACCCCCGGCAACGAAGCGGAGGAGAAGTGAGGACCTACAACAGGTCCTCATGGAGAAAGAAATTATCCGGGTGGAGAAGGAGACAATTAAATTAGAGGCAGAGACCAAAAAAATTGAATTAGAACAAATTAAATTACGGCTCCAAATACAGTTGCTCCAGCAACAAATTAGGCCCCAAACCATTATTTTTGAAGACCAACCGTGACCATCCCTGTACAAACATGTAAATAAATATTTTAGAGTTAGAGGATAATTGTTTGATTATATTTATTATATTATTATATTTATATTTATTATATTATATTTTCTGTGTTTTAATGTTTTACTTTTTACTGTTCAAATGAAGATGCTGTCGGACACCGAAATAAATATTCCTTTCATTCATTTTCGTTCATCCATTGTGTTAATGCATAACAATAAAACACTGCAAACGAAAGTGAGTACAATATGTATTGTCTGGTTTACAACGAGCAGGCAGTGAACATCATCAAATGACAAGGAGCTAATTGAGGTGTTTCGATTCTGTAGGAGAGATATGTTCGAATAAATAGAAGAGCTGTCACCAGATTTACAGTTCGTGTCGGCCTATAAAAAACATATACATAATTAAAACAATATTTACAACTGATTAATGAGCTGAGCACGGACTAATCGGCCAGCGATGTCCTCAGGCCGAGTGGCTTGACGCACATCTTCCTCGGGGACTGCCGGTGGCTGATGGTGTCTGGGGAGAGGGATTCTTTTGGCGATGCAAATGTTGTGCAGAACTGTGCACGCAGCTATTACTGTGCAGACCCGTTCTGGGTGCATCCGCATCTCCCCATGAAGACAGTGAAACCTAAACAAAATAAGAAAAATTACATCTATATCTAGATATTTTTTTATGTCTTTTTAAGGGATGCATATTACTTATGGTTTACCTGCGTTTGAGAACCCTGATACATCTCTCAACAACTGACCTAGTTGCGGAGTGTATGGTGTTATACCTCCGTTCTTGGTCAGTTGTTGGAGCCATTAAGCCCAGTTCAGACCAAAGATTCACCTTGCAACGGCTTGCAACTTGCAACGCCTTGCAACGAGACGGGCTGCGACGTTCTAAAACTGGGTAGTTCACACTGGCTGCAACGCGCTGCAACGGGCTGCGACGCTAGGTGGTTTCCATAGCAACTGTGAACGCTCTGGCACAGCTGAGAGCCGCAACATCATCATTTGCGTAGGTTAGGTTAGATTAGTTAAGGTTTGCGATTAGTTAGGTTTGCAATTATTTTTATTTTTATTTTACTTGAGAGTAGGCTAGAGTTACTATGTTTTGTCATTCTCCACTACATCTGCATTGGAGTAAATAGCTGGAGCTTACAGTTAGTTTAGATTACCCGTTGTTGGATACATTGCATTTTCCGTTAGTTGAATTTCAGATTGATCTGTCTTATTAGTTCACCATCGGCTCAACTACTTGGAGATGGATAACTTAATTATAAACAGGCCTAATTATGTTAGTGAGAGTGAAATGGTCGCAGTTTTTGCTGTGGCTTTAATCATGAAAAGGAGAAGACGGCGAGTTATAAAGCAAAGAATATGGAGCCGCAGTTGGGTACTTCAGCGGCAGAAACAGGGTGCCTACGCCAATCTGTGTAGAGAGCTGGAAGTCGGGGATATGTCAGCTTTCACCAATTTTACACGCCTGTCCCCGGTCCTATTCCATCATCTGGAGGATCTGGTGAGGCCTTTAATTCAGAAGACGAACACCAATTACCGGGACTGCATTTCAGCTGGCGAGAGACTTATGATAACTCTCCGCTTCTTGGCAACAGGTGAGTGAACATACTGTCATATTTACAGTTGCGCTTAAAAACTGCAAGGCATTTGTAAATGTCAACAGATGAGCGCAACAAGCGCGCGTTAACCATAGATATATATAGGCCTACTGACAGTATATCTATCTATGCACGTTAACAGCCTATACTACATACTACCAATCATATAGTGCTGCTGTCAAAATGCATACTCATATATTGGCTTGTCATTTATAAGTCTCATGTCAACCACAATAAAATACACTTTCTCTATAGGCGAGAGCTTCAAGAGCCTGGCCTACCTGTTCCGCATGGGTCACTCTACTGTTGCAGAGATCATTCCGGCAACATGCAGCGCAATCTACAGTGTCCTAAAGGATGACTACCTGAAGGCAAGTTCTTTATCGTGTGTAAAATAGCATTTAGTGAAACTTTTTACTTTTGGTTAATGTAGGCCAGTGGTTTTCAAACTGGGGCGCGCCAGAGTTCTTCAGGGGGGGGCGCGACGTGAGAAAAAAATAAACCCGAAAAAACCCTGAAAGTCGATGATTCAAATCATCAGTCGTACTTCAACTGTAGAAGTAACATAACTGAATCAATTTTCAACCGTTTATCTTCGTGCAAACCATTTAACATATCTACACACTTGTATCTTCAAGAATATCTTAACAGAATTTCGATATCATTCAAAATTTCTTCAGAATCACAGTTTTAGTTTCATACCGCTTCGTTTTCAGCTGTTTTCATTGAAGACGTCAGCCCATTCTGATACACCTACTTCTAGACATCGTAACTCATTCCTTTTTCAACCGTTTACCATCGTTCAAACCATTAAACAAATCTACACACTTGTATCTTCAATACTATCGAAACGGAATTTTGATAGCATTTATACTTTTTTCAGAATCACAGTTTTAGTTTCTTACCGGCATCGTTTTCAGTTGCTTATAATAATTTAGGTCACTATAGCAACGCCGGTAAACAAACCCCGCCGATTAGTCTAATCTCTGGACTGAAAATGCAGATCTGATTCGACTGGCAGTTTACACAGATTAAGATGTTCAAATGTATTTAAAAAAGGTTAAAGGCCATGGTGCAGGTTTTATTTTTTTCGGATTTGCGCCATTTGCGTGTTGGTAATAAACATTTTAATGGTTACCTATTGTATTTAATGTGGTTGGGTATCACAAAACGGAATTTAATACGAAAAAGTGGGTCATATTGGAGCGGTTTGCGATAGCTTCTCATTTCTCCCGGAAACCGTTGCATGACGTCACGGTAGGGAGACGACAGACGTAGCCCTTCGAGACCCATTGAGAGTAGAGAGTACGAGAGAGATAAGAGACAGATAAGTAAGAGATAAATACATAGATACATATATAGATAGCCTAGATAGATAGATGGATAGACATATAGATAGATAGAGATAGACAGAATAGATAGATATATAGACCGATATAGATATAGACCGAGAGATAGGGAGACAGGCAGACAGATAGCATAGCATAGCGAGTTAGGTAGGTAGGTGGGTAGGTAGGTGTAGCATAGCAAGTTAGGTAGGTGGGTAGGTAGGTGTAGCTTTAGAATGGTGTACAACTGTGTTTGTGCTGGGTGTAATAATTCTAGCAGAACAGGACACAGGGTCCATGCCTTTCCGAAGGACAAGGCAACCCTCAGACAGTGGGTACAGTTTGTCCGCGTTAGACGGGCAGATTTTTCTATTCCCTCGGTCACTAAGAACTCCAAGGTCTGCAGCGCTCATTTCACGGAGGAAGATTACGACCAAGGGGATATCAGGATGGTATCTCTCGGGTTAAAGAGGCTGGCACAGCTTATTCCGAACGCCGTGCCTTCTGTGCACACGCATCTCTCTGCCTGCCCTGCCCCGAGACCGAGAGGCACCAAGATCAGTGCCGCCAGCCGCAAGCGAGAGCTGGCTATGGTAAGCCTCATGGTAATGTTTACAAGCTGTGCGTTAGCTAGCCCTGTGTATACTATAATATACCGTATTCCCTTTGACACCGCCTCCACTACAGTCATGACTCATGATCAGTCTGACATTAGAAAAGAACATTTCGTGATTCATGAATATGAACCAAAACAAAATTGTCCTGAAGTAAATGTTCAAAAGCTTGTCATATCTAACTAGAAAGCGCCATGGCTAGTGTTTGGATCACTGGCGCTCATCAAGCGGCTTTCACAACAGTGTGTGTGTGTGTGTGTGTTCTATTTAGTTGATGGATTTAATTGCCCTTTTCCTGATGGAAAGTGACTATTACGGTCCTCTTTCATATGTATTTAGACGTGACTGTGTCGCTGACGCTAATTTATTTACGCAAGATGTTGACAGATGCCTCACCGTGTGAGACCACGGACAATGCTGCTACGGTAGAGGACCCCTTGCCCTACTCCACTTGTGACACTGGGACACAATGTATTTTGAAGCCCCTTGGAAGGTCTCACGGTAAATCTTGTTATTTTTTTAGTGGTTGATATGCTGTCTAAAACATACGTTGCCAAATTATATGCATGCAGGAAATTTCCAAACACATTGCTAAAATTAATACATAACCTAGATCAAAACATAACCGCTTAGATTTGCCATGATTGTCATCTGTTTGGGTATGTTTATTGACTCTGCCACAGCTGTGCAAGTGAACCTGAAGCCCAAGATGGTCAGCATGGGGACACAAACTTTCACCCCCCTCACTAGTCCTGACCCAACGGATGGAGAAGATGATCTCTCTGTCATCAGTGATGCATCATGGGTACCAGGAGACCAGATGTCTGAGGAGGATGAGGAGGTGTTGTGTGAGGAGCCATCTCAAACTTGTGACCCCCACCAAAAGTGAGATAATTTAAAGCCAACATAGACCAACTTTGAATTTTCATTTTCGTGCATCTGTAGTTTGACTGACACCCCCCCCCCCCTCTTTTTTGTTGTAGTGGCATTGACAAATTCATTGTTTGCCAAGAGGAGCTCATGGCCCTGTTTGCCATCTGTCCGGCCTGTTGTGAGAAGTCAGATAGTAGAATCGTGCAGCAGGAAGGAACATTTGTTAAAATAGAGCAGGTAGGGTTTTGTTTACACTGCAGGCCATATCTGATTAGAAAATCAGAATATCTTACTAAAATCGAATAGCCCTGACTGTCTGCCCACATTGCTCATTGCAAGTGATCAGTGCATCCTCCTATCCACATTAGTTGCTATAACAGTCTAATATCTTGTGGATTTATAATGGCTAGCTTGGTTGGTGCTGACGTTGCTTCTTTTTCAAATTAGTCTTTCCAGTTAATTTACAATGTATGTACCAGGCTTGCTTTAGTCTGTGGGTTTATGATGCCATCATATTTGAGTGTTATACACTGATTGTCATGTTTGTTTTTTTCTAAATATCTAGGTCTGTGCATGTGGCTACCAGCGTTTCTGGCAAAACCAGCCGATCCTAAACAGGAATATGCCAACCTGTAACCTCCTTTTAAGCGGGGCCATCCATTTCTCTGGATGTTTGGCCACCCAGACATTACGGATGATGACCCTGTTTGGCCTTCAGTGCATCAGCGCAAGCACTTTCTTTCGCCATCAGCGCCGTTACACCATCCCCGTCATCATTCAGGCCTGGCAGAACGAGCAGGCCAAGAATTTTAGTGACCTCAAGGCAATGGATGGAGGCCTAGTTGTTGCTGGTGACTGCAGGTAAAGCAGAATTTGTTGATTCTATGCTAGCTGCCACTAAGGGGTATGAACTTTAATAATCTCATGTCATTGTTAATTTTGTATCCTAATACTGTTCTCCACACTTTGTTTGTGCGAGAGCTCATAGACCAGTTGCACTTTTTTTTATTATTTGTTATCATGCAGGGCGGCTTTAGTTTACATTTGCAGATGTCATGGTGGATTGTCTTTACAGACACTGGTTATTAAAAACTTGAAACATAATTGTAATTTCTAATTATCCCCAGGTCAGATTCTCCAGGGCACTGTGCAAAGTACGGCTCCTACACATTGATAGAGGACAGAGTAAACAAGGTGGTTGATGTTCAGCTTGTTCAGGTAAGCCTGATGTTATTAGACAGAAAGAAATGAACTCTCTGCAATTTGTTAAATGGACTGCATCTTAATATAGCACTTTTCCACGTGTACAACCATGCATAGGGCTACACTTACACTTATGTTATGTTGCAGAGCTCAGAGGTCCCCAACAGCTCTTGGTGTGAGATGGAGGGGCTCAAGCGCAGCATTGGCTTGCTGAGGCGGAACGACCTGCATTTGTCAACCCTCATCACAGACAGACATCGCCAGGTATTTACAAAAAGAAAAATAATGTAGATTTATGAATTTCACTGAGGCTGGACGTGGCCAGACAGTGCAAGCATCCACAAAAGTTTGCTCTTTACTCCTTAGGTTGCCAAATGGGTGAGAGAAGAGCTGTGCCCTGAAGGGACACAGCATTATTTTGATGTCTGGCACATTGGGAAAAGTATGTATCCATTGTTGGAACGTTTAAGCAGTTTTTGTTATTGCATTTCGATTAATACCATTTGTTCTAAACCAGGTCTGGGGAAGGCCTTGGATACAGCCTCAAAAGACAGACAGTGTGAACAACTACAGTTGTGGAGGCCAGCCATAGTAAACCACCTGTACTGGACTGCAGCCTCAACCCCTGATGGCAATCCAGCTGTGATGGAGGCCAAATGGAGAAGCTTGGTGAATCACATTCAGGACATCCACGACCATGACACCCCTGCCTTCTCCAGTTGCGCTCATGCCCCTCTGGAGGGGGATCAACGAGATAAAGAGTGGCTGGAACCAGGTACAGTACACAGTATGTGGCATTATGAATGCTCTACAGGGTTTCCATTTAAATCATTATTTCATACTCTGGGGATCTCATAACATTCTGTTTACTGTAAATATGTTTGCTATAATTCATATGCAGGACAATTTCATGTGTTTCCACTGAAGAAAAAATATCTGTCTATTTGTATGTCTGCTGTGTGTGTGCCTACCTATCTTGGTCTCTTGCAGGCTCAATGGCAGCAGTAAAACTGGAGGGTATCATCACAAGGACATCCTTACTGAAGGATGTTCGACAGCTGTCTCCGCAGCACCAGACTTACTCCCTTGAAGCCTTCCACTCCCTGATCCTGCACTTCGCACCCAAGCACACTGGGTTTTCATACCAGGGCATGTATAGCAGGTCAGTGCTGTCCAATGGAATAACAATGCCGTATTTGATCATACATACACCAGGTTTCGAAAGTGTTCTCAAATGTGTTATTCTGTAGGCTTCTCTTAGCGGCGCTGCATTACAACCATAATGCGAACAGAGAGACCGCACGAAGAAGCGATGGTTTGGAGAGGTATAGCGTGCGATATCCACGTTTCAGAAAAGGTGCCTGGGTAGTTGTGCCCATCAAAGAGAAGGCCTCATACGGTAGGCAGTGTCATGCAGTTCTATCATATTTTGACATTAGCGCACAAGACATCTGTGACATTGATCTTTATACAGTATTTTATCATTATTATGTCTGCAGGTTATGCAACGTCATTAATCGAGGCTCTTCGGGAGAGCTACATGGATTCACCCAAGGCTCTTCAAGAGGTTAGCGCCAATTTGTCAGCCTGTGCACCCGCCCCCATCGCCAAATCCTTCGAACAAATTCCCAAGGAGGAGGCCGTCAGCCTCTATCTAGCCCAGCAGTCACGCTACAAAAAATTTAATTAGCATAGTTTTTTTCCCCACACAGGCCAATCATTTAGTTGTGAGTATGTATATATGTATATAGTAAGTATGTTATTTTATTTGGTGGTGGTTTTCTGTATGCCGCATGTTTTGTTTTCTCTTTGTGTGCTGTTTATTGCTTGGGTTTTTTGATTGTTCCAGGAAGTTTATTATAACCTTACATTTTAACCCCTTGCGCTGACCCTAACATCTGTCGACTAACATTATCTCTTGGTTATTTTTGGCTGTAACCCATTCATTCCTTTATCAGCATCACCATGGTTACCGCCTCACTGCATGTCGCATGTTTTGTTTTTATTGCTTGGGTTTTTTACTTAGTTGTGTGCACAAATCATTCCTTTACAGCTCCATTTGCCCCATAATTCATAAAAAAAATTGTAAGAATCCGAAAGGGACCTCTGTGTGCGCTTTTCTCTTGGATCACTATGCGTCTGCTCTATGTGATATCATTGCATGTATGTGTCCGTGAGTGAGTGAGAGAATGTGCTGTGTGAGTGCTGACCCTCAGGTAAGACCACACTATTGCACGATTATTTTATGTTGGTTTCTTTGTGCCTAACCCTTTTTTTCTTGATTTGTTTACTTTATCAGGCCTTTCAACCTGTCCCTTTTTTTTTCAGTAATCGATCCCCATTACTTGGGATGACCTAATAAACTGTTTTTATATGAATTCACATGTTCTGTGTATTTTATAACATTTTAAAGGCGGTTGAGCGATCGCAACACAACTAGCATGAGTTAATTCTTGAACTGAAAAATAATTGTATTCATGTTGTACGTGCCAATATGGTTTTTATTCTTCATCCAAACGAGGCCATTGAAAGCCATGATAGGTCTGGTCACCACTCTGAAATTGTTGCCTGATGGCTGAAACCAGACAGGAGGGTAGAGGCTTCCTTATATGCAGGCCAAGAACTCCATAAGCCCATCGTATAGCCTGCCTGTATGCAGTGTACCGGTATTGCCTAGGGAAATAGGTTGGAAAATAAAAAAATTGCATGCATGTTTATTGTCTATGCAACACATCTCTAGTCGCCTATAACTGTTTAAGTTGGTTCATAGGACTCTATAAAAAGAATGCTAAAGTAACAAACAATTAACATACTCGTGCGTGCTGGCTTGAAGGGGACCATGATCCTGCTTGAAATGTGTGTACGCTATCTTAAGCACAAACGGATTCAGGCAGCATGCATCAAATCCTGGATGCTGAGTGAGGCATGTCACATCTGCTGGTCTTGGGCTGAGCTTCTCGACCAGCGACCAAAACGCACTCACTTCCCTACAGCACAAGCTCTCCACCACAGATTCCATAGGACGGCACCGCCCACACAAACACCTGCCAAACACAGCGACACAGACACGCTTACTACTCTCCCTCTCTCTGTAAGCGGTACCCTGATGGTGTCAATGACAATCAATCACGAGGAGTAGAATCGAAAATAATCACCGCTGAATTCATGACCAGCCTACGTGATCGGCGGCTACCGGGTACGTTTGCAACAACACTTTCACCGGAGGAATATGTAAAAGCTTAGAAATAAAGACTAGGCAAAATATGTACCGGTAGTTACTGGAGCTATTAGGCAACCATCAAAACGTGGGATAACTAATCGTAGGGTTTATCCGGGGAGGGGGGATAGCTCAAACGCTCGTTGCTGCATTGCTAAATGATAGCAACTCACCAGGACACCTCACCAACTCTCCACCCATTCTCCTCTGACCATGAATTTAATTGGCTTTGACGGCCATCAATCCTCGGCAATTCCTCATTCGCCCCCTCACGTCTAACAGGCTCGAAATTATACGGCTGTGGGCTATCATAAATGTAATTTGTGGTTCTTTCCACCTCTTCCTCATCCCAGTTAGACGCCATAGTTCTAGTACTAGGCTGAGGCTACCTTCCACCACGACTCCCTACCGTGACGTCACCACCGAACGACGTTAGAAAACACCCGTTTTCTAAAAAACAACAAAAACTGGACTTTAACGCAATTTTGGAGACATTTCATGAATGCGGTACATATTTTGAGTGCTTTATGTACCCATTAATCGAAACTTCCGGTTAACCTGCACCATAGGCTTTAAGCTAAAACATGCTTAGATAAAGTTGTTAAATTGTGTTAAGAAATGTGTTTAAAAACGCACAAAGATGTTGTAATGATTAAAAAATATGTTTCAAATGTTTTAAAATTATGATCAGAGATGTTTCAAATGTGTAAAATAATTAAAATAGCTTTCAAAACACAGGTATTTAGAAAAAAAAATGGGGGGGGGGGGCTCAGCTGACATTTTTTCTCTGAGGGGGGGCTCACTCTCTCACACTTTGAAAACCCCTGATGTAGGCTATCAATTGTTGTTACAAAAAAGAAAAGAAAATACTTCAAAATCCAATATCAATGAGTTTACCAAGTATTCTTGATACACCTCATCTACTTTAAACAGCAGACCTCTTTAACATTTTACTCACATGTCAATGAGGTCTGCTGTTTAAAGTTACATGAAATGTAATCCAGTTTCAAAGGTTAACTGAAAAATGCGTGCTCCCGTGCTAGTGAAGCCGTCATCAAAACTAAAACTGCGCATGACAGCCTCACATCAATTAAAGAGAACACCCGGCCTAATAATGTTCAGCATAAGATACAGTTTAGATCAAATGTTAATAATTTATAGACAAAATAGACAAATATAAATCAATTATTTATTATACATATGTTATTAGTTTAAATAATCAAAAGTTTCAGTAAAACATAGACAAGCGAAGCAAATATATACAAAATATAATATATATACATATAAATATAAATAAAATAATAAATAAATATATAGCCTATATCAAATATATACGAAAAATCCATAAAATCAGAGAGAGAAGGGGCGATTCAAATTTGCAATAACCAATTAAATATCTAAAAATTAATAAAACAAATTTAGAGATTAATATAAAATGGCCGAATTCAAAGTGACTGATATGTTTGGGGGTAATAAGGGTAACGCCTCGTGCCCACTACCTCCGTCAGTTGTCCGTTGCCCATTGACTTTGAATGGGGACGGTCGCGCAATGCATTGTGGATCCGTCCGTTGACTTGGAGCGTTCGCCACCGTCAAAAAGTTGAAAAATGTTCAACTTTTTCGGCAGCGACGGATCCGTCATCCAATCAGATCGCGTATGCAAATGTAAGCACTGTGACGCGACTCGGGCTCGATACTGGAAAGCGGGAGAGCGGCGGAGAAGTTAATTTAAAAAATGGAGGACAAACTGATAATCGCCGTTGGTTCTCGCCCGATTTTGTATGATCAGTCCATGTATACATACAGGGACACCACATTGAAAGATCGGGCATGGCAAGATGTGTCGTTGGAGGTGGGGGAAACAGGTAATATGTATTTATTTTCTAATTATTTTCAATGTATGTACTACTTTTCAAATGAATCAGTGTTGAATGTGACTGCTAGCAATACAGCATGCATGGTCCAGCATGAGCATCCTCCAAAATATATAATTAACTGCTACCTAGAATGAATAGTTGCAATTGCTGACACATGTTTAAACATGCACTTTCTGTATACATATGCGTTTTGGAAACAATATCCCTGTATTTATTAATTCGAGTTGGACCGTGTATGCAGTGCAGAATCCAAAAAAACGTAACATAGCAGCTACAGCATAGCTACTGCTACATAGATTATAAAGAGTACATAGACATAAATGTTCAAGTCTTTACAGAAAATAATAATGAAAAGAATGAAGTAGATTGTAATGTGATCAATAATTTTATTTCATATATTTATTTACAGCGGCTGAATGTGTGAAGAGGTGGAGGTCCCTCAGGGACCGATATCGGAGGGAGAGGGTGAAGGAGAAGGAAGCCCAGAGGAGTGGGGCAGGGGCCAACAAGCAGCCTGTGTGGAGGTACATGGGGGTGATGGGCTTCCTAGCGCCATTCCTACAAAATAGAGGGACCACCTCCAACCTCCCGCATCGCAACCCATCCCCGGCGTCGGTGATGGTGGTGAGAGGAGCATGGAGAGGCAGCAGATGAAGCAGATGAAGCAGCCCCGGCCCCAGCCCCGGCCCCAGCCCCGGCCCCAGCCCCGGCCCCACCCCCGGCCACAGCCCCGGTCCCAGCAGCGGACGGTGGACCTGTGGGTGGACCTGTGGGTAGGAGCCAGTGGCACGTGCAGCCCCCAGAAGAGGGCAGGGGTAGAAAGCGGCGGAGGCCAGAGATGTCCTCCTTTGAGCAGGGCATGCTGGCATTCCTGGAGCCGCTGGCTACACTGGCCTCACAGCCGCAACCACAGCCACAGCCACAGCCACAGCCGCAGCCACAGCCGCAGCCCCCCTCTGAGGACGAGACATTCTTTATGTCCCTCCTCCCAGCCATGAGAAGGCTCTCCAGTGCGAATAGAGCCCAAGTGCGGTACGAGGTGTACCAAATCGTCTCCAGGGCAGATATGGCGGCGCTACAGGGGGAGGTTAGGGAGAATGACAGTGAGTGAGTGAGTGAGTGAGTGAGTGAGTGACTGAGTGCGTGAGGTTATGTTTGTTATGGTGTTAAATTATGGTGTTTCTGTCGTTTTGTTGTTCTGTTGTTCTGTGTGTTCTTAATTAAATAAAATTTACTTTGATTGTGATGTGTTCCTTTTATAATACATTATAATTTGGAAGTGGAATTATGTTATATTAATATTAGCACATTAATAATTATTCAGTACACTTGCATAAAGACAATAGAGATTCTTGAAAGCTGGCTCGGTCATCTGTGAAAAACAAAACCAAATCATTATCAATCATTATTACATTTACTTTTAAAACTTAACCTTGAGCAAATGTACAATGTATACGCAGGTATAGGAAGGTGCAGGTGTAGTTGGAATATGCTTATTTTCTTAAGATATGGGTAGCTCTTAAAAGAGCTGTTTGGTTGAAGAGCCTTTGTGTTGCTAGGCTCTTGGCTGCCATGGCACTGCACCCTCCTCGTTGAAGAACGCACAGTAGGCCTCCCGCATCTGGATGGTCAGTCTGCTGGCGTTGTTGGAGCCCATCCTGGGTGCATCACGCAGGGCTTCAGGATCAGTCGATGGCTCGATGTTCGGTTCCACCCCGCGTCTTCTCCCCTGTAGCTTCTTCCTCTCGAGAAAGTTGTGCAGCACACAGGTGGCCCTCACACACACCTCAGCTACCTCAGGACTGGTGCCAATCACGCGCCGGTACATGCGCCACCTAGATGCCAAGATCCCGAAGGCACATTCCACTACCAGCCGAGCCCGGCTGAGGCGGTAGTTGAACACTCGCTTCTCCTGAGTGTGATGTTGTCCAGGGAATGGCCGCAGCAGGTTGGTCATGAGTGGGAACGCCTCATCCCCCACAAACACTTGAGGAAGTGGCCCCCGCTGCTCTGCGCCGGAGATGACGCGGGCCGGAGGGAGGTCAAGGGTGCCATCGCGAAGAGCTTCCCCAAACGCGGAGTTACGGAGGGAGCCGCTGTCACTCGTCCTGCCGTAGCCTCCAACATCCACAACCCGGAAGAGGTAGTCGGCGTCCACTACGGCGAGGAGGACCAGGGAGAAGGTGCCCTTGTAATTGTAATACAAGGAGCCAGAGTTACCTGGAGCTTGTATCACAACATGCTTCCCATCAATCGCTCCGATGCAGTTGGGGAAGTTCCAGCGCCACTCAAACTGCTCGGCCATGGTGCTCCAGTCCGCCCTCTTGGGAACAGACATCTCCTCCTCCACCAAAGCAGTCCAGATGGCACTGGCTACCTCCCGCACTATCCTACAAACTGACGAAGTGCCCACACGATAGCTGAAGCCAATCGTGTGAAAGGAATCGCCAGTGGCAAGATACCTAAAAAAGAAAGCATGAAAGAATATACTTCAAATATACTTTAAAATATACAGGGCATGAGTCATGACAGCTTAGTTATATTTATTATTCATACATGGTTGCTTGCATACCATGTTCATAGAAAGGCTTTATGATGGAACACATTTATCTGAAACACTCTTCATTGATACATAAATAATCCCATGTGACATCCACAACTAATATGACTAGATTGTTTACAGATAGCTCTACCACATAACCTGAGATTTAACAGGAACACTCTGCACACTACTATGGCTATAGATGGGTAGATGTCTTCCCTAATTAGGAAATCTTATGCAAACAACACCGTGGATGGAAATGGGCACCTTTTCTATAGCCTAGCAGTATGTGCACACCAATGAGCTGTATGGAAACGCTGTGTGATCATTATAAAAAATGAAAAAAAAAGTATCCTTACCGTAGGCAAATGGCGAGTCGCTCGGCAGGGCCAATTGCAGAACGAAACCGTGTGTCTGCCATGGTAATGAGAGGACCGACCTTGCCAAGCAACTCGTCGAAGTAGTCCGGAGGCATCCGAAAATATTGATGGAATAGGAGTGCATCCAGACGCAACTCCTGCACAAGTGCGTGATACTCCCCTCTCTGGTTGCGTGTCCGGAGAATGGGGTGAACCCACCAACGCCGATGCACTTGCTTTCCACGTCGGTGGACCAAAGCACCAGCAACCTGAACCAACACCATCCTTGCTACAACGGGATCCATCTTGCAATGACAACACAACAAGCAGGAAGAAGCGGAAAGAACCCGCCGGCTTTGTTGTTGTTAGCGGGAAGCGATTTGATTGGCTGACGGATGCCTCTGCAAAG
The DNA here is from genome assembly GCF_031168955.1 of Gadus macrocephalus. Classification (NCBI taxonomy): domain Eukaryota; kingdom Metazoa; phylum Chordata; class Actinopteri; order Gadiformes; family Gadidae; genus Gadus; species Gadus macrocephalus. Next base: position 19,383,071 of record NC_082389.1, read on the forward strand.
ACTACGCCCCCATCCGTCAGCCACGCCTTCCCACGTCCGTTGACTGACGGTGCAGTGGGCACGAGGCGTAAGGGTAGGTGTGAGAGGCTTGGGTGGGGGGGGCTTGGTTGTCTCTATCTTTAAGTGAAGCCTGGTAGCAGGCTTCCTCCAGCTGGTGCTCTAAATCGAATAAAATATTTGGGTCCTTGATTCGCCTCATTTTCATCTCGAGGTTCTTACAAAAGATTGACATTGTGTCCTCCTCCCTCTGTTCCGTCCTGTTTCTCAGAAAATTGCCAACTGCACTTAGGACCTCATCTTCTTGCTTTTCTGTTTGCCTCTTTCTTTTACTGCCTGCGACCTTCTGAACCTGAGGGACAAGGCGGTGCTGCCTTGTCCCTCAGGTTCACTGCTCTCCTCTACTTCCACGTCCTCTTCCTCGTCCAGTCCCTCCACATCATCACTCTCTCTTTCAACAATCTGTAAAAGAAAAATAATAGATCAATACAAATGACACATTATTAAAAAAATAATCTTTGTTTTTCAGTGCCCCAACACCACAGAGGAGTGGAAGAAGGTGGCAAAGGGATTCCAGGACCAGTGGCAATTTCCTAACTGCCTTGGTGCCTTGGATGGGAAACACATCTCAATTATCCCTCCACCATCCTCAGGGTCTACTTTTTATAACTATAAACATAGCTTCTCAGTTGTGTTGATGGCCCTGGTGGACAGCAACTACCGCTTCCTTTATGTGGATGTGGGGTGCAACGGCAGGGTGTCTGATGGTGGGGTTTTCAGGGGCTGCTCACTCCAGCAGTCCCTTGAGCAGAAGACAGCCAACATCCCCGACCCTGCACCACTTTCTGGTACAGAGCTGCTCTCACCCTACACCATAGTGGCTGATGAGGCTTTCCCGCTCAAGGAGTATATCCTGAAGCCCTACTCTAGCCGCGGCCTCACCCAGGAGCAGAGGATTTTCAATTACCGGTAGGGGATATAACAATTAACGGTTTCAATGACAATAGTGGTCGAATTTTTCATCCTTCTAAAAATCATAAAAACAGGCCTATTTAGTTGCTTTCAGTACTTTTTGAACAATTCAGCACATTGTAACAAAACAACGTTTAAAATGTTGGTAATGACTATCTTACTAGGAAGAAATAATACCATTATATCTCTAATTACAGGCTTTCAAGAGCACGGAGGGTGGTGGAAAATGCCTTTGGCATACTAGCAAACCGCTGGCGTGTCTTCACCACAAAGATCCACCTGCAGCCAGAGACTGTGGACAAGATTGTCCTCGCCTGTACCGTGCTGCACAATGTCCTACGTGACCAGTGTGGTGATGGCTACACCCAGCTTCCCAGCGAGCGGGATGGCCCTGGTGAACATGGTCCAACCCTTGCCCAGGCTGCACTACCACGCAGCACAAACACCACTCTGCAGGCTAAAGGCTCGATTCCACCGGAGGCGTACGCGCCGCGGTCACCGCTGCTGATCGCTTCCACTATAATCAATGAGACCATTTCCACCGGGCGCGCCGCGGAACGTTTCAGCAGCGTCCCAGGAGCGGCGTGCCGCGCCGCGGCGCTATCTTTCCGTCCAATTCTATTTTTGCCGCGAGCCGCTGCTAAACCGCGTCAATTTCGACAGAGCAGGTCGAGCCGGGCAGGAAGTGAAAAGTAAAAGCCATAGAGCATCCGGTCAATTTTCAAAATAAAACACAATACTCAGCTCATGTAACTTCACATCAACATTATTACGTCATGACCGGTGGGTCTCAGAGGGTCGGCAACATGGACGACGAGAGACTCATTGTCGAAGTTCAGCAACATGAAGTCATTTATGTACCAAATCATCCTTTTTATAAGGAAAATGTCAGAAAGGACAAAGTGTGGCATTTAATTGCAATCGTTTTGGGAGTGGAAGGTGAGTACATTAGGTTTAGGATTATCGCGTGATCTCGCGTGAATACGGCTGGCTCGCAAGGCAGCGCTACGCTGCCGTTACGCGCCCGGTAGGAATGGACGCAGGGCAGAGGACGCAGCCGTTCCGCGGCGCGTACGCGTCCGGTGGGATCCCGGTGTAAGAGGAACAGAGACATCCTCTGCAATTACATGTGCTCAGACGCTGGTGCTGTAGCATGGCAGTGGGACAAAATTTTATCATGTGTGTGGGAGTAATTAATAATCAAGCTGTATTATATTCAATTGTTTTATATTTCATATTCCAGCACAGATCAATTGTATATAGTTGTATGTAGCCTATTCTATTATCCATCTCCAAGTTGTAGTTGAGCCGATTGTAAACAAAGACAGATAAAACTGAAATTTAACTAACAGGAAATGCAATGTATCCAACAACAGGTAATTTAAACAAACTGTAAACTCCAGCAGTCGGTTGCACCAGCAGAACGTAAGGCCGATCGTAAGTTCGGGTGTAAAGTCCGCCGTAACCCTACGCTCGACGTAGCTAGTGTCAAACTAAAGGTGTTCTAAATTTTGGTTGCACCACCATAACTTAAGTTGTAACGTTACTGGTAGTGCGTAAATTGTACTAGTGTCGCTTTTAATGACGTTTAGATAATTTCAAGCCAATCATTGACAGCTAACAATGTAAACAGGAAATACCGGCAAGTTTCCAACTTATCCGAGTGAAGACGCGTTAGCACCCAAATGGGCAAACAAAACAGTTTCAGTCATTTATTCTCTAAAATTAGCTTGGACGGTATAGGCTATTTGATGCCGGATTTTATAATAAATAAATAAATATGCTTTGTATGCTATTCGTTGTGTGTGTCGTGAGTTTTTAACCTCTACCTGGCTATGCATTGTATGGAATAGCTCTAGAAATGTTGGGTTGTACGTGGGCTCGAGGAGTTTTTTATTTTAAGACAGTTGATTAGCAACTAATTTCACGTGAAGAAGGTATTAACGGAATTAACTGCCAACTTCTGCAAAATTGCCAAGCAAGAAAACTACTCTACGACGACGACGAGAGATCATCAGTCCTAGGTAAGTCAGTTTCACACTATTCAATCAGCAACTGTGCTTAATGTTATTATTTTGTTTGGTCTACTTCTCGTTGCTGCCATTTGTGTTAATAACATGTTTACAATGTTTCTGAAGTGATAACGTAAAGTAACGCTAGCTGCTAGTGCTAGTAGTTACGCCCCTTTTGGGGCCGTTGACATGGACTAAAGTGTGTATAATGGCAGGAGTCCGTTATTTTGTCTGCTGTAGGAAATAAAGTATAGAATGAGCTAGTAACAAGTCATGCTTTGATTTTCATGTGTTTCAGGCTTGACCATGTCTGACCGCCGTGCTCGCAAGAAAAACTTCACCCATGATGAAATTGTGCTACTGTTAAATCTATACAGTGAGAACAAAACACTCCTTGAAGCCAAGCTAAATAATTTTATCACTAACAAAAAAAAAAATGAGACATGGGAACAAATTACCGAAGCAATTACTGCCAAAGGGGTAGAATTGAGGGAGGTAAAAGATGTGCGCAAGAAATGGAGTGACCTAAAGATGCAGGCAGCTGAAGATTTCCCGAAGAATGTGCCAACTGGGGGTGGTGGAAAAGGGGATATGGGGCCATACTCCTCTATGGTTTTAGATATAATTGGGGACACCTCTCCTTGTCTTAGAGGGATTGTTGGGGGGGGCATGGAGAGTGGCGTGGTGCAACCCATGGTCCAGGAGGAGGCCGAAGCTACTGCTGGCCTGGAGAACACCACGTCCAACGTGACCGTGGAGGATTCTGCACCCATGCCCGTGGAGGACCCTGGGACTGTGCCCATGACGAGCCATGAGGAAACTGCGCCCATCACCATCCCAGAAAGCCTTCCACCACCACCACCACCAAAACGTTTGAGGAGAGGAACTGACATTGACTTCCTTAGAGAGGAGCTTTTACGAGTAGAAATAGAGAAAAGTAAGCAAGAGACAGAAAAGATAAAGATAGAGAAGGAGAAATTAGAATTGGAAAAACAGAAACTAAATTTAGAAATATTAAAGTTGAAGGAGGAGCTGAGAATCTATGGTTACAAGACATTCACTGAGATTTAATAAATTAATTAACTGATGAATCTGTTTATGTTGTTCTTCATTCCAAAAGGCAAGACGTACAGTTTCAGTACAATCTGAGAAATACTCAGGTATTTAATTGCTGTATTAGTCCAATCTGTAGTAATTCAGTGTATTTTGTGTCATTGACAACAAGTAAGTTCACATTGTAATAAGAGTACATCTGTAAATGGTATTATGCAGTACCACTTTTACGCCATTAGATGGTGTAATGAGTATTCAGGAACAATCAAGCTTTAGTAATGTGGGGCTTTCCAGTGTTTGTTGTCAGATAAGTCAACATGCATATTGATAATAGTAAAGAAATATTGTGTATGTAGATTTGGCTACTTCGTGTATGGGAAATTAGAACTGCATTCTATTTATTTTTTTGGCCTACCCCGGGGGAAAAATGGGTTTAACAGACATTGGCTGCTGTCAAAGGTTGTCCTACAAAAATCAAATCTATGATGTCTAAGGATTATAAACTGGGTTACTGTAGATCACATCCTGAGGGTGTATGCTTTCAGAAAAATATTGTTTGTATGGTTGAATCAGTCATTCATGCTAGATAGGACTACTTTTTCAAAAAATTTAACTGGTTATAAGTCATCTGCATCTGAGTAAATCATCTATGTCTACTGAGGAGTAACCGATGCACCTTGTCTGTTCATGAACTGTTGCTCTAGTCTTAACCTATCAATATGGTGTTAGTATGACTTATTTATACCGTATAAGAACACTTAGAACACGTAGAATTTAGGGTGGCTACATAGTAGCTTAATTTATTACAGCCTTCATCCAAAATAGGTGGTAGCGAGGTAGTCCCGGTTAGCTACTGCCCCGGCTGGTACAACCACATTATGCAGGGGGACGTCTTGGTCTCCTTCGAGGTCCTGCAATCCATCAGAGGCACCTTCCACTCCATTGCCATGTTGTGGAGAACAACGCAGGCACCTGCTACAACAGCTGCCCTGTCTGGCTCCATATTGATGCCTGTTAGTGATAATAATTAATTAATTAATTAATTAATTCATACAGGAGGAATAGCCTTAGACCTGCATATAACTTCTTACATGTACAGTTTTTCGAAAGACTTGCAAATCGTACATCTTAATACAGATTTAGGACTTTTTAATCACAGAAGAGTCTCTGACAATAGGATTTCACAAAGACTAACTAATTTAGAATTAGAAATCAGCAATATTTTTTTAGTCACCTCTGTGCAAACAGGCCCACCGCTTCTTCAGCACTCCTATGCAGCGTTCGACCACATTTCTTGTGCGAATGTGGGCAACATTGTAGCGCTCCTGCGAGCGACAAATATGGGGTCATAAGCCAATCCCTAAGGGGGTACCCAGAGTCACCGAGGAGCCTTACAGGGTGTCTCCCTGCCTCAAAGTCTTCCCCGAACTGTGAGTGCCGTAATACGTAACTGTCATGTTTAGATCCTGGCCATTTTATAACACAATTCGTAATCTTAAGGTCGGCGTCACAGACTATCTGTGCATTTATGGAATGGTATCCTTTTCTGTTGACAAAAACAGGTTTGTGGTCCGTTGGGGTCTTGATACGGATGTGTGTTCCGTCAACACAGCCTGTCACATTTGGGAAACCAGCGATCCGGTAAAATTGTTGACGGACATGGTTTAGTTCCCCAGGCTGTACAGGGAAGCGAACATATGTGTTCAGATGCCTGCACAAAGACACTGCCACAGCTCGAACCGCTCTGCAGACAGTAGACTTGTGCACATGGACCGAGTCACCAACTAGGTTTTGAAAAGACCCAGTGGCAAAATATCTCAGAGCCAAACACACTTGCATCGCTGGACTTAGAGCCGAATTTCGGTTGGTGTTGTGCCGCAGGTCGTTGTCCAGAAGGCCGGTTATTCTGAGTAATTCCGCCCGGCAAAACCGAAATCGCGTATGTAATTCTACATCATCGTAATAAATCATCGATACGGTCACGGACAATCCGTTCCCGGCGCAAACCGCGTTGAAACTCCTCTTCCCATTGCTCAAAACGAATAGCCATCTTTACCCTGCGTTAGTGTTGAAATCTTTAAACGTTTTTTTCTTTTAACGGTTCTTTATCTTATATGGAACTTACACCAGCTAGAGGGGAGGTGTAGAAGATAAGTTATAACTTAGTGTTACGTCGAAACTATCTGCTTGGTGCAACTGCTATTTTTTTAGTAGAGTGTAAAGTCGAACGTTTGGGCGATTTACGTTCAACGTAGCCTAAGTTGGACCTTACGTTCTGCTGTTGCAACCAGCTGCAGCTATTTACTCCAATGCAGATGTAGTGAAGAATGACAAGACACAGTAACTCTAGCCTACTCTTGATACCTAGGCCCATATATGTGTTAATGTTAATTAATATGTGTGATAAGTTTTACTTTAAATAAATACCTTTTCATTCACGTTGGACGAAGAAGCTCTCTTCCTTATATATGGCTCCAGGAAAGAGAGCCTCCTGAGAACCCAGTCCTGCCTGCCAGTTCTCCCACCGGCACTCCCCGAAGCTGGTGCCTTGCTGTACCGATTGTACTGAGTCCTGAGGGAGTGGATTTTCTTTCCCACCTCTTTTTCTGAAAAAGAGAGTAGCCTAATGTTAGCAAAAAAACATCGCACATTTTAAACTAAAGACTATTTTACAAACATGTTTGACCCCACAAAGCATTAGCGGATGGAGTAGGACTATTACCAGCAGTAAATATTTATTTATTAAGCCTACCCGCTTTCCAATAGGCATTTTTAGTCCCTTGTTTTTACACAGGAAACATACATATAGAAAAAATATAAAGATACTGAGATACCGTTGGGAACCGTTGGTCCCGTTAAAATAACTAAATCAGCTCGAGCCTAAAGTTATCTACAATCGTTATCTACAATCGTTCTTCCGAAACAAAGATAAATACCGTTAGCATCTACAACTTGTGTTTAATAAGCCTATATATTAGGCCTACAGCCTAAGCTACGCCTTTATGAAACGAAAATAAAAACAGGAAACAAGGAAAGGAAAAAGTAACAGAAAAGAAAAACAAAGTATTGCCTCCTTACCGGATACACCAATTGCCACCGCAATCTCACAACAGGCTCTCCTCTTGCTGTCCCTGTTGCTGTACCCCTTGCTGGCAACATCGTATAACACAGGTTGATCCTCCAACAACCGAATAAATTTTTCCTCCCTCTCCTCGGACCAGAAGTCTGCCATCTTCGGATATTTGTGTGGAGTGGACAGTACGGTACCGGGACGGAGTAAGGCCGTGACGTACAAGTTGTTCTGTGCTGTGATTGGCTGAAGAGGAATAGTTAAATCGCCGCGTTCTAAAACCGGACCTTGCGATTTGACATGTTCAATCTCTGGCGACTCCTTGCAACGCCTTGCGACGCCTTGCAACGGCTTGCAACGGCTTGCAACGACCCGTTCACACCGCCCCTGCGACGTTCTAAAACCGTCTCGTTGCAAGCCGTTGCAAGGTGAATCTTTGGTCTGAACTGGGCTTTAGCGGGGTCATCAGCCACCGTTTCAGCGGGTATCCACTGTCCCCGAGGAGCAGCCCGAGCCCGTTGCACCTATGAAAATAGACTTTAATTAGGTTGCTGTTCATTACTTAAAGTGAAGCTCAAATTGTTTCAGTGTAGCTGATTAGAAAAACACTAGGCTATAGCCTACCTTCCTTCCTCGAAGTCCTGCAATAACGCACTCTCCCGGAGGATGCGGGAATCGTGGGTGGATCCAGGCCATCTCGCCACCAAATTAATGATCTTATCATTTGCGTCACAAGCTATTTGTACGTTAATCGAATGGTAACCTTTTCGATTAACGTACAAATACTCGTTCTCAGATGGGGCCTGGATCTGCACATGGGTTCCGTCTATGCAGCCCACGATCCCAGGCATACCGGACGCCTGGCGGAGCCGTTGCTTCATCGCCGCCGCCTCTTCCTCGTTCGGGAGGTGGACATAACGAGCGATGCGGCGGCTCAACGCCAGGGAAACCCTCCGGGTAACCCGACAGGCGGTCGATCTATGGACCCTCACCATGTCGCTTACTGTGTTCTGAAAAGCCCCGTTTGCGAAAAACGAAGCACAATCAGCAGTTGCAAGGACGGTGATAGCGCTGCATTGCGGTCCGACACGAACTGTAAATCCGGTGACAGCTCTTCTATTAATTCAAACAGATCTCTCCAACAGAATCGAAACCTCTCAATCAGCTCCTCGTCATTATAAATGTCCAATGGATTGCTTCTGTCCCTAATTACCCTTTCCCGTCTAAATGCCCGCTCGTTGTACACCCTATGTATCATACGTGCCATGGTAGCGCTGGATGGATTGATTGTAACGTTTTTTTTTATTATTGTAATTGCTATGGAAACAGCAGAAATTTCGACTCTACGCCTCCCCCTGACCAGGCGTAGGATTTACGCCTTGGTTTTAGTGAAAAGAACGCTAAGCCCAGTTGGTGCAACCGGCGTAACGGTTAGGTTGGACTTAGAACGCCAAGTTACGACCAGGCGTAGTTACGACCAGGCTTACGCCCAGTTGCTGCAACCGGCCCCAGTAGTTTCTGTTAGTGTAACAGTTTTACAATCATATTCAGTGACAAACCCACCACAATAAAAAAGCCCCAGCTGGTCAATTGAGCAGCTTATTTGATACGACTGTATATTTCACGTTGTGTATGTTGGACAACCTTGCAGCTTCAGACCAAATTTTTGTACTTCTTTTACTGGGACGTTACCGGGATTAAATGCAGTAGCCATTACCCTTTAATCCGACTGAAGCGGTACATCTTGCGGTTTCCATAAACAGAAATTGCTGCAATGTCTTCTATGCAGGCTGGACAAGAGAAATGGTCAACAGCCAACAGCTTTTCCTTTTCATGACTGCAGTAGGTCCAATCCAGGAAACTACGCTGGAAACTATCACCAGATTTTCTTCCTTCCAGTTACATTTGAACAGAATGAAGAGATGTTTTATTATGTTATTAATGCAACAATCCAAAATGGGCACAGCAGAAGTAGAAGGTGTAACACCATTTACCCTGCCCTGAGTTGATGGTGCGATTATCAAGCATTTTCACAAATGCTTGTCGAGATAACCCCGGTGCACGGACTTTGAATTCCTCAAATGTGTGAAACACATCAGTGGAATAAACGGTCTGAAAATCCACATTGCCGGGCCAGTAACCATTGGACTGAAGGTCTTTTAATCCAGGTGTCCATGATTTGAAGCAGGACTTGCATGTCACCAAGGGAAGCGAAAGATCATATCGACCTGTTGAAACAAAGCTTTCATTACAATATGTCATTAAACGAGTAATTCAAATAAAAGTCCAGAAAACCGCCATAGTCATACATGTTTCCATGGTATTGCAAACTCACCACTTATGGTCACAAGAATGATGGCTCATCCAGCGTTTACTGCAATGTCTTGTTTGTCACAATTGCAAAGATTGAGTGGCAAAGCTATGGGTAGAAGACATGCTAAAAAAACAACGAAGTGACAATATTCAATAGAATAAAGTATTTAAATTGAAATGAAATAGATAATATGACAAAGCATCAAAATTCATTAAAGACATATACCTTGCTCACATAATTGATGTGCTCCACTGCCGTCTTGCACAATATAACATGTAGGTGGAAGTGCCTTGTAAAAACCTTCTACAACAGAGTCCCTATTGTGCAAAACGTAGTTTTGATGCAGACAAATCACAGTCATTGCAGAAAAGGTGATGTGTTTGGGCAGGCAGTCATGACATCTAATCAATTTGGTATTTTATTAAAAATAAAAAAGGAACGAGTAAGGAACGAGTGTTTCTGTAAATGTAAAAAAATGTAATTTTCGCTTTAAATGTAGTGAAGTAAAAGTATAAAGTCTTACCAAATAAATGTACTTGAGTAAAGTACAGATACATGGAAATGTTACTTAAGTACAGTAACGAATTACATGTACTTCGTTACTGTCCACCACTGTCCAGGACTGATCCAGTGTCCACTCTGCTGATAACATCGACTCCAAAAGGTGTGGCCTGGCATTCTCCCATTTCTCTTCAGACTGTGTTTGCCGCATATCCCAGGTTCGAGTCAACATCTCTCTTGCTTCTGAACAGGCTAAAGGATCATCCTCACGGCTTTACTGCAGCAACTGAAGCTGCATGTCTTGAGCAGAGAGTTAAATTAATACCTTAGAAAGTATGGCCGGTTATTACTGTCAGGTTTTTATCACATATAGAATGTTACGTATTTCAAGCACATAAGCTGCCCCCACACATAGCCACTAGGAAGCAGGATCGAACACACACGCTGCATTACCCCCACATAGCCACTAGGAAGCAGGATCGAACACACAAGCTGCAATAACTACTCCAGCCACAGATGGCAGCACCTTTGGACAGGTGAGGAGGGCGGGGCAATACGTCACACAGGCCACGCCTACTTGATACTAACCAGCGTGGGAGTCAGATTGAGGTCAGAAAAACAGGCGGACCCGGTGAGAGCATGGTCTAGCTTGAAGTAGCTCTACGTTTTTTTTTTTTTTTTTTTTTCTCCACACGGGTTACAATTCCCTCCCTTTTGCTTCATAGTTACCATACCGAAATACTTTAACAAATAAAGTGAGTTAAAAGCGACTCGGATTGGACTACTTTCTTCAAAAATGCGACAAGGCAATGTAGAAATGCCCCATATGAAAAGCAAAGCAATGAAAACAGGCAATTTATACGTCTTTCCTACATAGCCACAATAATGTACAGAATGAAGATATCAGATCTGCAAACTCCTCAGAGTAAAAAGGTGACAGTGTCGGGGAGATATACGGCTGCTCGAATTCTGAGCTACCATGGGCGGGATTTAGCGTGAATATTCATTATGGAGGTTCGAGCACACAATACAATGGAAAGATTTCAAATGACAGACTTGGACGCAAAATGTAGCCCTTTATTATACAGAAATTTGCTGTTGGTGTATTAGCCTAGGACAACATCCTTACCAGATTATTTATCTAAATAGCCCTATGTTGTTAGAATTTATTCACTTCATGCATGGTCTACGTTCGTGCAGTACTCAGAGTTGACTCTGTCCTAAAAATACAATATTATTGTAAATTATATCACATCTAAAAAGCGGTAGCTAACGTTAGTTGAATCAAGCAAACAAATAGCTCTGGTTTTTGCTCCAAAAAGCTTGACTAACCTTTAATTTAACACAAGATAGTTCCTTCAAATTAGGGTTGTACGGTATGGACTAAAATGTATATCATGTCACGTATTTTAAGCACATAAGCTGCCCCCACATAGCCAATAGGAAGCAGGATCTAACACATAAGCTGCAATAACTACTCCAGCCACAGATGGCAGCACCTTTAGACAGGTGAGGAGCTGTGCCAATACGTCACACAAGCCACGCTTACTTCACATAGGCCACAACCACTTGATACAAACCAACAAGTTTTTGAAGAAATAGAGAGTGGAATGGGTTTTTCATTATTTGCAGATGATGGGGCAATATGGAAGAGGGGGAAACATATGAAATTCATTGTTAAAAAATTACAGGAGGCAATCAATAGAGTGGAGGAATGGTCTTATAAATGGGGTTTTAAGTTTTCGGTAGGGAAGACAAACATAATGTTTTTCACCAGGAAAAGAGTGGGAGATGAGATTAAATTAAAACTTTATAAACAAGACCTAAAAAGAGTAAAACACTTTAAGTTATTAGGAATGTGGTTTGATGAAAGGTTAACATGGAATATACACATTCAGAAGGTTGTGGGCAAATGTAAAAAGGTTATAAATATAATGAGGTGTCTAGTTGGAAAAGAGTGGGGGGCGGATAGAGTGGCACTAAAGGGTATATATGATGGTTTAATTAGAGCATTTATAGATTATGGGAGTGTGGTATATGGGGCAGCAGCAGAGACACATGAAGAAACGAAGGTATACAGAATCAGGCATTGCGTTTATGTACAGGCGGTTTTAAAACAACACCTATAGCTGCGCTGCAGGTAGAAATGGGGGTCATGCCTATTGATTTGAGAAGGCTGCAATTGTCACTGACATACTGGGTGCATTTACAAGGACATAGCAAGGACCATCCAGTGCAAGACACGTTAAAACCTAGTTGGGAAAAAGAGAAAGCAGTGCAGAGGGCAAAAGAAATTGGAATTGAAAAGATACAGTTTAGTCCAACAGTACCAATATCAGCACTCCCACCCTGGATTCTTCCAGATGCTACAGTAGATCTGACAATTCTAGAAAGGAAAAATAAAGATAGAGAGTTTGTTTGTAATGCCATAAGTGTGCAAGAGTATATTGATAAATTCTATGGTTATGTAAAGATATATATACAGATGGATCAAAGAGTGCAGAAAGTAAAGTAGGAGTAGCATTTTGGGTCCCAGAATTTCAGGTGCGGGTGGGTAAAAGGGTCAATGATGAAGTATCGGTGTATACAGCAGAAATGATTGCAATATTATTGGCAATGCATTGGGTAGAGGAAACTAGACCAGTAAGAGTAACTATATGTTCGGACTCAAGTTCAGTTCTAACCAGTCTACAGAGCAGTAAGTCAGATAGCAGGCCGGACATTCTAATAGAGATAAAACAGATTTTATATAGAATAGAGATGATGGGTATAACAGTGGTGTTTGTGTGGGTACCGGCACATATTGGAGTGAGAGGGAATGAGGTGGTAGATAAGGTGGCAAAAGAGGCAACAAAATGTGAAGAAATGGAATTACGCATAAATATCAGCAAGATGGAGGGTAAAAACATAGTTAAAAGGAAAATGAAGGAGAAATGGCAGAAGAGGTGGGAGGAGGAGAGGAAGGGAAGGTGGTTTTATAAAATTCAGAGGAAAGTAGGAGAGGCCAGGGGAACAGGAAGGAGCAGAAGGGAAGAAACCGTAATATCACGGTTAAGATTTGGACATACAGGGCTAAATGCATCGTTGTTTATGGTTGGAAAACATGACACAGGGAGGTGTGATCATTGTGAGGAGCAGGAAACTGTAGATCATGTAATGAACATTTGTAGAAAGTATGAAGTAGAGAGACGACAAATGCAGGATAATTTGGCAGAAATTAAAGAAAGATATGAGTTAGAGAATATATGAAGGAAAATGTCAGGAGATAGATGCTATAGGCACGTATTTGGATATGATAAAGAAAATATGAAATCCGGGTAACTCAGGGTTACAATAGTAAATAAAGATGCATAAAGAAACCAGTAGGTGGCGGTAATGCACATGTTTGTTGGCCAACCGCCAATAAAACCAAATAGAAGAAGAAGAAGATACAAACCAACGCAGGAGTGAGATCGGAGGTTAGAGACATAGGCGGACCCGCAGAGAGCCTTGGGCTTATGCCCCGGGGCTCGAAGTAGCTTCAGTATCTCTCTCCATGAGTGTTAGATACAATTCCCTCCCTTTTGCTTCATAGTTACCATGCCGAAATACTTTAACAAATAAAGTGAGTTAAAAGCGACCCGGATTGCACTACTTTCTTCAGAAACGCGACAATCACGGTATGATTTGAGGCATAGACGGTAACGGTATATCACGGTATGTTAATTTCATCTTCTAATTTCGATATAAATGCCTCTGAAGGAGTCAAATACTGGTAAGGCAGAAAAACTGCATAAAAAAGTTAGTGACTTCCATCTCTGAAAAACACTAATGTATAATAGTATGGATTTGTTTCTCCACTTGCTTGCGGACCTTGCTGTATAGTTTTGGCATCTCAATTTGGCTGAAGTGTGTGCGGGCAGGTAACGTGTACCTGCACAGCAAAACTGCGGGTGTTAATTTTTCAGTGTTGGTGTTAATCAGGGCGCAGTGTTATTTTAACACTGATCAAAATGTACACCAGGGGAGTTTTTTGTGCACCCTGAGTGATAGCGTAAACCCACCTATGTCCTCTCCTTCCTCCACTGTGCCCACACTCTCCGGCTCTCCTCAGTTTACTCGTCAGCAAAGTGAAACTTATCTTTTCCATGTTTGCTAATAAAAAGAAAGACGAGCACTTTTAATAAAAAATAAAAAACAGTCGCAGATATTACTGATATTATACCCTCGCAATCGCCAGTTCGACAAATCTATTTAAAATGGGATTAGAAAGTAACAGACACCATATATCCATACTAGAGCTGTCAAGCGATTAAAATATTTAATCGTGATTAATCGCATTAATGTCAGTTAACTCACGATTAATCGCAAATTCTTTTTCTATGCTAAATATCCCTTGATTTTTTTGTCCCATAATTCTTCTCATTTTAATTCTCTTATCAACATGGTGAAGTGCATCGGCTTGCCTTGTGCAAATGATTTTTTATTGATAACAACATTGGCATATACTGATCAAAACAGGATGATACAAAAAAAGAGCCTATAGTGCAATTAAACGACTGCTTTGAACAAATGTCATTTGAACATAGCAGTCAGGCTACTGCTTCTTTGTTTTGAGCCAAATTATTATTATTTTTTTAATAAAACAATTGTGTTAATCGCGCAATATTTTTTTTAACGCCGTTAAAATTGGTTTGCGTTAACGCCGTTAATAACGCGTTTAACTGACAGCTCTAATCCATACAAAAGCAAACAAACTGAGATTTTTCGAATTATATAAGCGTTTGTCAACCGCACAACATTAACCCTAACCAAGTTTAACTTACCGCAGCTGTTAGAAAGATGGCTACCGAAAGTTCTGGATCAGCACTGGATGGCGCTTCTTTGCCAGAAATGTAGGGGTGTGGCCAAATCAACACTCACGACAAAAATCTACACCAACACTTTCATCAACTACCACCAACTAACTAAAAAAATAAATATTATCCTATTATATTATATTATCCTATTGTTCGCCGAATTCAATTTCCAAAAATAGGGTTTGCATCCTCAGCCTTGCCATTGCCTGTCTGCGAGAATCAAGCCTTCGCAGTGCAGGGGCAAAACTTAATAAAAATAGCTCTTGCTCGTCCTGCTCCCTGTTCATAGCCTCCAGCACCCGTTGCTGGTATGGTGTCACAGTGCTCTCCTGCGACCTCCTCCTCCCTGGGACTCGTGTAGCTCCTCGTGGTGGTGGTGGTTGGCGCCTAGGACTTGCACTGCTGTACACAGAGTCATCCATTGCAGCCTGTCAGGGTCCAGAAAACACAATTACATAAATTAACCTTCACGGCTCATACTATTACCATACCAGGTGAGACTTGTTAACAGATATAACCCTTCAGTGTCATAGCATCACAGCAGGCTACTGTCTTAAATCACCTACTGCAATATCCTACAGCTTCAGCTACATTTGACTTAATGACTTGATTTAACCTACTTATCATAACCTCACTCTCCGGCTGTTCCTTCTCCTCCACTCTCGTATATGGAATTTAATAAACTCGGCTGTCTCTGTAATTTCTTCCTGAGGTTTAGAGTAGTTAGAAGTTGTTTCTCTGTCCTGGACGTGGGGTTCCAAGAAAGACAGGATCCCCATATACTTCCCCGGACGTTAGGTGCCTCCCTCTGATCCACTTCGTTTTTCTTTTTGCTCTTTTCTCTGCCTCCGGTAGATGTCCCTTAAATACTTCTATTTAGCCTGACAGGCCTCCCCTATGTAGATAGGTAAACAGTTAGCTACTTCTGGGTCTAGGTCTGCTTGTTGTGCACTGTAATCAGATAAACTTTATTTCTTTGAACTATCTCTCAGAACACATTTATCAACCGTCTCCAACGACATAACCTACACTGAAAAAAAGGAACATAGCAGGGGTCTCATTTATAACCGTTGCGTACGCACAAAACGGGGCTGAAATTGGCGTACGTGACTTTCCACGCCAAGGTTGTGATCTATAAAAAACCAACTTGGCGGGAAAATGTGCGCAGCCCTAAGCAAACTCTGACCCATGCGTACGCATGGTTTGGAGGAAAAGGAGATTTGGCGACACAGATGGTGTGGTGGTGAACTGAAGTCAGACTGAAGAAATGTAGAGGGAGTAGAACGATTATGTTTTATCAACCCCCTTCCTAAGTTTAATTTCAACCCGTATCATGTGTTAAATCATAGTAGGGCCTAATCAGAATAATTTTAGCCAACTGCGTTATTTCTCAGTTATAACTCCAGAAACATCTCCTTAGAATCTAAATTAAAATTCTCTATAGGCCTATTTAATCCCGTCACTCCCGGATCGCAGGAGGAGGAGAGGACGGCGCGACTCCATGGAATAAAGCATCTGTCCAACATGTGTCAATAACATAATATTTTTATGTGACACGGTAAACACATAATCAAAATCAAATGTCAATTAAATCCCAAGTGTGGAAAATCAAGCCACACCCACACCCACAATACGTGTTTATCGTATGCTCTTGGATCTATGTGCTGAACTGGGTCCAGCATCGGAAAGGGCAACACGTAGGAACCACGCAATCCCGGTGCAGACGCAGGTCCTCACCACTTTGGGGTTCCTGGCAACCGGCTGTTTCCAACGGGAATTGGCAGACAGGTAAGTGTTTCATATAGCTGCATCTTACAACCTGCTTTCACATTTAAGCATAATTGTGCTAATTTTGTTTGTTTTCCACCCTGTAGATCCGGTATATCACAGCCATCCCTCAGTGCCCTAATGCCCAGCGTTTTGAATGGCATCATACATATGGGCAGTCGATACATAAGGTTTCCCTACACAGTGGAAGAACAGGCCGAGATTAAAAGGCAATTTGCAGCAATGTCCGATTTCCCAAACGTAATCGGCGCAATTGACTGCACTCATATTGCTATAAGGGCTCCATCTGAACGTGAGTTCGCTTACGTCAACCGCAAGCACGTGCACACTATTAATGTTCAAGTTATATGTGATGCCCATATGAACTTCACAAACATAGTGGCACGTTGGCCTGGTGCAACACATGATTCATTTATTCTGACGCACAGTAGTGTAGGGAACAGACTACAGGCAGGTGCGGGGCGGGATGGCTGGCGAGTTTTTTTTAAAGAGGAATGTAACATTGTGGTTCTTGACATAACTAATGATTTTCTGCATTGCAGGAGACAGTGGATACCCCCTGAGACGCTGGCTCCTCACCCCAGTTTTGAACGCGCAAAGCGCCGAGGAACAACGTTATAATGAGGTCCATGGCCGTGCTCGTTCAGTGGTGGAGCGCGCCATCGGCCTCCTGAAGTGCCGGTGGTGCGCTCTGGATGCGTCGGGGGGGAGGCTTTTATACCAGCCTGCCAAAGTGTGCCGCATTATAAGGGCTTGCGGGGTGCTGCACAATTTGTCCCAGAGGAACGGCATCCCTCTCCCCCCCGACCTCCCTCCCCCCGAGCTTGACCCGGAGGCCCAGCCCCCTCCGAGGCAAGTCGGATTTCAACAGGGTGCAAGAGTACGTGCGGATGTCATGCGGCGTTTATGAAATGAAGACGACTCAAGGTTAATTTTTTCACAGCATCTTTTAATATTGTGGCAATTTCGGTGATGACATTTCGAATCTGCCTCATCTCCTCAGTCAAGTTGTTGACTGCATCTATAGTTTCCCTCTGTAGCTGCAGAACTTCGTCTGTGAGGACCCGACCAGCGGACTGACGCTTGGTGCTGGGGGTGGGGGCAGCCGGATGACCTGCGGCCGAGGGCCCCTCGCCGGCATCATCGTCCTCCTCCCCACCGACCGCTGACTCTGGAGGACGCACAAGCAAAATAGCTTGCACTAGGCCTACATGATCGATAATAAATTATAAAAAACAGAAATCAGCTTTACCTTGTTCTTCTGTGTTGTCAGTGTCCCCTTCCCTTTCGGACACGATGCCACTCACGCTTGCGGTGCCAATTATGGATGCAACTTGCCTGTCAATTGGGGTTAGGTCAGGAGTACTGGGTCCCCCTCCAGTTGCAGTCACGCTCTGGCGGTGTGAGGACAGCCTCTGCTTTGCACCCACCTGTAATTAACGATCTTCACTATACGACCAGTAACATTTGAGCAATTAATTACAAACATGTGCTGTGCGTGAGGAAATAAAAATGTACCTTTATGTCGGACCACTTCTTTTTCAATTCGGGTACTGTCCGCTCCGTACCACTGACAGCGTTCACTGCCGCAGCAACATGTTGCCACTCATTCTTTTTTTTTTTATATTGGTGAACCCGATTCCGTGACCGCCGAACAAAATTTCTTTTCGGGCCTCCACCTCACCCACAAGTGTCTCCACCTCAACCTCCGTGAAGTTTATTTTTTTGGTTCTCTGTCCTGCCATTGTTTCCAACAAGACATAATACCGGCACCTGAGTCTGTTTTATATGCAGATCGCATTCATGAGGTCATTTGCATTGACCATTTATGGTTAAAAAGGGGCGTGTAGAGGGCGGAACGTGAAGCTGATTCAGCTGCGCACAATTGTAGTCAGTATGTGATTTATAAAGCAAAGATTGCGTACAGGTGTGCGTACGCAGTGTTTTATAAATCAGAATATTTTTTGGCGCACGCAAAACTTGCCTTTTGGCCGTACGCATACTTTTAGTAACAATCCCACACACAGTTTTATAAATGAGACCCCAGGGGCCTCATGTACTAAGACTTCAGATGTATCAAAGTGTGCGAACGCATGGATCCAAGCACGTTTCTTTTGTACATCTCAATCAACGTGGAATTGAGCGCACATGCCGACGTGCCAAACTCCTCCCTGTCCACGCCCTCATTTAAATATGCAATTTCATTTAAATAGGCCTCTGGACCTGAGATTCACCTCTTAATCCGATCACCTGGCACCATGAACAGAGTTAAAAAACGCAACTTCACGGAGTCCGAGCTCGAGATTTTGCTCCACGAGGTAGAAATGCGCAAGCATATGTTATTTGGTACCCTGTCAACAGGGATAAATGCTAAACAAAAGAAAAATGAGTGGGAGCGTGTTTGCGAGGCCGTCAATGCAGTGGGGTCTCAGCAGCGCACACACTCTGAAATAAAAAAAAAGTGGTCAGACCTCAAGGTGGAGGTGAAGCGGAGGGTTTCTGCCCACCGCCGAAGCGTGACCGCAACAGGTGGGGGGACGGGAGTGGGGGAACTCTCCCCCCTCGATTTGAGAGTGGCCGCTTTGATCGGTGACACAGCTCTCACCGGAGTGGTGGGAGCCCATGAAGGGGACACCGATCATCCCCAAGGTAAATATGCTGAAGTCATAAATGCTGTAATTATACTGGTCATACAATTGGCTGCTTACAATACACATAAGTCGTGCGTAAAGATGCCAGGATATTAAAGACTTTGACTCGTGTTTATTAACTTAAATTTTTTATTTTTGAATAGACAAGCAAGGAGAGGGCACGGTTTGCCCCGTCGGCCCCGGCGTCTCCTCCGTCGTCCCCGGCGTCTCATCCGGCGTCCCCGGCGTCTCATCCGTCGTCCCCGGCGTCTCCTCTGTCGGCCCCGGCGTCTCCTCTGTCGGCCCCGGCGTCCCCAGCCCCGGCGTCTCCAGTCCCGGCGTCTCCTCCGTCGGCCCCGGCGTCTCCAGCGTCACCGCTGACTCCGGTTTCTCCACCGGCTCCGCTGCACGCGGCGCCTCCAATTCATCTGCCAACCACCCGACCGGCCGTGTCGGAGTCACAGGCAGAAATAGTCAGAGCCATCGGTGGCATTAATGATCGCCTTGATCGGCTTATAAATGTACTCGGTGACATAAGCGCGTCAATAAATACAATAAATACACAGTCAATTCTGTCCTTGCCTCTTTACATGCTTGAAATCACATTCTGCCGGGCCCGTATGGCTCCTCGGGGTGGGTTGCAGTTGACGGGTCCGGCATCCGGTTCCTCCAGTGGGGGGTTGTGCTGCTCTGGCAGTGGTATGCCATGGCGGTGTGCCACATTGTGGAGGACGCCACAGGCCATCACAATGTGGCACACCTTCTCAGGTCTGTAGAGTAGCATCCCCCCCGACCTGTCCAGGCATCGCCACCGTCCCTTCAGCAGGCTGATTGCCCTCTCCACAATTATTCGCGTCCGGGAATGGAGGTCATTATACCTCCTCTCTTGGTCGGTGTTGGGGTTCGTAAGAGGGGTCATCAGCCACGTTCTTAGGGGGTAGCCACGGTCCCCTGGGGTCAGATGAAGCCGCAGAATACAATACACAACGTAAAAACCACACAATGAATGAATGCAGAAGTGCACCGCGGGCGACATTTCTAACTTTACGCCCGCTTTTACTGACGTGAATACTGAACACGTCAGAGAAACATGATATTTGGATGTGCACAAGCCCCAGATGTGCATTACGCTGGTTTATACATACGGGACAATTACACGAATAAAGCATTTACTCACCCAGAAGCCACCCATCGCGCACAGTGCCAGCCTCCAGCCTGTTCCCAACCATGCTGTTGGTCAGAATGAATGAATCGTGCGTTGAACCAGGCCACCTTGCCACGATGTTAAGGAGCTGCATTTGCGCATCACATATCACTTGGACATTGATAGAATGAAAGTGTTTCCTGTTAACGTAAACAAATTCATCCTGTGATGGCGCTTTTATGGCAATATGTGTGCAGTCAACAGCTCCGATTACATTAGGGAAACCGGCTGTTGCTGCAAATTGCGCTTTAATGTGGGCCTGTTCAACAGCATTGTATGGGAATTTGATGTACCTGGATGACATTCGGATGATTCCGTCCCACACAGCTGGCATGGCTCGGCTCAGGGTGGACTGGCACACTCCTGACCGATCGGCCAGCTCCCGCTGGAAGGCCCCTGTTGCCAGGAACCCCAGCGTGGTCAGCACCTGTGTGGGCACGGACAACCCCTGGCTCCTGGCTGTGTGGCGCTCTAGGGCCGGCCGCAGCTCTGCGCACAGCTCCAGTAATACTGGCCTGGGGAAACGAAATCGGCTCATGAGCCAATCGTCATCATTTGCGAGTAAGTCCTCGCGTTCCCTAAATATACGTTCCCTTCGGATGTGACCATTTGCGATGTCCTCTAACAACGCTAACACAGCCATTGTTAAAACAATTTTCTTCATCCATTGCGCATGCTTTTATAGCCACCCATATAATTGCAAGGTGTGTTAATTGTTCATTAGTGTGTCTCTGATTTGCAAATCACTCTGAGTCATTGTTTTTCCCAGTTTCCCAGCGTCACCTCTAAGTGTCGCCAAAGGAACAATAGCTGTAGAAACGTGCGTACGACAGCTCTGGAGCTGGCGTGGGGACCGCACATTTTTACGGTCATTTCACGTTTTGTACATCTGAACGTGAGCGTGGAAAAGGACGTACGCCACGTTTTTGTGCGTACGCAACCTTAGTACATGAGGCCCCAGGTCTTTAAATTGACAAAAAGGAAGTACGTAGATGCAACATGATCAATTCATATTCTTCTTGTGGACGTGCTATAGTCATGTCAACTTTGATTGTTTATGGAGAATGTTAGATGTACTAATGTCTCTCACGTTGATTGAATCAAAACACTCATGTCGATGTGATTGAGTTTGGTGCTTTTCTGGCGCCAAAGTGTAATTTGCATTACGAGCAGAGGGTGGCAGTAGTGCGCCCATAGGCTGGATTCAAATTGTGCTGAAGAAAAAAAGAGACGAAGGAGTGCATTTGACCCCGAAAATTCTGGAAGCAATCACATTTCCCCCTTCAGCCACAACGGAGACCAGCCCATTTACTGATAAAGTAAGTTTATGAATTTGGAAACATTTGCGTAACTATTTAAATATTTAGTGCACTCGTTTGTGCGTAGGATATGAGTACGTATAGGCTATATTTTCTTTTTAGAGCGCTAATTAGCCTGGGTCCGCGTGTGTAAGAGCCTAACGGCAAAAGCTAGTGGTTAACTTAGGGCCTATATATTGGAGGTTTTGCATTTATCATTACATGGGGGGACTGCGTGTGCACTAACGTGTATGTCAGTCCCTCCAGAAGAATGCCGCGTTTTTTTGTGATTGTTGCGGCCAATAATCCTTGATTGTGCGGCACGTTTTCTTAAAAAATGCGGCATATTTTTGCAATGAAACTTCTGGAACTTGCGAAAAATGCAGCTTGACGATGACGTTCACGTCGCGTAATTACGTCACTTCATAACGTTCCCATGAGAACAGGGGGAAATGGCTGCTCTTGTGTGAAGTAAACGCAACATTTTTAAACTTTCTGCTAAGATATGTCACTCTTTTGCATCGAAAACGCAGGGATTATGAAATCATGCAAGCCCCGCATATTTTGTGCGGAAAATGCAACTCCCGCATGAATATGCAAACTTCGGCTGATTATGCGTTGAATTATGAGATCGCATAATCGCTTTTCTGAAGGGACTATGTGTTTGAGCGCCATTCTTTTTCTAACTAGCTGTTATTGCCTGTCATGACCGTTCATGCAAAGTATGGTCCAACAAGCATTCTCCTGAATTGGTGACTCCACCTTTTTAATATATATTTCCATCATTTGTGTTAGTCCTTGTATTTAAACACGTTAATCAGGTAATTAGAAAGCGATAACAGATTTACAAGTGCTTTGAATTTTGGTATTGCAGCAGACCTTTGTTTCTGAATTGATGATTGGAGCTTTGAAGTTACTAATAATAATAATCTTGATGTATGTTACAGGGTTTGGTGGCAGTAATGTGGAGTTGTAAAAGCGGCAAAGAAACTGTATCAAGTAGGTCCGAGCTTTTGCATCACTACAAGTTAAAGCATCCACATTTTTGACGTAGTTCTCGCTTTCCATGCACATACACACGTGGACAAAATTGTTGGTACCCCTCTGTTAATGAAAGAAAAACCCACAATAGTCACTGAAATAACTTGAAACTGACGAAAGTAATAATAAATAAAAATTTACTGAAAATTAACCAATGAAAATCAGACATTGCTTTTGAATTGTGGCTCAACAGAATCATTTAAAAAAAAAAACTAATTAAACAGGCCTGGACAAAAATGATGGTACCCTTGACTTAATATTTTGTTGCACAACCTTTTGAGGCAATCACTGCAATCAAACGATTTTTGTAACTGTCAATGAGACTTTTGCACCTGTCAACAGGTATTTTGGCCCACTCTTCATTAGCAAACTGCTCCAGTTGTCTCAGGTTTGAAGGGTGCCTTCTCCAGGTGGCATGTTTCAGCTCCTTCCACAGATTTTCAATAGGATTTAGATCAGGGCTCATAGAAGGCCACTTCAGAATAGTCCAACGTCTTGCTCTTAGCCATTCTTGGGTGTTTTTAGCTGTGTTTTGGGTCATTATCTTGTTGGACGACCCATGACCTGCGACTGAGACCAAGTTTTCTGACACTAGGCAGCACATTTCTCCCCAGAATGCCTTGATAGTCTTGAGATTTCATTGTACCCTGCACAGACTCAAGACACCCTGTGCCAGATGCAGCAAAGCAGCCCCAGAACATAACTGAGCCTCCTCCATGTTTGACAGTAGGGACAGTGTTCTTTTCTTGGTATGCTTCATTTTTGCGTCTGTGAACATAGAGCTGATGTGCCTTGCCAAAAAGCTCCAGTTTTGTCTCATCTGTCCATAGGACATTCTCCCAGAAGCTTTGTGGCTTGTCAATATGCATTTTGGCAAATTCCAGTCTCCCTTTTTTATGATTTGCTTTCAACAGCGGTGTCCTCCTTGGTCGTCTCCCATGAAGTCCACTTTGGCTCAAACAACGACGGATGGTGCGATCTGACACTGATGTACCTTGACCTTGGAGTTCACCTTTAATTTCTTTGGAGGGTGTTCTGGGCTCTTTGGTTACCATTCGTATTATCCGTCTCTTCATTTTGTCATCAATTTTCCTCCTGCGGCCACGTCCAGGGAGGTTGGCTACAGTCCCATGGACCTTAAACTTTTGAATAATATGTGCAACTGTAGTCACATGAACATCAAGCTGCTTGGAGATGGTCTTATAGCCTTTACCTTTTACATGCTTGTCTATCATTTTCTTTCTAATCTCCTGAGACAACTCTCTCCTTCGTTTCCTGTGGTCCATGTTCAGTGTGGTACACACCATGTCACCAAACAGCACAGTGACTACTTTTCACCCTTTAAATAGGCAGACTGACTGATTACAAGTTTGAAGACACCTGTGATGCCAATTAGAGGACACACCTTAGTTTAACATTTCCCTATGGTCAAATTATTTTCAATCTTTTCTAGGGGTACCATCATTTTTGTCCAGGCCTGTTTTATTAGTTTGTTTTTTTTAAATTATTCTGTTGAACCACAATTCAAAAGCAATGTCTGATTTTCATTGGTTAATTTTCAGTAAATTTTTATTTATTATTACTTTTGTCAGTTTCAAGTAATTTCAGTGACCGTTGTGGGTTTTTCGTTCATTAACAGAGGGTTACCAACAATTTTGTCCACGTGTGTATATGAACTGCCCATGCACATTTAAAGGCACCCAGTGCAACTTTCGAGGCTTAAAAATAAGCATTCAATTTCTAGTCTTTTTTACACGTAGTAAGTTTCAATAACTCCATACCATTACATACCGACATTTAAGCAGCAAAGATGAGACGTCGTTGTGTGGTGAGAACTGATACAAAATCGATAACAACAACAATGCCGCCATTTTCTTTATTTTTTGTAACCTACAATAAATAAAGCAGGCTTCCAGTCAATGGAAAAATGGCTTCTCCCCACCGGCGATTGTTGTTGTTTACGATTTTCTATCAGTTCTCACCACACAACGACGTCTCATCTTTGCTCCTTGAATGTCGATATGTAATGGTATGGAGTTATTGAAACTTACTACGTGTAAAAAAGACTAGAAATTGAATGTTTATTTTTCATTGAATGTTTACATAAAGTTGCACTGGGTGCCTTTAAGACATGGAATGCCCTGAATTCAGTTTGAAACCTGAATCCTTTGTGCTTTTTTTGTGCTTGCTACTATTTAGTTCAACGCTGAGTTCAAGAGAATCACCACCGTCCCACTTCAATCCAGGTTCCTTTCTCAGCTGGACGTTCACTCTGACAAACTGACGAGGCTGTTCCAAAGGAGAGGAGGACATCTAGGGCAAAAGCTAAAAAAAAAACGTTGCAAAAATGGCAGATGTAAGTTATACGGAAGTCCAACTTCATAAAAAAAGAATTGACTGTTTTCGGAAAATATTATGATTTTTTTTTTTTGGAATTGTTGAGACGTTATGCAACACAATATAATTTTTTAGTTGCCACATAATTGATTGGCAAGGAGGGTACATGAATTGTACACAAAGCCAGGGAGACGATAAGTGCATTTATTTTTCATCTTCCCCTTCCACTATTTGTACATCTATTTTGTCTCACAGCAAGGCTCTTAATCATATGAAGAAGCCAGGCGCAATCCCAGCTAACAAAATGACGTCCCTAGGACGTCCCCTGAACGTCCCCGAAAGTAATAAGGACGTCGCAAGGGAACGTCCCCACAACGTCTTTTTGTAGGGTTCCCTAAAGGTCCCGGGGACGTCGCAAACAAACGTCCCCGGTACGTCCCCATGACGTCCTTTTGTATGGTTCCCTAAACATCCCCGGGACGTCTATGTAACGTCCTCACAACATTTAGGGGACGTTCAGGGGACATCCCCAGATTTTGGTAGCAGGTCATGCTTTGGACCTTTATATACCAAAATGCAGGATCAATTTCTCAACCTAGTCACATGCATTTAATGGATATTTTTCTGTATACAAAGTATCTATGCATATTAACTAGTAAAATGTAGCCTATAGTGAAAAACTAAACTAAATGTGTTCACTCAACAATGTTATTTAACTTCTTTATTTAAAATAAATCTACTTACAGTATAACAGGCTGTATTGTGTATGTAACTTATTATGCATATGCTTATAGAAGAAAAAACACTGTTTAAAGTATAAACAAATTCTTTATTTATGGGTTAAAGCCTGGATTGACGCCTCTCCCTCCTCCTCCTCCTATTCCTCCACTTCGTCCTCCCCCTCCTCCTCCTACTCCTCCTCCTCCTCGTCCTCCACCAGGTCGTCCGGAATCAATACCTGCAACAATTAGCTACAGTTAGACAACAGAGCAATTTTACCTGCTTTTACTAGTGAGAATTATAATGTAATGCATTAGTATATTAACATAAAAACATCCGATAATGGAGGATTCACATGGAGTAACTGCAGAGCAAATGCGAACATTAAGGCTTCAAGAACATTATTATGAAGAGTTTGCCTGATCTGATCTGCTATCATTTGATCATATATTCGTTAAAAATATTGTACAAAATCTCAGACGAATCAACAAGCGGTAGGCTACTCTTCAACCGTGTGACGCCATCGTAACAACGTAGGTCGACTGGTGCGTGCGCACGTTAATAGTGTGGGGAAAAACGGTCTGTCTAGCTACTGGACCAGATAAAATGAGACGGAGAGGTAATAAAGTCTATCGGCACGAGGACCTTGGATTTATTAAGTAAAGTGGCAACGGTTATACAGAGTCATAAAGCGTGAGAAATCGAATATGTCTAAGTCCCTAATCAGCGCTGATGGTTCGTCTGGAGCTTCGCCTCCGTGGAAGGTCTGCTTCAGAAGAAGGTGAAGAGTCCCTGTGTGATGCAGTCTTATGCTGTATCCTCCTCTCGATGAGGTGTGTGCGTTTGAGGTGTGTGCGGTTCTGTGTGTTTTGGCTCCCAGGCCCTGAGAGAGCTTCGTAACGGGGAGAGTTCCTCGTGTCTCCGGTGTGATAAATTAAAACGGGGAGTGCCCCCCTGAAATGTCTCGTGTGTGATCATTTAATGTGGCTCTCAGGCCCCTGGTGTGGGCAGAGGTATCTCTTGGTTCCTCCTAACGGGGAAGAGCTCTCAAAATGTCTCCTGTGTGATAAATTAATGTGGCTCTCCCGTTCTGGAGATGATACTGGTGCATTGTCTGAGTGTCCACCATCTGCCTGCCTGGGAGATGGGGCCTTCAGCTCCGGCCGTGCCTGCCATGTGATGTGCTCATCAGGTTATTTTTCCCAACAATAGCGACGATAACCTTGATAACCAGATAACGTCGTGGCAGTTTGTGACCAGCCAGTCACACAGCCAGTCACACATGGATTTGTCGCTGCCTCGCCCTCAAAAAAGGTGATAATTTCCTCACTTGGATTCAACAAAGGGTAAGTGGCCTTATTATTTATTTTCTTATAACAATTGATCTCAAACCGTTTGTAGGTCAATAGAGCTTGCTAGCTGAAATATGACACGTGTGAATGCAAATAAATCGTATGCTAGCTAGCTGAAATATGACACGTGTGAATGCAATAAATCGTGTGCTAGCTAGCTGAAATATGACATGTGTGAATGCAATCTTGTGAATGCAAAACAATACAAAATGTTAATAAAATCGATGCCAACCAAATTGTAGGCCAATAGAGCTAGTGAGATGTGAAATAAATGTGAAAATATACTTCAGACAGCGAAGGTCTCATTCCGTCAATTCAACAAACAAGTCATCCTATTTAGCGCAATTCCACAGTTATTCAGATGAGGTGAACGAGAAGAAAGGTGATTTTTTTTTTAAGTGCACAGATGTCTCATTACTTTGTGAACCTAATGTAATCAATCTCAAGTACAAGAAAGTATAGTTTAGATTTTGGGGACATGATAAATGTCGAACAGTAATTTTTAGAAAGGCCATGCAGAGACCGTAACAGATTGCGCATGGGCAGAGATCCGTTGCTCAGCAGCATCTTGTGATCTGGTCAGTTCGCGGCAAAACACCAGAGGAGTCTGCACGGTTTTAGTTTGCTTGTTACTGACAGTTTAATTAGTAGAAGTTAGTCCTGTAACATATTATTCTTAGACATGTTTTTGCGTCACTGCGAACCGTAAGTCTGTTTTCTTCCTATTATATAATGTACGCGATAATTCCGTACTTTAATGACGTTAGTTTAGTTAGCAGCTAATATGTAAGTGTTAGTTAATATGTGGAGATGTATGTCTGGCTACTCTAAACGAAGTTTAGTTTAACTGACGCACGTTAATGGCAGTTAAATTATAATTAGAGATTACCAAAACGGATTTAAATGACGATGTAGATGGCAGTATAGTCACATAGTAATCACCACTATTTCCTTTTATTACCTATTTGCTGTGTGTCAGAGATATGTATATATTAAGCCTTTATGTTAATGTTATTTATGCATACTTAAGCAATATAGCACGAGTGGGGTAGATAAGGGATAATCCCACGGGTGGTGTTCGGAGGCCGAGTTGCGTATAGGCAACAACACACGTGGAATTATCCTAACCTACCCCACTCCCACGAGTGTTATATTGCTTTTTTTTTAAACAATTCTACAGTCAACAAATTAACATTTCAATACGAAGTTATTGATTAAAAATGGTTTATTTCGCAATTGTTCCTCTGCAACAAAAAATAGTTATTGTCAACGTCCTGGTTTGGAATTATAAGAATTTTTAATTAACGGTTGTAATCAATGCGCTATAATTTCATCATTTCTAAGTACTGAATTTTGAGAAAAGCTAAATGACAAAAAGTGTAAACAACTGTGTAAAGTTAGTAATTATTTTCAAGAGCAAACTTTTAGATTTTTTTTTTTTGTCTTTTCCAGACACAGTGAGAAAGATCCCACATCCTCACCCCTGCAATATCGATTGTGGAGGTCGTCATGAACATTTAAAAACCTCTGTGACAAAGGTGAATTATGTTTTTTAAGTGCACAGATATCACATACCAGTCTATGACCTTTTGAAGCTGCTAGTGAATTTTGAGGGAAAGTTAGGCTCAATGACAAAAAGTGTACACCTGTGTTAAGTCAGTCATTGTTTTCTAAAGGAAACTTTTTGATTCAAGAAACCCGTAACCTTTTTTTAGTAAAAAGAGGCAAATTACATTTATGTGCTCATGTGGGCCATTGCAACACAAATGCACAAACAATGACTGTTTTTTATTTTTTTTATTTTAAATCTTTTCCAGACCACTTTGCCAGTCCGCACCATAGTCCCAGAATGCCAGCCCCATCCTCACCCCTGCATCTCACCCATCAACCTCCGCCTACTTCCCACCCGATGTAAATGTTGTTTGGATGTTTGATACCTACTTTGCCTTTTTTTTTTCAGTTTCATTTAGTCTTTTAACAATTTTGGACCAGAGCCGTTCATGTGCATACGAGCAGTGGGCTTGCCGCAGGCTTGGAGAAATGAGCATGCACACCCCCCCCCCCCCCTCACAATCTCCCCCCACACCACCCCCTCACAATCGCCCCCCACACACCCCCTCACGCCATCCCCTCTCAATCACCCCCCACACACCCCCTCACAATCACCCCCCACACCATCCCCTCACAATCACCCCCCACACCATCCCCTCACAATCACCCCCCACCACCCATGGTAGGCGCCGAAAGTACCATTTCAAGTTGATAGGGCACATTCATTCGAAAGACACATCGCCGCCAAGGGCGTGCGATCGGCCCGAGGTGTGGTCATGGGGAGAGAGAGACAGGGGTCACAATCTCCCCCCACACCACCCCCCTCACAATCACCCCCCCACACCACCCCCCTCACAATCACCCCCCCACAACCACCCTCTCTGCTGAATGAACTAGTAAACCTCTTGATAGGTCATCCGTCCATCCCAGAACCATCCCAGAACCATCCCAGAACCACTTTATTTTCTATTTTCTGTTCATTTGACCACTTTGTAACTTGTTAAATTCAAAGCATTAATAAAGAACGTGATTTGAAATTCCCTTGTTGCGTCGTGCTGAGAGCTGGGCTGCGACAGTATGTATTGCCTGGTGGTTTACATACAGAATATCCCATATTAAAATGTATATTCAATTGTGCATGGTTGACGTATGTAGTGCAGTTGAAATTAAATGAAATGCAGTTAAAATAATTAAAAGTTATTTTAAATTGTAATGGACAGCTGATCATATGTTTGGATAAGTGTATATAATATGTGTATATACCTGGTTTGTTGATCTGCGGTGGGGAGCATGTTTGAGGGTAACCGCAATGGCCTCCTCCACCTTCTGGCAGTCCACATTCGGAAAGGTACGGCTGCAGGCACCTAAACAAAAATATTCATATGACTGACCTAGTAATGGTGGGACAAGTGTAATCAAAGGAAATCTCCATTACCGCCCAAGGAGTTTATGTTTTCATTGTGGTTTGTTTGTTTGTCTGTATTTGCCAGCAGAGTAATGGAAAAACTGTTATACAGTGTACTATTTAAAGCATTGTAGCCTACAGTGAATGTTTAGCACTTGAATGTGCTGCAATATATTTTTTGATGAAGGCTATACGTGTGTGTGTGTGTGTGTGTGAGAGATTTAACTTACGTATCACCACGTCATAAATTAATAAACTGTGGAAGGGTCTCTTCCCCTTTCTCCCCTTTAAACTGAACCCCTTCCACAGCTCATTAGTGCCGATTTTTTTCAGCATCCTTCGAACCCCATCCCCGACATTGCTGCCTCCAAGAAGGCTCAGGTGCCGAATCTAAAGAAATAAAATAATAAAAATCACCTCAAAACCATTTCATTTCAAACAACATATTTGACACATTTAACAAGTTGTACATATTAATGTTCTATTAAAGAATGTGTCCCAGCAATATAAAGAGAAAAATAAACTTAGACTGTAGGTCTATTGGTTTCTTGGTCTAATTTCTAATATTCCAGGACATACCATTTTCTTTTTAAAAGAGCGGTCTGCAATCTTTTTGCAGAGGTCCTCCAAGTCTGCGAGGTTTTGACATGGACCCTCTAACATGTCCTCTTCAGCTGCCTCAGATGTCCTTCCTGGCCTGGACTCCACAGCCTCCATGACTCTACCATTGCCATTTCTTAGGTCCTCGTGCATCCTTTCCAACTTAAGCATAATCCTCCTCTCCATACCCTCCAGGAAACTGAAAATCTCTGTGGAACCAAGCATAATAATTAACATTACAATCGAGATTCATTAAATGCTTCCTCAGTCGTTGTAATAATCAATGGGAAGGGATGACTTTTTCAAAGATACCTTTGGAGACTGTATCCGTTCCATCTTGATGGTTCCCTAAAACCAAATTATTTCAACAATCAAGTCATTGAAAATGTAAATGCAGGGCTAAACTGGGAACAGGTACAAATAGGTTTATATAGTGTAGCTATGTGTCTGTATTAAGGTACCTTGAAAGGCCTCATAGGTTTCTCCCCCGATGGTGGAGGATTCACATGGAGTAACTGCAGAGCAAATGCAAAGAACAATAAGTGATGTAGGCTAGGTAGCCTAGCTCTGAATAATTGCCAACAAACTAGTTTGACCAACTAACAAACTATTACTATTATGTGGTTGGATTCCAGCAGCTGATACACCAGCCATGCCTTCATCATCGACCCTGACAGGTGTGATGATAGGTGGTGAAGGGACTGCAAAACAAGAAAAAGAAACAGTTGGCAAACAGAATTAACAACTTTTTTGTTTTTCAACCATAGCTACTATTGCAAATACTTACACTCTTGGCAACTTGTTGTTTTATTGTTCTTTTTTTTTATTTTTTTTATTACTTCTTCCTCATCTTCATGAGGCATGTATGAATTTTTTTTTTTTTTTAAAACATGAGTCTTACAATATATTCAACAGAGAACTCATATATATATATATATATATATATATATATATATATATATATACGTATAGACACATAATTACCGTCACTATCAGGCTCCTGGTACCTGGCAGGAACGTTTATCCTCCTCGAATTTATTTCCACCGTTTCCACCTGAGAGGTGTCTTGCCCCTTTCTTGCCCTCTCCCTGGCCAGGCTGTAGCTGTCTGTTAATGGAAAGGTGCAACAATTAGAATTTAAATGTAAATTACAGATATGCTATCAGTCAAAGGCGATTCTAGGTTTAAATTGTTTTATTTTATTTATCATTCGAGCACAACAAATGTATTTGTCATTATGGGGGTGAAACACATCTTACCTGTTGTAGAGAAAACGCGAACTTTGTACTTTTTCCAAAGTACCTTGTCGGGCAGAGCACAGCGTCTTACCAGAACGCTGGCATTATTTGCCGGCCAATAGCAATTCAGAACCTGTAAGATATTTGCAATTGTTGTGTATGCTTTTCTTTGTATGACACCATGCAATTTATGCAATTTTCAATGAGTTGCCTTACCCCATTGCTCTTCGCCAACCATAATGATGGTGCCACATCCACCTCATTTTCCTCAAGAAAATGCACCACCGAAAACTTCAGACGATGAACCTGAAGTACAAAGACATTTTGATGGAAACTGGGGCGATGCTGCTGGCAGGTATGTCAGTGATGGAGACAGAGGCGATGCTGCGGCCAGGTCTGTCAGTGATGGATACTGGGGCGATGCTGCTGCCAGGTCTGT
Organism: Gadus macrocephalus; assembly: GCF_031168955.1. Lineage (NCBI taxonomy): Eukaryota > Metazoa > Chordata > Actinopteri > Gadiformes > Gadidae > Gadus > Gadus macrocephalus. Next base: position 19,415,431 of record NC_082389.1, read on the forward strand.
CAGTGATGGAGACTAAGGCGATGCGTCAGTGATTGAGACTGGGGCGATGCGTCAGTGATTGAGACTGGGGCGATGCTGCGGCCAGGTCTGTCAGTGATGGAGACTAAGGCGATGCGTCAGTGATGGAGACTGGGGCGATGCTGCTGCCAGGTCTGTCAGTGATGGAGACTGGGGCGATGCTGCGGCCAGGTCTGTCAGTGATGGAGACTGGGGCGATGCTGCTGCCAGGTCGGTCAGTGATGGAGACTGAGGTGATGTGTCAGTGATGGAGACTGGGGCGATGCTGCTGCCAGGTATGTCAGTGATGGTGACTGAGGCGATGTGTCAGTGATGGAGACTGGAGACTGGGGCGATGCTGCGGCCAAGGTAGAGTCTCATGAAAAGGAGTGGAGAATGGTAAAGAACACTCGTGAGCCATATTCCTCCTCAAACATGATTGCCCTTTGTTTGAGGCATATCTCTGATAACAGTTTCATGCTTGTGTTTCGGATGTTTGTCCGTATTGCTCCATAAAGGCGAGAGTCACAGGGACTCGAGGTGTAGGGTTCAAGGTGGTTATACACCCTACAAAGGAACATTTGTGTGCCATCATTTTTTTCTGGGGTTGTTGACAATACCTCACAGCATGCTTTGTCATTTAGCATGTAAATGTTGTTTGGATGTTTGCTACTTACTTTGCCTTCTTTCTCAGTAAGTTCCCTCCTGAGACTTCCACCCTCATTCAGTCTTTTCACAATTTGGACCAGAGGACTTCTTCCCGAGCGGACCAGTTTTTTCAAATGGTGAAGATAATTCTCAAAGGGGAATGCACTGCAGTTGTCCAGGCAGCCAATTTTTTTTGCATCAGCAGCAAGGTGCAGCATGGAGTGGACGTTGTAGACTAGGAAGCACTCCCCATACAAAAACCTTCCTTGCTGTACAAAAAATGAGAGCAGTTCATGTACATACGAGCAGTGGGCTTGCACCAGGCTTGGAGAAATTAGCATGCACATTGCAACGCTGAAAGCCATGAAATGCTCAAACAGGTCATCTTGAAGAACTCCCCTCAGGACTAACTTGCCAGTGTAAAGAGCAAACTGACGGAACTCTGTGGCCTTCCAACGCTCAAGATGTTCCAAACCCCTTGGCTTTCTTGCGAAATTGTTTGGAATAGCTGTCTTCAGTTGCTCAAGTCTCACACTCACCTCCTTAATCTGCCCTGAGGACATTCTTGTCTCCTTCTTTCCTTTTGTCCACAAAAGCAAAAGCTTCTTCATTACCCCAAGGCAACACTGGTGCATATAGTCCACAGGAAAGGATGTGACCATGTCAATAGAGAGGTTGGAGAAAGGTGATGTTTTTCCTTCATGGTGATGTTCCAGTTGAGTTACCTCTCTGAAGGATTGGTCAGTCCTCAGTGTGAGGTTTTCAACCTCTTGATAGGTCATCCGTCCATCCCAGAACCCCTTCTGTGTACACCTGTCACAACCAAAGTACCCCGAGTACTGCTTGATACACTTGACAAGTGCATTCGCAGGAGCGTCACAAGTTATGCACCTTATCTGGACACGTATCACCTTGTCTCCCCACTCCAAGCCATTCTGCATCACGTTCTCCAATTTGCTGACTGTTTCGCTGATGAAGTTGAGGGAGGTTGGTTTGGATGACACCAAAGCCAGAGACAGGGGGAAAATAGATTTAGGTGACAAATTGATGCAGCAGAGAACAGGCCAAAGAGATTGGTTGTTGCTTTCAAAAAGAGGCAAGCCATCAACATTCAGGGAGATGTCTACACTGTCTAATTTTTCAAGCACTGCTTGGGGATACTTTTTAAGATGTTCCAGAATCTGCCCTCTAACATCAAACTGAACACACTGCATTCCAGACTCAGTCTCCACATCCACTTCATTGGTACTCTCCAACAAGGTTCTGGATGAGCTCTGGATGACCATTTTTTTTCAGGACCTTCAATAAGGCATCCACAGCATTGTGTTTCTCTCCAAAATCAATGGCCCATTCTTTAAGTTGCTCCCTAAATGAAGAGGCAACTGCACTGTCCTCATCACCATCACAGGAATCCTCTGATGTCTCCATTTGTTCCAATTCAGTCTCAGGGACAATGTTGGTATCGTCATGCAGCTGCTCTTCGATGGTACATCCACCTCCACTCCCAGGGCTATCATCACTGTACATCTCCTGATCATTGTGATTCTGCAGCTCATTTGGTTCTCCATCACGTGTATTCTTTTTCTGGGCTCTTGACACCCTTGCCCAGATCCGGTTGTATTCTCGCCTCTGATCAGCTGACGACATCTGCTCACTGGATACAGCCCTAAAATGGTGTGCCTTGAAGATTTTGAGCCACATTATAAAACCTTTTATTTTTTGGTATTTGATTGAAGAGTGACAGTACTAATTTCAAAATAATATTAGTATTATCCTACCTTTTTTTTTTAACATCTTAAGATCGTCAGATCTTCCAGCACTGTTTGCCATATCTTCAGAAAGTACATCCACCCGGAAATACAGAAGTTGCAAAATGAAGAAAAAAAAAAGCATAAATTGTTAAACTCTTGCCATTGAGAACTATAATGTATACATTTTCAAGCAACAAAACCATAGCAAAAAGCCAATATAACCATATGAGTAAATTGACACATTATTTTCTATATTTATATATTGCCTGGTGGTTTTTATACAGAATATACCATATTAAAATGTATATTGAATTGTGCATGGTTGACGTATGTAGTGCAGTTTAAATAATACAAAAGTATTGGAATTGTAATGGACAGCTTGTGGGTCATTTTGATAAAAGTAGTATTTTTTTTTTTTTGTCTAACTTAATTATTGTAGTTACGTGTCTGTAGGTTATGTAGCCTGTTCAGAGTTTCATTAAACTATGCACTGGAAACTTAAATCCTACTGTAATTGACCTATCGCTAAGCCACAAATACATTTTCCAATGACTCCAATCATACCATATATATAAAAAAAATAAAAAAATAAATTGATCTTAAAAAACAAAACAGAAAATACAGGTCTATTACCCTCTGTGGCAATTTAGATTTGTGTATTTCTGCCATTACTTTCAATACATAGCGCTCCGGATGTCACGTGACTTTACTGTTTTGCCGTCATTTTGGCAGGAAAGTAGTGGTAACAACGAACGTAAATGCAGCCACTGTTATAACTTGTATAGCTATAGCGTTAGCTAATCTGTAACATTCGCCAACGTATAGCTACTAAAGTTGGTTAAGTAAGGAATAATCACTGAGAGGCCGGGCAATAAACAGTTTGATATGCCCGGCTCGTGGACGGCTTACCGCCCGAGACGAAGTCGAGGGCGGTAACCTTCCTGCGAGCCGGGCATATCAAACTGTTTATTGCCCTGCCTTGAGGTGATCATTCCGTTTATTCTACTTCGCGCCGGCCAACATAATAATAATAATAATAATAATAATACATTTCATTTAGAGGCGCCTTTCAAGACACCCAAGGTCACCTTACAGAGCATATAGTCATCATAATTCTTTTTAAAAACAAGACATTGTGGAAAAAAAAATAAACATAAGCAATAAGAAATAAATAAAACAAAAACAAGACAAAACAAAAAAACAAAACAATCAAAACAGTGATCAGTTAGACGTTGTGTGCGAGTTTGAACAGGTGAGTTTTGAGTTGTGACTTGAAGGTTGTAATGGTGTCTGACTGTTTTATGTGTGGGGGGAGGGAGTTCCAGAGCCTGGGTGCTGAACAGCTGAATGACCGGGCACCCATTGTAGTGAGTCGTGATGTGGGGATACATAGTAGTCCAGCAGAGGTTGAGCGGAGGGAGCGGGAGGGAGTGTATTCTTGGAGGAGGTCGCAGAGATAACTGGGGGCTAGGTTGTGGAGAGCTTTGTAGGTGAGGAGTAGGGTTTTGTATTGGATACGGTAGTGTACTGGGAGCCAGTGAAGTTGAATGAGGACAGGGGTGATGTGGTCAGATGATTTGGTGCGGGTGATGATCCGGGCGGCTGAGTTCTGAATGATCTGCAGTCTGTTGATGAGTGGTGGGGAGTCCGGTGAGGAGGGCGTTGCAGTAGTCTATGCGTGATGTGACAAATGAGTGAACTAGGATTTCAGTGCTGGATTGGGTCAGTGATGGGCGGAGTCTGGCGATGTTGCGGAGGTGGAAGAATGCAGTCTGGGTGATGTTGTGAATATGGGGTGCGAATGAGAGGGTGTTGTCCAGGATGACGCCGAGGCTCTTGACTTTGGAGGAGAAGGGTACTGGGAATCCATCGATAATTATGAGTGGAGCTGGGGTGTGTTGTGATTTAGTGAGGGTGGATTTGGATCCGATGAGCAGGGCCTCGGTCTTGTTTCCATTGAGTTTCAGGAAGTTCCTGCTCAACCAGCTCCGGATCTCTTCCAGGCACGTGATGAGGGAGGTGGGGGGGATGGCAGCGGTGGGTTTGGTGGAGATGTAGACCTGTGTGTCGTCAGCGTAGCAGTGAAAATGGACCCCATGGTGACGGAGGAGTGTGCCCAGCGGGAGGAGGTAAGTGGTGAAGAGGAGTGGACCCAAGACTGACCCCTGGGGGACACCCAGTGAGACACCTGAACACCCAGACTTGTGGTTGCTTAGTTGAACAAATTGTTGACGGCCGGTGAGGTAGGATGTAAACCAGGAGAGTGCAGCACCAGTGATCCCAATAGCTAGGCGGTCAAGGAGCAGAGGGTGGGAGATGGTGTCGAATGCTGCGCTGAGATCGAGGAGGATGAGAATGGTGAGTAATCCAGAGTCGGCTGCAAGGAGGAGGTCGTTGGTGATTTTGACTAGGGCTGTTTCAGTGCTGTGTTTTGGACGGAAGCCAGATTGGAACGGTTCATGGAGATTGTTAATGTCGAGGTGGGACTGTAGTTGTGCGGCAACCACCCTTTCAAGTGTTTTGGAGATGAAAGGGAGATTGGAGATGGGCCGGTAATGGTTAAGGTCAGTTGGGTCAGCACCAGGTTTTTTCAGGATGGGAGTGATGGCAGCCAGCTTGAGAGTGGGGGGTACAGTACCAGTAGTGAGGGAGGAGTTAATTATGTTGGTGATCATGGGGGAGATGGACGGAAGACATGCTTTGACAAGGGAGGTGGGAAGAGGATCGAGCTGACAGGTGGTGGTTTTGGCTTTGCGGATGAGTTCTGAAACGGTCTGTTCTGTTACTAGGGTGAAGTCAGAGAGGCTGATGAGAGGTTGGCCAGAGGTGATCATCCAGGGTGGGTCATCAGAGGGGGTGCGAGATGAGGCCAGTTGTTGGTGAATGGTGTTGATTTTAGAGCTGAAGAAGTCAAGGAACGCAGTGCATTGGGTGGTGGAAATATCTGGAGGGAGAGATTTAGGAGGCTGAAGTAAGTGGTTGACTGTTGAGAAGAGGACTCTGCTGTTGCCTGTACCAGTGTTGATGAGGTTGGAGGTTCTATAATGAAACAATCAAGGGCATAACTTTGGGTCTACCATTGGGGGGGTTAAACTCGCAGCATATTTATTTATTTATTTAATCAATCATCTTCTTGTGTAAAAGGTAACATGCCAATTTGCCGTTCCTGTATTAGAAATACATTGCGATACCTTTACTGATTTTGGCTTCTTTTTGACTATTTATGCCATAATGACACAGTAGTAAAATTCAGTGTTTAAGCATTAGTCAGCAGTGGCAGCTTCCACTTAATTGATTTTGTGTGTGTCTATCTTATGGAAAAAACACGCAAGAACTTAAAGATTAATCAATTGCATCACTGTATTATTGACACCTACATCCAGCAAATTCACACAATTCAATACAAATGCACAATTCAATAAACATATTGTCGGGCATCACCAGCTCAAACTATCAACATCTAAACAAAAGCAGGTAAATACAAAAGAAGTATAAAAGCATTTCACATAAAAGCACCAAACACCTGTTTGCGTCTTGGTGTAAAAGAAATGAACTGTGCACAAATTGACTTCTTAGTTAAGAGGTCCAATTTGTCCTGATGGATGTTGCACACTGCAACATGGTTCAGCCTCTGCGGTGACATACTTGTGCGTAACCAAGTTTTAAATCGTCGAAGAGCACTAAAGCTCCTCTCTGCCTCAGAGGATTTTTGGACAAACATTTGGTCTCTGTACTCACATTGCATTTTACCCACCCGTAACCGAGTACGTTTGAGGCAGTGGGTTCTAGAATCTTAGTTTGAGGACGTCTATCGCTGCCATTACAACGTAGCCTATGCTAATCATATAAAGTTCACATAGTTAGCTAGCTAGCTCTTACAAAGCGGGAAATAAATATCTGGCATGAATCAGGAATTATTCAGATCGTCTGGTTTTACTGCACATAGCACACCAACGATACTGTTTGAATGTGAAATTATGCTCTCAATCGAAAATTATTTTGTTTCTCCACTGATACCTCTTTATTCTGAGGGTTTGTATGGGGAAAGTGAAGGTCCCTCTCCACTTTAAATGGAGGCGTAAACTATCCAGGTAGTGAAAAAATATAGAGTGGATGATAACACCTAACTTAACAATACGGGTATTTACCTCCTTATCATCAGGATTTTTACTCCTTTTGGCTTTTGGCTCCTTTGACGACCAACAATTAAAAATTGTTGTCTGGCCCTGGCTGCCTTTCGGTGTCCTTTTCATATCCATTCATGTACAGTTAGCATTAGTCTTCTCTTACTATTCATCCCAGCGACCTTGCGAAATAGTTCGGGTAATACCAAGTAGTCGGTGGGCTGGGGGGGGGGTACATTACAGATTATCAAAACATGATACTATCTTGCTGACAAATTAAATTAATAAAGAAAACAAACGAGGTATTAATTCAGAATATTTCATTTTTTTGTTCATCTGAATTATGTGTGATGATATTGAGGGGGTTATATTAGCTGGATCTGATTATTGAGGAGGTTATAACCCCTCTAACCCCCCCGTAAATTACGCCTATGGAAACAATTCAAATACTTTAATAATTAGCCTTTTTCTTATTCGTATTGCATGCTTATTAAATGTATACTCTGTTTAAGTTCATCTCCCTCGAAAAGTAGTTCCCTTTAGAACTACGGTGAATAATGTTAGCTCAGCTGTAGGTAACTCGTTTCTATAGCAACCACACAAGGCTGGATCTGATCACTAGTTTAATAACGTAGCTGCTACATTCGTATCAAGTCAGCTTTAATGACGATCGATCAAACATGCACTCCTTGGTTTATTTTTACTATGGACCTCATGTTGGAAATGTATGTGATAGAAAACGATGCAAGCGGCATATTGATCTACTGTGCTCAGTCAGCAGCAAGTAGAACCGACAAGTCAGCGGGCAATATGCCGGATTAATGCACCCCTCCCAGCCAATCAGAATCGAGCATTCTTAAATGAAGTAGAATAACGTACATTATATCACTGCTCTTTACATCACAAAAATGCCATTACATCTTTATTACAGGCAGCATTACATAGGAGCAACACGACTGGCGCTCCACTCGGCTCTCCACTCTACATTTTGTTCGACGTAGCAACAGTAACTAAGAGAGCATGCGCGTCTGAGTCCGTAACCAGGACAACAATGTCAAATGGCAAAGGCAGCCAACTGTCATTCTGATACTTTTCTCGCTTAACGTCTTGTGGCTCTTGTCAAAAAGTAACTAGCTTTTGAGCTACTAGACTATAGCAGTAGTCTTCACCTGTCCAAAAGTAGCCTATTCAGCTGTTTTTGTATTTTATATATCCTTAATGGGGCAACACAACTGGCGTGTAGGCATATTCCTACTTAGTGCTATCGATAACATTGTTTATACGCGTATGTCGCGGCATCTCAATTTAGCCGACTTCGTCTTCACAGTTTGAGCTAGTTGTACAGTTATTAATATCGATATTCATAGCTATGGCATTTGCACGTTAGATAAACATACAAATACATAGATACAGGTAGAACGTAAGTTTGTATTAAAATGTATTGACCTCAAATGATGTCCTTCGGGTGTCTGTCCTTCCCACCTTCACAAAAAACTAATCTAAACTATTCAACTATAACACTATACACTATACTAATAACACTATACACTAAACTACACTATAACATAACACAATAACAACTAAATAACTAAACTATCAATACTAAAACTTAAGTTAAATATATATTTACACAAAATGATTATAAAACTGTACTTTTACTAGCTGGATGTGGGATCAAAAAATTGCTGTCTCTCTCTCTCTCGACGTCTCACTCTACAACAGGGTTCACGAGCGTTGATAGGGACCCAACCAAGTAACCAGGCAGGTCCACGAGATGTCATGTCAGATCAGCAGCCAGGGAAGTTTCTGGAACGTCCGAGTGTCCCTCGAAAACTTCTAACATAATGTCATTTCATAACCAACCAGGGACGTTGCTGGAACGTCCCGAATGTCCCCCGAAAGTGTTTAATATAATGTAATTTCATAACCAACCAGGGACGTTGCTGGAACGTCCCGAATGTCACCCGAAAGTTTTTAATATAATGTAATTTCATAACCAAACAGGGACGTTGCTGGAACGTCCCGAATGTCCCCCGAAAGTTTTTAATATAATGTCATTTTCATAACCAACCAGGGACGTTGCTGGAACGTCCCGAATGTCCCCCGAAAGTTTTTAAAATAATGTCATATCATAACCAACTAGGGACGTTCCTGGAACGTCCCCTGAAAGTTTAAAATTAAATTACTAATTGTGACATTTTAGGAACTTGAATAACGTCTAAACAACGTCCTAAGGACGTCCTAAGGATAACGTCACGGTATAACCTATAGGGGACCAAACAGGGACGTCTCCGAACGTCCCCAGGACGTCCCTTGTTAGCTGGGGCGCTGCCTCTCGGTAAACCTCAGATGATCACTGGCCTTAATTTGTGTTATTCATTTCTGTTCCTTATTTGGTGTATAAACATGTGTTGCTCTAGGTATTCTAGGTTTCTATTGATACAGTGATACGTTTATTTTTTGTGTGTTGAGCCACTGCTGTTGATGGTATCCAGTTTGTGTGTTCAGCCAGTGCTGTTGATGGTATCCAGTTTGTGTGTTCAGCCAGTGCTGTTGATGGTTATCCTGTTTAGTGGAAGAGGCAATGTGCTTGTTACTATGTGAATGGATCTGCACTCTCCATATTTTGTACGGAAGCAAGTGTATGTTTGTGAATTACCATAATGTATAGCTGTTGGCTAATGACATGTTGCAACACAAAGGGAGAGCAGTAAAAAAACAGGCCAGAAATTCCCAGTATATTGCCTTATGTTCAGTCAGGGCCACTTCTGATAACTTTGACTGTTCTAGGCAAATACATTTTTATATTGAGACAGCGAAAACAGTAAATGTGGTATTTGACAGTGAATCCGCTGCTGTTGATGCAGGGTATGCAGTTTGAATTTTGATTAATCTTACATCTGTTTACGGCAACTGCACAGATTTGTCTGTTTTCCTGAATGTTTTAAAGCTCAATACAGAAAATTTGAGTACAAATGACTTGAGTACTTTTTCTCCTGTATTTTGTATTTCCACACACTAAATCATGAAATTGATCTATTTGAGCTTTCCCGCTTTCCAGTATCGTCAGAGCCCGAGTCGCGGCTCTGACGGTGGCGAACGCTCCAACAACGGACGGATCCACAATGCATTGCGCGTCCGTCCCCATTCAAAGTCAATGGGCAACGGTCAACTGACGGAGGTAGTGGGCACGGGGCGTGACTCGTTCTCGCCCCCTAGTGCAATTCGCCAAGTTTTTCACCCAACTTTGAGAATAGATTAACGGCGATATTTTTTTTATCGCCGATAAAGAGTCTTGCGTTAACGCGAGCGTTAACGCCGATAACGGCCCACCACTAGTTTAAACGTAACATTATAAACAGCCCTTGCCACCACATTTAAAGTAAAAAATCCACAAAAAGTAATTTCAAAGCTTAAAGAGCCCATGCCATTAAAATCACATTTTTCCTATTGTTTGTTAAATAACATAGGTCTGAATAAGTTTGTGAGCTGTGGTAAGTTTGAAATCTATGCAGTTTGTCTGCTGAATGCAATAGGCAATGAAAGGAAAAAGGCAGAAGAAATGAGCCGATCTGGATAAGGTGAGCGTTGTCAAATTATTATTCATGGCCCTGCCCACTTGGTTGGTTCGTAACCACCCACAAGAATTCTGAAGGAGTCGTGATTGAGCTAGTGCTAAATGCTAACACGTGTACGGTAGTTGCTTAGTTCGTAGTAACAGGCTAGTTACAGAATTGTGAATGCAATGGCAGAACGACATCGAAGTACATGAACTGCGACATGCTGCCTGCCGCCGGTTGCTGCGAAGCACCACCGCCCGGCAGCGGGCAGCCGGGCGGTGGTGCCTCGCGCCGGCAGCAGGCAGCGCGCGGTTCTGTCTACTACAGATTGATGTGGAAGTGGAAGAACCAGAGACGTCGGAGAACCCGACGAAGTCCTTTGTGATTCATTATATCGTCTGGACGTGCACACAGCTTTTGGCCGTGATAATATGTATTATTTGATATAGATATCTATGTATTATATGATATTATTTAGATATAGAGCTCCAGGACTGTAACGCAAGTGTTGTACACTTCCTTGTTATTTGGATAACCGTTCTGCTGTTGGTGTGATGGCGCATAACACGTCGGACTCTCGTCTCTGGTATTTCTACAACGAGACTCGTAGTGGGGGTTATCTCAGCCATGGTTGAGAATGAATTGGGGGAAAGGAACTTTGGCTTTGACTCCCTGAAGTAGGCATGAACCACGACATGGAGGAGAAAGGGATTGTTGACCGCGGTCGTCTCCCGCCGGAGCCTCGCTGCCGATGGACCACCGCCTCGGCTTCAGGAAGCGGTGATTAGCGCTGACCGCTGCCGAGGCGGCGGGAAGCAGGGCTCAAGCGGGATACATTCGCGGCCAACAATCCCCTTCTCCTCCATGTCGTGGTTCATGTACTTCAGGGAGTCAAAGCCAAAGTTCCTTTCCCCCCAATTCATTCTCAACCATGGCTGAGATAACCCCCACTACGATTCTCGTTGTAGAAATACCAGAGACGAGAGTCCGACGTGTTATGCGCCATCACACCAACAGCAGAACGGTTATCCAAATAACAAGGAAGTGTACAACACTTGCGTTACAGTCCTGGGGCTCTACATCTAAATAATATCATATAATACATAGATATCTATATCAAATAATGCATATTATCACGGCCAAAAGCTGTGTGCACCTCCAGACGATATAATGAATCACAAAGGACTTTGTCGGGTTCTCCGACGTCTCTGGTTCTTCCACTTCCACATCAATCTGAAGAAGACGCGGTCGTTTGAGATTCATAATAGCCTATCGTCTGGAAGCTCACACAGCTTTTGGCCGTGATAATATATATTATATATTATATGATATAGATATCTATGTATAATATGGGTTTCTAAGAGCCATTGCGATACATCCACCGTAAACAGAGCGCATGGTACCGTGGCTACAAGCTGCTCAGGGCCAGGTGATAATATATATTATATATTATATTATATTATATTATATAGATATCTATGTATAATATGGGTTTCTACGAGCCATTGCGATACATCCACCGTAAACAGAGCGCATGGTACTGTGGCTACAAGCTGCTCAGGGCCACACCCCCACCCCCCTCCTTGACCTGCCTTGACACGCCCACCGTAACCAGAGCGAATGGTACTGTGGCTACAAGCTGCTCAGGGCCACACCCCCACCCCCCTCCTTGACCTGCCTTGACACGCCCACCGAAACAGCGCGTTTGGGGGAAGCTCAATGTGGCGACTGGATCGGAGTGGCTGTAACTCTGCACCACGGCTGAATTTCGGGGACGTCTTTGAATACTGTGTTTGTGGCCCACTAATACCTATAGGTGAGTCAATCTATGAAAAAAAAGGGCTTAACCCCAAAAAAATTGATACAAAAGATTTTTCAATGGATTCTAGTAGTATTTGGTGTGCTGAAAAACATACTAAAAGTATACCAAAATATACCTCCCAGAAAGCCCTCATTTCCAAGATGGCGGCCGAAATGGTGGCGGGGAGCTTGAAATGGCTATATCTCAAATTGAAAAAATGTTACAAAGGAATTTTCAACTGATTCTGGTACTTCTGGACATAATACACCTTCTGGAAAGGCTTCCTTTTCAAGATGGCGTCCAAAATGGTGGCCGGCCTAGCTTAAAATGGCTATATGTCTCAATAGAAAAAGATTATTCTGATGATTTTTCACTTGATTCTGGTACCTGCAAATATGCTTATGAACATACTAACAATCTAGGAAAATATACCTCCCAGAAAGGCTTCATTTTCATAATGGCGTCCAAAATGGCGGCCGGAAGCTTAGAATGGCTATATCTCAAATGGAAAATGTTACATAAGAATGTTTCAACTGATTCTGGTACCTCTATACATTAAGAACGTGCGACAAATCTAGGTAAATATAACTACTAGAAAGGCATCATTTTCAAAATGACTGCCTGTAAGCTTTCATTGGTTAAATGGTTATATTGTTAATGCTAAATTGGTTACTATTCAAACTAGAAAGGTGGTGTTGGTGTTGAACAACATAAATGCCACACTTATTGTGGTCTTAATTCATCATCATCTTCGGGTTCCTCTGGAAGAAACTTGTTATGTGGATTGTCACATTCCTTAAGTTGACATGGTCCACAGACAGTAGTACAAGGTAGTCCATATTTTCTGCAAGAGCAGCGGAGTGTCTTGCAGGCAGTGGTACAGTTACAATGAATGACCTTCAAGAGACTGTCTGGAGCAACATTCATTGTTGACATGAGTGGGACAAATCTATTGTCCTGCAGGCTCCACCCCCAGTTCAGGGCATCCATACCATCTTCTGTTCCCATCCAGACCATGACCTGGTAGAATGCTGTACGACAGTGAAATTTGGTTGCAGATTCAGTTGGTGGCAAACGTTCAGGCGTTACAGTTTGTGAGAAGGTGAAATCCTCCCCCTTCTCACTGTCCCGCATTAGAGGAATTATTATTATTATTATTATTATATTGTGTGTATATATTAGATTGGGCTGGTATAGAATTGGTCTTCCGTCCCGGTAGGGGGCAGTATGCTAAGGGAGCTTAGGATCAAAGTATCAGGGAATAGCCCAGGGGGGTGTTGATAGAAACAGCTGTTTTGTAAATATCTTTAGGTTCTGCACAGGGTGTGGGTATATATGTATTTGGTGATTGTTTGTTTAGTATCATGTTTATTTAGTATTCACACAATGTACTTTCTGTTCAGTTATGTTGGATTGTTAGCTTTAGGTAAATGTTCCCCCAGCTAATGGTCTGGCCCATATGGCCGTGATTGGTCCAATTACCATTTCCCTATTTAAGGGCCTTTTCATTTGGTGTTTGGGGCGGAAGGTGGTGCTGGCTTGACGTGAGGCCGGTACGAAAGGTTATGATATCCTATGTTATGTATCTTAGTTTTGTTTGCTGACCGATGCAGTCATTTCCTTTTCGTTTGGAACGTTGCTATATTTTTGTGTGAATGTTTTGGAGACATTAAAACTTCACTTTTTTCTTAGTCCTCTGTCCGTTGCCCTCATTTTTGCCCACACTCGGAATTCCCAGTTGGCCGTATCCCAGATACGTGGGGCGACCACGCCGGTCCCTCACATTTGGTGGCAGTGGTGGGATATTTTTTTTCAACGCCATCTGAGAAACTGGAGAGACGAGGGGGAAGACGAGGACTCGGTGGACAGCGAGGACGAGGCCGAGTCTGGCGACGAATGGAGCAGAGGCTGTCCAGAGGGGTTCTACTGGAGATGGAGGAGGAAGACGGCCATGGTGAGGACCAGGCATCCGGCGGAGACCCGCCTGAGGAGTCGGACCTTACCGCAGTGCGTAGGCTCTTGGAGCGGGAGGCGTCCAAGCAGGAGCAGCGCTGGAGGAGTGTCCAGATGCAGCTGAACCAGCTCAGGGAGGACGTCGAGGCTGACCGGAGGCCTTCATCTGCACCGGATCCGGCACCAGCTCCGGCATTGGCACATGCACCAGCACCTGCACCAGCACCTGCACCAGCACCTGCACCAGCAGCGCCCGTGACCTGGCCCAGGGCGGCCGTTCCCAGGCTGGAAGAGGATGACGACATTGAGCAGTACCTCATAACATTCGAGAGGTTAGCAATGGCTTATCGTTGGCCAAGAGAGGATTGGGCAGTCTTTCTAGTGCCCTACCTCACCGGAAAAGCACGCAGCGCCTATGTGGCAATGAATATGGATCATGCCACGGACTATAACCGAGTGAAGGAGGCCATCCTTCACAAGTATTCAATCAATGAGGAGGTTTACCGGAGGAGGTTCCGCGAACCGGACGTCAGACCTGGGGAGTCCCCCCGAGAGCTGTACACCCGCCTTAGGGATCTCTTTGAAAAGTGGATCAGGCCGGCGGATAAATCAGTCGAAGAAGTGGCAGAGGTGCTCATCCTGGAGCAGTTTCTCCGGACCCTGGCTCCAGACATCCGAATCTGGGTGAAAGAGCACCAACCCCAGAGTGGCCAGGGCGCAGCAGAGCTGGTGGAGAACTTCATGGCGGCGCGGCGAGGCCAGAAGAGTTACCGACAGGAGTCCTACTCTATTCCAGCAGCCCAAAGTAGGTCTGGGGGTTTTGGTCATGCGAGTGGTCCAAAGACTAATGAGCCCAATAGAGTGCCTGCCCAGAAGTCGTATAGGTATGACAAGCCTAGAGTAGTGCAAGGGCAGAAGCCCGGAGGACCGGTGGTCTGCTTCTATTGCCGTGAGGAGGGTCATATTAAGCCGGATTGTCCCAAATTGAAGCCTAGACTCTCTGGCCATAGCTGTATCCCGAGATCAGGGGAGGGTGATACAGGTTTTGGGGGAAGACTGCAGACTACCACTGTCCTAGTTAATGGGAAGGAAGCCACTGCCCTGTTAGACACCGGAAGTACCCAGACACTAGTGCAGCCCCACCTAGTGAAGGCAAGGGATTTTGTGCAGGGTAGGAACCTCAGGATTCTATGTGTTAATGGGGATGAACATGAGTACCCCACAGCTGAAGTCTATCTGGAGGTCAGAGGGCAGGCGTACCAGATGATTGTTGGTGTGGTAGAGAGGCTGAGCCATGCAGTCGTATAGGCCAGGATATACTGGTTCTGCCAGAGCTGGTGCAGGCCAGCAAGCCAGTTAATGTGGTGGTCACCCGGTCCGAAAGCCGAGCAGGGGCTCCTGGAGAAGAGACAGAGGAGCCTGCTGAGCTAGCTACCCTAAGGGACATGCCTTTTGCAGAAGGAGAAATCGCTCCTCCTGCCAGAGTGAGGGGTAAAAAGACCCGCATGCAGGTCAGGCGGGATAGGCTAGTGGGCACGGTGGAGAGAAATGCTGAGTTACCACTTGCAGAACCAGATGCAGATTGGGGTGATATCTCAGTTAATTTTGAGCAGTTACAGAGAGAGGATGCGAGTTTGCTAAAAGCTTATGACAAGGTCAAGGAAGTGGGTGAGACCTCCACAGATGTACCTCCAGCTTTGTCGGGAGAGAGCTACCGGGTAAGAGAAGGGCTGTTGTACCATCAGCCAGGAGAGGGCAGGGCAGAGCAGCTGGTTGTGCCTAAACAGCTCAGAGAACGGGTGTTAGCTATGGGTCATAAAATACCTTGGTCAGGTCACTTGAGTAATGCCAAGAGCTATGAAAGGATTGCAGCCAGGTTTTATTGGCCAGGGCTCTATATCGATGTGCAGCAGTATTGCAAAACCTGTCCCGAGTGCCAGGTAACTAGCAATAGGAGAACTAGCCCTTACCCACTACAGTCACTCCCTATAATAGAGGTTCCCTTTGCCCGCATAGCAATGGACCTTGTTGGACCCCTGGAAAGGACCAAAACAGGCTACAGGTATATATTAGTTATCTGCGACTATGCTACCCGCTACCCCGAGGCCTTCCCGCTGCGCAGGATTTCAGCCCGTCCAATAGCACAGGCCCTGTTGCAACTTTTTTCGAGGGTAGGAATTCCCCAGGAGGTCCTCACTGACCAGGGCACTGCATTCCTTTCAAAGACCTTAAAGCAGGTGTACAGATTATTAGGCATTAAGGGCATTCGGACCACTCCTTACCACCCTCAGACAGATGGCCTTGTGGAGCGCTATAATCAAACGTTAAAGGGCATGTTGAGGAAGTTTGTGGCAGTCAATGGGAAGGACTGGGACCACTGGCTGCCCTACTTGCTCTTTGCCTACCGGGAGGTTCCCCAGGCCTCCACTGGCTTCTCACCGTTTGAACTGCTCTATGGCCGACAGGTGAGGGGCCCGTTGGATGTGCTGAGAGAGGCATGGGCGGGACCTGAGACGCCCATGACCCAGAGCCTGGTAGCTCATGTCCTCGAAATGAGGAACAAGATGGAGGAGATGACTGAGCTAGTGCGGTCCAACATGGAGCAAGCCCAGTCACAACAAAAGACCTGGTACGACAAGTCTGCCAGGAAGAGGGTCCTCCAACCGGGCCAGAAAGTTCTGCTTCTCCTGCCCACCTCAGAGAACAAGCTGCTTGCTAAGTGGCAAGGGCCTTACGAGGTGGTGCGGAAAATGGGTCCGGTGACCTACGAGATTGACCTTCCTGGCAGACGGAAACCCAGGCGGACCTTTCATGTCAACCTTCTGAAGGAGTGGCATGAGAGGCCACCGGAACTGCAGCTCAGGGTGCAGGCTGTGGCGGAGGAAGAGGAGGAGTGTCCAGAGCAGTTTTTCCCCATCAGCCAGCAGTCCTCCCCCCTGGACCTGTCTCACCTGACCTCCCGCCAGCAGAAGGAGCTAGCGGGGATTCTGCCTCCTGGCCTTTTCCAAGAAAGGCCGGGGTTCACAACCATTGTGGAACACTCCATTCCTCTCAAAGACACTACCCCTGTGCGCAAACGGATGTACCGGGTTCCTGAGCGTCTCCTGCCGTGCCTCAAAGCCGAGGTGGAGGAGATGTTGGCTTTGGGGGTGATTGAGAGGTCCTCCAGTGAGTGGAGTAACCCGGTGGTGCTAGTGCCCAAGAAGGATGGCACTATGCGCTTTTGTATTGACTTCCGCCAGGTGAATGCCCAATCACACTTTGACGCTTACCCAATGCCCCGGCTCGAGGACTTGATTGAGCGCCTGGGAAAAGCGTCCTACATCACTACCCTGGATTTATGCAAGGGCTACTGGCAGGTGCCCTTGGCCAAGGAGGCCAGGCATTGCTCAGCCTTTCGGACCCCACAGGGGCTTTTCCAGTTTCTGGTAATGCCCTTTGGCCTGCAGGGGGCACCAGCCAGTTTCCAGCGACTGATGGATATCGTCTTGGCGGGCACAGACGGCTTTGCGGCAGCCTACCTGGACGACATTGTGGTGTACAGCGTCACCTGGGAAGACCATCTGCGGCACCTTGATGACGTGCTGCAGCGCATCCAGCAGGCGGGGCTGACCATCCACCCCCTCAAGTGTGCGATAGCCAAGGAGGAGGTGAAGTACCTTGGCCATATTCTAGGCCGGGGTGTGATTCGGCCACAAAAGGACAAGGTCCAGGCGGTACAGGAATGCCAGCGCCCCAAGACTCGTTCCTGGGTCTGGTGGGCTGGTATCGCCGTTTTGTGCCAGACTTCGCCCGACGAGCAGCTCCCTTGACTGACCTGACCAGGAAGTCAGGCTTCGCCAAGATACAGTGGGGGGAGGAGCAGGAGCGGGCGTTCCTGGACTTAAAGGGGGCGCTCTGCAAGGATCCTGTGCTCCAGAGCCCGGACTTCGAACAGCACTTCACTGTCCAGACCGACGCACCTGGTGTTGGTCTTGGGGCAGTACTGCTTCAAGGGGAGGGGGACAACATGAAGCCTGTAGCTTATGTAAGCCGCAAGTTGTTCCCCAGGGAGACCAGGTATGCGGCAGTCGAGCTAGAGTGCCTAGTTGTCAAGTGGGCACTAGACACTTTGATATACTACCTGCTGGGTAGAGACTTTACACTGGAGACTGATCACCGCGCCTTGCGGTGGTTGGGGAGCATGAAGGACTCCAATGCTCGCATCACCCGCTGGTTCTTGGCACTGCAGCCATTTCGTTTCACGGTGCAGTACCGAGCGGGAAGGCAGAATACAGTAGCAGACTTTTTGTCTCGCCATCCGGTTGGCGAAACTCCGGAGGTGGTGGGAAATGTGAGAAGGTGAAATCCTCCCCCTTCTCACTGTCCCGCATTAGAGGAATTATTATTATTATTATTATTATATTGTGTGTATATATTAGATTGGGCTGGTATAGAATTGGTCTTCCGTCCCGGTAGGGGGCAGTATGCTAAGGGAGCTTAGGATCAAAGTATCAGGGAATAGCCCAGGGGGGTGTTGATAGAAACAGCTGTTTTGTAAATATCTTTAGGTTCTGCACAGGGTGTGGGTATATATGTATTTGGTGATTGTTTGTTTAGTATCATGTTTATTTAGTATTCACACAATGTACTCTGTTCAGTTATGTTGGATTGTTAGCTTTAGGTAAATGTTCCCCCAGCTAATGGTCTGGCCCATATGGCCGTGATTGGTCCAATTACCATTTCCCTATTTAAGGGCCTTTTCATTTGGTGTTTGGGGCGGAAGGTGGTGCTGGCTTGACGTGAGGCCGGTACGAAAGGTTATGATATCCTATGTTATGTATCTTAGTTTTGTTTGCTGACCGATGCAGTCATTTCCTTTTCGTTTGGAACGTTGCTATATTTTTGTGTGAATGTTTTGGAGACATTAAAACTTCACTTTTTTCTTAGTCCTCTGTCCGTTGCCCTCATTTTTGCCCACACTCGGAATTCCCAGTTGGCCGTATCCCAGATACGTGGGGCGACCACGCCGGTCCCTCACACAGTTGCTGAAGCTGAGACAACCTTCTTGCTGAAAATGTTATATCGCATTGCTGCAAGGGAATCTGTGCACTTTCCACCAAAGAGGACAGCCATTACTTGACACCCAAGGTCATCGATCACCTCTGTGGTCTGGTTTGGGACAATGAATGCATTGGCACAAGATCGAAGGACAGTATCCCCTTTTACAAGCTTCTGGAAAGCAGTCTTTTTGCCAACCCCGAAGATCCGAGAAGTTTGGTCACAGCCAGTGAGAGCATGGATGAACATCAACTGAGAACACACATCATGTCCAAGTACTTTTTTTTTTTTTTTTTTTTTTTTTACTTGGTCTTTATTGGAAGTAAGACATACAGTAACAGAAATAAAGTACAGACATACATTGGAAAATAGGTTAACAGGACTATATTAATGAAAAGAAAAGAAATAATAAAATAAATTAAAATAAATACAAGGGTGGCCTTTTAACAGGAGGAGACTTTACAGGAGCCACATATGGCTATATGAGTCCTTTAATATATAATATAATTCTTGATATTCTATAATAATTATAATTTATTTTATTATCTAGACATGTCTTCATACAGTATGTTTAATTTCGTATCCATTTTACCCAGTTCCTAGCATATAACTCTTCTTTCAATTTCAGTTCATACGTTAACCATTCCATCCCCTGGATTTCCTCGATTATAGATAGCCATTGCTTACATTGTGGCATGTCTGCTTTCAGCCAATTTTTAGTGATTGTCTTCCTGCTCGCTGTAAGAAGAATTTTCACCAGATATAGATCATCTCTAGCTACACACTCTACTAAATGTCCGAGGTATAGGACTGTACATGTAAAGGGAATTGGATATCCCAGGGTCTGGCATACAACTTTATGTACCTCTTTCCAAAAAGGTTCTATTTTCTTGCAGCTCCAAAAAATATGCGTATGATTTGGTGACATCTCACCACATTGTCTCCAGCATGCTTGTGGAGTTGATAACTGTTTACTTGTTATTAATGGAGTGATAAAGTAACGGATCAGATTTTTTCAGGCAAACTCTCTCCACTTATGTGATTGTGTGGTGGTCTGGTGACATTGCCACATTTCATACCAAATCTCAGTAGAGATTTCCTCATCTAGCTCTTTCTCCCATTTGGCTTTTATATATAATGTTGAGTGTTGTTTGGATTCCATTAAACAAGTATAAAGAATTGAAATTGCCTTAGGTATTTCTCTACAGTATGACGCCACAAGAATCTTGATCAGGGGATGAATCTCCACATCCTTCTTTCTTATTTTTTTTTCATAGTAGTCCCTCATCTGTAGATACCTGAACAGATCTGCGTTCCTTACACCAAATCTATCTTTCATTTCTTGGAAACTCAGCATTACACCTTCCTTGATAATGGTACACATTGCCGTAATGCCAAAATGTACCCATCCTCTATAGGTCATGTCCATCTTCCCTGGAATAAATTCTCTGTCAAATGCAACCCATTTTAGAAGACTAAGGCCGAATCTCGATTCTTCCCCTTGCCCCTTTTGCTTTTGCTTTGTCTTTGTCTTAACCCTAGCACTTGCAAGTGTAAGGGCCAAGGGCTGAGATCTTTCCCCTATGAAATGAGACGCCACTCGGTTTCGGGTACGTCATCATTCATCGTCGCCAGCTGGCTGCCCCGTCACCAGAGCGCCGAAACGCCAATAAAAGCCAGAGAAGAAGAGCGATATATATATATATCTTAGATGCTGCCGCCATCGTTGAAGAGTTGAGGGTATGTGTAGCATAGTGGTGAAACGGATCAGTGTGTCCACGGTTCGGTTCAGATAACCGTTTTGGGCCTCGGTTTCGGATACGGTTCGGATTAGGATCATGTCCGTGATAGTAAAAAGGCGGACTTTTTTTTGACGGAGGGTTTGGGGGAGAAACACAAAAATGAATGAGACCCACAGTCTATTTGCAATGTGTTAATTGACTGCAATCAGACAACTTGCAAGGCTTTTTTGTGCAATAAATGTTCCCCTAAATGCATTTGAAAACATGGTGCACTGAGTGTAACAAGGGTTAACGGCCGACTAGGCTTAGAACTCTGGCGACGAGCGCAACGAAGTTTAAAGCCCAGTTTGTTTTGAACGCTGACGGGCTGAAGGGAGGGGCGGGAAAAGTCTCATTGGCTCGGGCAGCACGGAAGAGAATGCATTCCGCTGGGTCCTAAACACCCTTTGTATCGGACGTAGGCTACAGTAGGCAAAATACGCTACATAAGGCAATGCCTTCATGAAACCGAAATCCGCGGATCTCCAGAATGCTCCGAACTGTGGTAAACGAACCGAACGGATTTGGATACAATTCGAATCCGCTGCAGGCCATCTAGCTGGCAAGCTACCATATAAGCCAATGGAGTGGTGGTATACGCGCTAATTGTATCCTAAAACTACCGTTTGAAAGCTTCAGTTAAGACCTACAATACTATGCATCGTTCGTGTAGCACATTTCAGATCAAACCGAGTCATTATAAACATATAAAAAGTTGTGTAGATAGCTGTAAAATATTCCTCGCTTCAAGCAGCCATGTTTTTTTGAAAATTCCCGGTTTCGCTATGTGCTCTGGGATAGCCCTTGGAGGAGCAAGTGAGCTCTCAAATCATCTTAAAAATAAGGGGTACATAGCACTCAATCTTATCCCTTAATCTTGATCAAATTGGGTATTGAGACACCACTAGCTCTCACATGAACGCGCAACTTCAAGGGTAAGGGGGAAGATAAGGGGTAAGGGGAAGTATTGAGATTGGGCCTAAGTTCCCTACCTATTTTCAACTGCTTAGAAACTGAGTGCCATGTATCTAGCGTAAAATATGTTACTGGATCAATCTGCTCCTTGAGCTGTAGAGGGGTTTGCCTTTCACCCATGTATGTTTGGATTGGGTAAGTATGAGTGCTTATCTCTATATCTTTCCAGCGGGTTATAGTGGTATTATTACCCCAACATAGGAGTGGGCGGATTTGTGCTGCATAGAAGTATCCCCTCAAATTTGGAAGTGCCATACCTCCTTTATCCTTAGGTAGTTGGAGAGTTGTAAAGCGTACTCTAGGTCGTCTTCCTTCCCATACAAATCTGGATATCAATTTGTCCCATTTTCTGAACTGTGCTTGGGGCACCTCCACTGGGAGAGATTGAAACAGGTATAATAACCTGGGTTGTAAGTTCATTTTGACAGCATTTATTCTGTCTGTGAGATCCATGGGATAAGTAGACCACCTTTCTATATCAGTTTTTATCAAATTGTTTACTTCCTCATAATTACTATTATATAGTTCTGAGAGGTCTTTGGTTATGTTAACTCCCAAATATTTAAGTGATTTTGCTTCCCATCTCAATCTGTACTTTTTTAGCTTATGTGTTGGTGTGGTATGGACAATTAGTGTCTGTGTCTTTGTTACATTTAACTTATACCCAGAGTAGCAGCTGAACTTTTCTAGAGTCTGCATTAATCTATCAAAAGAGTTCACTGGGTCCTTCAAATAAATCATCACATCATCTGCAAAAAGGCTTATAATATGTTTTTCGTTGTGTATCTGTACTCCACCTAATAAGGAATCTTGTCTGATCATTTGAGCTAAAGGTTCAATGTATATGGCAAATAAGATGGGACTTAAGCAGCATCCTTGTCTAGTACCTCTTTCTAAAGTGAAATTATCTGAAAGGGAGCCATTTACTTTTACTCTCGCAGTTGGGTTGTTATAAATAGCTTCAATGCACTGTATTGTCTTTTGTTTGAAACCAAATTTTTCCAGTGTCATGTATAGGTAACCCCAGTTAACCATATCGAATGCTTTTTCCGCATCTAGACTAATTAGTGCTGTTGGTATTTTGTGTTTTTGGATTTTATTTATAATAAGCAGGGTTCTTCTAATATTGTCTTGAGTCTGACGTCCTCTAACAAAACCTGTTTGATCTTCATCTATAATATCCGGTAGTATTGTTTGTAATCTGTTTGCTAAGATGGAAGTATATATTTTATAGTCAACATTTAAGATTGATATAGGCCTATAATTTTTACATAATTCCCTATTCTTTTGTGTTTTGGGGAGTACAGTGATTATAGCTTCCTTCCATGACGGGGGGATGCGGTTTTCTTTCAAAATCCAGTTGAAGGTAGTGAGAAGAGTTGGAGTGAGCTCCTCCTTGAATTTCTTATACCACTCCGGCGAAAATCCATCGCTACCTGGGCTCTTCGATGTTTTTAATTTTCCTATTGCTTTATCAATTTCTTCTGTAGTTATGGGTGATGTTATTTGTTTATTTTGTATGTCTCCTATGGCGGGTAAATCCAGTGTGTCAAAAAATGATTTAGTCTCTCCTCTATTTATAACTGATGTTTGAGTATAGAGTTCCTTATAATAATTTCTGAATATACTTTCAATTCCCTTTGGATCATACGTAAGCAGGTTTGATTTGGGGTCTTGCATTTTATGGACAGCCCTTTCTTCTTGCTGTTTACGCAGTTTCCGTGCCAACAGTTTGGAAGCTTTTGGGCCTACTTCATAGTACGTTTGTTTGAGGTATCTTGTTTTCATTTCAACTTCCTGCTGCAGCATTACATTTATTTTATGATGTATCTCTTTTAATTGTTGTTTTGTATTATCTTCTGGACTTTCTTTATGTCTATGTTCTGTCATCTTAAGTTCAGTTTGAAGGGACTGATAGCGTGCAATATTTGTCTTTTTGAGGCCACTGGTAATTGCTATCAGTTTGCCGCGCATGACAGCCTTTAAGGCATCCCACAAAAAGATTGGCGCTGTTTCACCATTATCGTTGTCTTTCAGGTAGTTCTGAATTCCTGTTTTGATTTGGTCTGTTACTGATTCATTATTCAACAGACCTACATTTAGCCTCCATAGTGTATCTCTCTTTCTGCCCTTTAAGTAAACAGTTAGATATATAGCGCTGTGATCAGATACATCAGTCACACCTATTTGACATTCTTTGACTTTATGTCTGTCTTCTTTTTGCATAAAAAAATAATCTATTCTTGAGTGTACTGAGTGTGTTCCTGAATAGTGACTGTAGTCTCTTTTAAGAGGGTCCCTCCATACATCAAAATAGCCCATTTCCTCCAATGTTTTGTTTACCAGTCTTGACATTCATCTTACCTCTATTCTTACTAGTTGTATCTAGATTATGGTCCAGCACTACATTGAAATCCCCCCCGCAGATGCACATGCCCTCCACTTGTACTGCAATAACATCAAAAAGGGATTTCAAAAAGTTTTTATCACTTTCCGGCGGTGCATAAACATTTACCAGAGTGACCATGTTCTGATCAATTGTCCCTTTAATTATTATATACCGACCCTCTTTATCTTTTATTTCCTTTAGGCATTCAAAGTTGGTTGAATTTGATATGAGAATTGCTACCCCTCTTTGACGTGTATTTGTGTGTGAGCTATAGAAGGATTTTCTGAATCCAAACCTTTTTAGTTTCTCATGTTCAGTTTGTGAAAGGTGTGTCTCTTGCAGAAAACAAATCTGTGCCTTATCTTTTTTTACTTATTACTTTTGCTCTTTTAACTGGGTTTCCTAAACCATTTACATTTAAAGACATAACCTTAATTTCTTTATATGTCATTGTTATTATTAATCCAAATTTTAACTTCACTTCCTCTTAGGCCCACATTTAAACAGACATTAACAATACACAGCAAAGAACTATTTAACAAACAAAAAAAAATACTTTCCATTGAAAGACATAAAGTTGACTTCCAAGAGATGTCAACTTCCCTTATTATACATTGACATCCCTTTTGTTTTGGGGGAGATGGCCTTTCGCAGAGAAAGGGCACCCGCCTAGCAGCGTGAGTCCACCCATTTAGAGTTGCTCTACCCGTACTAGTTGTGGATATGGTATAGGCTACCCTTCCAGCCAACATTCCGTCAATACTAAAAAAAATAAACCCTTGATATTCTTCATCTTAATAACAATTATCATTTAACGTATTAATCCTTTAACATTGTCATTGGCCAAGTCATTAACGTGTGAGTCTCTTTCTACAGTTCCTTATCTAATCATATCACTATAAACCAAACGTATCCTTGCCTAGTCGTTTTCTCCTTGACGCCTCTCGTTGGAGTCGTGTTGAAATTCTCGCAGCCTCTGTCTGGTCCGTTTTCTTGTTTCTGCGATTCCCTCCCGTCCAACGCGTTGCCAGGCAGAAGCTTTGGATGACAGGAGCCTTTCGAGTTGAGGAGGACCGTTCTGAAATGCTGGACTTTCCACTTCAATTCCCCTCTTTCGTAGGTCGTCGGTAGCCTCATCTGCTGTATTGTATGTTTTCTGACCGTTGGCCCAGTGAATACGCATTTTGGTAAACGGTGTCTGGAAGCGAATGCCCTGAATTTTCAAAACCTTCTTCACGTTTGTGTATGCTTTGCGCTTTTGCAACACTCCCGCACTGTAGTCATGGTCGAAATAAATGCGATTGGCTCCCAATGTGATGTTTTTCTTCTTCCATGCTTTGCTCAGAACAAGTTCTTTCTCTGTATATTGAAGAAAGTTTACCACCAAAGACCGTGGAGGCTCCTCTGCTTTCGGTTTCTTAGTTAGCGCTCTATGCGCACGTTGAATCTGGAGGTCTCTATCAATCGATAATTCAGCGCGGAGCCACTCTTCCACAAACGACAGCACCGATGTTGTCTCTGTGTCTTCTGGTATGCCGTAGATCCTCAGATTAGATTAGACCTCGATTCTAAATCATCCAGTTTGTCCTTCATCCTGTTCCATTCATGGAGTAACTCCTGTAGCACTTCGTTTGCCTCTGTGCTCCATGCCTCCACTTCTTCAGTGCGTGTCTGAACAGCATCTATCTTTTCATTTTGTTCTTGCGAGTCTTTACTTATTATCGTCAGTTTCTTTTCCATATCTTCCTTGAACTGTGACAATTCGCTTCTCATATGACTTGTAATTTCTTCTTTAAACGTTTTTAAGTCTGCCTTCAGCTCCTTCTGCATTGTAGCAATCTGTTGGCTAATGCCGTCCAAGCCAATCTGAAGTGAGTTGGTTGGATCCTGGTTGCTATCTTCGGCTAGTGTGCTAGAGTTAGACTTGACTTTAATATCGTCTTTCCTTGACTTTTCCATGGTCTTCTTGGTTTTGGGCTTCGTACTTGTATTCATTATCCGCTCCTATTTTAATTTAGTTCTGTTCTATAACTATTTTTCGAGTTTTGGCGGAGTTTCAAATGTTGGCTAGAAGGAGCTCACTGGTTACACAGCCATGCTCGAGGCAGCCATTACCGGAAGTCCCAAGTACTTATTTTAAATGGTTTACGGCATACACTTGACTTGTCTGATCTGAAATAAACGCCCTTACTATCTCTCTGTGCATAGTGAAGTAGTAAGACAAGGAGATCTGTATCTTCTCCAATCAGCGTAGTGGTGTGAAGAAGAGATGATTCCACTACGATGTCGACATCAGCATCTCCAATTGAATTGACCACAGTGCAACCTCTTTCTTTCAGTTCATCGCTTATCATTTGGATCAGCCTCTGTTTATTCAGATCTCTTGACAGGTACTCCTCCTTCTTACCTGAGAACTCTGTCTCAGCAGTGAAGTTGACAATGGGATGAATATTGTTTCCTCTTCTTTGATGTGTGCAGTCTTTAATGGATGGCCCATCCCCATAGCCATCGAACACAATGGTGGTAGCCGAGCCATAATGTTGGATGGTGAAGTCGGCATATGACTGCGCAATTTTACCGTAGCTTTGTCCGTGCTTCCATGGTATTCGGTGAACGAGTGAACCTCCATCAAGAACATAATGATCTGTTTCTGGTACAGTATCTAGGATTGCATCACTTGCATGATCACAGATTGCGTGTGCAAGTTGTGGTTTATCAGCCTTGCGGAAGACGTTTCCAGCTTCAAAGAGGGCAGGAGGGAAAGGACTGAGTTCGTAACACATAACCTCCTCAAATGATAGCTCTCCAGTTTGGGAGACAATCAGGAAACGTTGAAAAAGAAGTGCAGAATCAATTGTTCGATCAGGAGCAACCTTGATAGACGATTTTTGTCCAAGGGTTATGGCTTTATCCTTTCTACTAAATGAGAATGTGAATGCAGGCTGTCCAATCATTTTGTGCATGATATTGCGTCCAACAGAGTCATAATCATGCACGTTCACTCCGTCCTCAGCAACAACACCTGTAACAACATTCCTTAAAGAAGAGTCTGGAGAGAAAGGTGACCATATAGCAAGTTTTGAAGTAATCTTCTTCAGGTCAGCAGCATCCCTTTTCATCCTTGCCTCTGTTGAGTCCTTGTGCTGTTCTGATGTTGTGTATGTCTGGTTTGTGAACTCCTGCATTGCGGTGTTGTACTCTGATGTTATGCACTTTGACATGGTCCAAAGGGCTCTCTGATTGTCAGTCATTCTACTTTCATGCGTCATGCCACCGGTAGTCTTCAATGACCTCATCAATGTCGTCTTGTTGACAAGATCTGAGCTGAGGCCTGCCCATGCTGCGACAGATAACATGCAAACCCATTTTGAATTTTCTGAACACATCTGGGTGGTTGAAGCTGACTCATCTCTTGGACATAAAAGTGTACCGATTTCAAGTACTTGTAATGCCCAGCCGCAGCGAGAATCGGCATGCAGTCAGAAACAGCGCGTAGGTGCAAAAGCCAAGAACCTGTGCGATCTGCCGTTATCAGTGACCTAGCAACTTCTAACATGTTTTGGTAATTTAGCCACAACTGACTTGTCTTGGATCGAGCACACAGTTCCATCTTCCTTTTTCCCAGCTCTTCATTTATTCTAATGAGGGTCTCTGATATAAACACTGTTTATGTTGGCATTTCACCCTTAACTAGTGAGAATCAGAATCAGTTGAAATATTATTTTATAACATTTTGCATTGGAGATATAGCCATGCTAAGATCCCGGCCGCCATTTCGGACGCCATTATGAAAATGAAGCCTTTCTGGGAGGTATATTTTCCTAGATTGTTAGTATGTTCATAAGCATATTTGCAGGTACCAGAATCAAGTGAAAAATCATTCGAATAATCTTTTT
This sequence comes from Gadus macrocephalus, assembly GCF_031168955.1. Taxonomy (NCBI): domain Eukaryota; kingdom Metazoa; phylum Chordata; class Actinopteri; order Gadiformes; family Gadidae; genus Gadus; species Gadus macrocephalus. The sequence goes on from NC_082389.1 coordinate 19,443,346, forward strand.
CTATTGAGATATATAGCCATTTTATGCTTGGCCGGCCACCATTTTGGACGCCATCTTGAAAATGAAGCCTTTCCAGAAGGTGTATTTTCCTTGATTTTTAGTATGTTTGTAAGCATATCCAGAGGTACCAGAATCAGTTGAAAATTCCTTTGCAACATTTTTTCAATTTGAGATATAGCCATTTCAAGCTCCCCGCCGCCATTTCTGCCGCCATCTTGGAAATGAGGGCTTTCTGGGAGGTATATTTTGGTATACTTTTAGTATGCTATTCAGCACACCAAATACTACGAGAATCCATTGAAAAACCTTTTGTATAAATTTTTTTGGGGTTAAGCCCTTTTTTTTCCATAGATTGACTCACCTACTATATTAAAGCATCCATAAAATAGCATGGCATGGGATCTTTAAAGTAAATTTCAGTACCTTTTGACTGACAAAATGTCTATGCACTTGCAATAAAATAATGCGGGCAGACAGATTACTTTACTCTAGGGCTTAACATAACTGACCACAAACAAGCTTCCCGTGTGTGTGTGTGTGTGTGTGTGTGTGTGTGTGTGTGTGTGTGTGTGTGTGTGTGTGTGTGTGTGTGTGTGTGTGTGTGTGTGTGTGTGTGTGTGCGCGCGCGCGCGCTCTCTGGTGTCAACCAAAAACGGAGAGAGCAGGGGGAAACACAACAAACTATGAACGTAAAATGTATCTAGAACGTTTCCTGATTACGTCAGGTCAGGCCCCAAGAACAAGAGAAATTCAAGAAATGGATCAAACCTTGGCTCAAAGTAACAGCTTGGTTTTTAAGCTCCTGACACGCTGCGAGCAATTGGCAGACATCTCCATGAAAATGTGTTGAATAGTTTCAAATGTGTATTTGAGTTATTTTGGGTACTCCATGTTTAATGCGTACATCAGCCCAAAAAGATACGCAACCGCTGTTGGGAGGTCTGGAAGATCTGCGAGGACAATGGACTCCTCCAACATGACGGCAATGTTGATGACAGTGGGCTGTGCGTTAGGTGCGTCATCATCCTCAAGCACAGCAAGGACACCCATCTGCATTCCTTTCGTCTGCTTGTCATCTGAATTGGTTTCCTGGAAAGAATAATAAAAATGAAATACTGCCATGTAGCAAACAGGCTAATAAAATACAGTCTGAAGACAATTTGTGCACAATATTCTTTGCTAGCCCATTTAATATATATATATATATATATATATACACACACAAATACACAGGTATATTGTTGATGATAGGGGTGTATTGATTGATGGACTATAAACTCTGTGATCACAGTATAAGGTGGACAATGACTATACAGTATTGAATGTTTGAAAAGGACATTCAGAACATGATGCTGTTGGAGATTATGGCTCAATGTTTATATTATATGTTAAATATATATAATTTAATATAAGGGTTATTAAATGGTTCCTATAGTACCGAGTTCACAATTTGTTAATGCAGTGTTATTTTGAATACACTTTGGCCTGCATGTTGACCTGGTAACGATAGTAAAAAGACAGAGTTGCTCTTTTTGGAGGTAGGTAAACCCTATTCCAGAGATATGAGGTGGGGAAACTGCCTTTGGCCTCCACCACAGCCCTGTTGCTGACAACCAGGCTCAATCTTAAAGCAAACAGAGACCATTGCCATAGAAGACTTTACTGACAGTTTGCGGTACCAACCTTGCATGTCTGGAAAAGCTCCTTTGAATTTTCACGAAGAAATATTGGAAGACCTTCCAGAGCCGCTTGTCTTCGATGAAGTGTCATATCAGATGTCTAGAATACAAAAAGGAAAAAATCTAACTGAAATCAAGTGATCAAAAGATACTTTCAGCATGTTTTAGGTTAGTCTGCAGTCAGTGGTTAGTTATCGTGCCTATTTGGAAACAAAACAATTATGCAGGTTCAGCAGATATTTCTTTCAATCCGAAAGTAAATATTCACTGCAACAACAAATCTACATGTTTATCAAGTTTTCCCAAGAGGTCTTCCAGCTCTTGACCGAAGGCGCCCTTCCTAGCACGGTACAATTTCAGTAGTTGAGGGGAATACCTCTCGAGGGCAGCTCTGAAGGTCCCCAACAGGTCCTTCGTTGTGACACGTAGGAACTCATGACAAATCTGAATAACACAAATACAAAACAAAAAAACAGAAGCCTGAAAACGTGTAATATTTGTGCTTTCAATCGTTTGAACATTGCTATTATATGACACATACGCAAAGCACTTCCTGATAGATACAAGTCCATTAATGTCTATCAATCTATTTGCATGACATCATTCCTGTTTAAAATGAGCCCGCAACTACATTTCATAAAGAAAGAAATTTCTTGCCTGTTCTTTAAGAAATAGACCTGGCCATCTCTCCAGAACTTCTGCAACCATGGGCTCCATCTCCACGATCTCCTTCCTCCTAAGGGAGAATGTGAGGTCCATCTTCTCTCTGATGAAATCCATGTCCATGTTTTTCTTTTTCATGGCATCTACCAGGATACATCTAATGTCTTCCAGGGCATCATCGTCGTAGCTTTCGGGATGATCTGGCACATGGTTGACCTCACCTCGCTTTGGTTTTTTCAAAGAGTACCTTCCCTCCACATCACCATCCTCCTCCCTTCCTCTTTTCTTGTTGACACTAACCTCATTACATCCAGCCTGACGTAATTTAGATCTATAGTTTCCAAGCTTGAACTTCATGCTGGTTGTCCAGCCAGCATATCCAGTGCCGGCACCAGGTTCCTTGAGGCATGGATGTTGTTTGACAAGCTCAGAGGCAACAGAATCAAATTCATACTTATCGAGGTAGGCTTTGAAAGCAAATATAGCTTGTGCCAATTTGTCCAGAATCTCCATTTTCACATCTCTGGTTACATGTAATCCATTTACAGTTTTTTCAAACTGGTCATTCCCCTTGCGGAGTTTCAGCTCGACATCGTACGAGACAAGACAAGACAGATTTTGATGTCGATGGGGTCTCGTCATTTCTCCAAACAATATGTAAGACTGCCTTTTCCGAAGGCAACTCTGTGATGTCTACTAAGTTGCAAAGTGCATCGCCAAACTCTGGGTCTTCATACTGTATGCAGAATTCACCCTCAAGTGCAAGTTTCTCCCGTAGTCCGTCATGAAGTTCCTCTAAAGATTCAGGAGCCCTGGTCAGCCGAATCTTCCGTATTAGCTTGGGGTTTATGTGGACTAACAGTAACAAAGCCTGTGAAAACAAAGATAAGAAAAAAATATTGCATAAGCATGTAAACTGCATTGGTACATGACGACGACAGAGTCATTTTAAAACAGCATTGCGAATTCTGTACAACCATTCATAATTATTATGAATGGATGTTGAGTATGTGCAATGAATAAACCACACACTTAAAACATTGCAGTGTAAAGTCAAAATACATACCATTATACTCAATGCAGCAGACACACCTTTGGGGTCACCATCAATTGTCCAGCAACCTGGTATGCAGCCAATTGGTGGTAATCATTCAAAGCTTCTGGGTCCAGAATTTCTGTATCCATGAAACAACTATCAATGAGTTGGTATGACCTGTAATGTTCCAGGAACCAAGACGATAGCTTTGCAGCGACAAAATACACTTTCTCTAAGTCCACCAAAATGTTCAGTATCTTGAAGAACTCTGGTAGGCCACTGCATTGACCAGCAGACAGGATCATGCCTTTTACATATTGTGTTCCGAACAAATGCACATCTTTGGCAAATGACACACTATCTTGACTTGGATACTTCTTTTGAATGACCGTCCTGATTTTTTAATCTAAAGATGATATTTTGACATTGTCCATGCTACCAATGTGCAGTTTTGGTTTGAACCATCGAGGCTGTATCTGGCCATCGAGGAAATATGCCATCATTTGTTGATGTTTAGAAGAGAGTCAGTAGCACATTCTTGAAACAGTGAACATCACGCACCACCTTTTTGAAAAAACTGTGCTTAGATTCAAATATAAGTGTCCACAAGTCCACTAAAGGGCCAAAGCAGCGTGTGAGATGTACATAATGCTTGATAAAGTGATGTTTTGGGCGCAACTTAAAGTCAGGAAAGGTGTCAATGAGCAACTGCCGATGATCAGATATTTTACTCTCCAGGTAACGCAATATTTGCTCTGATAACGTGGTAGACACAACAATTTCGACAATCTCTTTGAGGTCCATCAGAATTTCCCATGATGGTTCCCGTTCTGGTATATTGTTCCCAATCATGAGAGGTAGCAAACGTAAAAGTGCCCAACTTTCGTGTCCATTACCACTGAGTCTCCCAGTTCCAAAGCTAGCCTTTGTAATTTGCTGTGGCTTGTTGACCTTATCAGAACATTTGTATGGGAACAGCTTTATACGGCTATTCAGTCCATCAAATGTAAGGAGATCTGCTAAAAATATATATTTTTTTAAAAATATATAAGAAATAAATATAAAGAAGTTAAATAGTTCGAGTTAAATATTAGAAAAAGATGTTAATTTGGCTGAGGGCTGCCTTCTCCAGTAACTTTGACAGGAAAGATGTGTTACTTATAGGCCTGTAGTTCTTGAAGGCATCATTGTCGCCGGCTTTGTCCTTGATGACTGGCTTGACAGAAGCTTGTTTTAGATTTTCTGGAAACAGGCTGCTACCAAGAGATTTGTTGATCCTCACTCGTAAAATAGGACATAGTTCCGTGTTGCATTTCTTGACAAGCCATGTAGGTATGGGATCCAAGTCACAGCATTTATCGTTCATATCTTTGATGAGTTGACAAACTTGGTCAGAACTGGGACTGTCAAAGGAGTGAAGAGGGTTAGCAACAGGTGCTGGTGGAAGTATAATGTTGTCCTGTACAACATAAGGGCGCTCTAGTTCAATGATATCTCTAATGCTACGTGTTTTGTTGTAGAAGAAATCACCGAAACCGTTTGCCGCTTCAAGGTCGTCTTCGATGTTTGGGAGTATCATATCTTCTTTCCTGCCAGACAATCTGTTAACTATTTTATAGATAGCCTTGTAGTCATTGCCACAGTTTTCTATTTCTCCTTTATAGTAGTTGCTCCTTGTTATTTTCTGCATCCAGTTGTAGCCATTTTTCTCCCTCTTGTAGTTGGCTAAATCTTCTAGAGACCCACTCTTGTTTTTCTTTCTTTCTGCTGCACGTGTCTTCCTCTTCTTATTCCGAAGCTTCTCGTTGTACCATCTTGAATAAGGGCGTTGATGAAAGGATTTGGTGGCAGGAGGGCAGTGCTTGTCAATGAACAGCTTAAGATTATCATTGTAACACTCAACAAGATCCTTAAGATCCATTCTTGACAGCAAATCTTCATTACAGAGACAGGAGTCAGTAACATCATTCTTGAAGGCATCAAGATCTAATTCCTTATAGTTTCGAGCAGAAATTACCATCTTTGACACTTTGGACGCTGCACTTGTTGTATCTGGAAGAAGACTGGTTTGTGATCAGAACCAAGTTGATCATGATACACTCCCACGTTGCGAGGTAGATCTTTGTCGGTAGTGATGAGTAGATCGATGAGTCCTCCTTCTTGATGGGTGGCTTCAGTGACATGCTGTGTTAGATCGAACTGTAGACTATCTATCATCAGCTAGTTCCATGTGGATATTCAAATCACCAGTTAGGACAGTTTCTCCTCGGTGCAACGCAACACGTTGTTCCAAGAAACACTCAAATTCATCAAGGAAGTGGTTGATGGTGAATTTATGTTTTTGGGAGTACGGTGGTCGATAGATGTTAAAGAACTGAGTTGTTGCTCCGCTTCTCTTAAGATCAATACAGATGTATTCAAATGTCTTGTACATTTTCTTGTTCTGTGATTGTCTTATATTCAATCCAGGTTTGAATATTGCCGCAACGCCTCCACCATTGTCCCTCAGTACACGATTGACATTTATCATTTCCAGATCATGGTCTTCAATTTCACACTTGATCGCGCTGTCACCCTTGTTTAGCCATGTCTCTTGCAACAAAACAATGTCAATATGAGAGTCAAGGAGAAGAGATGTTACATCTTGAATCTTGTTCCGCATAGAACGACAGTTGAATTACATGATATTCAGATGGTTTATCGCTGCCTTCTTGTTGACATGGTCCTTTGATAGATGAAGTTTTTTGGGTCTAGTCCAGCTGTTCGTGCTACCACTGACTGGGTTTCTCGTTGATGGATGGGACAGTCAGGACTTGTAGAGGTGTGACCTGCTGCAGTTTTCTTTAACCTGTTGTTTGTGCTGTTGAGACAGTTGGAGCAGTTGTGCTTCTGTGGGTCGCGCTTGACAGAACAGTTCTTTGATTCATGTTCTTTGGCACAGTAGAGGCAAACAGTCTTTTCTTGCCCGTGAAACTGGCAGAATTGGGAACCCCTCTTGTGGCCGAACTTCTGGCATGCAAAACATTTGGTTAGGTGGATCTGGTCTATGGCATGTACTGCACTCATGTCAAGGAAGACTTTTCGCTTGTTTTTGATGATGTGGTTCCTGATTCTCGGGTCCACCTTGATGACTGCAGAGCCTAACCCAGCAAGCTCTTCTTTGATGAAAATAACTTCCACTGTCATATTTTCGTTACGAACCATATTCGAGATCTGTGGGTTTTTTGCTAGCAAAGCTTTGTGAAGCTTAGCTCTGGCTGCATCTTTGTCGTCTTTGCTTTCTCCGCATCTGTATTTTGCATAATCGAGATCAAGTAGCTTTAGTTTTGGGGCTATTTTAGCTGGGACTTTGGCATCGGTGCTGGTTTCAAGGGCGTTATTTTCCATTATCCCTTTGGCTTTCATCATCGATTCCTCGTTGCTAAAGGCCATATGGAATCCTTTTCCGTCTCTCGTTATGCTGGATTTAGCAATGGGGATGTCCTTCAGTTGTGGGCTCACCTCTTCTACGATGTTTGCCCAGGTCTTACCATCCTCAGTACCTGCTGGATGGGTCACAAGCATCGAGTAACGGGTTTGGGGTTCTTCAACTTGAGGTGTTCCTGGATCTGTTGGTGCTAAGTTTGTTGGGAGATTAGCAAAAGCGGTTTGGATTTCTGATTCAAACTTTTTTTCAAGTTGATTGATCTTGGCATCAAACATTTGTGTTATTGTAGTAGTTAGCTTTGAATCAAATGTGGCACTCACTCTGCTGTTGAGCTTACCGACCAGGCTGTCGTGAGACCGGTCTGCTTCCTTGATGTAGTGGACAAGTAGCTCACACAGCGTGCCTTTGACGAGCAGTGAGAAATCCATTTCTGCAAGCTTGGTGAGGTTAGTATTGTTGATAACATCCTGAACCGATGTTCCCGCTTTCAATTGAACCATTTCGAACTGCTTTCAGAACACCTTCAAAAAAGTCGTGCAAAATATCTGGGGGGAACCCAGTGACTGGATGAAAGTATGACAAGTTGCTCAATACACAGGCTGATTTAACACCATTTACACTTTGTTTGTCACTAGACTTGAGCTCTTCAACAAATGTGTCATGCTGCCTCACAGTTCTTAATGGAAAATCCCTTGGCTCAACATTCGCAATTTGATTTCGGCTAATACAACAAAATCTGCAGAATATTTCTACATTGAAAGATTCATGAAAACCTGATAAGCTATGAGCACCAAGATTATCAGCACATACACAGAATATTGTTCCCCTTACAAACTTATCTAAAACCTCTACAAAAAACCCATCTCTTTCAAGAGATTCAACGTCCTTCATCAATGGATAAAGAAATGATTCATACCCAAACTGTTTAACATCATTACTCTTTCCAAGACAAGCCAGCTGAATTAAGGGGAGCGTAGAACGAAACTTGCCTGGTAAATTGAGCAAAACCCAATAGACAGCACCGATCTTATGGATTTTTCTAGATGTCCCCAAAGGATTACATATTTCTAAGTCATCTATGTAGAGTCCTATAGAAATGCTTGCTTCTTGCTCCCCCAGAAGATGATTTTCTTTGAAGTACTGGCCGTCTAGAAATGACCTGAATTGACCTGGGGTTTCTTCTTGATAAAATACCAACTTATCTAAAACATCTGCCTGTCTCAACAACTTCTCAAGAACACTAATGATCGAAACATAAACAAATGAGTTTTTATGGGTTCTTCTATATGTATATTCGGTTGGCTCAATTAAAGAAAAGTGCTCCTTAAAATAAAGATTTCTCCTATGATCAGTGGACAATACACCTTTTCCTTCGGTACTTAAAATTAATGGATTTGTTTTGAATACTGCATCATTAATCTCTTGTACAACGCGGGCATCTACTTCAATACCATGTTCAGTAAGCACCTCTTTGATTCTTCGAAGAGAATGAGATGAAGAAAAATGCAGAATATCATTGAGTTCTTCACCTATTTTCTGTAAAGAACTTTTAGACACATGTAATTGTAGCTTGTGTTTTCTACTTCTGTGTGAACTAAAGGTTTTAAATTTGTTAGTTTTAAACCCACACCCCAAAAAGGGGCAACATACAGTCTCTTGATTTTTTAAATGATGTCCAAGATGAGTGAAAAATGCAGACTCTGTACAGATTTCTCTAAATTCACACAAGTCGCAAAAAAATGTCAATTTCTCTTGTCTTTCGGCCGTTTGGGGATGGGATCTAGTTAGGTGTGACTTTAAGGCACTTGATGTTTTGAAGGTACATACACAGTTACTGTATACATAGGGCAAATGAGCTCTTCTTTTGTGCCTTAGTCAATGGTGCCTCAGCAAACTCTTGACTGGCGCTGGCAAATCCACAGAAGTGTCACTTCATAGAAAAACTGCAATGAGAAGACAATACAAGAGCAACTGAACAGAGTAATAACCCCAGACACAAAACAGTTCAACTTAACGCAACAGCATCACACGGTTCAAATATTGCACTGAAGCCCTCTGAATCCTATTCTAGACCTGCTATATTATACCATTAATGGGGAAATAGTGGTAGCAACTAGGATATAAATAAAACTTCACATGGTGTCTTTTTACAATTTATTCGTTACCAGCATTCGTAGTGTAATAGTCCGCAGTGAAATAGTCCGCCAAAGACGTTGACGTCGCTTAGCAACCGAAGACGCTGGGGTTGACGAGTCACCGGACTACTACCCATGCAAGTGAACGGAGCGTTCCACGTGTTGTTGCAGTATTCTTTGAAGAAAATAGTCCAATCCCGGGTTACTTTTAACTCGCTTTATTTGTTATTAAGTAGGCATGTTTCGGTATGGTAACTATGAAGCTTAAGGGAGGGAATTGTATCTAACGCGTGGAGAGGAAAATACCGTGATCTACTTCAAGCCCCCGGGGGTGGCTCTCTGCCGTCTACCTATTGATCTCTGGCTCTTCCCTTGACGTCCTCCGATAGAGGACGTCAAGTGGGCGTGGCCTATGCAGTGGGCGTGGCCGGGGTGACGTAATGGCTTCGGCTTCTTCACCTATCTAAAGGTGCTGCCTTCTGTGGAGGGAGCAGCCTTCAATAAGGTCTTGCTCCCCTTGTGGCTATGTGAGGGTAATGCAGCTTCTTAAAATACTTAACAGTTTGTTGAAGTGAAGACACGTATACAGCTTCTGCATTATGGCCACATGCTGTATTGAGAAAAGGTTTATAGTGCTGCACGATTCTGTCTCTATCTTTAATGTGCTGTAATATAGAACACTCGTATATCTCCCAAGCCAAAAAAAAAAAAGACTTCTTTCTCAATAACAGATCAGCTGTCAGGGAATGAATCAGACCCTGACGATGTTCCTGCTGCTGCTGCTACTCCTGCCCCTGTCCCTTCCGCTGGCCCTGCCCCAAGACCACCGAGCGGTATGTACAGGACAAAGTTGTATAGCTTTAATTTCAGGAGTTCAACTATTGACACTTCCAACCAACCACACATGCAGGTTAAACAGGTGTATGGATAACGTTTTGGCTTTTCACTTGTGAAGGTAGTATTGCACTAACTTACAAAAGATGGTGTTTTACATTTCATACAGGGATGAAGAGGAAGAGAACCAGTGGGGTACCAGATGGGAACACCCAGATACAGGAGGCCATCCTCCAGGCCCTGCAGAGGGATGGACAGTTGTGTGCAGACGCACAGTTTTTGAACGGCCTACTTCCTTCCCTGAAGAGATTGCCACCAGCCACAAAGGAGTATGTGAAATTCCAAATTCACAAAGTCATATTTGACGCCACCCAATTCACCCTTAATTTGGAACCTGTCTAATTATGCTCCTGCTTATTAGCTAGAGTGGTGGTGACAATCTCTCTAGGGAAAGAACTGGGCTGCTGTGACTAAAAAAGAAGCTGTTTGTTAGTTAGGTAAATCCTTTCTCACAAACGGCTTCTTTTTTACGCAGATGTTAATGTTCTTGTTCTTGTGTTCTGTTTTATATTTATAATATATTGTTCTATGTTGTTTTGTTAGTCGTTTTGTGAATAAAATATTTTTAAGAACTCTTCTCTCAATATATGATTTTAAGATCTAGCATGCACGGACACAAATACACATACATTTTGCTACTTAATATAACAATTTTAATAACAATTTAATAATAATGAAGGAATTGCTGCTTTTGTTTTGTGTGGGTGGCTCTTAAAAGAGCCGTTTTGGGGTTGCTTGTGCACTGCACTAGATGTCGTCCTGCCACGAGACGGTTCCTTCTTCTGAGAAGTAGGAGGTGAAGGTCTCACGGATCCGAATGGCCTCTCTCCCGGCGTTGTTTGCAGCACCTTTCAAAACAAAGTAAGAAAGTGCTTAACATTAACAGATAATCAAAGAAAATAAGAATCATGTGATACAACATATTACAAGATGCAATACAATAAAATAAGATCCAAAACATGTAAAAAACAGATAAAATAATAAAACAAGATAAAATAATTGAATAGTACACCAAATGCCATCAGTTAGGAAAAGCAATAAGATAAAAGTATTAACTCTTGTCTCAATATATGATTTTAAGATCTAGCAAGCACGGACACAAATACTTACATCTAGTGCAGTGCACAAGGTTGCTTGTGCACTGCACTAGATGTCGTCCTGCCACGAGACGGTTCCTTCTTCAGAGAAGTAGGAGGTGAAGGACTCGCGGATCCGAATGACCTCTCTCCCGGCGTTGTTTGCAGCCACTCTCCCCAGCATTGGCAGAGGCTCCACCGCACCACCCGGGATGCACTCCCTCACTGCTGCTGTTGGTGCTGTTCTGCAGAGGAAATTGTGGAGCACACAGGTGGCCTTGATGCATCTCTCTGCCAGCTCAGGATGGACCTCGATGACCCTCCGGTAGATCCACCACTGAGAGGAGAGGATGCCAAATGCGTCCTCCACCACCAACCGAGCCCGGGACAGACGGTAGTTAAAGACGCACCGCTCTGGTGGGAGGACGCGTCCGGGGAATGGTCTCATGAGGTTGGTCCGTAGCGGAAAGGCCTCGGCCGCTACAAACACATGAGGCAGGGGTCCTCTGTGCTCAGCCCCCGGCAGTGCTCTGTAAGCAGGGAGCTTGAGATTGCCAGCGTGGAGGGCCTGACCAAACGCAGAGTTGGCCAGAATTCCTCCATCACTGGTTCTCCCGTAGCCCCCCACATCGATGACCCGGAAGCAGTAGTCTGCGTCTACAACTGCCAAGAGAATGATGGAAAACGTTCCCTCGTAGTTGAAGAACTGCGAGCCGGAGTTCGCAGGGGCCTTCAGAACTACATGCTTCCCATCGATGGCACCACAGCAGAGAGGGAAGTTCCACCGCTCTGCAACCACTCTCCACTCCTCGGCAGTGGGCACAGCCATGCACTCCTCGACCAGGCAGTCCCAAATAGCCGTGACCACATCCGAAATGACGGAAGCCACGGTGGAGGCCCCGACCTGAAAGCTGTTGGCGATCGTTCGAAACGAATCACCACTAGCCAGGAATCTGCAACACAATAATAATTTATTGTAGCCTTACTGAGAATTTCAGTTGTATACCCAATCTGTAGGCCAATTATCTCACTGCACAGGTAAATGTCTTGACTAGTGTTTACAGTGGATTTGCATCAGCTTATTTTACTTACAAAAGCATGACAAGGAGGTCTATGTGGAATTTACTCACATAGTATAATATTCAATTTTCAATTCAATTCAATTTTATTTGTGTAGCCCTTAATCACCATTACAGTATCAAAGGGCTTAACAGGCCAAATATTTGTGACACCCCCCTTTACCCATGCCCCCACACGGGCAAGAAAAAACTCCCTTGAATCAGCAAGGAAGAAATCTTGAGAAGAAACGCAGTGTAGGGGATCCCTTCTTCCAGGGATGGTCAGGAGTGCAATGGGTGCCACAATTGACATACAGGTAAATACATGTACATCATATTAAAATGGTGATGGGATTTCTGGCCGGTTATCCATGAGGAGAGTCCAGGCATCCAGTCCAGTACCCGCAACACGCTAGAACAGACAGAATAGTGAATTAGAACGGAAAAGTACATAGTGGGAATGTATAATGTAATAAGAAAAGCACAAGCAAACAGAGTAGTCTTCACTTCGCATCTGTTGTTTTCACACTCCAAATGCAAGATTGTAGAGGTGCGTTTTGAGCTTTCCTTTGAATAGCTCCACAGAGTCAGCTTCCCTGATCGCTGATGGCAGCCTATTCCATAGGAAGGGGGCTCGATAGGCAAACGCTCTCGGTCCAGCCGATTTCTTTTTAACCTTCGGCAGTGAAAGAAGGCCGGCTCCCGAAGACCGGAGGGACCGAGAAGGACTATAAGGAATGATCAGGTCCTTCAGGTACGATGGAGATAATCCATGCAAGGCTTTATAGGTTAGCAATAGCACCTTAAAGTCTGATCTGAAAGTTATTGGTAGCCAGTGTAGAGAGGCGAGAATAGGTGTAATATGATCAAACTTTCTCGTTCTGGTCAGCAGTCTAGCTGCCGCATTATGTACCAGCTGTAGACTTTTTGTGGTAGAGTTCGGTAATCCCGAGAACAGTGCATTGCAATAGTCCAGTCTTGACGAAACAAATGCATGAATCAGTGTCTCTGCATCCACTGCAGATAAAATTGGTCTGATTCTTGCAATGTTTCTCAGATGGAAAAAGGCAATTCTAGTTATACTTCTTATATGTTGGTCAAAGCATAATTGAGGGTCAAACAGGACACCAAGATTTTTGACGGATGCACTCTATGGGATGGCGAAGCCATCCAACCACAGAGAGACATCCTCAAACTCTTCCCGGTCCCGCTTCGAGCCGATAATCATCAGCTCTGTCTTCCCAGTATTAAGCTGTAGGAAGTTTTGTGACATCCAGCCCTTCACAGTAGCCAGACAGGACTCAACCCTTTGAATCTGGGCCGAGTCCCCGGAATCTACAGGAATGTAGAGCTGGGTGTCATCCGCATAGCAATGGAAACTAATTCCGAAGCTGCGGATAACGTCGCCCAGGGGAAGCATATAAATTGCAAAAAGTAATGGACCAAGAACCGACCCTTGTGGCACGCCAAAGCGCAATTTACAGTGCTTTGATTCTGCACCCTCATGAAGCACAAATTGGGTTCTATCTGTGAGGTACGATTCAAGCCAACCAAGAGCCGTACCCCCGAAACCAACATAGTGTTCAAGACGGTGAAGAAGAGTGCTGTGGTCGATCGTATCAAACGCAGCGCTCAGATCCAACAGCACAAGCATTGTGCTTGTATTTTTATCCAAAGCTAAAAGGATGTCATTTACAACTCTTGTAATAGCAGTTTCAGTTGAGTGGAAATTCCTGAACCCCGACTGGAAAGGTTCGAAGAGATTATTCCTCGTCAGATAATCAACGATTTGCTTTGCTACAATCCTTTCCTGTACCTTGGACAGGAAGGGCAGATTCGATATAGGCCGATAGTTCCTGACTAATTCAGGATCTAGGCCAGGCTTTTTGAGTAGCGGTTTTAACACCGCAGCCTTGAAATTGGAGGGAACAATTCCTGTTGAAAACTAAAGATTCATAAGCGAGAGGATTACAGGCCCCACTGTGGGAAGAAGTTCCTTAAGAACCCTGGAAGGGAGAGGATCCAACATACAAGTTGTTGGCTTTGAGGCCTTTATCACCCTTTCAAGTTCCACCAAAGAAATTGCGTTAAACTCCAAAAGAGTTGCGTCAGAGTTCACCATCCTACTTGGCAGAACCCCATCCTGCCCCACAGGATGTGTAGGATTAGCCGCACGGCAAGCATAAATTTCCTCTCTAATTGATTGAATCTTATTCTCAAAGAAATCCATGAATTCACCTGCCACGATCGAGGAGCCTACGGTCTGATTCTGTTTCTGAGTGAGACTCCTCACCGTGTCAAAAAGAAACTTAGGATTGTTTCTATTCAAATTAATGATACTAGAAAAGTAGGCGTTCCTGGCAATAGTCAGCGCACCCTTATAGGTGAGCAGACTGTTATGCCATGCAAGATGAAAGACCTCAAGTTTAGTCGAGCGCCATTTGCGTTCAAGGATCCTGCAGTTTCGCTTCAAAATGCGCGTTTCTGCATTAAACCAGGGGGCTGGTTTTTTCAATGTTCCTTTTTTAGTTACGTTCGGAGCAACTGAATCAATGGCAACAGACAAGGCAATGTTGAGGTCATCAGTAAGGCACTCCACAGAACCACTATAGTTACAGAGAGGTGCAAGTGTACCAGATAACTTATCTGCCATAGCTGTAATGGTTGCAGGTGTGATGCGGCGACAGCTGAAAGTAGCTTGCTGATCGTCGCAGGGGCAGGATACCACCACCTGGAAAGTGAGCAAAAAGTGGTCTGATAAAGCTGAGGTGTAGGAAGAGACCACTAGCTGTGAAATGTCTACACCGCGGGTCAGAACGAGATCCAGCGTGTTTCCACCGATGTGGGTTGTTTGCTGGACGAGCTGTTTGAAGCCAAGTGTATCTGTAATGGACAGAAAAGCCCTTGTGAGGGCATCAGACAGGTTATTCATGTGAATGTTGAAATCCCCAATCAGCAAAATATTGTCTGAGTATGTAGCTGGTCAGCTGCAAAGTCAGAAAACTCATCAACAAAAACTGAATACGGTCCTGGGGGACGGTATACTACAGCTAAAACAAAAGAGTCTGGAACTCATTTCGCTTCTCGGGGAGCTGAGGTGCAGAGCGCTAGCACCTCAAAGGATCTGAAAATATATCTATTCTTTGGCTTTAAATTAAGCTTAGAATTAGATATCAGGGCTACTCCACCACCTTTCTTAACTTCTCTAGATACTTGGGTGCTAACGTAATGGGATGGAGTAGCTTCGTTTAGGGCTAGAAACTCATCTGGTTTTAACCAGGTTTCACAAAGCCCCAGTATGTCGATCTTTTTATCAATAATTAGATCATGGACCAAGAGCGCCTTCGATGAGGGTTCATGACCTTATGACCTTATGTTCATGAACCCTATTCTGAGTGCTTCCTTTTTATTATTTTCAGAGGGAATCCGGTTAACACTCAGCTCTGAAGCGGTCAAGGGGATGCCGCGGTTTCGACATACTGGTTGCGGCACTCGTCTGCGTGTTTTACACCTCGACACAGTGCGAGGCCGCACCACCGTACATATAGGTACAGCGTTATTTTCAGAGGGAGTCTGGTTAACACTCAGCTCTGAGGCGATCAGTGAGATCGCCAGAGTTGGACATACTGGTCGCGGCCCTCGCCTGCGGGTTTTACACCTCGAGACAGCGCGAGGCCGCACCACCGTACATATAGGTACAACTTTATTTTCAGAGGGAGTCTGGTTAACTCTCAGCTCTGAGGCGATCAGTGGGATCGCCGGAGTTGGACATACTGGTCGCGGCCCTCGCCTGCGGGTTTTACACCTCGAGACAGCGCGAGGCCGCACCACCGTACATATAGGTACAGCGTTAGTTTCAGAGGGAGTCCGGTTAACACTCAGCTCTGAAACAATTGGTGCAATAGATACTGGTTCAGCTAACCCATCTGCTGTTCTAGACTCTGCAACGTAAACTATCATGTTGCTAGCAGGTTTGCTAAACTCCTGCAGCCCAGCGTGCTGTGAGTGGATGAGTCACGCCTGACTAAGACATCTATCTATGTTTTTTGACATAATTGAGGCGCCTAACCCAGTAGGGTGTAGGCCGTCTCTCATGAGCACACCAGGGCGACCCCACAGGGAGGGCCAGTTCTCTATGAAACCAAAGCCCTGCTCTGAGCTATATAGGGCACACCAGCGATTTAGAGACAATAATCTACTATAACGCTCATCATTACCCTTATCGGGTAGAGGGCCAGAGAGAATTAATCGATGCCGACACATCTTTCTGGCGAAGTCACAAAGCCTAGCTATGTTGCTTTGAATGAATATGTTGAGCCATGATGCATTTCTTTATTTTGTTTGTATAAAACTCTGGTGACATGCATGGATGAAGATTTGCGTTTAGGTTGAAACACTGGGTGGAGCATTGATATGAAAAATGAATAGCAGGTAGGTGCAATGGGGAAAGCAACTCATATCACCATTTCATGTCAGCACGCTTTCGTTTGCCTTGTGTTGAATTTAACTCAATGAATATTGTCATGTCACAATGGCCTATGCTACGGGTGAGCCTAGTGCACGATGCTTGAATAAATGGGTCACTACTCAAATATAAACAGCGCATTGGAAATAGATGTATGCACTTTCCGATAGTATTTGACTACAGAATGTGCTGATTTTGATAGAGTAATTAGCCTATGAAACCGCAACTTACCGTAGACAGATGGACAGGCGCTCCGCCGCTGATATGGAGCGCCTGTAGTTGGTGTCCTGACGGGAGATCCTGGCACCAACCCGGGCTAGCAGGTCATCGAACATGGCGACAGTCAAGCGAAAATACCGCTGGAACCGGCCGTCATCCAGGCGGAGTTCCAGGAGGAGGTGGTGAAACTCACCCAGCTCTGAGCGCCTACGGATGATCTCATGCACCCAACCACGACGTCGTTTGAGTTTATTTCTCTCTTCCAACTTCCACAAGACATACAGCGCAGCGATGGTGGTGACCTTCATGTTTGTGGAGCTTTGGAAAGAGAAGGAGCGGGAGAAAATGGGCGGGCTCATCTAGCTGCGTTGGACACGTTGAACCATCACACAATGATGAAGCGTCAGGTTAGGCGCGTTACTCGCGATATCCAACGCAAGTAACGCGTTCGGTGTGGCCGTACCATTACATGTGGAACATAGAGGCTACAAAAGAACGGCTCAGCCCAGGCATTTGTAAGCATATCTTGTTCTTACATGCAGTTCTTGGATGTGACATTACATCTCGCCTTCATGGGATCGGCAAGGGAGCATCTCTCAAGAAATTCATTGAAAGTGACATGTTTCGAGAGCAAGCCAAGGTGTTCTATGAACATTTAGCTTCTAAGGATGAAGTAGCAGAAGCAGGAGAGACAATTGGTGACATGGTGATTCTCTACAATGGAAGATCCACAGACACCCTGGATTCCCTCCGATATCATCGGTTCTGTGAGAAGGTGGTATCCAGTTCTACTTACATTCAGCCACATGTCTTACCACCAACATCAGGAGCAGCAAAGTACCACAGCCTGCGAGTGTACAAGTACAAGAATGGAAGGGATCATCTGGTACATTTAAATTTTACTGAAACTCTGATTCTAGTTCTATGTTTATTGTGTCATTTTGTATCTTGTTGTATCATTGCTGCTGTGACAATATCAATATCTCCTGCATGGGGGTTCATAAAGTAAGTATATTTTATCTTGCAGATTGACTTTGTCCTATGGAGTGGGGATGGCACAAATGTGGTGAGAGATTTGTGCCGATTAAGACAACCCTACCTCCTGCTCCTGAGAAGCTCATACGGTGCAGCTGCAAGTTTGACTGCAGCACCCTGAAACGCAGTTGTAAGAAGAACAATATAGAGTCCACCCCAGCCTGTGGACACTGCAGGGGAGTGAGCTGCACAAACTCAATGCAGATGGACTGTGACGAGAAGGAAGATGAGATTCTCTAGTGGTGCATTGTGTACGTAATTTGTTTGTTTGACAGCCACTTTTTATTTTAAATACCTTTTTTTTCCTGCATTCTCCTTACCCTTGTCTTCTGTTCTTCCCTCAGACTCATCCCCCAGAAACAGTCCCACAGACCCAGCCCCAAACCCCATCCCTGCAATTATAATTAATAAAGGCTGGTTTAAAGTACTTCTTCCTGCATCTATATATTAATAACGATATAATGGAAAAATACCCCTAGAGTCAGCGAGAGCAGGGGCGGAAGATGACTCACCTATGATGGACACAGGTAATGACCCTGGAACGAATTTGACTATGAGTAAGGAGGGCATATCGATGGAAGCCGTTAGTTCAAATTTAACTGAGAAGAAGCTGCAGGTGTGTGTGTGTGGCTGGCAGAAGGTTACTACTATGAGGGGCCTAAGAATCCATCAAGGTAGAATGAAGTGCTTGGTAGAGGGAACACAGGGAACCCGCATTGATAGCTACTTCTTAAGAAGTGTATTGAGTCAGTCGGTTGAAGTCCAGCGACAGGAAGTAACCCACAGTTCGCAGGACATCAGCACCCCTGATGTTGTGGTAGAGTCAAGCACTGAGGCCGAAAGGGAGGCCAGCCAACCAAGGAGGGAAAAGATGAGCGGCCATAAGCCTGGGGTTAGGTGGCCAGGCGCAGCAGAAGGTAGGACTTGGGAAGTTGTTAATAGCGATCTGGTTAGCATTCTGGGACGGCTTAAAGGGACGGCTGAAAGCAAATTAGAGAAAATGGGGGACATTATCTACAGTTACGGTAAAGAAAGATTTGGGATTGTTGAGAAAAGGACGAAATGGCAACATGAGGTAGTCAAGTCTAGGCGCCAGCAAGAGATAGATAGACTCATCCAGGAGAGGAGGCAGCTTAAGAAGCAGTGGAGAAAAGCTACAGATAACGAGAAGGAAGGTATTGATTGTCTACAGGCAGCTGTGAGGGAGCGGTTGGCAGTGCTAAGAAGAGCAGAAAATATTAGGAAAAATAGGAAGAAGAAATCGCGAGCTAGAGTAGCATTTTATAAAGATCCATTTAAATTTGTTAAGTCATTATTTGATAGGCAGAAGAGTGGTTGTCTTATGGAACCTAAGCAGAAGCTTGAGGAGTACTTAGAGGGAGTGCACAAAGATAGGGAGAGGTTCAGAGAGATGGTGCTTCCAGCAGATATCCCACCTATTGGTGAATTAAGTAGTCAGTGTGACGATAGCCCACCAAGGTGGAAAGAGGTGCAAGATGTAATAAAACGTGCAAAGTCCTCTTCAGCCCCGGGACCTAATGGAGTGCCCTACCGATTGTATAAGAGCGCGCCGGATGTGTTAAGATTCCTATGGAAGTTAATGAGAATAGTTTGGAAAAAGCACAGTATTCCCAAGGCGTGGCGTAGGGCTGGGGGAATATTTATTCCCAAAGAGAGGGACTCAGTTGAGATTAATCAGTTTAGACCAATTAGTCTACTGAATGTTGAAGGGAAGGTCTTCTTCAGTGTTGTGGCTCGGAGATTGACTAGTTATCTTGAAAATAATGGACTAATTGATACCACGGTCCAGAAAGCTGGAATCCCTGGTTTCTCAGGTTGCCTAGAGCATACCAGTATGATTTGGCACCAAATTCAGTTAGCGAAGCGTGAGAGGAGGGACCTGCACGTTGTGTTTTTGGATTTGGCTAATGCCTTCGGGTCAGTACCACATAGTCTGTTATGGGAGGCCTTTGACTACTTCAGAATCCCAGGTAGCATTAAAAGCCTAGTTAAAGCTTATTTTCTGGATATTCAACTTTGTTTTAATACGGCAGAGTACACCACAGGGTGGCAACAGCTCGAGATAGGAATTATGGCGGGATGTACAATCTCCCCACTCGCCTTTACAATGGCGATGGAGGTTATTATAAGGGCCTCTAAGTGGGTAGTTGGTGGGGAGAAGTTTCAGGGAGGGCCACGTCTCCCCCCAATTAGGGCTTTTATGGATGACGTCAACCGCTCCGTGCACCCGCAGGTTGCTGGATAAGCTAAATAGCAATCTGCAATGGGCTAGAATGAAGGTGAAGCCAAGTAAGTCTAGGAGTCTCTCAATTGTTAAAGGAAAGGTAGTTGATAAGAAGTTTGCTATAAATGAAGAGGTGATGCCTACAGTTCTGGAGAAGCCAGTGAAGAGTCTGGGAAGGTGGTATGATGCAAGCCTTAGTGATAAGGCACAGGTTGAAGAATTGAGACAGGAAACTAGACAAGGTATTGCAAAGATAGACAAGTCAGGGCTGCCAGGTAAGCTTAAGTTGTGGTGTCTGCAGTTTGGTTTATTGCCTCGGCTAATGTGGCCATTGACAGTGTATGAAGTTCCTCTGTCAAAGGTAGAAAGGATGGAAAAAATGATCAACTCTTTTGTCAGAAAGTGGCTCGGAGTCCCACGCTGCCTAAGCAGCGTGGCCTTGTATGGGAAGGGCATTGTAGAGTTGCCCATATCTAATCTGACAGAAGAATTTAAATGTGCTAAGGTTAGACTGGAGATGACTCTTACTCAGTCCAAGGACCCAGTGGTGAGGAGGGTTGCACCCACAGTTAACGCAGGGAGGAAATGGAAACCAAAACAAGCGGTCCAGCAAGCTCAATCGGCACTTAGACATAGAGATATTATGGGCCATGTTCAGCACGGGCGGGGGGGCTTAGGGAGGGACGTAGGTAAACCCTCGTGGGGTAAGGCTTCTGCAGGGGAAAGGAGAAAAATGGTAGTGGAGGAAATACATAGGCAGGAGGAGATTGTAAGATGTACTAAGGCAGTGTCACAGGCAAAACAAGGGCAGTGGGTGAATTGGCAGGGAGTGGAGAAGAAGAAGATAAAGTGGAGAGATCTATGGAGCATGGAGGCTAGCAGGATCAGATTTATGATAGGTGCCACTTATGATGTGCTCCCATCTCCCCAGAACTTAAATCAGTGGTATGGTGAGGATGAGACATGCACACTATGTTCCTGTGTATGCAGCCTCCGCCATATCCTATCAGGGTGCAAGGTAAGTCTCTCCCATGGGCGGTATACGTGGCGTCACAACCAGGTATTGAAATGTTTGGCAGAGGCTGTTGATGATAAACGGGGAGAAGCTAATTCATCAGCCGCTAGTAAAGAGGGTAGGCAAATTAACTTTGTGCATCAGGGGGAAAAGGCTAGACCATTTAGAGGCAGGCACAGAGTCGGGCAGCTAAGTAATGGAGGAGCCTGGGAATTGAAGGCGGATCTTATTCAGCAGGTTGTTGTGCCTCCACACATTGTTAGCACTCGGCTAAGACCAGATATGCTATTGTGGTCAGACTTAGAGAAGATTGTTTATTTTATTGAACTTACAGTTCCTTGGGAAGACAGAGTTGAAGTAGCTAATGTTGGGAAAAATAACCTGCTGAGTACATCACATGTACATTATAAATATAGCTAACTCCTACCCTAGCCTGATGAGCACATCACATGGACACATTATAATATAGTCAACTCTTGCTCTAACCCAACAACACAAACATGATAATATATAGTCAGGTCAAGGCCGGAGCTGAAGGCCCCATCTCCCAGGCAGGCAGATGGTGGACACCCAGACAATGCACCAGTATCATCTCCAGAACGGGAGAGCCACATTAATTTATCACACAGGAGACACCT
This sequence comes from Gadus macrocephalus, assembly GCF_031168955.1. NCBI lineage: Eukaryota > Metazoa > Chordata > Actinopteri > Gadiformes > Gadidae > Gadus > Gadus macrocephalus. Next base: position 19,464,931 of record NC_082389.1, read on the forward strand.
CGAAGCTCTCCCCCACTAGAAGGAACACATGCAGATACTAGGGGCCTGAGAGCCACATTAAATTATCACACACGAGACACTTCGGGGGGGGCACTCCCCCGTTTTAATTTATCACACCAGAGACACGAGGAACTCTCCCCGTTACGAAGCTCTCTCAGGGCCTGGGAGCCAAAACACACAGAACCGCACACACCTCAAACGCACACACCTCATCGAGAGGAGGATACAGCATAAGACTGCATCACACAGGGACTCTTCACCTTCTTCTTCTGAAGCAGACCTTCCACGGAGGCGAAGCTCCAGACGAACCATCAGCGCTGATTAGGGACTTAGACATATTCGATTTCTCACGCTTTATGACTCTGTATAACCGTTGCCACTTTACTTAATAAATCCAAGGTCCTCGTGCCGATAGACTTTATTACCTCTCCGTCTCATTTTATCTGGTCCAGTAGCTAGACAGACCGTTTTTTCCCAACAATTTGGTGACCCACGACGTGATTTTTTCTGAATTGAACACGCAACTGGGAAACGAGAGACGGAGAGCGGCACGACCTCGGGACCCCGGAGCACCGGACCGATTCCTGCAGTCTCACCTCGTGCACGCCCAACAAAAGGTAGGCAGAACCTGTTGATAAAATCCAAACTCTGCATAGTTATATAGGAATCATTAGGAGGTGAGACTGTGAGAGCGGTTCGCTACGGGATATCTCGTGGGGACGAATAGGACTGTATCCCAGCATTTCCCCATAAACCCGATTGACCCTGAACGCGTGACACATCGAATATCGGCTCGTTGCATGGTGAAAGAATACCCTCGAGACCATAGGGCCTATAAGAATCGGGCATAGTGATACAAGACTATCGATGGCCACGTAATGGATGTGTAATGGAGACACCTATGTCTTAAAGGGGGGTTAGAGTCCCCTTCTTTGTTTAGGTATTAAATAATTTCGGTGGTAAGGGGGTTAGAGTCCCCAACTATGTCTTAAGGGGGTTAGGGTCCCTCGGGTGGGATTAAAGTCCCCACCTATGTCTTAAAGGGGGGTTAGAGTCCCCTTCTTTGTTTAGGTATTAAATAATTTCGGTGGTAAGGGGGTTAGAGTCCCCAACTATGTCTTAAGGGGGTTAGGGTCCCTCGGGTGGGATTAAAGTCCCCACCTATGTCTTAAAGGGGGGTTAGAGTCCCCTTCTTTGTTTAGGTATTAAATAATTTCGGTGGTAAGGGGGTTAGAGTCCCCAACTATGTCTTAAGGGGGTTAGGGTCCCTCGGGTGGGATTAAAGTCCCCACCTATGTCTTAAAGGGGGGTTAGAGTCCCCTTCTTTGAATGTGTATTAAATAATTCTATGTGGTAAGAAGGTTAGAGTCCTTTATCAGGGTTAGAGTCCCTTTGCAGAGGAAACGGTGCCTAGGGCATGAGTGACACACAGAGAGAATAAGATAAACTAGGCTCGTTGCGTGGTGAAAGAACACCCTCGAGGCCTAAGGCTCGCCGCCCTTGATAAGTGAATCTGAGGCGCCCGAAGAAGCACAACGATTTCTTGGCCATATATTCATTGCATATGCGGGGACTGACGGACAGACACCTGAACTGACGCAGACTAGGGATAGCAGAGACCTCTCACCCCCACCTTCACGACCAGAGAGCAAGTGCGTGTGTACGGAGTCGAGAACGAGAGTCGGCGTGGGTGGAAGAATAGGAGAGCATGGGTGAAAGAGAGAGACAGAGAGACAGTGTGTATGCGCGTGAGAGTGAGAGAAAGGCTGTGAGCGACTCCGTGTGTGCGCGTGTACGCAAGAGGTGATGTTTCTGTGTGTGTAAGAGGCTGTGAGAGACAGAATGAAAAGTCTGTTATGTTTCTGTGTACATCTGTGAGAGACAGAACGAAAGGTCTGTTGATATGTTTCTGTGTGTGCGTCTGCGGGAGACAGAACGAGAAATCTGTTGATATGTTTCTGTGTGTGCGTTTAGAGGAGACAGAGTGAGAAAGGCTGTGTGCGTCTCTGTGCGCGTGTACGCAAGAGGTGATGTTTCTGCGTGTGTGTTTGGAGGAGACAGAATGAGAAAGGTCTGTTTAGTGTGTGTGTGTGTGTGTTTGTGTGAGAGGGAGCAAGAGAGATAGCGAGAGAGATAGACTAGGAGAGCTAAAGTCGAGAGGGACCATTTTCCCTCTAGACAGTTGGAGGTAGCGATAGAGTGAGTGTTTTTCTAACAATGAACGGTTGTTTCAGGACCACGAGAAGGGACTCTGTATGGTTTTCAGGCCCAGAGTGTAATCCCCTTTTCCATATGTGTAGTCCTCCCATTTGAGGTCCCCGTCCACCATATTTGAAGTCCTCTACTCCACATCATGTTGTAGTTCCCCTCCCTAGAATTGTATGGAAGTTAGAACCTGTGAGAGTGTTTTTGGTTCGGCCTGACGAGGCCTGTACCAATTTCGGTGGTCAGCCTCGTAGTTTTGTGTATATAGAAATTTGGAAAGGGGGAGCAGTATTAAGTTATATATCCGGGAATTAATCCGGATATATAGTGCTTATATCTAAGCACTTTGAGATTCTTGAATACGAAGTGCATTATAAATAAAATGTATTATTATTATTATATATATAATAAAGTGAAAAGTTATTTATGAATGAAGGGACAGAAGGATCTTTTTGTGTGTGAGAGATAGTTATTAGGCCTTGTTCCATGATGGAGAGTTGAGGATGTTGCATTCCAGGCTTATCTGTTAACGGTCCTAGCTGCTGCTTGACCCTAAGGGGAGTGAGGAAGGGTGAGAGAGAGAGAACACATTTCCCCCCCCATTTGTCGACCTACACCATTCAGGCAGTACAGAGAGACACACTAACACACAGTACAGAGAAAGGAAATAGAGTGTGTTCAACTGAAAGCGTGTGGTGGCCATACGCCATAAAATACCACATATCCAAGGAATGCAGGTAGAGCTCTGTTGAGTTTTCAGGCTTTGATAAATTTGTAGTTCCCTGTCTGCCATGTTTGAAGTTCCTTGTAGTCTCTGTCCATAGGTTTCACCTGAACAACCCCTCTGCTGGCCGAGAAAAGGAACTACCCATGGTTTCTCTCACACCCAGCCCCCAGAGCACACTCGCTTTCAAGGCGTTATGGCCGCACCCAACGTGGGAGGGAGACACGCAGAGAGAGAGAGAAGCCACATTCCACCCTTATCTGTTGTCTTGCACCAAACAGCACCCCGTACTGAGGAGGGAGAGAGAGCGTGTTCTCCCGAAGGAGGGAGAGAGAAACAGGGAGACACACAGTGGATATTCACATTATGGCTAATTTGTTTTAGTTTTAGTTTTGTTTTTTGTCTTCCTAGGACAACAGTTATCATTCATGATGATGAACATCGAAGTTCATGAGGAGGTTATAAGGACAATAACGTTGATACTTTAATAGGACAACAGTGATGCTAATCTAATGCAATTGGACTAAAGAAGGTGTTGCTATTAACTAAGTGATTCATATTATTTTCACACGGGAAAGAATAATTGAATAAATATGGATATGATAAAGAAGGAGTATAATAATAAAATAAAATAAAGTAATCTTGATAAACTGTACAAGTAGGACTACACCTATTAAAATATGGGGTGTATCTCTTTGGTCAAGGATGACAGGTGGATTGAAGCCACATCTGCTGGGAAGGGGTCCTACATGCTATGTTGTCAATTTGGATTCGGAAGTAGTGGGTTTACCTTTCAAATGCCACTACTGCTGCTGCAACACTTTAATAATTGTAACTCTGATAAATGACTTTTTGTTTTATAGTTTCCCTGAGGTGTATTCATTACGCACACACACTTGGCTGCATAGGGCAGATGGGGCTGAAGACTCTGTCTCCATCCCTCCACTTTGCGATCTATACCACCATATAGGTGGGGATTGATTGTATCCCAAGTATGGCATCCTGCAGCGAGCCAGTATGGAAGGCTGGTTAGCCAACGACGGGTAAGATCCCACCTTGACACCCGGGACGACCTAAGGCAGGCACAGTCACGATTACTTGGCAGAGTCGCTGTGGGCACTGGCTCACTTGATCATGAAGTGACGACCTGCAACAATCATGGGAAGTCCCGTCTGGGGTGTAGGGTGGAGGAGGAACAGGAGTCAGATATGTCAGCTCTGGCAGCAGAGGTGGTCTTGGAACGGGGCATGTCGCGTTTTATTTTATTTTACCTTTGTGGTATAGAAGGCCACTAACGCATGTACGTTTTTCGGTTTAGTGCATGACTTTGGAACAGCGTGGTCTCCGGCGGCTGATGGTAAACCCACCCATATTGGGCTTTGGTTTTGGACATACTGGTTTCGATTTCCCTTCCCAAAAGATTGGTTTTAGTTTGCTGATGGTTAAGGTTAGACGTTTCGACGTTGGTTGCACCAACGGCGTTCTTAGATTTGCTTATCATTTAATGTGCATGGTTTTGACCATTGCCCAAGGGGGGAGGTATTGAGGAGAATTTAAAAAAAAAAAATACATATATATAAAAAAAATAATATAATAATAATAATAATAATTAGAAAACAAGGTTTTTCTTCACCATACTTGCAAACAATGATTGACATCCAGCTAAATGAGTGTGAAATATTTGAAAAAACAGTGTTCAACAGATGGGTAGAAGCAGTCCCATCAGAAGACCAAAATGCGGTTACGGTAATCAAGGTTCTGACTAGAGAAGTCATGCCAAGGTTTGGAATTCCGTCACAAATTAGCTCAGGCAATAGGGCAGCGTTTATTCAGAAAACACTCAAACAAGTGATTTAACATCTGCATGTCAAACAAAGATTAGGCTGTGTCTACATTCCTCAAACCACAAGGTATGGTGGAGAGAGGAATGGGACGCTTGAGACGAAGATTAACAAAGTTAAATTAGAGTACTAAATTAAAGGACTAATGCACTACGGTTGACACTAATGAGTTATCGCATGAAAACTAACAGAACGACGCATCTAACCCCGCATGAAATGCTTAAGGGTCGACCCATGCCTTCACCTAACATTCAAGGGTCCCAAAAGGGACTTCCATTAGAGTAATTAGAAATAGAATTAAGGAAAATATGTTTGAACATCTAACTGTTGTACATAAGTTTGTAATTCCAGCAAGAGAAACACAAAGTTCCAGGGCCAGAGGAGGAGCCAGATGCAGACACGCCCGGAGCCGACCAACTACCCAAGGATGATGCAATCAGATTTCGGATGGATGGAGAGCCCAATGAGCGATGGGCGCTACAGGTGCAGCAGGTGCCATCCAAGCTTACCTGGGGATCGAGTATACACCGGAGAGTTTGGACGCGGGACCGCCAGAGGGGCCCGACCTGATCCGGCTGGAGAACATGGTGGGCTGCCCCATTCCCGTCCCCGCCAACGGCACCACCCCCCTCCCACCTGATGCACCCACGTCGCCCGGACCAGGGATCTGCGTTCCGGTACCAGGGGCTGCGGCCCGTTCCCTTAAGGCTTGAGGGCGCCCCTGGCTGTATTCGCTTCTGTACGCTTCACTGTTTTTAGCCGCTCCCATATCTATGCCCGCGTCTACACAACCGACGCCGGGAACGCAAATGTTGTTGTTTATATCGCCGTCCCACTAGATGGAGCTCGGGGATACACACGGGCGATATTCCAGGGGCCTTGATTGCCCGTTTATCAGATGAGGTCCTGAGCGCAGTTGAATAAAAGGGTCTAATGCTCAGGTGGCGCCTTGCGACCACCTGCCCGTGATGACGCTCAGGACTATTCCGTGGTTTCAGTTGTTCCCGTGCCCCGGGCCTACCCTGAATACCCCATGCGTGTGATTGCTTATTGTTACACGACCAGTTAACTCCTCCTCACATCCTTAGTGTGTGGTCATCTAGGGATGGGTTGAGGGGGATTGCCATTCGTTGTTTACCTCATATCTTTCTGATATTATTATTATTATTTAGGGACACGTTTCAGGGTTGCATTTCTTTCCTGTGATTGTTATTGTGTAGTGTTTGTGTGATTGTTGCATTTTTGTTTATATCGTTATTGTTTACTGGTAGTTTTGTTGTTGCATTTTGTTGTTGTTGTTATGGTTTGGTGTTGGTTTTGTTGTGTATCATCTGCTGCCAGTATTGTTGGTATTGTCTGCTCGCGATGTAAGGCCGGGGTGGATGCCACCCCCTAGGTGGGGTGTGTATGGCATACCCATGTCTGAAGCATGGGTAGCGTTTCTCCCACGTGGTTCCCCATACACCCGGTCCAGCGAGTTGTTTTAGTCCCATGCTCATGGTTGTTTGTTTTTATGATCATTTTGCCTTCTTTCTGTTATTTCTAATGGTGTTATAATGGTAGTCCCGTGCTGGAGTCCTATCCCTCGTACCCCAAATGAGTAAAAGTCGTCTTGCGACGACTTGAGGGGGATATGTTGGGAAAAATAACCTGATGAGCACATCACATGGCAGGCACATTAATATATAGTCGACTCTTGCTCTAAACCCAACAAACACATAACACAAACATGATAATATATAGTCAGGTCAAGGCCGGAGCTGAAGGCCCCATCTCCCAGGCAGGCAGATGGTGGACACTCAGACAATGCACCAGTATCATCTCCAGAACGGGAGAGCCACATTAATTTATCACACAGGAGACATTTTGAGAGCTCTTCCCCGTTAGGAGGAACCAAGAGATACCTCTGCCCATACTAGGGGCCTGAGAGCCACATTAAATTATCACACACGAGACACTTCGGGGGGGCACTCCCCCGTTTTAATTTATCACACCAGAGACACGAGGAACTCTCCCCGTTACGAAGCTCTCTCAGGGCCTGGGAGCCAAAACACACAGAACCGCACACACCTCAAACGCACACACCTCATCGAGAGGAGGATACAGCATAAAAACTGTACCACACAGGGTCTCTTCACCTTCTTCTGAAGCAGACCTTCCACGGAGGCGAAGCTCCGGACGAACCATCAGCGCTGATTTGGGACTTAGACATATTCGATCTCTCACGCTTTATGACTCTGTATAACCGTTGCCACTTTACTTAATAAATCCAAGGTCCTCGTGCCGATAGACTTTATTACCTCTCCGTCTCATTTCATCTGGTCCAGTAACTAGACAGACCGTTTTTCCCCACACAGATAAAACTCCAAGATTTCAGAGACAATGGTATCAGGACTTCCCTTGGCTTCATTTCATCCCAGGTGTTGAAGGAGCATTGTGCTTTTACTGTCGCAAAGCATTTGAAAAGAAAACATCACAGCTTGCAAAAAACACAGAGGATACATTCATTTCCACTGGTTTTAAAACTGGAAGAAGAGCCGTGAAAGGTTTGCATTACATGCTCGATCAGAATGTCACAAAATAGCCGTAACAACGCAAATCTATGAGACTAGATCAGTGGATGTGCAACTGTCTAATGTACGGCATCACAGCAAGAGGAGGCACGCACCTGTCTGTTAAAAATAGTCTGTGCTGTGCAGTTCTTGGCAAGGCAGGGTCTAGCTCTAAGAGGGCATGATGACAGTGAAGGAAAATTTGCACAGCTCTTAAAATACAAATCTGAGGATGACCCTGATCTAAGGAAATGGTTGAGTTCCCGAATTGACTATACATATTCCCAAGTTCAAAACGAGATCCTGAATTTATTGAGCCACTCAATAATTCGTGAAATTGCAGATAACATCAGGTCACTTCGGCAACTGCAGTTTTCTGTGATTATGGATGGAACACAAGACGTGTCAGGAAAGGAGCAGGAGGCAGTATGTGTGAGATACGTTGATCATGATCTGATAGTTCATGAAGAATTTGTCGGCATGTATGAAGTGTCTGTGACCACAGGAGAAAACCTTGCAAAGGTTATTATGGATGTACTGCTCCGTTTGAATTTGTCATTCACTGGGTTGAGAGGGCAAGCCTATGATGGTGCTGCAAACATGGCAGGGATATATTCAGGAGCACAGGCCATTATCAAAAAGCATCAACCTCGGGCTCCTTATGTACATTGCCATTGTGTTATTGCATATTCTCGAAGAAAGTTGTCCAATCCCGGGTTGCTTTAAACTCACTTCATTTATTATAAAGTCGTCGGCATGTTTCGGCATTGGTAAGTGAAGCTATACGGAGGGAATTGTAGCTAAAGAGTGGAACACGTGTGAGAGATAATAACTCTGGCTACTATGGGCCACGGGCAAAGGCCCGTGACCCTTCGCGGGTGTCGCTGAAAATCTCTGGCGATCCCCACCTCGTGTCCTCAGGTAGAGACCGCCAAGTGGGCGTGGCCTAGTGGGCGTGGCCGGGGTGCCGTAATGGCTTCGGCTTCTTCATATATTTAAAAGGCGCTGCCATCTGTGGCTGGAGCAACCTCTAATAAGGTCTTGCTCCCCTTGTGGCTAATAGTATTTACGGCTTATATGTTTGGTGCTGCTTCATGGGTCTATGTGTGGGTAGCTTAGATTCTTAAAATACGTAACAATCCCTCCTTGGTCATCTTAGATGACCATACAATAATATTTTAAATCATAAACACCATTTACCACACCGAAAACATAGTCAAAGTAGGATAATTCATCAACACCACCAACCGAGTGGGAAAACTCGGTTTTTACCGAGCAAAAACCATCACGGATTACCATAACACTGTAACGGCATTCACCTTGTGGGTCTCATTGGGAATACAGGTCATTATTTAACAATACAACAATGAACATAAATCTTGTTATCATACAATCACATGGCCAAACAGCACACAAACAAAACCATTCATAGAAATCCTGAGCTAATACTTTTGGTCATGTGCTACAAGGTCATACAATTTTCATCATGTGCAAAAGTAAAGTAAAAATTGGTAGTCATAATACAATTTAAAAAATTCAAGATTATTGATAGCCTAGCATGGATTCGGGTGGTTCAGGTGATCTTCGTGCATTGGTTCGCTGTTGCATGTGGGTTGTTTTGGGCGTTGTTATTATCGTAGCCATTGTTTCTTCTGTCGCCGTCGGGCCTGTAATTCATGAACCCAAGACTCGTCCCTCCTTGTCAAGGGCTCAACTCAGAGAGGTTACTCCTACATCATGGGAGCCTCCAAACAGGTTCTCTGTCGTCGTCGTGTCAGTAACAGGTGGCCTGTAAAACAACCGTCTCAAGGAAGATCAACAGTACCATTATCAATGCAGCGATTCAGAAATAACGGGTTGCACCCCCAACCAAGCAACAAACATAGTCTGGTATGGTTGTTTTAAAATGTGTTATTCAAGTAAATCCGGGATATTGATTATCTTAAATACAGTTGATTCTACTAGAATAGTATAGGTGTGACTATTCTAGATATTACAGCTGGATAGGGTCGGGCCCCTCAGGTAATGTAAGCCTGAATGGCACTTGGCACTTCTGTAGCGTCCACTGCTGTGGTGATCAGCAGATGCAGTAGCCCTCGTGCGCAGGGAATACAACGGCAGCCGGTGACAATTAACACGGTCTCTGCATTTATTCCCGCGACGGGCACTTACTGGATTCTGCCTTTCCACCTCCCAAACATATTCTCCATCCATCCTGTGAAAGGGTCATTAATGCCGGAGTTCTCTGCCAATTCTAACCTGAGGGATTGTAATCATACCAGCGCCCTGGCCACCAACCCATCCGGAGCGATTCAAATCCTGCTGTTATTTGATCTCCTCATGTGACTGTTAGTCCTTGCTCGGCGGTGGTAGTTTGTAGGCTCCGGGTGTGTCTGCATCTGTTTCTGGAACTTTTGTTTCTATTGCAGAAATACAAACTCATGTACAGCAGTTAGTTGTTCAAAAACATATTTCCATGAATTCTAATTTTAATTGTTTTACAGTATCTACTTTGATTTAATTTCACACTACATCCCTCCTTGCGCATTGCTTCAGCCATGCGCATTGAAAGATGTAAAAGGGAAATAACAATGTTAAAATTTGCATGTTCAATATCACTTCTGTGTTAACCGTATCTCATAATAACAGTTACCTTCATCATACTACCCGATTGTCCTACACTAACTATGTATATTGGATGACCTAATCTTCATTTATTCTACCTATTGCTCGCATTTGATGTTGTCCACACTTTGATTCACTCCTATGTACATCGCATACCACATCAAACGTGAATACGCCTTATTAAATCGCCACTTTCTGCATGCCACATCAAACGTGAATATGTCTTAGCAAAGTGACTTATTTTATAGCTATACATGTCCCGGACACGTTCATTACTATTTCCAAAACAGTTTTTTTAGCTACGCAGGTCCCAGACCTAACTATACCATTACATGAACAGTATTTATTATTATAATTATCTAGTTTTTTGTTGGTCAACATCAAATCGATACATTAATTAAACCTTCTGACTTACCGACCTACCCGATTTCTCCCCGTGTGAGCCCGCGAATGACAACTCTCCCGGGGCCTCCCCATGAGCCCCACCGTTACCACCTCAGAACACTGCAGGAACGATTAGTCGATTAACGTGTGGCCCGGAGGCTCCCAGGAAGTGCCACAATCCTACGTCTTGACACCTGGTGAACCTTCAGCTAGGTCAATCAAAACCGTCTAAACTAGTTAGAATAAAGAGTCATTCAAACTTACAACAATTATGCACATCTGGGTATTAAATATATGGTGATATTCTACAAACTAAACAAAAACTGAACCTTTTTTTTATTTTATTAATTAAACATATTATTTTAGCAGTTGAACCCCGTGTCTATTTGAACCATCCTGGTTCCCTAATCAATGTGCATGACACAACCCGTGTCTATTGCACTCCTGTTTTGATACACAAAACGCATGTTGAATAGACAGAAGGGCTTAGCAACCTGAAAAACATAATGGGGGGGGGGGGGGTCTGACTACCGGACCTGGAGGACTGGGACAAAGGGTGGGGGGGGGGGTACACGTGTGTAGGGGGCCTGGAGGGTCTTTTACCTTTAATAATTCATCGTCTTTAATAACAAAATACCAACAGACTTGAATGTAAAATGAAGCATGCAGTCTTGGGTGGCATTTAGCGGATCGGCAGATAAGATAGTATGCACTCCGAACGTCCGCTATGGTGTTACTGCTTAGGAACACAGATCGTGCCGGCCTCAGCGGAGAAGTGAAAGATAACTCTCGTTAATATACTATTTTGGCCCGATCTATACAGAGACCGATAGTGGAGGGCTTCACCTCTCAACCAGTACCAAGAATGATCGTTAACGACGAGTACTAAAAACAACTCAAGTGTGAAGAAAGGGGGAGGTTGGGCCTTCAGTGTTCCTTGCAACCGTTGATCTACACGTGTTGTTATGCAGCACGACCGGACGGTGGCTAAAACAAACTTACACCTAAATGTTCTTATAACCAATCCTATTTCAGATTAAATCTTTAAGACAAAGAGTTCTACTTACCTCAGACGTGCGGGCCTGTTGAAGTTGTTTTAGTGTCGCGGCCGCCGGGATTTCTCGGGACTTCCTTCCACACGTCGGGGTCACCATCTATTGCATATTCTCGAAGAAAGTTGTCCAATCCCGGGTTGCTTTAAACTCACTTCATTTATTATAAAGTCGTCGGCATGTTTCGGCATGGTAAGTGAAGCTATACGGAGGGAATTGTAGCTAAAGAGTGGAACACGTGTGAGAGATAATAACTCTGGCTACTATGGGCCACGGGCAAAGGCCCGTGACCCTTCGCGGGTGTCGCTGAAAATCTCTGGTCTCTTCACACTGGGTGCACAGGTAAGAGACCGTTAAGTGGGCGTGGCCTAGTGGGCGTGGCCGGGGTGCCGTACTGGCTTCGGCTTCTTCGTATATATAAAAGCGCTGCTATCTGTGGCTGGAGCAGCCTCCAATAAGGTCTTGCTCCCCTTGTGGCTATGTATGGTATTTACGGCTAATATGTTTGGTCCTGCATCATTGGGTCTATGTGTGGGTAGCTTAGATTCTTAAAATACGTAACAGTGTGAACCTAATCACACAACATGCCTGCACAGCCTCTTCTGTTGTTCTTGACTCTTTGCAGTGGGCTCATGAATTAGGAGTTCTGTTTGGCCAGTCATTGAAAATGAAGTCCATTTTTCAGGATATTAAAAAAGGAGAGAGCGGGCCAGCCCAGTCTATCAGGCCCTTGTGTCACACAAGGTGGACTGTACGTACAGGTGCCATTCGTTCACTACTGAACCAGTATCAGCCTGTATTGCTTGCTTTAGAGGAAATGGCATCTGGTAAGTCAGATTCAGCCAGCAGGGCAAATGGCTTGCTTGAAAGATTGCAAAAGGGCAATGTAGTTCTTGGTCTTCTGCTTGCCTTGGAGGTAACAGAGGAATTGGAGTGCCTCAATAAGGCTCTTCAGAGTCGTACACAGACAGTTAATGGTATGCTTGCTGCTGTCACTTGCGGCAAAGAGAGCATAGCTGAAAAAAGAACACCTGATAAATAAAGCATCACAAATGTGTGAAAAACTCAACCTGTCTCCAATTGAAATGCCTCGGGTTCGAAACCCTCCCAAACGCCTGGCTGGCAAGGCTGCTGCCCATGTACCTCCTCAGTTGACTACTTCAGAACAGAATTTTTCAAGGTTCTGGACACTGTGAGTATGCAATTCACAGAACGTTTTGAAAATAAAGGGCTGCTTATGATCAGGAAACTTGAAAAAGTATTCTTAACAGGAGTGACAGATGATGATGTTTTGCTGCAATACCCAGAAGTGTACAGACCTTCTCTTCAAGTGCAATTAGCAATGTTCAAGTCCAAGTATGACTTTCAGTCAAGCAGTGAAGCTGCTACCATTCTGCAAGGAATGTTGCCAGAAGTCAGGGCAGGGTATCTGCAGGTTTCAGCAAGTCAAATTTAAGACTTTTTAAGACCTTTTTAATACCACCTTGAATGAAATTTAAGACCTTAAACCCGCGATGGTGAGGGGGATCCCGCTGTATTACAACCCAAGCATAGCATGTGTGTCACTCAATGAGACTCATTCAAGTTTACTTTCTGTCTGTTTATTGAACATAAAGTGATACTCCAGGGCTCCAGACTAACTTTTTCCTTAGGTGCACTGGTGCGCCTAAATTTTTAATTTGGGTGCACCAGCACGTATTTATGGTGCACCCAAGTTGTGAGTTGTTGAGAGGGGGGGTGACAGCGTCTGGGCCCCCGGGCAGCTGCACCGGTTGCACCGTCGATATTCACGCCACTGATTAATAATATTTTCACCATTAAATAAATGCCTTCAGTAAGACCTGGGGGGTATACCACGAACCTCGTTGAACATACCAAGGCTTTCTTGGGAAAACCTGGCTCGACAGAGCCGCAACTCGCAATCACAGTTAAATGGTACCACGACGCTCACTTTAGATTCAATTAGTTGAACCAGGTATTCCGCTTTAGGTTCAATGCGCGTTCACATAAAAGGGGCGTTTCTCGCGTCATTTGACTCACCCTTATGCAAAATAAATCGCGCAAGAGCGGTGTATTTCATCCAAGGCGAGCAATGTATTATTATGAACTCCTACGAGGAATTCAAAGTTCAAATCACAGCCAAGGGGAACACGGTTGCCCATAATATGGCTAGGGTGGCGTGCTGGCAAAAATAGCCGACCGTGTTAATTCGTAAGTGAAAAGATTCTGCATATTGTCTAAAAAATATTATGCATCATCATCCCTTTTACCCCCATATATGTGGGGCCCCATGAATTGCATGCCCAAGTACCGGGAATGCACAATCTCCGACCCAATATCGGACGTGCACGTCAAGTTGCTTGCTTTTAGTGGCGTGGTTCAACGTCTCAAATATCAAAACAAAATCAGCCTTGTTGACGCTGCAGATTAGCTCGTTTCGGATGAAAGGCGCTAGTCCGAAGCGAGTTATATACGCCGTTTTGTCCCTTCCAGCAGTAAAGGTGCTCGCGATTTGAGAGTCAGGGAACATCAAACCGAAGAGATCTCCTATCCCCTCATTCGAGTTGTAGGACTGGTGCTTGACCACTGTGTTTAGAATCCACAACACCTCCGCTTTCAGTGTTTGTGTCGCACCAAATGCTACCCTCAGGTCAGTGCTAGCAGCGCGGACCGTCTACGGCGGTGACGCCGGGGCAGAGATGCAAAACGTAGAAATGGCTGGGGTCTGTGTGTGGCTCCTGGCAGAGGTTTTATGTTTTTGGCACTGCATATGGCTGACGACAGCCTTAATCCCAATGGTGCCGAGCTTGAATGTAGGCTACTTTTGCACAGAATGCATCTGGCCTGTTCTGGGTTGGCAACGGACGCTAGCCAACCTCGGAAACGGATGTCTTCCAGCCAACTGACGTTGAACTTGCATTTACCCATTGTTGCAGACTAGCAAGCAAGCGCGCAGACATCCGTTTATATATGCAGCTAGCAAGAAAGTAGCCTCTCGTTCATCTCCTTCCCGAAAAGTCCCGCGAGAAAAATAAAAAATTAAATAACCCTGCCCCGACAAATTTAAGACCTCCGAGTTATAAATTTAAGACCAGCATATGACATTTTTGACGAATTTAAGACTTTTTAAGGCCTTAAATTTAGAAAAATGAATTTAAGGCTTTTTAAGACTTTTAAGACCTCCGCGGACACCCTGCAGGGGTCTCTTTGAACAAGTAGAAATACTTGTGCGGTTGCTTCTTACTGTGCCTGCCTCCTCCGCTGAGGCTGAAAGAAGCTTCAGTGGTCTTCGGAGGCTAAAAACCTGGCTAAGAAGCACAATGACACAGTCTCGGCTCAACAGTGTTGCTGTGTGTCATATCCATAAAGATAAACTGGACAAACTAAATAGGAGACAAATTGCTCAGCAATTCATTGCGGCTAATGAGAGGCGCAGAATCACGTTTGGGTGCTTCACTTATTATATATGTTGTAGTTAGACCATGACTGACATGTGATACCACCATGTCTGGGGGCACCCAGTATTGCTTTCCTGGAAAATTGAATGCACCCTGCAGTCCATGCTAAGTTCAAAAATTAATTCTGTGAGTATTGGAACTGTCAGGAGAATACCAATGTTTGACTGTAGAACGTAAACTGATAACGTTGAAATTATTCAGGAGAGCCTGTAGCCTTTGATTCCCTTAGTTCTAAAGGGAAATACTGACTTTATATCTAATTTCAAAGAGACTTTTTGTTTATTATTTATTTATTTGCAGATATTATTTGACTGCTGCATTATTTTTGTTTTAAAGGCAGCAGGTATAGTTCATACCATTTGTCTTAGTCTTGGTTCATTTTGCACATCTGTGCTGTCATAGTTGACGACAGCAAATGTAAAATAGCTATATCTTCATGTCGATATGTTTGTTGTTGTCACTTTCAATTGTCACTTCTTGCCATTCAATTAAATTATGTTCCTGTTACCTTGTCACTTCCATTCCATTTTGGTGCTGAAACAGGAATGGTGTTTTACAGAACTTTTCGTGTTCAGTGTTGTCATTTGGCACTCTCAACTCAACCAGAATTTGGAAGCTTTAGATTTTAGATTTTGACTTTAGATTTTGATAGTATACCATTTTAAAGAACTAAAGTCGTTCCCCTTGTGCTGTGCTGTTTGTGGTTATGTGGTTCTTTAGCCACTAAGGAGAGGTGCAACTGAATGCGAGGGGATGATTAATCACTCAATAGACCTCTGAACAATCTGTCCCCCTCACTTCTGAAATGATGGCTACGCCCCTGCCCGGAACTTGTGTATATTTTTGTCTATAGCTCACTTCAAAATGCTAAGAAAATGCCATTTGCAAAGGCCAAAATATACATAGGTGAGGTTTTCATAGGACATTTATTCAAAATCTATACAGTAAAATCACATAGTTACTTGTGTACAAGTAGTCAGTATAACACTTAGTATGGTCCTGTCAGTCCGTGCCGGAACTTATCTATTATTTTGTCTATAGCTCACTTCAAATTGCCAACATAATGCAATTTGCATAGGCCAAAATATGCATAGGTGAGGTTTTCAAAGGACATTTTCCCAAAATCTATACAGTAAAATCACATGGTTACTTGTGTACATGTAGTCAGTATAACACTTAGTATGGTCATGTCAGTCAGTGCCGGAACTTATCTATTATTTTGTCTATAGCTCACTTCAAAGTGCCAACATAATGCAATTTGCATAGGCCAAAATATGCATAGGTGAGGTTTTCAAAGGACATTTTCTCAAAATCTATAGAGTAAACTCGCATGGTTCCGTGTGTTCAGGTATTTAGCAGAACGGTTAATATGGTCATGTCAGTCCGTGCCGGAACTTATCTATTATTTTGTCTATAGCTCACTTCAAAGTGCTAAAATACTGCATTTCTAACAGACAAAATATGCATGTGAATTCTTACAAAAACGATAAATGCCTTGTCTGAGCTCTTGTTGTATTGGGTTTCTCACAGCTCATATGTCAAACCAATTGAAGTCTGTTAACCATTATCAAGAAATGTATTAACTATCTGTGTGACTTTATATATTTTAATGTTCTGTTTTTTTATTTGCAGATTTTTCCATATAGTCCTGCTTTGTCCAGGACCTTTGCGATGACCGTCAGGCTAATGGTTGTCATCCTGACCTGTGCTCTTTCCGAAGGACACCACTTTTTCCAACCACTGCCCTCTGGGAGGAGATATAGGTCCATCAGGGCCAAAACCAACTGGCTGGCCAACACTCCCTATCCCCTCATTGACATAATGCCGCTTTCCATAATAGTGACCTGGACTTTGCATTGCTGGACAAAACACTCTAACAAGCACAACTTCATATTAAGTATATCCATTATTGCACTATAGCACTTTACTGTGTATTGCACTTTCTTGGTTTTCTAGGGTAATTTATGGGGATTAAAATGATGTATAATTAGTTAGTGAACAACGCAAAAACTATGTGTCCATCTGCATTTGCTCTAAAAACATTTTGTTGTTATCCTTTAAAAATGACAAAAATAAACTGAACAAAACAGAACTGTTGGTTTTTCTTTGTTGATAGACTAAACCGAGGCATACATTTGCAATTGTTTTGGCAAAAGTAACTCAGATTAAGGCTAATGCCTTGGCAGTGTCCTCATCACCCACCAACCCAAGCCCCATCAACTTTACATTTCCTTTTTGTTTATTGTTGTGCTCTTATGTAAAGCGCTTTGAGTGCGAGAAAAGTGCTATATCAATTGAAATTATTATTATTATTATAGTGTAAACACATTTCAATTCTGATAATATTAATAGCAGTAATATTGTAAGGTTACTAATTACTTTGAAATGACAAAATGTAATGTGTAATAGGCATCTCAAAAATTACGTAGCAGAATTACATATAACATTTTTTCTAGTGTGCATGCTCCACAATCAATGATCAATAATCTCCAAGAGGCCACGTGTTACGCTGATTGTGCACCAGATAATTATCTATCGTTATCCCCATAACATTTAGCTTTTACTGTTTAGGGAAATAGATAAATACAATACAGTACAATACAAATATAAAGTTAGGAACGCTAATAAATATAATTTGTAAAATAAGTGTTATCTGTCTTGTCGCGCTCAATGAACGAGTTCGCGAATGTTCTTGAGCCTTCCCAAGTCATTCGACGCGATCTTCCGTTGCCAGGCAACGTTTGACGCGATCGTCTGTTGCCAGGCAGGTTTGGAATGGATTACGTATGGATTACGTAGGCGGTACAAATTTGGCACCCAGTACAAATTTGGTGTGACACAGTCCTAACGGTTTTTTGAAAGTTCAAGAATGCCGCGGAAAGGGTAAGCATACAATATCATATTTAAACGTATGTATGGTTTTGTTTATGCTTTATGGAAGCATATATGTAGCAAAATTCAAATTGCAATGCAATTTTCAATTCAATGAGTCATTACATGATGCAATTGAATAATGTAGTAAACGTAAATACGTTATTCAAAGTGTATGTTAATATGCAAAGTGACAATGAAATCCTCAATAACATTTGCAAAAGTTATAACAATATAAATAGAATAACATTTTGTCCAATTTTTTCCTTTATTCTGTCCGAGTTCCTTTATTCAAATTGAAAAGCTATAGCGTCCCCGTGATTGCAATGCACTTCGCCACGCTCCGTGTGTTGCGAAATTCAAATTACATTTTGATTCGCAAAACGCTTTGCAAAAGATTTTGAAAAACGTTTTGCAAAACTATCAGCCAATCGCGTCTGGGCGGGAACTACGTAAATTCCTCGTCAGACCAGCTGATCATCCACGACCTAGTACTTGGCACTTTATTTTCTATGCCTAGCATTGTGCCAGATTTGACTGGGTTGACGTATAAGTAATAACGTGAAAATGGCGGAAAAGACAGTCGCGGAGCTGCTGCGGGAGGCCGCTGCAGCTCTAGAGGAGCAGCTGGACGTAGGGTACGAAAGAGCGACCGACATGCCTGCTGGCATGTTGGTCGCGTCGAATGATCGCACCGGATAAGTGCGCAAACCGGTGTTTCAACTAGTGACCATCAGCCGAATGCGTCGCTTGTTGTCGTGGCTACGGCAGCTGTTGGAATAGGTCCATGGTTGGAAATCAAGACTCGTAGCTGTCCTTGCAATGTCTCTCTGATTTGTTTTAAATTAAATGTCAGAAACATACCCATCTCATTCGTATTTGGAGTCTAATTGGAGGATTTTTTAAGCCAAAATAAATAGAAAATTCGTTTTTTTATAATAAATATGGGATTCGAACTCCATTTTGGGGGGAAATATTTCACGCTGAGATTCCATTCCATTGTGCCGTTGAGCCACATAAACGTCAGTACTAAAAAGCACAACTAGACTTCCTAAGAGCAGAACGCAGCCAGATCAACTTGTGACCCGACTGTCCATGTTATTATGGACCATGGTATTTGTCTCGTTTCCAAAAATAAGAGGCCATTACACCAGTTATTCAAAATCTAATGTTGTGTTTCCCTCCACACTCATCATTTCGGTCGCCTGATGGTGTAGTCTCGAGAATCAATGTGACGCAAGGCAGACACAACGTTTATTCAGATCAACAAAGGGAGATAACGCCCCTGACTAATTATTTCAGTAAAGTAGCCTATACAAGCAGAAGAGTGGCACACAAGGTTTGCGCGCCCTTCTCCGTTGCGAATCGGTGCAGGCATGTTGGTCGCTGTTTCGGACCCTTCATCCCGCTGCTCATCTAGAGCTGCAGCAGCCTCCCGCAGCAGCTTCGCCACCGTCTTTTCCACGTTATTATTACGATATACGTCGAACCTGGCACAATGGTAGGCAGCATAGAAAAGAAAGTGCCAAGTGCTAGGTCGTAGATGATCAGCTGGTCTGACGAGGAAGTGACGTAGTTGCCGCCCAATACGCGATTGGCTGTTTTGCAAAACGTTTTGATTTGCAAAACGTTTTGTCAATTTAGCAACACAGAGCTTGGCGAAGTGCATTGCAATCAATTTGAACAAAGGAACAAAAAAAAAGAAATCAAAATGTTATTCTATCTCTTGTTATAACTTTTGCAAATTGTAATTTTATTGAGGATTTCATTGTCACTTTGCATATTAAAATACACTTTGAATAGCGTACTTACAAATTGCATTATTAAATTGCATAATGAATTGTCAATTGCATAATGTAATGACTTATTGAATTGCAAATTGCATTGCCATTTGAATTTTGCTACATATATGCTTCCATAATGCTTGTTTACATCATGCAATTTGCAACTGCTAAAATATCTTTAAATATGCACGTGAGGTGTCACGAGAGAGATCTTTGTCGAGAATTTAAATAAAAAAATGATGCCATGTCATCATTTTTGTGCCATGTCACCTGCATCCTCCGCCGCCTCCAGCCCAGACAAATATTTTGTTCATTCTTTGCCGCAGTGTCCTGCCTTCTTTTTTGTCTCTAAAGAAGACTGGCAGGCACTGAGGAAGACCCAGGTGAAGCGGCAGTTTTCCAGCCTCCAATGGACAGTGGTGATGTCAAAGGGCATCAAGGAGGTCAACCCCTACTGCAGCTTTGCCTTCAAGCGGCATGCTGTAAAGACAGTGGAATCAGGGAGGTGTGGGCCCCTGTTCACGTCATCTGCCTATTGTTGCTTTAAGGATTGCCCTGTCCAGGTTCAGCTAACCATTGAGGATGACTCCCTGATGGCCAATTTGAACTTCGTGGGGGAATTTCTGCTGCACAGCAGGAGGCAGCTGGTACGCAGGCCAGTTCATGCAGGCGAAAGGGAGGTGCTGACGGAGGCACTCCAAACCAAGCTCCCTAGGAGCTTGTTTCTGGAGAAACTTCAGGGGCTTGGCGAGGACATTTATGATTCAGGCTGCAGGGATGGAGTCCCAACAGCAGGGGTATTACAGACTCTGTCCTCAGAGAAAAGAGGACAGAATCGCCGTCATGAAAATGACATTCTTTGTGTTAAATTGATGGCAGAGGA
The DNA here is from genome assembly GCF_031168955.1 of Gadus macrocephalus. Taxonomy (NCBI): domain Eukaryota; kingdom Metazoa; phylum Chordata; class Actinopteri; order Gadiformes; family Gadidae; genus Gadus; species Gadus macrocephalus. The sequence goes on from NC_082389.1 coordinate 19,485,310, forward strand.
AGAGCGGGGCACCGAGTCTGCTGTAATACAGCAGATCTCCCAGCAGCCAAAGGCTGTGATGCTATGGTCTGCAAAGACCATAAAGTTATTCTTTGACCGGTGCAAAGACGACATTCTTTACATTGATGCCACTGGCAGTGTGCTCCACAGGTCAAAGGGAGACTCTAAACCATTTTATATATATGAAATGGTGGTGAGACACCCACATAAAGGGTCTTCCCCCCTCCCTGTGGCTACATTTGTCACAACTGATCACAGAACTGCATCAGTCTCCCATTTTGTTGCAGCCTTACTGACTGATGCTGTGAGGTTGCATGGGCAGGCAGTGCGAAGAAGGCCAGTAATGCTCATGTGTGATGGCTCGTCAGAGCTTCTCCAGTCACTCCATAACATTTTGTAGGATATCCTTCCCAGAGCTCCTGAAGAGGTATTCAATTAGACATATGGGGTGTCCCCCCACCTCCCCAAAAAACAAGATGGCGCCTATCGCGCTACAGAACAGTACCACAGGCACCCACGTTACAAAATGGCGCTGTCGCCGTAAACAAAGAGATCATACAGGATCAAAATGACCACGGTGCTTCACCCAAAACAGGATGGCGCCTGTGGACAAAACCAAATACTTTACAAATCGTTCTAGTTAGTACTTGGACAAACACAATGCATTGAGTTCCTGTGGGGAAAAGCCGGTTAGTGATATTATTCACCGTGCGTCTGCGAGGCATGTACTGCAACTGGGGCAAAACGTGCAGTCGTCAACCTTGCCTAAGGAAATAAGGTTATTTACAAAAAGATGTTACGATTCACGCACATTGGCGTTCCAGCTTGGTGCTGGGGGCACCGATTGCATTCGATCTTGTACCGTCGATAAAGCATGTCTTACCACCTACAAGGATGTGAATCCCAAACCAATGTGAGAATACGCAACTTAATACATACAGAGCAACGATGTATCCGTGGTTGTTATACCTCCTCACGGTACTAATAAATAACAAAAGATTCCGTGGTATCTCCTCATGTTACAATACATTCGTGGTTGTTATATCTCCTCACGAAACATAAATTAGGCCTATATAATAATAATAATAATAATAATAAATTTTATTTATACTGCATTTTATATTCAAGAATCTCAAAGTGCTTCAGAGAAAAAAATACCAAAAAACTATTAAAAAAGGGGGAACCTCAAAGAAAGTTTAGCTGAATGCTCTTTTAAAGAGATGGGTTTTGAGGTTCCGTTTAAAAAGAGCTGTAGTCTGTGGAGCCCTCAGGTGGTCAGGGAGGGCGTTCCATAGTCTAGGGGCAGCAGCAGAAAAGGCCCGATCACCCATGGTGCACAGCTTCGTATGTCGGGTTTGGAGGGTGTGAGTGGATCCTGAACGGAGTGTACGTGAGTTTGTCGGGGGGGTGAGGAGTTCCTGAAGGTAGAGGGGGGCAAGTCCGTGAAGGCACTGGTGGGTGAGGAGGGAGACCTTGTACTCAATTCTGAGTGAGACAGGGAGCCAGTGCAGTGATTTCAGGATGGGGGTGATGTGGTCATGCTTGCGCACCCTCATCAGGACCCTGGCAGCACTGTTTTGAATGTATTGGAGCCTCTGGATGCTCTTGCCAGGGATCCCAATGAGGAGTGCATTGCAGTAGTCCAACCTGGAGGAGACAAAGGCATGGACGAGCTTCTCTGCATCAGCCAGGGTGAGTGATTGGCGGAGTTTGGCGATGTTCCTGAGGTGGTATAAAGCTGTCTTACAGAGGTGTTTGATGTGGGTGTCAAAATGAAGTTGTGGGTCCATTTTAACACCGAGGTTGGTGACGGATGTGGAAAGGGGGACGTTTTTGCCAGAGAAGGTGATATTGGTGATGGTGGGGGAGCGGAGCTGATGTGGCGTGCCAACAAGGATGGCTTCCGTTTTATGGCTGTTAAGTTGTAGGAAGTTGAGCTTCATCCACGCCTCTATCTCCTCCAGGCAGGTGGTCAGTGTGGATGTTGGCAGAGGGGCAGAAGAAGTGGGGGTTGTCCTGATGTAGAGCTGTGTATCATCAGCATAGCAGTGGTAAGACAAGCCATGCCTGCTAATGACACTACCCAGGGGGAGCATGTACAGTGAGAACAGTGTGGGGCCCAACACCGAGCCCTGGGGGACACCGCAGGTGACGTTGTTGGTGTGTGATTTTGCTTTGCCCAGGGCAACGTGCTCAGTTCTGTCAGTGAGGTACGAGGTGAACCAGTTCTTTACATTTCCTGATAGTCCAATGGTGTATTGCAGGCGGTGAAGGAGAATATTGTGGTCAACCGTATCAAAAGCAGCTGTTAAGTCCAGGAGGATGAGGAGAGATGGGGAGCCGGTGTCTGCTGCCATCAGGAGGTCATTTGTGACCCTGACCAAGGCTGTTTCTGTACTGTGGCCATAGCGGAAACCAGACTGGAATTTTTCAAACAAGTGATGTTGTATGAGGTGATCCTGGAGTTGTGCTGCAACTGTTTTTTCCAGAACTTTTGACAGAAATGGGAGATTTGAGATGGGCCTGTAGTTGGAGAGGACTTCTGGATCAAGGGTAGGTTTTTTTAATGTTGGTCTGATGACAGCAGTTTTTAATGCAGATGGGATATGGCCGGCCAGGGGGGAGTGGTTAATGATATTGGTGATGAGTGGAGAGACAGCAGAGATGTTGGCCTTCAGCAGAGCTGTAGGGAAGGGGTCTAGTGCACAGGTGGATGGCTTCATTTTCCTGATGACGTCCTCCACCTCTTCCTTTGTGATGCTGGAGAAGGAGCAGAGGGTCTGGACAGAGTCAATCGGTGGGTCAGCAGTTTGAAGGGGCGGGGCAGGGCAGTAGTGATGGAGAGGTGTGAGCGGATGTTATTCACTTTTTGTTTAAAAAAGTTGATGTGCATGTTGCACCTCTCCTTGGTATATGGGATGGATACAGTCTATCAACATTCCCATTAATACAATTCCAGCCCTTAGCCTCTTCAATATGATTATTTAATTAAATCTCCTTCAGAGTTCTCCGCGACCGTTCAACTACACGTCTTGCTATGCTTTTTAATCCGAGGGCCGGGTCTACGGAGCGCCGCGACCGACGGTGGCTCCAACAACTCTTACGCCCCGTGCCCACTACCTCCGTCCGTTGACTGATCCCCATTGACTTTGAATGGGGACGGACGCGCAATGCATTGTGGATCTGTCCGTTCCTTTGGGGTGTTCGGCGGCATCAGAAAGTTGAATTTTTTTTTACTTTTTCGGCAGCGACGGATCCGTCATCCAATCAGATCGCGTATGCAAATTTAAGCACTGTGACGCGACTCGGGCTCTGACGATACTGGAAAGCGGGAAAGCGGGTCATCTTGCATTGCAACAAGCAGGAAGAAGCGGCAAGCGATTTGATTGGCTGACGGATGCCTCTGCAAAGACTACTCCCCCATCAGTCAGCAACGCCTTCCCACGTCCGTTGACTGACGGTGCAGTGGGCATGTAGGGTTACACCGGGATCCCACCGGACGCGTACGCGCCGCGGAACGGCTGCGTCCTCTGCCCTGCGTCCATTCCTACCGGGCGCATAACGGCAGCGTAGCGCTGCCTTGCGAGCCAGCCGTATTCACGCAAGATCACGCGATAATCTTAAACCTAATGTACTCACCTTCCACTCCCATAACTATTGCAATTAAATGCCACGCTTTGCCCTTTCTGACATTTTCCTTATAAAAAGGATGATTTGGTACATAAATGACTTCATGTTGCTGAACTTGACAATGAGTCTCTTGTCGTCCATGTTGCCGACCCTCTGAGACCCACCGGTCATGACGTAATAATGTTGATGTGAAGTTACATGAGCTGAGTATTGTGTTTTATTTTGAAAATTGACCGGATGCTCTATGGTTTTTACTTTTCACTTCCTGCCTGGCTCGACCTGCTCCTGGGACGCTGCTGAAACGTTCCGCGGCGCGCCCGGTGGAAATGGTCTCATTGATTATAGTGGAAGCGATCAGCAGCGGTGACCGCGGCGCAGCCGTCCCGCGGCGCGTACGCCTCCGGTGGAATCGAGCCTTTACACCTTAATATTCCGATAACTAAAACTATTGCAGATTCAGTCTTTACAATAGGTTCTGCTTACCTGAGATGAGTGGCCTGTGAAGAGTTGCTGAGCGTCGCGCCCGCCGGTGAGACACCCGATTTGGTTCCCTATTGGAATTGCTGTTCCCCCTCGAAACGCCATGTCAAATGACTCCGCCCACAGGACCAAGCCAGAACAACTGGATCCACTGAAAGCCAAGTGGTACAAAATGATTGACGAGTTGCGTGAGATGGCACGCGAAAACGAGATTTCCCTATTTTTTCGATCTTCTGTTCTTTAATTCAGTGTTGTTAGTCATTCATTTTAATGTCAATTAGTCAATTGCATTTGTAATACATCAGATCTGAGGATCTGTTGATAATGTTGAATAAATAAATACCATGCTTTGTTGTTGAATTGTTATTGTGTCTATGCAACAGTTTAAATTTTCGATCATCACAATGATAATCACGTAGGCCTATAGCTTATTTTATGGGCATGTCGTGCAACAGATAATAGGTAATGGGTAGGCCTACCTCAGCTTTCAGGAAACAATATTTTGTTAAAGGTGGGGTATGGAATTCTCTTTTTTGGTCATTTTTGCAAAATTACTTGAAATCCTTATCATAACCCACTTACAGCCACTGAGTTCGAAGTACTGACATGAAAATTAAACTAGTCAATCATCTGTGGAACGGGAAGGGCTCGAAAAACTCCAGCCAATGATTTCCCCCCCTATGAAATTTTACCATGGTATACCATGGTACATAACTTACTGTATCATGGTATATCATGAGACATTGCTCGATGACATCGTGTACCATGGTACATGAGTATAATGTACCATGGTAAAGCATGGTACATCGCTAAGTACCATGGTACTTGGGCTTAATGTACCACAGTATGCCATATGGTATGTAGGAAATGTAAAATATTCAAAACAAATCGGATGCTGCCAGTTTCGCCACCATTTTGTGTATGACATGTTACATCGAAGGCCATACACTTCACTTGGAAAAAATATGCATGGATTTACTTTACAAAATAGATAATGAAACCAAGAGTTTCTTGAATATAACAATCTGAAGATCTAGATCTATATGTCAGAAAGTCCTCTATTGTCCTGGGCCCCTTCTCTATCCTTTGTACCTTTCATAATGCACAATATCATGTTACATGGAACTTTTACTATCAGTGTATTTTCTTAAACAGCACAACGGTACATGTGTAATAACATCAAGACACAAGCATATCCAATTATGAATGAATTATTTTCTTTCAAAAAGGAATATACTTTTGGAGACACAGCAAATCACATTTTATGAAGATGTACAATTGATCATTGATGTATTTATTTAAACAGCATCAACATTCATGTGTGACAACTTATAGATACCAACATATCATCCACTTATGTATGCTTCATGTACGATTAAAATCAGTGTACTTTAAAGGGAGACTGTCATATTTTAAGTAATTTATTACCTCAAATCAACGTATTCATTCATAAATAAGTCCTCATTGGTGTAAGATCATCTCTGCCAAAAATCTCAATTATCCTCCTGAGCGAAGAATAATTAATATTAATATTAATATGGTTACATAGGACGGGTAAGCTTCATGGAGGCTTCCATGTTCTTCCGGTCTACGAACTGCCGAGAGGGACAAAAAGCACTACGTGGTACAGGAAATGTAAACGCGTTATCACTCTGAGCCAGACTGTGGAACAGAGCTTAGCTTAGTTTAGCAAGACGAGTTTTACCGGCAAATTTGAACATGGACCGCATTTTTGTGAAAGACCATACGCCACGCCACAGGAGAAGGAATCATCGTCGCCAAAAAAACGAAAAAGAGAGTTAAAAATGCAACGTGACCGGCGAATAGAGAAAAGGAGGGTAAACATCAGAGTCGCTTTTCCAAGGTGGAAAGAGCTAATGAAGGAGAAAGATTTTGAAAGGGATGCCGATGTTGCCTGCTTTCTTCTCGACAGGTAAGTCGATGTCACAGTCTAAATTACAAGCTTTTGTCATTGCTTGGTTGTGTAATTCATTACAGAGGCGGCACAACAGTAGAACACTTATACAGTGTTGGGGAGTAACAGAATACATGTAGGGCCTACCGGCGTTACATATTCAGAATACAAATTATAACTAACTGTATTCCGTTAGTTACAATGTAAATTGTTGATATTTAGAATAGTTACATTGTTGAAATCAACGGATTACAATGCGTTGATTAGGATGCGTGCTCATGTAACGGGTGTCTATCTGCGTTGTGTTCTGGTCTATGCGTTGGAAGGGTGGAAGGACGGCTGGACAACAATGGAGGGTTTCTCATTTATTGGTACCTGGACGAGCCAAAGAAAATCATGTCATCGCATGTAAACCGTCATAGCCAGGACCACATTCCCGCCTCCACTCAGATAGCCAACGGCATTCTCACAATATATAATAACATAAAAATAACCAAAATAGCATAATGAATGCGATTTGACTGCACTCCAACAAACATAAACATAACCTGCATAGATAATATACACAAAACAGATAAAACATTCATACCTGGACGAGCCAAAGAAAATCATGTCATCGCATGTAAACCGTCATGTAAACCGTCATAGCCAGGACCACATTCCCGCCTAGCAAACAAACAAACGGATACTCTGATGCACATATATACAATAAACTCTCAAAAAGTACATTTGCAAAGCGTTAGCTGTTATAACAGTGCTGTAGCATGTTCATATATAACATTTACATTATCTACAAAACGATTTATATGCTCAGAATGTGACGACAAATACATCAACATACCTCCACTCAGACAGCCAACGGCATTCTGAGCTTGGCGCTGCATATACGTCACTAAAACATGAACTTTTCTTAAAGCGACAGTACAGGTATAGAAAACACATTAACATAGGGGTTGGAACAGGTTACAAAAGGGACCTTGAACATAGCCTAAACACATATTTGCTTCTTATTCATCAGAATTGGGTGACATTTCAACATAACTAAAACATGTTGTTTCACCCTGGTTACACTCAGCCGCACGCATTATGGGAATTATTGTTTGATTATCGGTAACTCCAAGACTACCAAAGGCTATGTCAACTTTTATGTTATCTGACATTTAGGGCCTACTGTTATTTATCATCTGTATGTATAGTTATTTGTCTTCATGTTGGAAAGTCCACAGCTGCTGGAGTCAAGTTCCTTGTCTGTAAGAATGCTTGGTCAATAAACCTGATCTGATTTGTCCATCTAATTTGTCCAGTTATGAGAGAACTCTTGGGATTCGGAATGAATCAACCCCCATGAAGCCAAACCGGAATGAACTGCCAACTGCTGCGATATTTTCCAGTATTTCCAGTGGGACAGATTGGCAAGTCATCACATGGAAAATAATTTTGTCATTGTTTGTTTGAGTATGAGTTTCTTATAAAACTTTTATCTACCTGTACCTCATAGTGTGTTATGATTATTGTTTTCAGAGATGAACATCTATGCGCAGTTGCAGAGGCACCGGAAATGGAAATTCTTGACAACAGGTAACCCATAAACTTTCATATTGTTTTTTATCTATTTTTGTGTAACATAGTTTTTAAAAAATATTTATTCTTCTCCTAGCCTGCATGACATGAGCATTGGAGAAGAGGAGCTGAATGAAAATGCCTTCAATGGTCACATGAACAGTGTGTAAGTGGGCTTCTATTCTGTCATTGGTTTCAATTGAGTTGTGTAGGCGTCATTCATGACATTTCTATGTACTGGGTATGTTGTAGAATTGATTGGGCAGAAGAGGGGCCCACATTTCACAGGGACCCAGACGACAGCTCTGATGAGGAATATCTTCCACCAATTTCTTTGAGGTGAGTCGAAATCTATTACTACTCTTTACTTTTTTTTTGTGCTGAGCTTTTACAGATAAACAATGTTCAGTACTATTTTGAAATGTTTCTATTCTTCTTGTTGAGACAGAGGTTTGGGTCATGGCTATATGCCGAAAAGTTATGGAAATTCTTTGGTTTAACTGTGTATGATTCCTGATGTTCTGCCTTTCCAGAATGGGTGGTGCACTGAAGGGAGCGCAGGTGATAGATAATCTTCCAACTATCGGGATCGATGAGACTGTGCACGACCTGCCTGCCCCTGAAGTCCTTTCTGATGAGCCCTTGACTCTCAAGCAGCCAATTTTGCCAGGCCCTCAGAAGGTCCGGAAACAACTACGCTAAAGTTGCTCTCCTCCTCAAGTTCATGAACATCCTAATGGTTAACCCGACCACCAATCCAGGACACGTAATGTGTTCACCATCAAAGAATACTGGGAAGAGAAGAGGTCTGAGGCCATCAGCCGACTTCAAGGGAAATATGTTGTGCTCTTGGGTGTGTCTTTTTATATTTTACCTTGTTCTACATACATTTGTATAGTGTTACACAATGAGACCGATTTTGCAAGCATCTGTCATACATGTGTTGTATTTTTATAATTACCTTATTTTTCAAGGTGATGGCAGAAATGACTCACCAGGGCATTCGGCACAATACTGCAGCTGCACAACCATGGAGCTTGATACGAAGGAAATTGTCTATGTGGCCACTATAGACAAGCGGCAGACAAACTGGAACTCCAATATCATGGAAAAGGAAGGTTTCATCCAGACTGTGGAAAAACTAACCCATGAGATAAAGGTAGTGGAATTCTGCACAGATGCCCATGTCCAGATTGGAGCCCTTTTGAGTAAGTGGTCAACAGATAAAATGTTTGTACACAAATATTGAAATGCTGATTGAGACACCTGGAAATAAAATGATTCCTTACTTCACAGACCCAGACAAAGGCAGATACAAGGAGCTCAGGATTCACCACAGCCTGGACATATGGCATGGTGCCAAAAACCTGTCCAAAAAAATTGCTACTGTAAGTTCTAATACATCCAATTTCATACATAACACTACCCTGTACCGGCCTGCATGTCAGTTGAATCATTGTATTTTGTTAGATCTCCATGCAAAAATACATGCATGGAATAATTTGCATTGTTTGTTTTGTTTATCCCCTCAAGGCAGGAAAGTTGAAAGGCCAGTCTATTCTCCTTCACTGGTTGAGGGATGTAGTCAACCATTTCTGGTGGTCCTGCAAGACAGCAGATACATTTCAGCAGTTTCTTGTAAGCAAGATGAACATATATATATATTTATTAATTCAATAAGTTCCATGATTCAAATACCCTTGACATGATTATTCTGTTTTTGTGTTTATTTGGTTTACTTTCCTTAGGCACTTTGGATTGGGGTTCTCCATCATGTGTGCAACCATCACACCTGGGGGACTGGAAGCTGCCAACATGATCACCTCGAATACACTCATGAAAAGCAGTGGATTGAGAGGGATTCCCAGAGCCACAAAGCACTAGTGAACATTGTCCTCAACAAGCGCTGGCAGAAGGAGGCCCACAAGTATCTGCGCTTCAGGTAAAGTGTGGGGACATGACAATTAAATAGAAATTTCAGAGCCGTTAGAAATGTGTGGGTGTGTGTTTCTTGCTCTAATTTATTTTTTATTCATTCAGATCAACAGCACACCTTGAGTCATTTCAGAATCACATTCTGATATATGCCAGCAAGCGCCAGGCCTTCAATCCCCGAGGGTATGACTCAAGAGTTTTGCTCACAGCTCTGGACTACAATTTCCACCACAAACGGCCAACTTACAGGACGGCTGAGGGCCAATGTCAAACTCATTAAAAATTTCTGTTCAAATAATTCCATACTCCTATTGTCTAACAATTATGTGATTTTAGTTGTCATAATGACTTGTAATACTTGCCTTTTTTATTTAGTCTTAGGAAGAAGTACAATAAGAATGCCAGAAGATATACCCTCTACGCCTTAAAATGTGAGAAATCATATGATTACATCCATGAGTTGCAAGTGCGTATTGTGAACGGAAGAGTCGCAAGTGGGGTTGGGATGCATCATGCCACGAAAGAGGACCCTACGCCCGGATGACCCAAGGCAGCTTGGTGCTGTGCCCCCAATACCTCCACCACCGATGTCAGAATTGGTACGCACGCATGTCAGCAGAGGCCTAGGTAAGTGACACATATCTACATGCTGTTATTTCAGCACAGGCCATTGCCTCTAACTGATACTGAATTGTGTGCACATGCATGTTAATGATAATCCATTGTGTGCACATGACTAATGGCACTCCATGTCTTTTACAGGATCAGCCCTCGATGCTGCTAGCAACTTGGAGGCCGATTGAGCTGTTGTTTGGTGTTGCTGGTGTTTGAGGTGTAAAATGTTTGTAAATATTAATAAATCACTATTTTGTTTTTTAAAAAAACATACATTTCAATCGTATCCCACCCCTCACACAAATTCTTCTCCCCCCTTCCGTCTGGCAGAAGGTACCGGAGCATCCGGTCCGCCACAACCAGACTACAGTACAGCTTCTTCCCCCAGGCCATCCGACTCCTCAACTCTAAGGGACAGATCTGATCATCTCTGTTACCCGTGGTTTATGCACTATTGCACTATTGCTTTGTATTCATATTTATTATATTCATATTTATATTCCCGCACTACAAATTCCACACAGTCACTTTACTGGTTTGCAGTTATATGTAGCATGTTGTTGTTGTTGATTTTTTGTTATTATTGTCGCTCTATGTTGCACCTTATGTTCTTGGGAAACGCTATTTCATTTCACTGTTGTGGCAACCCGTCTCTGGCACAGCGGCCCTGGAGGCCAAGGGGGCAGGTTGTGGAGGCGGTGTACCACAGATTTCCGATAGATGGCACCAGTAAGAACATCGGTGCCAATCATTGAGATGCGGAGCACCTGAGGAGCAGGTGCTCCTCATTCAGGGCTCTCCTGGTTCGCGTGTGCGGAGAGACCAGTCTTGTGGGTGATGTGCTTCCACCCGGAGGAAAAAGACTTGATTCCTCCAAAGCTGGGTTTTGTTTGCTCAGTTTGATATATGATTTAATAAAAGTGCCATTTTGGCTTGAAGTAAGCTTCAGTTCGTGTGCTGATTGGAAGGAGGCGGCTCATTCACCAAGCCGGGTTGCCACATATGGTGGAGAATGCAGGCAACATGAAGGTCCCACTACGGCTCCCCGGTACAGACGCCGCTGCCGCCAGAGACGTCGCCGCTGCCGCAAGAGACGTCGCCGCTGCCGCAAGAGACGTCGCCGCTGCCGCAAGAGACGCTGCCGCCGCCGCAAGAGACGCTGCCGCCGCCGAAAGGGACGCCGCCGCCGCCGAAAGGGCCGCCGCCGCCGCCGAAAGGGCCGCCGCCGCCGCCGAAAGGGCCGCCGCCGCCGAAAGGGACGCCGCCGCCGCCGATAGGGACGCCGCCGCCGCCGAAAGGGACGCCGCCGCCGCCGCAAGGGACGCCGCCGCAGCGCGAGACGAGGCCCCAGCGCGAGACCGGGACGTGACAGTGCCGTCGGCCTACGCGGACGTGGGGACGGGCCGGCCCTGCATGCTGGCGACATGTTGGGCAAAGGAAGCGTCTGGGTGCCCAACCGTACCTGCGAGAGTCATGTCCAAACAGACGCAGGCCATAGTGGACACTGGCAGCATGGTCACCCTCCTCCGGCCCGACCTGGCGGGGGGAAGGGAAGGGTCACCAATGGAGGTGACATGCGTACACGGGGACACACAAACTTACGAGACCTGCCACGTGGTCGTCCGGACACCACAGGGGGTGTTCACGGCTAGGGCAGGGGTCGTGCCACACCTCCTGGTGCCGTTCCTAATTGGGAGGGACTGCCCGATTCTCTGTCGGCTTTGGGACCCGGCGCTGGAGTCCCGGGTCCGGAGAGATGCGGTCGCCGCCGCGGCAGGAGGTGCAGCCGCCGCCGGCGCGGCGAGAGATGCGGCAGGAGAGGCAGCCGCCGCCAAGGCGGCGGGAGACGAGGCGGCCGGAGACGAGGCGGCGGGAGACGAGGCTGCCGGAGACGAGGCTGCCGGAGACGACGCAGCCGACGCGAGGGACGCAGCCGGCGGAGACACCCGGCCCCGGCGAGATACCATCCTGGGCGGGTCCCTCGGCTACCTGGGGCTTGGACAAAGGGTGGAGGAGTGTGGCATCCCGCCACGTGGTCCTCGGCCTGGACGGGCCCGGGGTACCGTGGAGGACGGGGTGTACCACCCCCACCCACCAGCCGGCGATGGAGAGCAGCCCTTTCAGCACCCCAATCAGGGTGATTGGGGGACACCTGGCCGAAAGCACGGGAGCCATTTTAAAAGGAGGCACAGCACAGCACAGCACAGCACAGCACAGCACAGCACAGCACAGCACAGCACAGCACAGCACAGCACAGCACAGCACAGCACAGCACGGGTTGGGTGCAGGAAGGAAGGGCTCGTGGCAAGGAGAGAGCCTAGAGGCCCACGGAGGCCCTAGACTAGGAGTCTCCTTCATTGTTTGTCTGATTTCACGTTGATTGTTGAATAAATGCCTGCCATGGCTAAAAACCCTACGCCAAGCGAGTTTTGTCAGTGGATTCCGGCTCAACCGAGCACCGGGATACCACACTGTATACTGTGTATATGGCTGAAATGACAATAAATTATCTTGAATCTTGTATTGTTCATCAAATTGCTAGTGCACCTTATTTTGACAATTTTCTCGATCCCTAGTGTAGAACAAATACAGCACACTCAAAAAACAGAACTCAAAAGAACACTAAATAGATATAAATATAACTTTACTATTTACTACAAATATTTACCTCACTACTCAGGCCAATCTCTCAGATCCCTGGAATGTAGCCTGTGTATTGTCCCTGAGGGTCAGGGAATTTGTCCCTAATTCTCCAAACACAGCAGCTGGGAATCACTCTCTGGTTCCCCTGTCCTAATGCGCCATGCTGCCAGAAAATATTATGACTGTAAGCTGCATGCCTGTATTCCCTGCTGTCATCGCCGGGCTCCCTTACATTTCCTAAGGCAGTGAGGTCCTCCCGGTACTGCCTATGGATCCGCAGGTAACCCTCATCCGGGCAGTACTGCGTGAAATGGGGCAGGAGGCTCACAGTGGACAGGGTCTTGGCCACAGCATTTCCTCTCCCTGTCCGTCGGCATGTCTCTGCACTTGCCACAGGTACACCAAGGTACCGCCGCAGATGTAGGAGCACCATGTCTTTGCTGATGCTCCAGCAGCAGATCAAAAATCAGACCCAGCTGCCTCTCCAACCTTTCCCGCTGCGAGGCGTCTGTGATCATCAAGGCTCATCTCCTGCAGAAATCTCTGAAGAAATGAAAGGAAATGAGATGGGGTTAGGCCATTAGGTATACAGGTAGACGTATAGCCAACAGGTTGCACAACATGTTTTGCAATATATTGCACAGGAGGCAATGCAGTGTAAAGGATCTCATATTTATCAATGTTGACAAAAGACAACTTCATTGGTGTGCAAAAGAAACAAATGCTCTCTAACATTTTCTAAAAGCCTTTGTTTTCAAAAACACTCAATTACCTCACGTTGTGACTATGGTCTCGTTATGTGCATAGGATTGGAAATTCATAGCCTGTTCATTTGCTGCTAGCCATATAAATTGTACAAACCTCTGTCGCTTCTCTTCTCTGCCTTTGGAAACCTTCAATCCTATCAAGATCTTCTCTTGACTCTCGTTCTCCTCTTCCTCGTCGTCCTCCTCGCCTAGCTCCCACCGATCCACTGCCTCTCTGTCCTCTCCCTCTTCCTCTCCCTACCGGCGTTGAATCGCCTGATGATGATCCCTGACAATGCACGGACATCGAAAAATAAACGGATAAAGAATGTTTCATTACTAATAAGCACATAGTTCATGCGTTGCAGTAGAGCAATATAAACTCTAGCCTACAAAAAAAAAAAAATTGCTGATTAGCTGATGTCGCCATCATAGACTGATTATGAGATAACTCAGTTATAGGCCTGCTATTGCTGATTTAGCTTGAATTTTTCTATTTCTCTACTGATTGCTTCGACAATGCAAGATTAAAAGTTACTAACAGCGACTTCACACAGAAACTCTGGCTTATGGCCTCCCTGAGCATGTCCCCGGTGTGCCCGTGCGGTAATCCACCCATGGTCACCATGCTGTGATAGTAATGTTACCAATAAAAAACAATATAAACACGAGAACATAATTCATATCTTGCTCGAGGAGTAATTACTCGAACCCCCTCAAAATCAGCACGGTTCATGAAGTTGAAATAATATTAATTTAGTTAAAATAATGACTATCGTGAATGATGACTGAAATAATTCACTATCTTACACTAATGATTCAATGCAGTTTGAAGTTTGTTTGAAATAACGAACCTCATCATCACTCGAATGACTCGATGAGGTAGTATTGGATGTCATGTCACAGCTTCTTGGCACATACTGCCCACCGTAGTTTTTGAACAAGCGAGCACTATTAGTTTGAATGCAATATACAATTGTACCACTAGATGGGAGTAATTTTTACACAGTGTCCCTTTAAGAGACAAGTCATATGAAGGACATTAGACAATAGTCGTACACAATACGTTTGGCTTCACATTCCTCATTAGAAATTCTCTTTTACACTTTTGCAAATTGCAATGTAGTGGAAGCAAACATTTGGCACGGTAAGAACAAAACACAATCCATAATAGAAATGACATTTTAAATGTTAAACCGTTTACTCCTGTACACCATTTGTTGAATCATATGGTAATAAAATAAGCAACATGAGTTAAAAACTTACTCTGAAGTTTACTAACATAAATGCATGTAGCCGAATAAAATATGCACTACCCATTTAGGCCTGCTTCAACACCTACATATAGTGATATACATCAGTTTAGAATACTTCAAGTTATTGAAACTGCTCTGTCTCGCCAAAACCAGGTCACAATTTACAATTGTAACATTTCATTAGTGCAAGAATGATCAATACGTTTCAATAAACTTCATTGTCTGGAGCCTGCACAGCGGCCCTAAAACTGCAATAATACAGTAGACTACACACACATTTATGACGCAATACATTTATCTTCCAACTAACGATCAGTTGTTAAGGATTAAGCAATTGTCCTGGCATATTTACCATTCTATTTCAAATAATTGTAGCAGTCCTGGTAAATGAGGGTGTTAATCATTTGTTGCACCATTAATATCGCCAAGTTTTGTCAATTTGACGGAAAACTCTCTATAGAATAACTATATATGAACAAATGAGCAGTGTAGATTACCACATCGAAACTTATTTTTAGTTCCTTTCAAATGCAGGCATTTTTACAACGTGAACACGGTTAGCATGTTCCACAACAGTACACTTGGCCTTCACTTCCCTTGAGGTGCACACCATCTAACGTCCATTGTTCTCAACCTGAACAAGGAACTTTGACACATTGACATTGACATCACAGTCATAGACGACAAATTTGTTTTGCGTCAGAGACAACTCATAATAATATATAAGCAACTCTGAGCATGAACAATCTTGTTCGCATTGAAAGACTTTGGATAAGACTACAAAATAAGCTCTCAACCCCTATGTTCCTTCTGTTGCAATTACAGAATTGTTTCTCTTGTAGCCAGCTGCGTAGCCTTGGGTTGTCAGTAACATTTTCCATATAACACTACGTTTGAATATTCTACAAGGAATATTGTGCAGATAATCATTTAATGGAAATCAATTTTCCAGCGCAACTCTTTCACACGCAGATAACTGCCTGTAATTACATTTCCCCAACATGCCTGGCAATGACAGTTCCTGCCTTCGTCAGATAATCCAAACCAGTTAATTGACAAAAAAGCTCACTGACTGGTCTTGGTGCGTCCTCAAACACTGCAGTTCCTGAACAAATTAACCTCTGCTGGGCAAAGAAGTACTTGAAAATCTGACAAGGTACCGCCTGCGTGCCATTGAACAAATCAAGTAACTTCCCATTTGCATCTACATATACAAATGCAGAGTTGGCCCACAACGCCCCCCAGTCCCTCACACTCTGTGCCAGAAGCAAATGAGAGTTATATGAGCTGTTACGTATTTTAAGAACATAAGCTGCCTCCACATAGCCTCTAGGAAGCAGATTCAAACACACAAGCTGTATTACCCTCACAGAACCACTAGGAAGCAGGACCAAATATATAAGCTGTAAATACTATACATAGCCACAAGGGGAGCACGACCTTACTGAAGGCTGCAATAGCTGCTCCATCCACAGAAGGCAGCACCTCAGACAAGTGAGGAAGCCGAGGCTAATACGTCACGCCGGCTCCGCCCACTGCTGTGGGCCGCGTGGATTTGAAACAAAACAGACAACGCCACCAGTAAACAAACTAGAATCTCCCGGCAGCGAGCAGACAAGGGGTTAATGTTTTTGATCAGCTGGGAGACGCTCAGCACGTGCTAGACACGCTTCCACCTCCTTTTGCTCCATAGTTTACCATACCAAAATACTTTACAAATAAAGTGTCTTAAAAGCTATCCTGAATTGGAACCCTTTCTTGGAAGAACTCAGCAGAGCAGTGTTCGATGCCATAGAGTTGAGGAATCTGTGCCACAAACTGGACCAGACACAGTTGTGCACAGTTGAACTGATCCTGCGTTGTCACGGAGGAGAGAAGAATATTTAGCCTTGATCTCACATGGGGCACTGTCAATCTGTCTCATTTGGTCAGGGAGTAGGTGATATTCTTCGGCACTATACTTGCCATAAAGCCACAAGTTGGTAAACTGTCGAACGACTCCTAGACACACACAGAATGCATGTAATCTGGTACAAATCCTTTGACAAAGTCAAAGGAATGTAACAGAAACAAAGGACTCGCCCCTTTTACACCCATCTGAGCTTCGCCGCTCTCAGTTGCTCTTTCGGTTAACTCAACTGTGCTCGCCATGGATCTTAACGGTACTATATCAGCTTGTATAGGATACACCCTGGTGTGCCCCTTTCCCTTGTCAACAACTTCACCTTCATGGCAACAAAAGCCACATCCATATTTTCCGTTAAACTGTTTAAAGTTTTGAATCATGGCCCGTGCCACAGCATCACAGACACAAACTAGTGCATGCTCTCTACTATTCCTCTGCAGGCCAGTACTATTGATCCAAGCTACACCATTGTCATGTAAACTCTGGAGCTCAGCAATGAACGGAGCGAAATAGGTGTCGACCCGGGGATTGTGCCGACCAAACCACAAACTATGCAACAGAATGCATTTGCCTCTTTCGTCCAGTGACAGCTCGTTTATTGTGCAGAGTATTGGCCAAAGAGAATACTGCGAAGATTTGAAAACGGAAACGTCACAATTGAATGATATGGTGACATTGTCCGGATGTCAATAAAATCACCCTGATCTTGGTATAGCTTTCCTGTGTTTATGTCTCCTACACTCTCATCATGTCGAAAGTGGCCCCGCAGTGCCGACTGTGGCAAGATGTTTTTGAGCTGATCGGCTAAAGGCATCACCAGAAAGTAACTTGCAGATTTTAGAAGTTCCTCCTTGTGCCAATGCTTCAGACAAGTTTCACAATGGTAGTCTGGTCCTTTGCCGATGTATCCTACACAGTCCGTGCAATAGAAATGCAACTCTGCCTTGTCGGACAGATTGAAGAAAGCTTTGTCCAAGTACCACTTGCTTGACGGAACACATCGTGGAATGACGGTATTAAACAAATCGAGAAGGTCTTTCATGGCAACACCACATAATCCGTGCCTCAGGCACAACCCCATCAGCATCGCTCGCAGTTGTCCCCATTGAAACATCAGCTCCGTCAAAGACAGGGTTGTTGGCGTCAAAGTGCTTTTCATCGAACAGCTTCTCCTGAAATAACATCAACAAATATTGCACTTCAAGTATTATGCTGATAATTGTCATTTATCCAATACTTGCTACACAACAAATCATTGTTATCCCATATACAGATCATAACAATTTGCATTGTTATGATCGTATAATTGTATAAAGCAGTGTTATACAATTATATAATTGCACAACAGTTACAAAGATCAATCACCAACAATTATAACCATTTTGGTAAGGGCTGAAAGGTGCTGCAGTTGGTGGGTGGGCTGTTGAATCAATGCCATGCCTTTGTTGCGATATCAATGCCATGCCTTTGTTGGCATATGGGAACTAGCATAATGGTAGGAAGAAATACAATGGCAGGGGGCGCGTGGGTGAGATTGCGTAGTAAACAACCGCCAGGAGAGGAAAGAAGTTGGAGCAAGTTCGGGAGAAGAATTAGAGAATTCGAGTATTTATCGTCAGTCAATTATGAATAGTTTATGTATCTTTTTATGCAAGTTATTAAGCAAGTTTCCCCAGTAGTTCGAAGGATGGTGATGAGCATCTTGGCCCTATTTTTAAGTGTATGAATAGTTTCTTTCATTTCAGTTTCGCTCATTCGTCAGTTTAGGGGTAGCGTCACTCGGAAGTGGGTATAAAAGGCCCTACATCAAGCCAGAAAGCCAGTTAGAGTTGGGGGGACAGCGCAGCATCAGCGCACCTCTAACACTCTCTCAGCGCAACATTTGCGTACCTCTCTCCCCTTAGCGCAGCATCCGCACACCTCTTTAGTAACCTTCTCCTCTTTTTCTTTTATAAGTATTTGTGTAGTATCAGGAAGGTAAAATGTTGTAATAAGCTTGTCTTGGAGGTCTAGGTCAGAGAGCTGTATTTTGGAGGTATATTGAGAGGAATCAGCAGTGGTATGTAAAGAATTAGCTTGGGGATAAGAGGAATTCTATAATAGATTTATGCGACCAGCAATTAGGCAACGAGAGGATATATTGAATGTAAAGAGACTTGAGGCAGCATGTACAGTGATATTTCAGTTTGTGACCATGGTGGTTCTTTGAGATATGGTTATCAGTATATTTATAAAGAGGCTGATGCCATATATATTTCAATTATGTTGATAGTTTGATCATACATTTGTATGTGGTGGCAGCACAGGCGCAGTAAATCAGTGGAGGGGGGGAGTAGGGCCCCCCCCCCTCCACTGATTTACTGCGCCTGTGGGTGGCAGCAACAGATCGAGTTAACCCAGAATAAATCGCTTGAATTAAAACCAATTTAGAATGAACTGAACCAGAATGGCACGATATAGCCTTACAGGCTGAAAGTGCCGTTAAACCCTAATCAAATCAAATCAATTTAATTATAACCACTTTCTTATTATCTGATTGCTGGGTTATTTAAGCTAAGTTTAACTAATAATAATAATAATAATAATAATACATTTAATTTAGAGGCGCCTTTCAAGACACCCAAGGTCACCTTACAGAGCATATAGTCATAATAAAATAAAAAAGACATTGTGAAAAAAAAAAAAAAAAGTAAATAAAATAAATAAAACAAAAACAAGACAAAACAAAACAAACAATCAAAACAGTGATCAGTTAGATGTTGTGTGCGAGTTTGAACAGGTGAGTTTTGAGTGGTGACTTGAAGGTTGTAATGGTGTCTGACTGTTTTATGTGTGGGGGGAGGGAGTTCCAGAGCCTAGGTGCTGAACAGCTGAATGATCGGGCACCCATTGTAGTGAGTCGTGATGTGGGGATACATAGTAGTCCAGCAGAGGTTGAGCGGAGGGAGCGGGAGGGAGTGTATTCTTGGAGGAGGTCGCAGAGGTAACTGGGGGCTAGGTTGTGGAGAGCTTTGTAGGTGAGGATCAGGGTTTTGTATTGGATGTGGTAGTGTACTGGGAGCCAGTGAAGTTGGATGAGGACAGGGGTGATGTGGTCAGCAGTCTGTTGATGAGTTTGGTGGGGAGTCCGGTGAGGAGGGCGTTGAATGCAACTGATGCAACCAAGAATGCTTAACAATATCACAGCATAAAATGCCCCCTTCCAGACATTTTACCCAAACTATAGAACCGTTACGCTACAAATTTGGTGACAGCAGTGTGTAATTACAACATACACCCTTGGCACGCTACAGTTTTCGTGGCAGCTATACGATTTGGCCACTTACACCCTTGACAAGCTACACCTTGATATGGTTCCCTAAGTAAAACTAAAAAGTCCCCCGTTTTTACACATTACTTGTTATAAGTAACGGACAAGTTATATATATATATATATATATATATATAAACTAACCTGACGAAAGCCAGGCTGTCCATGTTCGTGGCCATCCCCTGCTATATATTGCTCTGTGCCATCATATTCTTCTTGTTGAGCATTCTGGAAATGAAATATCAGGATTAGTATTAATGCAAGGTTCCATGGCTATATTGGCTTGGTAATTATTTCCTATCCTGCTTATGAACACTGCTGCTTTGAAGAGGATTCACATCTTGTTAACATAATCATTATCTCTTATGTCTCACCAAAGTTGAAGAATGGCCTTATTCTGTATTCTTCTTTTCTCTCTCAGCTCCTTTTCTTATTGCTTATCAAACTTGTTCCAGTATTGTTTTAGGTGACATGTTCTTTTATTTAACTTTAACATTGTACACAGTTGCATTAATTATTGATATATCGCATAGGTGATCATTAAATATGGAAAATAATGTAGGCCTACTATATGCTGTAGTAGCTCACTGTCAAATGGGAATTCTGTGAAACTAAATTCATATGTGTTGCCTCCATGTTCATCCATATTTCCAACATCCATTTGTATTCCCCTTTCTGGGCCAGAGCCAGCAGAGACATCTTCAGATGAATCACTGATGTCACTAGAAAGACAATATATAAAAATATACATGAAGGGAAAATTAATGTAAATATTTGTGCTTCGGTTACACAGTAACTGACCATATCAATCAATCAATCTGACCATATCATTGAATTGATATAAACTGCGTTATAAATAAAATGTATTATTATTATTATTATTATAATATGGTTAATATGCCATATTGACACTTATATTATACCTATAAAACATGTCACATAAGACACATACCAATGTTTGACATAGAAAATAATGATTTATAAAATTAAATGATATTTTCAATAATTTTTCGTATTGAATATTGTACAATAAAAAACAAGAGAATGAGTTATTGCTTACCCACTGATTATTTTACTGCCTCAATATACTAAATATAGAGTAGCAAAAAAAAAAAGGGCATATAGAATCATGTAGCATAATGGATATTTTTTCATAAGTGTCATAAACTAATAATTCAACAACATGCAGTTCAATTCAGACTATTATAAATTGACCCAATGCACCATAGATGAATAAAAATCACTATATTGCATCAATATTAAACTAAGAATATACAGACTGAACATTAAGATATGTCAAATTAACATTCGTAACAATGGAAATTCATCAATTTCAGATCTTAAAATGACCTTAATTTTATCCAAAATGTTTAGATTTGAATACTTTTTTCTTTAACTAAGTTATTCAGGTATCACATGGAAGATTTTACTTACAAGGTTTATTTCTTACACTGTAAAATATATTTAATCTCATTTAAGTGTTATTTTTGACTTTTGACCCTGATTGTGATTTACCCGTTCATGCCTGTATAACTATAAGCACTTAACTTATATTATGCAATAAATTACCAGCCCTGCTGTGGTTATATAAGCCATTTTGTAGCCAAATTGGTGAAACTTGTATGGACAATTATGGCTGTGTTATGTAACTTAATTACTATAAAATCAACATTTGCACATTACAGCATTGTATTTACCTTCTAACATATGATCACACATCTACTCATGGAGCCAACATTACAGAACGTTTTGCCAAAATAACATTTCTAAAATCACACTGTAGGTGAAAAATTGCTGTATGAGCAGCTTAAGCCTAAAACAGTTAAAAAGTTGCTCAGGTAATTTATGGCATCAGGTGTAAGTTACACCGATCCACTTATACTTACTCCATTTGACATTGTACAACAAGTTCTTGTTCTGAAATCTCTGATGCAGACGCAGGCGGCAACCAGTGTAATTCATCTTCAGAATCTGACGATGACGTCGGTTCCGTCTTCGCCGACTTCGGAAGCTTTCGATATACCTCAGTAGTCCGAGGAATATCTTGTGATTCGTCATATAAATATCGCTTGTAAAATCACGGAATCTTTCTCCCACGATCCATGTCTCGATCCAACTCTTAAAAACAACTACAGGTAGGTCGCCATTGCCCTTTCATCAATATTTAATCTGTTGGCGCAATCCTCGTTCTGGATCGCACTCCAGTTTCCGGTCGCAGGTGTGCGCATGTGCGATGAAATCTAGTACAATGCGGAATATTGAATATCAAATGTGGCTGGCATTATAACGAAAGTTTAAAGAGAAGTAGATCTATTTGGTGTTTCATACACGTTGATTTCAGCTGATTTTTCACGCTAGGACCATTACTCACAGAGCTATCGAGTCTAGTCAGTTTGTAAATTGCATATGCATTTTTGCATGATCCTGTTGGACCGCTAATTATCACGTGTGATTCCGAGTTGTAGGACCTACCGCTTATCCGGACTGGAGCTTTTTAAATATTGTGGGGGCCTTTCGCAGCGGAGCACTAACGGTCGCGGTTCGAAGTAGTCTGACTTGAAGAACTATAAATATTAACACGATGGTAATGTTGGCTGTTTTTGCCTTTGATTTTTCTGTCGACATTGTTGAGCTCTCCTGGATTGAGGGAGAATTTGACGAGCAGAATGATACACAAGAATATGTCGTGCGATGGAGGGAACGAAATCGAAAAGTTAAACTTTGTTCGGCCAAAATAATGGCAAGACTGAGAATTGCATAAAATCATGTTATATTTGGACCAATGTATAGTAACTTATAACAGTACCGTATATAGGCCTACTTAATTATATCAGTTAGTTTATCTATTAATTTACTGCAGTGTGCTCGTGCAGTAATTTCCGTAAATGGCGAACAATTCAAAAAAAAAAGAAAGAAAAAAAAGAACTTGGAGCCATCTGAGAATGAAAATGATGAGCATTTGGCCGAGGTAATGAGGTATCCATGGAATCTTCTTATGCAGATGTTAATTAACATTTTTAAATATGTATTGTAGTTCATTCTGCATTTAATATACAATTTAGAATATTGATTTAATATTCCAAACATTATTAAAAGTATATAGCTTTAATAATTGTCGACCAAATAAAACAATTAAACTAATCTGAACAAAATGGTCAAATAGTCTCATAGTTATCTTATATCTTATTATTACTTCTGATATAAGCTTATTTATATATCCTTTTTATCAGTGTTTTGGTATCCTTTATCTTTAAAACAATCTTTTATAAGAAGCAATTTAAATGCTGGTGCATATGCAATAATGGCTGTTATATATGTTAATTACTTTTTTTTATTGCAGCCAAAGACCAAGTCAAAACGCAAGCAGGCATGAACTGCACAAAGTGCCAGCAAAAGTATTTTGCAGAAGTACTAAAATGCACAAGTGAGATTTCTCATTATGTTAGGCTGAAGCTATTCTGAGGGAATATGGTGAACATATGGAATTAACATACAAGTGGCCCTATGTATAAATACATGAATAACTGTTTATTGTAGATAATTTCTTCTCAGAGGCATGTATATTTATATTTCTTGAGATATGGTTCATGAAAACCTGTTTTATTTATTGCAAAAATGTTCAATCACTTAGTTTTAACTGGGCTTTTGCAAATGAAATTCATATCTTTCAGTTGAATATTGACAACTCTTCCATAACTGCAACTCAGACCCCATCTGGCTCAACTGAGACTCCTGGTGGCAAAAGGTAAATGGAAATTAAAACTTGCTAATTAAAAGTTACTTGATGCCGTGCACCTACTGAAATATCTATTATTTAATGTAGGGTGACTCCTTGAGTGCTACAAACATAATATATGCATTACCATAATAATTTAAGTAATTTTGTCTCAGAAAAGGAACTAATTATTGTGGACTAATCTGGTTCATACCATAGCACATATATCAGTACCTGGGTTTCCTTTCATATGGTGCTGGATACAACCAGTTTTTATCATGATTGTCAAGTGCATGGAATTTGATTGAATGATTATTTCACCAACCAGACATGGATATGAGCACGGGTAACAGATTTATTGTATATCATCACGAAAGAAGTAAATAATGCAACATTAATTTACGTATGCAGATGTGCTGAAGCAGTACGACAAATGCAGGCAATGGTGAATGAAATCAGAGGCATCAGACAAGAGATTCTGGGCATAAGAGCAGAGATGCTGGTGAGTTCGGCAGTGCCCTCAGTGGAGAAGGCACGAAGGTGTCAACCGCCTATTGCGGCCAATATAGCCAAACCATCAACACCATTGGATGTAACCAATGAAGATGAATCTGCCTCAAATGATTCTGTGGTACGTATGTAACTTTTTCTTGTGTGGCTAT
Source organism: Gadus macrocephalus (assembly GCF_031168955.1). Lineage (NCBI taxonomy): Eukaryota > Metazoa > Chordata > Actinopteri > Gadiformes > Gadidae > Gadus > Gadus macrocephalus. The sequence continues at coordinate 19,509,683 of NC_082389.1, forward strand.
GTTTATGCATAATAATACACTCATCTCCTAGCTGCAGGACTTGTATTGTATACATACATTTATACATAAATATATGAGACCCACCGTACGTATGTAGACAATTGATCGTTACCATTTTACCCTGTTTACAGGCAGTAAAATTGGCTTCGTGGGATAATGATTATTCCTCAGAAAACATGACATATGCTTATCTCAACAAGTCCGCAAAATTTTACGACCGTGTAGGTCGTTTGTACTGCCACGGATTACGACCCACTGGAGCGTATCAAAAACGAGCGCCTCTACAGGTCGCGGGAGGTATGTATGCCACATATATGTTTTTGCTCTCTGCATTTAGGGTTTTAGCCATTTTATTCAGGTGTAAATGATTTAAGATCAAAACTCAAATCAACGGTTGGAAAAAATAACTCACATTTTTTGCTAAATCTATTCATTTGATGAGTAGGCTATAAGGACAACGCCCATACACTTTATTATACTTACATTCACTATCGTTACCTTTTCTTTTAAGTGTGTTCTGTTATAAATATTGTTTCCACACCAAGCTGTCAACATTTCTCAAAATTGCTAAATCACGTTGCGACATAATTTTTCGTATTGAATATTGTACAATAAAAAACAAGAAACCGAAAGTCGGTTTCTTGTTTTTTTTTCTGAGAGCTGTGTTGTCTGGAGCCTTGTGCTCCTGGTAGGGTCTCTCATGGCAGAGTGGTCTCAGGTGAGGGGCCAGACTAAGAATGGTTAAAAAAACTCTTTGCCACGGAGCCCGGTCGGGCACAGCCTGAACAAACTACGTGGCACCCCCCCTCTCTTCATCCCATGGGCCCACCACCTGTGGGAAGACCCGTTGGGGTCGGGTGTGCAGCCACATGGGTGGCAGCGAAGGTCAGGGGTCTCGACGGACCAGACCCGGGCGGCAGAAGCTGGCTCTGGGGACGTGGAACGTCACCTCGCTGTGGGGAAAGGAACCGGAGCTTGTGAGGGAGGTGGAGCGCTTTCAGTTAGATCTGGTGGGGCTTACCTCCACGCACAGTCTCAGCTCTGGTACCGTACTCCTGGATAAGGGTTGGACTCTATTCTTCTCCGGAGTTGCCGAGGGCGTGAGGCGCCGGGCGGGTGTGGGGATACTCATAAATCCCCGGCTGAGCGCCGCGGTGTTGGAGTTTACCCCGGTAGACGAGAGGGTCGCCTCCCTGCGCCTAAGGGTTGTAGGGGGGAATACTCTGACTGTTGTTTGTGCGTATGCACCAAACAGCAGCTCAGAGTACTCGGCCTTCTTGGAGACCCTGAATGGAGTCCTGTATGGGGCTCCAGTAGGGGACTCCGTAGTTCTGCTGGGAGACTTCAACGCCCACGTGGGCAACGATGGAGACACCTGGAGAGGCGTGGTGGGGAGGAACGGCCTCCCTGATCTAAACCCGAGCGGTCGTTTGTTATTGGACTTCTGTGCTAGTCATGGATTATCCATAACAAACACCATGTTCGAACATAAGGGTGCTCATAAGTGTACCTGGTACCAGAGTACCCTAGGCCGAAGATCGATGATCGATTTCGTGATCGTGTCATCTGATCTGAGGCCGCATGTTTTGGACACTCGGGTAAAGAGAGGGGCGGAACTGTCAACCGACCACCATCTGGTTGTGAGTTGGATCAGGGAATGGGGGAAATTTCCGGATAGACCTGGTAAGCCCAAACGAGTAGTGCGGGTGAACTGGGAACGTCTGGAGGAGGCCCCCGTCCTAGGTATCTTCAACTCACACCTCCGGCGGAGCTTTTCTGGCATTCCTGTGGAGGTTGGGGGCATTGAGCCGGAGTGGGCGGTGTTCAAAGCCTCCATTGCTGAAGCTGCGGTGGCTAGCTGTGGCCTCAGGGTCTTAGGCTCCTCAAGGGGCGGTAACCCTCGGACACCGTGGTGGACTACGGTGGTCAGGGAAGCCGTCCGACTGAAGAAGGAGGCCTTCCGGGATATGATATCCTGGAGGACTCCTGACTCGGTTGCAGGGTACCGACAGGCTCGAAGGGCTGCAGCGGCTGCCGTGTCGGAGGCTAAGCAGCGGGTGTGGGAGAAGTTCGGAGAGGCCATGGAGAAGGACTTTCGGTCGGCACCAAAGTGTTTCTGGAAGACTATCCGGCACCTCAGGAGGGGGAAACGGGGAACCATCCAAGCTGTGTACAGTAAGGATGGGACTCTGTTGTCGTCGGACGTTGGAAGGAACACTTTGAGGAACTCCTGAATCCGAATAACACGCCCTCTATGTTGGAGGCAGAGCTCGAGGTTGATGGTGTTTCGTCGTCAATTTCCCTGGTGGAGGTCACTGAGGTAGTCAAACATCTCCGCAGTGGCAAAGCCCCAGGCTCTGGGTGTTGAGGGGCTGTCATGGTTGACACGCCTATTCAACATCGCGTGGGAGTCGGGTACAGTGCCAAAGGAGTGGCAAACCGGGGTGGTGGTTCCCCTGTTCAAAAAGGGGGACCAGAGAGTGTGTGCCAATTACCGGGGTATCACACTTCTCAGCCTCCCTGGTAAAGTCTACTCCAAGGTGCTGGAAAGGAGGGTTCGGCCGATCGTCAAACCTCAGATTGAAGAGGAACAATGCGGTTTTCGCCCCGGACGTGGAACTACGGACCAGCTCTTCACTCTCGCAAGGATCCTGGAGGGGGCCTGGGAGTATGCCCATCCGGTCTACATGTGTTTTGTGGATCTGGAGAAGGCGTATGACCGGGTCCCCCGGGAGAAACTGTGGGAGGTGCTGCGGGAGTATGGGGTAAGGGGGTCTATCCTCAGGGCCATCCAATCTTTGTACTCCCAAAGCGAGAGCTGTGTTCGTGTTCTCGGCAGCCAGTCAGTTTCGTTCTCAGTGGGTGCTGGTCTCCGCCAGGGCTGCGCCTTGTCACCAATCCTGTTTGTGATATACATGGACAGGATATCGAGGCGTAGTCGTGGTGGGGAGGGGTTGCAGTTCGGTGGTCTGAGGATCTCGTCACTGCTTTTTGCAGATGATGTGGTCCTCATTGGATCATCGGCCTGTGACCTTCAGCACTCACTGGATCGGCTGGCGGCCGAGTGTGAATCGGCTGGGATGAGGATCAGCACCGCTAAATCTGAGGCCATGACTCTTAGCAGGAAACCGGTGGATTGCTTACTCCGGGTAGGAAATGAGTCCTTAGCCCAAGTGAAGGAGTTCAAGTACCTCAGGGTCTTGTTCGCGAGTGAGGGTACTATGGAGCGTGAGATTGGCCGGAGAATCGGAGCAGCGGGGGCGGTATTGCGTTCGCTTTACCGCACCGTTGTAACGAAAAGAGAGCTGAGCCGCAAGGCAAAGCTCTCGATCTACCGGTCGATCTTCGTTCCTATCCTCACCTATGGTCATGAGGGCTGGGTGATGACCGAAAGGACGAGATCGCGGGTACAAGCGGCCGAGATGAGTTTTCTCAGAAGGGTGGCTGGCGTCTCCCTTAGGGATAGGGTGAGAAGCTCAGCCATCCGTGAGGAACTCGGATTAGAGCCGCTGCTCCTTTACTTAGAAAGGAGTCAGCTGAGGTGGTTCGGGCATCTGGTAAGGATGCCCACTGGGCGCCTTCCTTGGGAGGTGTTTCAGGCACGTCCAGTGGGGAGGAGACCTCGGGGAAGAACCAGGACTAGGTGGAGAGATTATATCTCAACACTGGCCTGGGAACGCCTCGGGATCCCCCCGTCAGAGCTGGTCAATGTGGCCCGGGAAAGGGAAGTCTGGGGCCCCCTGCTTGAGCTGCTCCCCCCACGACCCGACCCCGGATAAGCGGATGACGATGAGGATGAGGATGAGGAAATGTACATACATTTTTTTGTTGCATCGATAATCGGTTTAGAATCTAATCGTTTACCTCATAATCGGAATCAAATCGTGAGGTGCCAAGAGATTCCCACCCCTAAAAAACAGTGTAGCATAATTTGCATCAATGGATTGAAAGTATTGTTTAGGTTATTATTAAGAGTTACTGAGTAGATTCTCTTTATGTAGTGACTCAGAGACATGCACCGTCCAGAGCCCAGAGCGAACACTGTGAGAGGCAAGAGAGGGTGGAAGCCAGTGCTCCTCCATCCGATGATGGGATGGACCTACCGGGACAGCGAGGGCCAAATGAAGCTATGAATCACTTTGCAGATTTCATGTACAGTTATATGTATTAACTTAAGGTTTTCTCATGTAATATTTGTTACATTTTATGTTGGTCCATTTTGTTAGGGAATGAATCTTTTATCCTTAACTGTCTTAATTAACAGTCCTATTGATATTGAAGAAGATGAAGCCATTGAGGAGGCCATCAGACGCAGTCTTTTAGAAGAGTCTGTGCAGGCCTTACAGGATTCAAGGTATACTTGCTTTGCTCATTTTTAACTTTCAGTGTTGCACCAGTCAAAATTAGAGTGGTCAGTGTGGCTTTCATGTGTGCTGGTAATAATCATTATCCTTTATGTTCTGAAGGTTTGCAGAAAGTTTGAGCATAGAAGAAATGACAGGAATTGTGAAAGCTCACAGTGAGAGGGTTGTCACAGAAGCATACAGACCAATCTACATCAGCCGAGGGAACGTGTGGACAACTGCCCTCCGACAGTTTAGTAGACGGAAATTCACTGAGTGCACCGATCTGCTGTATGTCACCTTTGCCAGTGACGAAGGCACCAACGAAGATGGAGAAGACCTCGGAGGGCCACGGCGAGAATTCTTCCGTCTGCTTGTGAAAGCCATCTTCAAAGAGAGTGGAGCATTTGAAGGTAATCTTTTTTTTTTTTTCATAATTGTTATGTACTTTACATCAAATGTACTTCTGTGCTGTGGTGGTACAATTATTTTACTTGCATACTGGGTAAGCTGCCCTCTTAAAGTTTGGGTAACATACATAATTGGCGCTTTATTAGCCAATTAAAGGATACTGGCTTTCTTTGTCGACATTTCTGTCTTTCAGAGGCTATAGTGGCCATGCTAGCTTGTTGGAAGGGGGCTATATAGCAATAACAAATAATAAGTTAGGCTAAATTTATGCCCTTGACTTCTCACCTCAAGATAATAGATATCTGAATGAAAATGGGTACTCAAAAACTTAAAACCCAACACATCTTCAATAAACCTTGTAACATGTAACTTTATGCCAATCCCTTGCAGTTTATGCATGCAGTATAAATGTGTTTTTGCCTATTCTAAAATTCTATTCCATATACAGTTTTTCTGTTTTAGGTTAATGGTATTCAGATTATTGTATGATATCTTGAGTGATTCTAGTTGTCTTTACTGAATAAACAAATTGCTTTTTGTCCTTTTGTCCTAGAGTCTCGCTTGGGGAACATCTTAACGGCAGGAACCTCACTGAGGCAGAAAATGCGTTTATCCTGACATTGAATCCTGGACACATCCTAGCCCTTGCAACGGGAAGCAGCAAAGTTCCTGCAATTGGATTTTCTCCCAGTCCAAAACTGACTTTTGTTCATGATGACACGAAGCACCTCCTCATTGCTCACACCTGCTCAAATGAGCTTCAGATCTTTGTCAATAGAAAGAATCTGGCAGATGACGATGAATTTGATTACAATTGTCTGGTGGCTCTCATGAATGGATACATTTTTAGTGCTGTGTAGTCTCGAAAAAAAATGCTTGGACTGTACATTTGGAGCCCAGATCTTTTAATGGGTGGACTTGTTTAGAATCTGGTGTAGCATGTTGTTTGAGTTAAAAGGTTGTTTCGCCTAAACTCTGATCTGAACTATGTGTCATATATAGTTTGGACGACAGTTTACTCGTGTTTTTATTATTTATTATTTTATTAATTATTCTCAGGTGTGTTGTCTGATTAATATTCATTGTTCATTTTAGCTGTATCAGACAAGACTATTGTTTTCATTCCGTTAAATTATTTAAATGCAGTATTTCAAATAAGTGCCCGGTTCCTATAGACTCACAGGTGTGAGTTAAAATAAAATATATCTTTGCACACGATCACGTTCCAAATCCCTACTTTCTTGACTTTTCCTAAATATGTTTGTTGCACCACCCTGTGTTCATACTTTTTTTTTTCAGACCGGGAAAGCTATTATAGAGCATTTTTTATGTATTCCTATGTAATTGTTTTTTTTTTCCAAGGATGCAATGCTCTTCCTTTGTCAGCAGAGGTCGCAAGGGGACATTCTGAAGTGAATAAGATTGATATCTATAGGTAGATATACAGACAGGCAGACAGACAGACAGAGGTGGCCAATACGTCGACCGCGATCGACTGGTCGACCGCGAGAGTAGTGCGGGTCGATTGCGTGACATTAAAATAATTATAATTCAAAGTTTATAGATTTTTTATTTTATTAATATAATTGAAAAATATATTTAAAAAAAAAGGATGTAAAAATATAGAATGATATAAAAATGAGTTGACACACTGCTCAAACTATTGCAATATATAATTTGCTACTATCAAATGCAAATTGTTACATTATTTTTGAATGAATAGATAAGTACCCTAGCATAGACAATAGACACTGGGTGTGGCTGAGACATCAAGACCCATGTATTCCATCAAATTTGTGAACCAGCAGTTGGCTGACTGGTTTAGCATCTGCCCTGCAATACGGTCGACCCGAGTTCGCGTCCTGGGTACGTCATTTCATTCTTGCCGTTGCCTGCCGCGAAACTCACCTGAATGGAATTTATGTGGCTGCAATTTCCCATGCAGTGTCTTTGTCATTGTGACAAAGGCTTATCAGTTACATTAATATTAACGTTAACTTTACCATGAGTTTTTGCCAGGAATATTTGGGTTCTAGGGATACTGTAAGATATTTATTACATAAAAAGTAAATTGTTAAGACTCATTTCTCTGATATAAAGGAAATTACAAAAATAAACCAACGGCAAGAATTAAATGACGTACCAAGGACGTGAAATCGGGTCGCCCGAATTGCAGGGCAGAACCTAGACCACTCAGCCAACTGCTGTTTCATATATTTGATGGAGTACATATAGTTTTATTAATATGTGTTGAGAAAATATCCACGATAACAATATAGGCATTTCTCAATTAATTTAATTACTTTATTTGCATCATTTAATCTTAAACCCGTAGTGAAAATATAGGCTGTTTGTGCTTCATATATGTACATTTATGACAATCGTGAGGACTAGGCTTGTGACGCACACACACATGTGGCGCTCACGCGGTAATAGCTCATTGGCGCCACCTAGTGATCATTATGTGCAAATGCACAGCCTCTCATTCAAATGACTTAGGGGTCATTTGACCCCTCTTGTGGCCCTAGTAGTAAATAAAAATGGCCCGGCGTTGCTAGTGTTAAAACGATTAAAAGCCACTTGCAAAAAAAACTGTTTGTGCTTTTCTTGTCCAATATCAACAGGTGATAAAAGTTCATGGAAAAAAATTGAAGAGAGGAATTTCAAAAGAAAAAAGTATATCTTTAATATTTTCATAAAGTTCACAGGTGTTAGTCATCTTACAAAGCAAGTTACAAGTTGGTTGCTCGACTTTCACTGTTCTGGCATGATATAAACTTGTGTTTTCCAAAATCACTTATTCACAGGTTTGAGAGGATTAGAGAAGTACACATGGAGATCCTCTACAGGTGGATATACTGAGACACACACGGGAATAAACTGACGCAAGAATTCACAATTAAGCTGGAATCAGATTATTTTTTTCACAAAATGACTACCAATTGACTATCAAAATAGTTCAATCAATTCAATAGTTGATAACTAATCATCTCAGTTCTAAAATATATATATACATTTATATACATTTACATATTTACAATTTTGTGTAATACAAATTCCTGTACTCTGTGATACAATGTTTTTCCCTTATTACCGTCATTCTCAAGTGGGTTTACTGTAACAACCAATTCTTGCAAGTCCTGCTGGTTAAGTGGGCAAAATGAGTAATGTGCAAGAGGAGTTGATACTGAGTCCACTGTTCTTTCCTCAGCTGCTGATTCTGGGTAGTTTAGTAACAGAAGATGTCTGTCCAGTGTAAAAAGCTGAACTGGGGTCCTGTTTCCTTCAGAGGAAATTGAATGATTGTTAAATGCAGATTTAAACTCATCTATTGTGCGATTGATCCTGGGAATGTACACATAATGAAGAGAAAATAAATCTGTATCATTGTCCACATTCAAAGCCTCCATTGACTCTAGTTCATAGAAAATGGGTGCAAACACATGACTGCAGTTTCTGTTCAAGTCCCGATTGAATCGTTCAATTCGCTGGTTATGTACAGAGCTTCCAGTCAACACAGAATGTTCACCTCTGTGCATGCTCATGTCTTCCCAAACCTGGACATTCTCCCCTCCATGATCAGTTCTAATATGAAGGGGCCGGCCATGTTTGCTGATGGCTGAACTGAAGTGGTTCATGACAGTTTCAGCCCGATTGTTGTTGGAACACTGGAGAAACGTTAACATTCTACTGTAACCATCCATTGCCCCATGTACAACTAATTTCCATCTTATCAGTTTATGATTTCCATCTATGTGCCATATATAGTTTGGACAAGGCACAGTGTATACTCGTCTTTGTATAGTTGTTGTTCTCCTGGACTCAACACCAGCACCATCAACCCGTTGAACGGAGTCTCTGAGACGACGTCGCTGCACCACAATGTTTCTGGCACGCAAATGTCCATTAAGCATAACTTCTCCTACATGTGGATGTTCTGCTTTTATCTCACATATAGTTGCATCCAACTCCTCATCAGAAAGGTTACAAAGTTTTGTGCGTCTTATGTTATATACCCGCATGAGCTTGTATAATGTGGGTCTGGAGATCCGCAGGATTGAAGCTACTTCAGAAAGTGTTGTACCTAGCAGCAGCAAACCCTCAATGTCTTCTTTGGAGATTAAAGTATGTTCACCCTAAAAAAAAGAAAAAAGGAAAAAACAGATATGACAATCACTAATATCATAACTTGTTTTTTTGCCATGCATAGGATGTAATCATAATATTCCACAAAAGTTACTACACATCACATTACAATTTAACTATTCCTACTTACAGCTGCAACGATTATTGATTAGTTAACAATTAAACTAATTGCCAACTATTTTGATAATTGATAATCGGTTTGAGTAAAAATGATCTTATTCCAGTATCTCAAATAATAATAACACCAACAACCTTTATTTATAATATGTATTGGTTTCTTTAGTCCCGTTTGACAGTAAACTAAATATCCTTAGGTTGTGGACAGAACAAGACAACGAGTATGTCATCTTGAACTTTGGGAAATAGCGATCAACATTTTATCATTTTATGGACCAAACAACTAATTGATTAATCGAGAATATAACCATCAGATTAATCGATTATGAAACGAATTGTTAGTTGTAGCCCTGATCCTCAAATTACCAGTGTTGAACTTCAATATTAACCAGTTATTTTATATCAATAGTTGTATTCTTCTCAGGGTAACATAAACGTTATCCAGCTATTATATCACAACTTACTGATCTCAGTGATGTGACGGTGGTGGCAAAGTTGGAAGTGCCTGAGGCACTGGGCATCGCTGGTGTTGAAACCTGAAACAAGAGCCCGCATTTTAGATGTGAGATATAGCGGCAAAGTACGTTAATATTACACATGTTAACCACAGCACAGGCTTCATAGAGTAAGTGGTCGGTTTTGTCCCTGGTAACCACTAAGTCAACTAGGCTACAGAGTCCTTACAGTGGAGTGGATAACAAAACTTCAGCTAGCATATACCACACAGCTAACTGGCTGGGTTAGCTAACAGTGGCTAACCCCCTCGTCTGCATAAAGAATTAATTAATAATTAATAATCAAATTAAAACAACTTAACTTACCGTTGCTGATGTGGACTGGACCGGGGGAGCTACACCCTGGAGTGCAGCCCGTACAGCTGCAATAACCACCCGTTCGATGTCCAGGACTCCCAGAGAACCGGCCATGCCTGCTTGACTTTGTCTTTGTCTTTGTCTTTGACTTTGCCGCTCGATTTGAAGCGGGCGTGGTTTCATTGGGGATTTGAATATTTTCTAAATATTTAGCTTTACACTTGGCGACACATTTAGAGTTAACATTTAGATTTAACATTTAACATTTAGATTTAACATTTAGATTTAGATTTAACATTTAGATTTAACATTTAGATTTAGATTTAACATTTAGATTTATCATTTAACATTTACATTTAACATTTAACATTTAGATATAAAATTTAGATTTAGATTTAACATTTAGATATAAATTTAACATTTAGATTTAGATTTAACATTTATATTTAACATTTAACATTTAGATATAAATTTAACATTTAGATTTATATTTAACATTTATATTTAACATTTAGATTTAGATATAACATTTAGATATAATTTCTAACATGGATTTTGAACATATTGTTGACAATTAAATATAACATGTTGTTTTACATGAATTTCTCTCAAATGTGAGGAAAATGCGCTAAATGTGAGGAAAGTGAGCTAAATGTTGAAAATGTATCAGCTAAAAAATTTTAACAGTTTTTACAAACGGCGCCCCATAGGTATAGGCCTAGAACCTTTCAGTAGTCACTTAATTGTTCTTCCCCCATTTATTTCAATCAACCAAACTTTACTTTTTGACTTAATTCACTCAATAATTTAGACGATTAAATTATCGTCTAAATTAACAACAAACCCCATCATCAACACCAGCTACGTGAGACGGCAGCTCACCAGGATCAGGACATACAAGGCCAGAGGACCGGACGACATCAGCCCGAGGGTGCTCAAGATTTGTGCAGAGCAGCTGGCAGGAGTGTTCACGCATCTTTTCGGCCTCTCCCTGAGGTTGAAAAAGGTGCCAACACTCTGGAAGACATCCTGCGTAGTCCCTGTCCCGAAGAAGGGACGACCCAGCGCTCCAAAAGACGTCAGACCTGTGGCTCTAACGTCACACGTCATGAAAATCTTCGAGAGGATGGTCCTGGAGCACCTCAGGCCCTTGGTGCGTGACTGCCTGGACCCACTGCAGTTTGCGTACCAGACCGACATCGGCGTGGAGGACGCCATCATCTGCCTGCTTCACAGAGCTTACACACACTTGGAGAGGCCGCAGAGCATGGTTAGGATCATGTTCTTCGACTTCTCCAGTGCTTTCGACACCGTCCAGCCAGTCCGGCTGGCGGAGAAGCTCCAAGTGATGAAGGTGGATCCTGACATGGTGGCATGGATTTCAAACTACCTCACGGACAGGCCGCAGTATGTCAGGCTGCGACACTGCTTGTCAGATGTGGTGACCAGCAACACCGGCACACCCCAGGGAACTGTACTTTCACCGTTTTTGTTCTCCCTCTACACCTCGGATTTCTGCTACAACTCCCGAGCATGCCATCTGCAGAAGTTCTCTGACGACTCCTCCATTGTTGGATGCATCACAGACAATAGGGAGGAAGAGTATAGGGAACTAGTTGAGAACTTTGTGGGATGGTGTGACGGGAACCACCTTCAGCTCAACACCGGGAAAACCAAGGAGCTGGTGGTGGACTTCCGGCGCAGAAAGAGCACCCCAATACCTGTTTCCATAAACGGGGAGGAGGTGGAGATGGTGGACACCTACAAGTTCCTTGGGGTGCACCTGAACAATAAATTAGACTGGCCAGACAACACTGAGGCCCTCTACAGGAAGGGACAGAGTAGGCTGTTCTTCCTGAGGAGGCTCAGGTCTTTCAATGTGTGCACTAGGCTACTACAGATGTTCTACCAGTCTGTGGTAGCCAGTGCCACCTTCTTTGCTGTAGTGTGCTGGGGAGGAGGCATCGGGAGCGGAGGTGCCAGCAAGCTGAATAAGCTGGTGAGGAAGGCGAGCTCTGTGGTGGGGATGAAGCTGGACTGTGTGGAGGCTGTGACAGAGAGGAGGATGAGGGGGAAGCTGCAGGCGATCATGGACAATCCCTCTCACCCTCTCTACGCTGAGCTGAGGCAACTCAGGAGCACATTCAGCCACAGACTCTCTCAGCCACGTGCCTCAAAGCGCTTGGGGGGCTCTTTCATCCCATCAGCTATCAGACTTTATAACACCTCAACCCCCCGCTCCCAACGTCCCCAAAGCCCCAACAGCTCCTTTTTCCCGACCGGATTAAGGTCTAAACCCCACACCTAAGGACTGCACCTATTGTTAACCTTGTTATTTGATAAATTTTTCGATTACTTCAGGGTCCCGGCACATTTATATTTATACTTATATTTATATTATACCTCATATTTCATCATACTTATTTATTTACTTAACACACAGGTCACCTACAAACGGAGAGTTACATGTATATAGTATGTTGGTTTTATCTTATCTTTATCTTATTAAAATAGTTTTGTACTATAATTTTATTTTAAATTAGTAAATGTATTGTATATATACTGTTTTTTCGCACTTCTCTTTTCCCACTGTACTGCTGGTCACCTGTGAATTTCTCCCAAGGGGGATTAATAAAGGACTATCTGATCTTATAGCAGTTGGTTGAAACCGGGACATTTTAGCGTCCTTTTGCTTCTGTCGGGACTCAGGACACGCAACTCAAAATTGGGACTGTCCCGGCAAAACCGGGACATCTGGTCACCCTATCACAAGTGATAAAAAAAGGTGGCAAGCCACTCAGCAAAAATGTGCGTTTGACAACAATGCGCGGGCTGCACTAACACTAAACTTTGTCAAGTAGGGGGCCTCAAAATATCATCCCGCGGGCCTCAATTGACCCCCGGGCCGCGAGTTTGAGACCCCTTGCCTAAGCCATGGTCTAAGCGCATTTTTTTAAATTGTGCAGTACGCTCAAACAGGGGGTGCAGTTACCCTTTAAGGAGAATTAATTCAGTGGCAGCAATTAAAAGCATGATTATACAACTCATTTTATGTTTTGTTTTTTTACAGGTCTTTGTGAATCCAACCACCTTTTGATATCGAAAATACGATAAAGCCAACGGCCCTTTTTAGGGCCACTTTGTTACAAACATTTCTATTGTGGTGTTATTGTTGTTGTTGTGTTTTTTGTTTGTTTGTTTTGTCTAACAATGTCTTCTGAGCACTCTAGACTGCAGGAATTGCTGAGGGCGGGGAATGACTTGGCAGATGAGTTTGCAGCATACTTGCCAACCCTCCCGATTTTCCCGGGAGACGCCCGATATTCACTATCCTCTCCCGTTTTCCTCCCGCTGTTAAAAATCTCCCGCAATTCTCCTGATTTCTGACAAGATTTCATGTCTCCCTTTCTCCCCACTTTCGTTATCATCACAACAACCTGTTCTTCAGAAAAGGATATTGTTTGAGCGAGCCCGCTGTTACCACGGAGACGTTTGCCGCCGCTCCGTGGTAACAGCGGGCGCGACTAATCAGAGACGTCTCTCTGATGCTACTCTAGTATTCTTTCTTCCGTTATTCTACCCGCGCTCGTGAATAAACCTCAGTATTTAAAAAGACAACAAAGAAGACGAGAATGGAGCCGTAAAGAAAAAAATACACTTGTAAATTCAATCATGAATGGAAATCGGAGTTCGCTTTTCTTACTACAAGGTTTAAAGGTACTGGCTATGGATGATTTTTCCGTGGAGCACGGCGGTCGGACGGACATAAAACACCATGCCAATACAGGCAAACATAAGAAGGCAGTAGCTGTTTCAGAGTCTCAGCAAGCATCGCTGGTTTGCTGGGGAAAGGGAGACCAGATGCAGTCATATATGCCGAAACATAAATGGCAATGTTGGTGGCAAAGAATAATATTCCTCTGAGCTTTACTGACGAAATAAATAAGTCAGGGACATGTTTCCTGACTCGGATGTAGCAAAGAAGTATGACTGTGGGAGGACCAAAGCCGCACAGATATTGAAAGGTAATCCATTAACATACCCTTAGAAACATATAAACATTTATTTTTTCGTAATGAAAATGATAAAAACAATCCATATAAGGATAATGTTCCAAGCTTTCTATTTACTATGCGTACATGGGATAGGCTAATTTCACAGCCCATTGGTAGTGATGGTAAGAGTTAACCTACATGTTAACCTACATGTAGCACTTACATTATGTAGTAGCTTACTTGGTAGTTTTGTTTATTAGAAGCTAGTGTATTTGCGTGATAACATAAGACTTATTGGAAGTTGCTAAGATAAAAGCGTCAGTAAAATGTAATGAAATGAAATCTATTGATATGTAATAATATGAAATGTAATAATATGAAATGTAATGATATGTAATAATAACATGATATTTAATGATATGAATTCTATTGATATGTAATAATAATATGAATTGTAATGACATGAAATGTAAATTAAATGAAAGTATTCAACATAAAATTGACGTTTCAATTTACTAAATTTTTGTTGGTTTTATTATTTTAAAGTCACCAGAATGCGGGAAACAATGACTTTAAAGCTGAAAATGTTATGGGGGGGGACCCCCAGACCCCCGCTTTAGTTTGGGAATCCTCCCTATTTTCGAAGCCTCAAGGTTGGCAAGTATGGTTTGCAGCCAGAAGAGTAAAAACGTTTCTATTATTTCTCCATTATGGGATTAAACACTTCTGCTGCACAAACCTGAACATTATGTTTGTGTCCCAGTACATTCAATATCATCCTTGTTTTTACTTTCAGCCTTCGAAGCCAAGAAACCGACGGGGGACTGGAGGCTCCAATGTTACGTGGAGGAAGAGGGACCAGGATGGGAACATCGTACCCCAAAATTTTCGGAGGAATCGATCTGGTCAGCAATATTAAATAGTTGGTTACACTGTCATTCATAATTTTGAATGCCTTTCCTTTTTCATATTTGTGTTTTCAGTTCAGTCTGTCGCCCCAAGGGAACCCCCTTGGGTGGATGAGTCGCTGACGGCTGATATTTCTCAGAATGTCCCAAGTCTCGGTGCGCATATTGACATTTATGACATTTTAAATATAGTCAACCTGAGCAATGAATGAATTGCCAATTTTTCTAACTCCTTTTTTTAATCATATTTGTGTTTTCAGTTCAGCCTGTTGCCCGTAGGGAACTCCTAGATGTTGGGGAGTCGCACACGGCTGATATTTCTCAGGATGTCCCAAGTCTTGGTGCGCATATTGAATTGTGACATTCAGTCAACCTGAGCAATGAATCGAGAAACAATTTTTCTAGCTCCCTTTTTTTTCTTTTTCTTTCATCAAATTAGATCAACATCTTCAGGCACTCAGAAATCTGCTGAGTTCTGTCAATGTCCCTGCATCAGCAGAAGAGGAGCAGACACCCACCATGTCTGCATGGAGCAGAAGACAAACCATCTGCGAAAGAAAATTCAGGGCTGCAATGCCAGAGCTTCTGAATTCCATGTTGGCAGGCAGTGTTGTCAGCAATGCCAAACTGTTGATGCTGTGGTCCGGTGCCTCGACTGTGTTGCCTTCTCTGTTCAGCTTGTGACGTGACTATCCACAGGAAAAACATCTTCCATGACAGAGAGGCCATGATTGATGGTTTTTTCGAACCCATTCCCCCCACATCCTTTGTGGTGGTGGGTGAAGGTGGCCAACATCAACTTGGTGAACAAGGTACATACAAAGAAATAGTAGATTTACCCTCACATTGTTTTCATGATGTGTAGTACAACATCTGCAGGTGCAGAATATAATATGTCTAAAGTTTCCTTTAACTGTTTTAATGTGTTATACTTTTTGAATTTAAGTGATAACTGTCCAGACATTTTCTTTACTGTAGTGTGCCTTCTTCCGATTCCTCCACCAACCCAAATCTGCTCCTGTGGCCCAAACCAAGACTTCTCCATTCTCCCTGGAAAGCAGACTGTCTTGGTGACTATCAACGGTATGGTGCCTTTTCCTTTTGTAATTTCTATTCCATCGGAAGGTGATGTGAAGTGAAGACTATTATCCTTTTTGTGCTGTGTTGTATAGAACATGTTCAAATAATAGGATTGTCTGTTTTCAGGTCCATACAAATTGTGCTTGCCTGCTGTGTGCTGTCCAAGTTGTTCCTGCAAATGGACTCCAGGAACAAGTGACTTGCTTGGATGCAGATACTGGCCAGCAACCACCAGCTGCCGACTCCTGTACAAGTTTGATGTCTTCACATCATTTGAGCAGATGAAGTTATCCAGACCAGCTCTGTCTCAACAAGCATTTCTCAAAATGCTTGAACATCGATCCCTTCGCACAGGAAGGGTAAGAACTTTCTTTTAATTTGCAGGATTTTTTATATTGTAATCTTTGATTAAGGAAAGTATTAACCAAAGTAATACCATTGTTTTTACAGACGGGCCGTATCTGTGGCGATACCTTCCACAGAGTCTTTCGTGAGTTTGCTTTCTGCAATTTAAAAAAAAAAGACCTCTGCCTGGTTGAGCCCATCCAATGTCCAGCATGCACACCAGACATGCTGGCTATATCTGTGGATGGTAATCGAAAGCATTAACGCTTCAAGAAGTCCAACGGGTGAGTGGAATCATAACAGTTAAAAATTAAATCATTTGTCTCATTTCATGTTTTCATCATCAGAACTTGGAAACTATTGTCGCCAATCAAAAAACGTATTATATTCATGGAATTACAAACAGAAAGTGATGTTAGACAGTATATTAAAATGCTTAGATGTTCCACATTCACTATAAGTTAATACTTTAAACCCAACACATCACCCAATTTGAAACCATCTTGTGATGTTGAAGTACAATGACAGTCCATTAAATACGTCACTAACGTTTTATGTCTCTTCATGGACCACTTCAATGCCAAACATCTGTAAGGATGTTCTTCACTTTTAGCAATCATTATTTTTCTTACATTTTGACATGTGTGATAACAAATTCTTCTCAATTAACAGGACTGATGAACCATCTCTTTTTGAAGGACGGTTCATTGCTGATGATACTAAAGTTTCTGCCTTTGTAGACCAGATCAGAAGCCAGATGTTGAGTGTAAGGTTTTATTTATCTCACTTTCCTTTTATTTTTCATCTATCCTAGTACTGCATGTAACAGATTGTATTTACTTTCAGAGGACTGGTCGTGATGTCTGTGGGCCAGCATAATTTACAGCAGGCAGGGAAACGTCCCAGAAGTCAAGGGCCAAGGTGGATGAAGAGGGCCTGCACATAGCTGTGTGCATGCATGGAATGTTGCTGCAGGGCCTGAACCACTACCGTGGGGAAGTCTATGCATACCCCATGTTCCTGCAGAAGGAGCTGGCTCAAGCCACAAATGCAACATTCTTTTGCATGGACCTTACTTGCAGGTATTCATAACTATCGCTAAATCATTAATGCAGTTTTCACTGATGTATATAGTTTCCAGTATTTTGGGCAAGAACAATTCTAAATTCTAAACAATGCACCTGATGACATTCCAACTATGATGCTTTCAACATGGCGGCACTAGGCCTTGGTCCAAGGTATGGAGAAATATGGACATATTTGAGACCCTTTCTCAGCTATTATGCACTAAATGAAACGTACTTATGGATATTATAATTACTTTCTACAAAATCTGCGAGGAAATAAAACCCAAAATTCTACAAACGGCAGGTGGGACCAGCAGATATAATTAAAATTAGCTTTAATATATTTGTTTCCTGGTCATTTTCTTGGGCAGGATCCGTCTCCTTACATATGCTAACATACCTCCCAAATATTGCTGTCTTTCCCGCAACAGGTATTGGCCATATTTTGAGAAGATGGCAGAAAAGTTGCCTCAGCTCCGACACCTAACAGAGAGATGAAGCCATTTCTCTCTGTAATAATAATAATGGATTGAATTTATATAGCGCTTTTCTAGACACTCAAAGACGCTGTTTACAGGGAAGGGGGAACCTCACTAACCACCACCAGTGTGTAGCACCAACACGGGTGATGCACGGCAGCCAATCTGCGCCAGAACGCTCACCACACACCAGCTTGAGGTGGAGAGTGAGGGAATTAATGAGTCAGCCAATTATACAGGAGGATGATTAGGGGGCCAGATTGAATGAGCCTGGTTGGGCCAGGACACCGGGGAAACCCCTACTCTTTGCGATAAGTGCCATGGGATCTTTTATGACCAAAGTGAGTCAGAACCTCGGTTTTACGTCTCCTCCGAAGGACGGCACCTTCCACAGCACAGTGTCCCCGTCACTGCACTGGGGCATCGGGATTGATGAGTAAGGGGGCCAGAGGGAAGAGTGCCACCTATAGGCCACCACCCGACACCACTTACAGCACCTGGTATTCCCAGTCGGTCTCCCATCCAGGTACTAACCAGGCCCGACCCAGCTTAGCTTCCGAGATCAGACGAGATCGGGCGTGTTCAGGGTGGTAAGGCCGTCATAATATTGCATGCCAAGGCTCACACTGGCAAATGTGAGGTACAGTGTGCAAGTCAATTGTTTTCAGAAATGTATCCCTTCTAAAATGAGCTCATAGCACCAACAGTTAATTGGGGATTCAAAGCATTGTAACTAGATTAGAATTGATTTTAAAGTTTTATTACTTGTTTTTAAATGTCTTCAAAACCAGGGACCCCTTTATCTTAAAAATATGCTCAGAATCTACTGCCCTACCAGATCTCTTAGATCTGGAGAGCTTCGTATGCTGGTTCAACCCTCTGCCCGTACTAAGCAGGGTGAGGCTGCCTTTAGTAACTATGCGGTCCGTTTGTGGAACCAACTACCTCTGGATATTAAAACAGCCCCCACTGTTGCCACTTTTAAAACCAAACTAAAAACGAAATTGTTCAGAGATGCCTTTAATTAACATGTTCTCTATGATTGTATGTTTTTACTTACATTACTACATTTTAATTTTAACTCTTATTATTCTTATCTACTTGCTACTATTATTGCTTTTGTAACTTCTATTTGTATGCAAGGACCATCCTTTTTTTTGACTTGTGAAGCACATTGGGTTGCCTTGTTGTATGAAATGTGCTATACAAATAAACCTGCCTTGCCTAAACCTGCCTTGCCTAGATTGTAATGCCAAATGTCATGATCCCATCGCTTTATTTTTTTGGTGCAGGTGAGGTGGGGGGGCAGAAGAGCAAGTTAACAGTTTCCTGTCAAGGGCAGCTCTCACAACAAAGTACATGACCAAGTCAGGTTAGTTTTAAACGATTGTACGCTTTGACACGATGCAAGACTTTAAATTGATTAAATTATGTCCCCTTCTTTTTACAGGCAGATCAGATATGCTAACGGTGCTTGCCATGGTTTGGAACCAAAGGAAGGTGGACGGTCTCCACAAGACACTAACTGATGAAGAGAAAGTTCTCTCACGGACACGTCGGACAGCGAAATATTTGATTTAATCTTAAGGCATGATCATGGGAAAGTACTGGCTTACAAAGGTTACCAAGAACACATTCGATGAAACAATAGGTGAACAAGATTCTTATAGGGAACGTTTTCATTGTGGGTAGGGAGTGGGAGTGACCTAAGGCAAAGTCAATTTGTGATACAATGGGTGGATATTGGACATGTCTGCAGGTTTGTAAGACATGGCTGTAAACAGTTTACACAACAAAGAAGTCAGTCGATTGGCCTGGTCACAAAACCAGACTTACTGGCTCCAGTGGGAACTTGAATACGAATGAACTTAACCTCTCTCAGTTAAGAGAGGAAGGGATTTGTTTTAAGTTACAGGGAGAATGTATACAGTTCCTTCTAATGTAATAATTATATAAACAAGGTTAATATAATTTGTATGTGTTTGTATATTTATAGTTATGATTGATATTTCCACGACAGTTCCTCCCTTTTTGATCACAAGATCAACACTTATTACAGGTGATATATTATGTCACAGGATTACAAATGATGGTAAAACAAGTTAAAACACAATAATAGGAATAAAATTCAAAGAAATTAGTAAAAATCAATCATTAATAAAGTAATCAATATGTACATTAGTAAAATTGCAAATTCAAAGAAATTAGTAAAAGTAATCATAAATAAAGTAATAAAATGAAAGTCAAAGAAATTAGTAAAAATAAACAATAAAGCAATAAATATGTACATTAGCAAAACTTGTAAATAGAGAGCTTAAGATTAACTATGTGTCAATCATTAATAAAGCCATAAAAATGTACAATAGTAAAAATTATGTTTGGTATGTTAGGTCACTCATTTTCCATTTGGTATCTCTTCATTGGAGTAAGGGGCCTATTCTGATTTGTAGTAGGAGTAGAAAGCGTCTGCCATAGCGCATGGGGATAGCGCTACGGCCATCAAGGGTAATTCTGAGGATACAGAGTGTGGTCTGATTCCACAGATCTTGGTGGTGTTGAAGTGGGTTTGAATTGCAGCAAGTGGGCTTGCAAACTGGTTGTGTGATGATGTGGTTAGCTGGGGTTCCGCTATGGTCGGGAGTCGGTCGTTGTTACTGGTGGTTGCGTTGCATTGGTCTGCTGGGCTCATCAGGAGTATTATACAGATCACGGTAGGGGTGGTCCATCCGAGGCGTTGGTGCTTTCCTCTTCCGGAGTTGTGGTCCATCCGAGGCGTTGGTGCTTTCCTCTTGTGGAGGTGCTGGGCGGCATCGGCTTGCATGGATCCATTCTGGTTTTCCTTGGAGTTTGACTGCAGTCCTCGTGGTCAGTAACACCTGGATTGGTTCTTGCCATCTGCACGGAGCATTTTGGATTTTCGGTGGGGGTGGAAGACAGTTGAAGAAGCGTTGCCTGGATCGTTGTTTCCTTCTCCAAGGGGTCCTAGTAATGATTATACTCACCTGGGCGTTGGAGCGGGTTCTTCATGGTGTGGGGGCGCTGACTGGTTCCATGGGCGGGGCCGACGGTTTGGCCTTGTCTCTGTGTTTCTTTCTGCAATATCTCTCCCGATGACCAATCTTTTCGCAGTAATAGCATCTGTTTAGGTCTCTTAACAAGTTGACGTTGGCTCCATACACAAAGTGTAGCGAGGGCGGTTTTGTCTTTTATGTTGTTTTGGGCTGTTTTAATAGCGTCTACTTCGGCGGCTGTTAACTCTATTTCAGTCATTAATTTATCAACATGTTCTGCATTACTAGTTGCTGTTATGTTCAACAGAGCTGTTCTATACACTTCTGGCCAATCTGGGTTGATTTGCATCGTTTTTTTGAAAATGTTAGACGCGATTTCTGGAGTTACTTCTTGTTTAACTGGTTTCGGTATTGGGTGTCGTTTTTCCGTGCGAATCCATGCATCTAAACAATTCTGTGTGTAATGAAAATCCCATTTCGGATCTGGTCCAGACGTTATTGTTTCTTTTAATTCTTGTAGTTTGCAAGAATCAAAAGAACCACCTATTGGCCAACAGCCATCTGTCCATTCGTACACATCATAAGTAAATGGAAAGACAGAGTATATGCCTTCTTCTCTCAAGACTATATCTGCGGGGGATCTTGGTGGCACTATAGGATCGTTTTTTTTCTTACCATAGCGAGTTCTTACCACGTCCGCTCTTTTTTAATTTGCTTAGATACCGTTATTGTCACCTTAGCGTCCCGTTTTGATGAATGGGCGCCCATTTTACTCCTTATGATTGTGGGAGTCAGACGTTCTTTTGGAAAGAAAACACAAACAAATTAATACAAATAAAGGAATACACACACAGCTGATAGGGATATACGAAACAAAACACAATCACTTGGGTTATAGTTTTACGTCATGAATTCTTTAATGCTAAAAGTAGGCTATGTTAATGTTATTTAATAATTTTAAAACATGTGGAACTCAACGTAAATGGAGACCTGTTACGTGTGTGGTTGTTTTCCTGTGTCTCCGCTCTCGTTCTCTGTAGGTCTCACACCATTGGCTGTTCCTCCACCATCGTCCAACCCCCTGTCCAATCTGGGAGCTGTCTGTTGGCCAATTAGTGTCATCAGGCCTTGATAACTTGCACCTGTTTGTCTCCATTGAAAAACGCCGTTGTCTGCCTGTGTGTTGGCTGTGTCATATTGTTGCCTTTTGTTTTTGAGATGCCATAGGGGTTTAGGTGAATAGGTAAGATACCCTTGGGTTTACACTACCATCACGTAGATTTACTCTGTTATCACATCAGGTTAGGAGCGGGGCCACCCTCTGTATGTATTAGCTAGGTTGTATGTGTGCACTAGTTAGTTGTCACTTTATCTTGTTTTCTTTTTTTCTCTTTTTTTTTTTGTACTTTTATTTTCGTGGTTTTTACACATACAACTTCACACATACAGAAAAAAAATCAGAATAAGTAGACACATACAATACGTACCCCCTCCCTCACACAATCAGACAGGACAGTCAAAATTACAATAATATGTAAACACTATCTGGATGTACAACTAAGTAGCAAACCTTGTAACAATGAGTCAAAAAAATAAAAAAAATAATAAATAAAATAAAATAAAAGTAAGACAATAATTAAGAGTATAAACTATAAAAGTAAATAAATAATAATAAATAAATAAAAAGAAAAAAGTAATAAAGTTGGGGCAAATTTCACACGTACATCAAAATATTCTCTTCACTGCAGAATTCAAAAGAGGTACCCATCAGGGCGAGTGGCACTAAGGGGGCAGATATTTCAGTCCTTGATGTGCTGCAGCACTGGGTTCCATATGGCGAGGAACTTTTGAGAGTTGCCGGACAGGTCATATCTCAGCCTCTCAACATGTAGAATGCCCATTAGTTCGCTTAACCAAGTGTCAAACTGGGGGGCTGAATCTGATTTCCACAATTTCAGAATACATCTCTTAGCAATTACCATGCCATAAACCAGAATTGTGCGAGCATTATGGTCTAGATTTTCCAGGGTTGTGGAATGTCCGAAGAGAGCGGTTTCAGGATCAGGGGTCAAAGAAACATTCAAAACAGTAGAATACCATTGGAATACCAGACACCAAAAGTTGTAAAGATTTGGACAGTCCCAAAAGTGGTGGGCAAGCGTACCCTCGGCGATCTTACATCTGTTACATAAAGGCGAGAGATTTGGGAAAAAGTTATGCAGTTTAACCTTAGAGTAGTGCAATCTAAGTGTGACCTTAAATTGAATTAGCTGGAGCCTCGAGTTTATAGAGCAGGATTTTATGTTTTTTAGGGCTCCCTCCCAGACATCGTCAGAAATTTCGATGTTTAAGTCTCTTTCCCAGGTCTGCTTTATTTTTAAAGTGGATTCGTCCTGCTGGTTCAAAAATATTCCTACGAAAGATGAAATCAGGTTTTTAGCTTCTGGTGAGCCCAGCAAAATTTTGGACATTGAATCATCTGCAGGCAAGGACTCAAAGGATGGTATATTTTGTCTGACATAATTTCTCAGCTGTAGATACCTGAAGAATTGAGTTTTCGAGAGTGAAAACTTTGATACAAGCTGATCAAATGAAGCAAAGTGACCATTTATATAAAGGTCTTCTACTGTCACTATTCCCTTCCGACTCCAATCCTTAAATGCTGAGTCTGTGAACGATGGGGGGAAGGCATGATTATGCCAGATTGGGGCATGAATGGATTTGTTCCGTAGTTCACATGCCTTTCTAATTTGGTTCCAAATTCTCTGACCGTTGGACAGGGTAAAGTGGTCTTCCCTGAACGAGGCAAGGGGTCTGGGAGAAGAGAAAAGGGTCGCAGTAAGAGAAGTTTTTGGGGTCAGGCTTTTTTCAATGGCCAACCAGGGGGGCAGAGCAGGTCTAACGTCCTTTTCTTGTGCAAATTGCCAGTACACCATCACTCTAGCATTGGCAGCCCAATAATAGTGTAAAAAACACGGTAACCCCAGTCCACCATGCTCCCTGGGTTTCTGAAGATGGGCTTTTGAGATCCTATGCGATTTATATCCCCAAATGAAAGGCATTATAATAGAATCAATCGACTTAAAGTACGATTTGGGAATATAAATTGGCACATTCTGAAATAGATACAGAAATCTCGGCAGGGAGACCATCTTTATTGCATTCACACGGCCAATAAGGGAGATTGGTAACGTTCTCCATTTCTCTACGTTCTCCTTTAGTTTGTTCAACCTTTCCATGAAATTTATCTTAAAAAGAGTCTTTGGATTTTTTGATAATTTAATGCCCAGGTACTTTATACTGACCAAATTTGTTTTAAACTGCGTATTGGCTAGGAATGTTGGGTCCAGATCTGCTGTCAACGACAAGAGTTCACTTTTTTGCCAGTTTATGGTGTAGCCCGAGACTTCGCCGAAAGAATCAATTAGCTGGAGTAGGTGAGGGACGGAATTCTCGGGGTCGGATACAAAGATGGCGATGTCATCCGCGTACAGAGAAATCTTGTGATCCATCCCACCTAGTGTTATTGGCTTTATCAGTGCGTGCCCTCTTATACTAATAGCCAGAGGCTCGATGGCCAACGCAAAGAGGAGCGGCGAGAGGGGGCAGCCCTGACGCGTACCCCTCTGAAGGGCGAAGGGTGTGGACCTGTCCTGGTTCGTTAGAATGGAGGCGGTGGGATGGGCGTATATTAAACGCACCCAGGAAATAAAAGAAGCCCCGAGACCGAACTCCTCCAGTACCTTGAGCAGGTACCCCCACTCAACCTGGTCGAAAGCCTTTTCCGCGTCCAGGCACAAAACGGCTTGTTTGGAAGAGCTGTCAAATTTGTTATACATTATATTTAGGACTCTTCTAACATTAAAAAATGAGAACCTATTGGGGATGAACCCGGTCTGATCTGTGTGAATAATGGATTCTATAAACTTGTTTAGTCTAATTGCCAGAATTTTTGTGAAAATCTTAAAATCCAAGTTAAGCATAGAAATTGGTCGATATGAGGACGGGTTAGTTTCCTCCCTGTCCTGTTTCAACAAGAGAGAAATGTTTGCGTTATACAGTGTTGGTGGGAGCCTCTTCACTTCGATTGAGTCAGAAAACATTCTATGCAGGATCGGGGTTACCTGGTCTGCAAACTTCTTATAGAATTCGACTACGTAACCATCTGGCCCAGGACCCTTGCCATTATGCAGCGACCTAATAGCGTCTGTGATTTCGGCAGGGGACATCACAGAGTTTAAGGCCTCGCGGGAGGCGCCGTCTAGTTTTGGTATGTCTAGCTTTTTTAACCATGCGTCAATATCACCATCAGCTTTGGATTTATACAGCTCCTTGTAGTATTCCTTAAAGCGATTATTTATCTGTTTCGGATCAGTTAAAGGCATACCCCCACTAGATTTTATTGTATGTATGGATCTGCTGGCTTGTTGCCCTCTGAGCTGGCGGGCTAACAAAGTATGTGGTTTGTCCCCTAATTCAAAATAACGTTGTTTAAGTCTGAGAAGCTGATCACTGACTTGACTAGTTAAAATAGTGTTATACTCGTGTTTAAGACTAAGAATATTTTGCAAAGTTTGGGGGTTATTCGTGTTTCTGTATAATGTCTCCAGCGAAGAGAGCTCCAAGTCAACCTCCTTTAAACGTCTTTCCCTAGATTTCTTTAAAAACCCTTCATATGAAATGATATAACCTCTCATGACCACTTTAAAAGTTTCCCACAATGTGGAGTCAGAGACATCCGAGGTATCATTGGTCTCCAAATAATCAGTGATTTTCCCCGACATTTCCGTCATTGAGCAGTGAGGGGCGTAGCCGCCAATTAGCTTGCTGCTTGGATCTTTTAAAGTCAAGAATAATAGCTGTTGGGGCATGATCCGAGATCAGGATGTTGTGATATTTGGTGTCTATTACATTGGGTAAGAGTTTTGAGTCTAATAAAAAATAATCAATACGAGAATACGAATTGTGCATTTTTTAAAAAAAGGAATAGTCTCTGTCTGTGGGGTGTTGTATTCTCCAGATGTCAACTAAATTAGTAGTTGAAATCAAGTTTTTCAGAACTGTAGATGCATTAGAAGGGTAGCTCGTTTTCTTTGACGACCTGTCCAGACACCAATCAAGGATTACATTGTAGTCCCCCGCAGCAATCACATTTGTGCCCGAAAGGTCAGGTAACGTATCAAAGGTTTTGCGGAAAAAGGCAGCGTCATCAATATTCGGACCGTAAATGTTAAGAAGCGTTACATGAACAGAGCAAAGGTACCCAGTCACTATAAGAAAACAACCATTTGGGTCACTTATTGTAGAGACATGTTTAAAATCTATGTTTTTCTTAATAATAATTGCCACACCGCGTGCTTTGCTTGAAAATGCGGATTGAAATATCTGGTCCGCCCATCTACATCGCAGCCGGTTCCGCTCTGACGGTCTAATGTGAGTTTCTTGGAGGAACGCAATATCAGCCGATAGGGATTTAAGATGCGAGAACACTTTAGCTCGTTTAATTGGATGACCCATGCCACGCACGTTCCAGCTCACCATAGTAACCCCCCCACGTGTATCATCACCCCCGGGTACCATACAAAGTTATAATTCGAAATACCCGTGCAGTGGCACCATAGTTTGCCCCAAACAAAAACACAGTTAGACCACTAATACAAAAACACATACATCCCTTGAACATGCCCTCCCATCCTCCCCACTTTCCCAAACAAAGTGAGGGAAAATACCCTAGCATACTGTAACTGGGGGTTACTCCAGCCATCTAGCCTATTCAGCCCAAAGGCCAGCTAAATGCTATGCTGTAGAACCGCTAGCTAGTTAAGAACTTAGCTGCCCCCCCTCCGATGTACAAATAAAAGTATCAAACATAGTAACGTTTCACTTAAAATAAAATAAAAGAACAGGGACCCATCCTGTACAATCAACCTGCTTCCGGAACATGTTAAGTCACATTTAACACCAACAAAACCATACATATAGCCCAGCGCTGAACCTGTAAGTAAATATGTGTCCGTGGCTCAGCTTTAGCTCGTGCATGGCCCGGGCTCACGTTAGCCGATGCACGCAGTCTATTCAGTGTCGGCGGGATGGACATAGATGAACACGAACAAAGTCTGTGCAGCTGGGCTTAAGATACTGTCCTCTGGCTTCAAGCCTATCCCACAATAAAGTGACCATGGTTCCCAGTCGAGGTTGGATGTGAAAGTTGGTCCGAACACCCACTAGCCAAAGTTAGCCAACCCCGACAAAGTTATCACACTGGCGCCACCGACCTGCCCGGCATGTTGTCGGCAAACCTCTTAGCCTCCTCCAGGGTATTGAGTATCGATGTATCGGTGCCCTGGGTAACACGGAGCCGAGCGGGATAGATGAATCCGGTCCGCAGGCCTGCCTCTCTTAGCCTCTTCCTCGCGTCCTCGAAGAGCTGGCGCCGCTTCATTATCGACGTCGGGAGGTCTGGAAAGATATGAATTCGCTTCCCCTTGTAGCTCAGCGGGTATTTTTGTTGTGACAGCCGCATTATCTGATCCTTCAGCCGGTAGCTGTGGATCTTGGCTATCATGACTCTGGGGCGTGCGGGGTCAGTAGCCGGCTGAGCTCCCAGTCTATGCGCTCGGTCAATCTCTATTGGGTTCGGGAAGTTTTCTGCCCCCAATAAATCTTTAATGAAGCTGGCGAAAAATTCTGTGGGGCGACCACCTTCAGCTCTTTCTGGTAGCCCGACCACTTTTATGTTTTGGCGCCTTGAGCGCGCCTCAAGATCAATCACTTTGTCCTGGAGAAGCTTGTTAGCATTCTCCAGCCGTAGCCCCTGTTGCTCTAGGATAGATAGCCGGGTATCGTGGTCGCTGCTTGCTTCTTCCACCGTAGCTATCCGTTGACCGTGTTCAGTCAGGGTAGCCTGCGTGATTTGAAGAGACACCTCCAGTGCTTGAAATCCATCGTCCATCTTCTTGCTCATGTCGCTTATGGCTGTGAGAATGACGGCCATGTCAGGGGTACCGTCCGCTGATAGCATGGTTAGCTCGGGTGCCCCGTCACTAGCCCCCTCGTCGGCCGACGGAGATGCTGGGCTTTCATCATTAGTTCTCGGCTTTTTACGGACCATTATGTTTCGTTGCCGGTAGAAACGTATGCAGCCTCACTTAAAAGTGGGAATTGTACAATAAATAGTCTTTCTTTCTGCAAAACTCGATTAATCGGAGAGGAGCTCAAGCAATACACGTCTACTCCATCACTTGCTCACTAGCGCCCCCCCATCTTGTTTTCTTTGATTTGGCCCCGCTTATAGTTCCCTATTCCCCTTGGCGGAACGCTCGCCAAATAAACACACTTATGTACCCAGTTTGCTGTTGTGCCCTGTTTTGTTGTTCTCCCAGTCAGCCTAACAGTAACATGTGTTATGGTTCCCCTACTTCCCCCCTAGACGTAGCAAGCTAACATCCTGGAGCCGTAACATATTTGGGGGCTCGTCCGGGATACTCATTGTAGGACTCCACGTCGGGCTGGCTGTGAGGTGTTCGATGCAGGTGTGCACATAGTGTAGCTGGTTTGTGTGTATAGGATAGGCAGTAGTTGTTTTTGTAGGGCTCGTTATGGAGGCTTTTGATTTGGGTGTCTTTTTGGCTGATGGATCGAATTGACAGATGCCGGAAGGCTGATTTATATGCCATAGCGGCTCATTTTGAGTTTCCAGTTCAGGGGACCCTGCTCAAAGCGAGACTTAAGGAGTGTGTCGTGGATATGCTGGTGGGCAAGGAGGTGCTTGGTGTGTCTGTGGCTTCTCCTTGTAGTGATGCCAGGGCGGACATGCAGGCTGGGGCAGAGGCTAAGCCACCCGCTACCTTACCACGCTTTAATCCGTTGTCACCTACTTTATCAATGTCGTCTCAGGACGCCCGTCTGAAAGTAAGGTTGGCCCGCATGCAAATGGAGGCTGAGCGTGGAGAGAGGCAAGCTGAGCGTGGAGAGAGGCAAGCTGAGCGTGAGCACCAACTGGAGATTCGACGGATTGAGGCAGAGAAGGAGGTGAAACTACGGAGGTTGGAATTGGAGGCTGCAAGTGCGGCACGTTCAACCCAAACCACCCTCTCTTCTTCACTAGCTAGCTCATTTGGCACATTGGATGTGACTAAACAAATGGCTTTGGTTCCGCAGTTCCGGGAATCGGAAATCGATTCTTATTTTGGTGTGTTTGAACGCATCGCAGTTTCTATGCAGTGGCCTAAAGAGGTGTGGCCCCTCTTGCTTCAGTGTAAACTATCTGGTAAAGCTCAAGAGGTGTTGGCGTCCATTTCATTGGAGGACAGTCTAGATTACGAAATTGTTAAAACCACTGTTCTTCGTGCGTATGAGTTAGTGCCTGAGGCATATAGACAAAAGTTTAGGGGTTGCAAAAAGTCTCCTGATCGTACTTTCATGGAGTTTGCTCGAGAGAAGGCCACCTTGTTTGATCGGTGGTGCACCGCCACTAAAACTACAGATTTTTCTTCTCTTCGAGAATTAGTCCTGCTGGAGGAATTTAAGAATAGTATATCCGAACGAATAGTAACATACTTGAACGAGCAAAAAGTGATGTCACTGTCCCAGGCTGCTGTGTTAGCGGACGAGTTTGTACTGACCCACAAGCCCGCTCATGTGTTTGCTACCTCTCCCACCAGTCAGTTTCGCTTCCTTTACGCTTTAGGGAGGAACGGGAGTGTTTTTATTGTCATGAACTTGGCCATTTAATTGCTGACTGTCAGCTTTGTATGAGAAATCATCCACCGCCCGTTCAACAACCAAAGGGGGTTGGATTGATGAGTACAGTTTCTTGCTGTGTTGCAGTTATGCCGAATGTGTGCGTTTCTGACCTTCCTGACCCCAGCTACAAACCATTCATTTTGAGTGGTCTCGTGTCACTGACCGGTGATCCAAAGGACCAGCAAAAGGTTCAGATTCTCCGAGACACTGGGGCGGCCCAGTCGTTTATCCTCTCTGATGTAGTGCCATTGTCAAGTGATTCATTCTGTGGTTCCAGTGTTTTGGTTCAGGGCATAGAGATGGGGTTTGTGCCGGTCCCCTTGCACCTGGTACATTTAAAATGTGATTTAGTCAGTGGAATTTTCAAAGTCGGGGTACGTCATAACCTGCCGGTAAAAGGCGTTCAGTTTATCATGGGCAATGATATTGCTGGAGGCAGAGTGCTGCCTATGTTAGAGGTATTGGATTGTCCCGAAGCTAACACTGAGGATGAGTTAGCCGAGGGATTCCCTGGGATTTTTCCAGTGGGTGCTGTCACACGGGCGCAGTCCCGAACATTGAGTGATGTGGTTGACCTATCCGACTCCTTTCTTGTCCCAGTAGGGGACGTAAATGAGGTTACTGGTTCTACCCCTGTGCCCCCTCCGCAGCCTGATAAGAACAGTGCCGTTGAGTGTGCTGGCCTTAGTCTCGACCCATTGCCTCTACCAATAACTTGTAATAAGCTGGTTGCTATGCAAAAGATAGGTTCTGCACTGGAGCAGTATAATGAGAAGGCTGTCCCACGTTCACTGCAGACAGGTGACCCGGTTCTAGTTCTGCTGCCCATTCCCGGTTCCTCTCTCTCTGCCCGTTTCTCCGGTCCTTATTGTGTGGGACGGAAGTTCAGTGACACAGGTTATGTTATACAGACCCCAGATCGGAGGCGCAAGTCAAGAATTTGCCATGTCAACATGCTTAAGTTGTATCATGTAAATACCTTGACAACAGTGTTCCAGCGTTTGGCGAGGGCTTCCTTGGCGCTGCATTTGGCAAAATGTGAGTTCGGTAGGGCTACCGTTACTTACCTTGGTAAACGGGTTGGAGGTTGTGAAGTGCACCCCTTGGAGGCTAAGGTGACTGCTATCACTGCCTTCCCAGTGCCCACCACCCGGCGTGAGCTGCACCGCTTCTTGGGTATGGCTGGTTACTATCGTGGTTTCTATAGGAATTTTTCCTCTGTTGTCGCCCCGCTGACTAGTCTGATGAGCCCCTTTGTCCCGTTTGCGTGGTCTCCAGATTGCCAACATGCTTTTGCTTCCGTTAAGACTCTGCTATGTAGTACCCCTGTTCTGGTGGCTCCTGACTTTGAGAAGCCATTTAAGATGGAGGTAGACGCATGTAATGTAGGTGCTGGTGCCGTTCATATCCAGGAGGATTCCATCGGTCTGGACCATCCGGTCTGCTACTTCTTACGGAAGTTCAGTGAGTGCCAGACACGGTATTCTACTGTCGACAGGAAGCTCTGGCTTTGCTGTTTGCGCTCCAGTTTTTTCTGAAGTTTATTTGGGATCAAGTTCTAGGCCTATTGTGGTCTTCACGGATCACAATCTACTGGTATTTCTCCACCGGAGGCATAATTAGAATCAGTGCCTCATGCAGTGGGCGCTGATTGTGCAGGGGTACAACCTGGTGATTCGTCTCAAGAAGGGCTCCGAGAATGTGTGTGCGGATGCCCTTTCTCGTGTGTGATGTTTGCTCTTATGGGTGGGGGTGTTACGTGTGTGGTTGTTTTCCTGTGTCTCCGCTCTCGTTCTCTGTAGGTCTCACACCATTGGCTGTTCCTCCACCATCGTCCAACCCCCTGTCCAATCTGGGAGCTGTCTGTTGGCCAATCAGTGTCATCAGGCCTTGATAACTTGCACCTGTTTGTCTCCATTGAAAAACGCTGTTGTCTGCCTGTGTGTTGGCTGTGTCATATTGTTGCCTTTTGTTTTTGAGATGCCATAGGGGTTTAGGTGAATAGGTAAGATACCCTTGGGTTTACACTACCATCACGTAGATTTACTCTGTTATCACATCAGGGGCCGTATTCACAAAGCATTTTATCTTACCGCTAGGAGTGCTCCTAACTCGTGCTAAAACATTTTACGTAGGAGTTTTTTCTTAAGTTATTCACAAAGCCGCTGAGACCTACTCTTACTAAGGATAAATCACAAAGAGTGAACTAAGAGTGACGCGCCGTTGCTATGGATTACGTCAATTCTCGTGAACGAGTTTAGAAGCTGTCAGTTCGGTGATTGGTTGTTCAGACGAGCCCACTGAATCACCGAAAAACAAGGAAATAGCCTAGGCTAGAAATGAATTCCTATTAAGTAGTTATAGTGCAGTTAGCAGAATACACGCATGATGACAATTTTGTGCAGACCACGATAATGACGTTGTAGCCTGTACGTTCAAGAGAGAGAGAAAGCAAACAATAAAAATACGTAAAATTTAAAAGAAAATAAATGTTATGAACTACACAAGTGTTGACTGATTTGTGCCAAGGTGTTTACCTAAAATGTGTTTTCAAAGTGATCCCTAAATGCCAGTCCACTCGGTTCCACACGGCCAAATTCATTGTCATGTTGATCGCCATCATCATCATCGTCTGGCTGTGGAATGTTTCTCCGCTTGCAGAGGTTGTGTAGACTGGCACATGCAGTAATGACTGTGCTTGCCCTCTCTGGGGTGAGGCGTATTTCGCCGTGGAGGACATGAACCGAAGTTTCATCTGCCCAATTCCTCTCTCCACAACATTTCGTGTATGTTTGTGTGCTCTAGCATATATGGAAGAAATCAGTAAACAATAATAAATATGGATTCAACAAATAAAAGGCGTCAAAGAGCCAATACGATGTGTTTTACACGTAGGACTAAGCGTAATATGCGTAATCACTTACATGTTATACTTTAACTGTGCTCCCGGTTGTGGAATGAGGTAGGGTGTCTAGAGCAACGTCTTCATGGATAGTCACTGTCTCCCAGCAAGTGACACCCAACTGGTACATCTCAAAAAGCTGCCTCAGACCGCTCTCCATTAAAATGCGCGAATCATGGGTAGCTGAAGATCCAGGCCACTTTGCAACAACATCCAGTAGGCTATGTTAAAATTTGCATCAAAAACAACCTGCGTGTTGATGGAATGCACTTTCTTCCATTGACGAACACGTCCTCGTCTTTTGATGGCGCAATTATTTTTATGTGCGTCCCGTCAATAGCACCGACCACACCGGGCATACCTGCAATTGCCATGAAGTTGGCTTTGATCCTATGTAATTGTTGAATGTCCAAAGGAAAGTTTATGGCACGGCTGACTGATGGTTGCGATATTTTTAAATAGTCGGCATTGCAAAGTTGCATTTCCCCTGTTGCTAAATAACGTAGTGTGGCCAAACATTTTATTTCAGGACTAATCGGATTATTCCTGTTAGTCGGGGATGTTATTGCATTGCGATTAACTCCAAGTTTAATACCCTAACATTTTGTCTCGCAGGCATTTACGATTCTTTGTGAATAGGTCTTACTGAGTTAGGAGTCCTCTTGAGGACTTTTAAGCTCTCCTAGACTTAGGTGCTACTTTTAGGCCTAAAATACTTTGTGAATTGCTCTTAGTGAAAAAAGTTAGGAGTCCTAAATTTAAGAGTGACACGCCCATTATTTTTAGGAGTTACTCCTAAATTCGCCAGTTAGGACCTACTTTTAGCCCTAAAATCCTTTGTGAATACGGCCCCAGGTTAGGAGCGGGGCCACCCTCTGTATGTATTAGCTAGGTTGTATGTGTGCACTAGTTAGTTGTCACTTTATCTTGTTTTCTTTGATTTGGCTCCGCTTATAGTTCCCTATTCCCCTTGGCGGAACGCTCGCCAAATAAACACACTTATGTACCCAGTTTGCTGTTGTGCCCTGTTTTGTTGTTCTCCCAGTCAGCCTAACAGTAACATGTGTTATGGTTCCCCTACTTCCCCCCTAGACGTAGCAAGCTAACATCCTGGAGCCGTAACAAGACCACAGATCTGTTTTATAAAGAAACAAAGAAATGTTACCTAACTGAATGATATTAATATATTTTGTACACATTTGTAAATCGGAGTAAAGTCAATGTCTCAAAGGAGCCCGATTTATTTATTTATATGTTAGTTTCAGGGTACTCACTCGTGGTTTGTCAATCAAACCTGTTTTAAGAATAAACTTCTGTAGAGTTGAATTGTCCTCTGGCTCTGGATCAGTGTCCTGAACTGCTACGTTTTTCGGGCATTCGTTTCTTGGACATTGCTATTTATCTGAAAAAAAATCTATACGATCTCTCAGATCATATTAATACAACTCAGCGGTAAATCTATTACAATCGCATTCAAATACATTTAGAATTTCGGGACGGCGTAAAACTGCTTCTCCAGCGCTGTGGAGAGAAGAAGGGTCTACAAGAGGTTGTAGACGACATGAAAGCAAGCATGGAAAGAAAGGATAGAGATACGGCGCGAAAAATACATAACATAACAATTGGGATGAGACACAACGGTGTTCTTTATATATTTTTTCTTTTCACAACCAAGGGGGGCCTATTCCCTCAGTTGTTTCAGTGCCATACTTACCTGCTGGCACTGTTTGCGTCCGTAAAGGCCGGACGTTATTTCTCTATTATATTTAGTTTTACCACTCGTCCACTTTTCTGAAAAAAAGATAAGTTTAGTAACATGACAAGAAAAGTTGAACAGTGGTTAAATTAAATTTTCCGCCGTCGTTGGTGTCTTTAGGTTGGGAGGCTCTTCTATTTTGTGTACATTTCATTCAGGTTCAAACAACATGAGGCCGCTCAATTCATCCTACTTGGTTTTCCCGTGGGTGCAATCATCAGCCCTATTTAGATCTCTGTCTATTCATCATACCAGTGAAAGGTCTGTCAGTGCAGAAACGGTTCAAAGGTCCGGGTCAGAATTGCATAACTTCCGAGGGACATACACTACCCATTCATCTGAGGTCCAAGCAAATACATTTACTAGTTGGCCGTATGTGGGGACCCAAACTGTTTTATTACTGGGCTACTTACTGAATGGGTTTTACTTGGGATGCACAGTTATTTGTAACACACCAACATAACTCTTGTAATGTACGTAGTTCTTTGGAGGTTTATTACCCTTACTGAGAGTAATCAAAACGTCCTCCGCCAACATTCCTGCATTCGTCACATAACAAGAGAGTCTGCAGAGCGAAATCTTGCTAGTGATTCACAAGGCACAAGCTTTCCATTCGTAGGAACAAACAGTCTACTACTGGCCAATCCTTGATGCCTACGTAGTACAGATTATCAATTCGTAGGGATCCCTAATTCTTGGATATTTTAGCAAAAAATATCAGACAGAGCCTCCGCCTAAATAATAATTTAAATGAAACCCCATGCTTTTAGATCGATTTTCCCGTGGGTGCAATCATCAGCCCTATTTGAAATAGATCTCTGTCTATTCATCATACCAGTGAAAGGTCTGTCAGTACAGAAACGTTCAAAGGTCCGGGTCAGAATGAAATAACTTCTTCCCGTGGGTGCAATCATCAGCCCTATTTGAAATAGATCTCTGTCTATTCATCATACCAGAGGCAGGCAACTATGTCCACTTATCCCCTCTTTAGCTGAATAGTTGTTTTAGTGCTAATCGCCTCCAAAGGTCCGGGTCAGATCCTAATCACATGTGTTTATCTATTTTCCAAATTCCGGATCCCGTCAGAGGGTCAGAATGGCAAGATAGTCATTTAAAAAAAAACATAATTTACCAGTCTGATGATCTCATATTGGGATCCTGCCGACAACGCCATTTGATGAAGAGAAGTTCTCTCACGGACACGTCGGACAGCGAAATATTTGATTTAATCTTAAGGCATGATCATGGGAAAAGTACTGGCTCCAAAGGTTACCAAGAACACATTTGACGAGACAATAGGTGAACAAGATTCTTATAGGGAACGTTTTCATTGTGGGTAGGGAGTGGGAGTGACCTAAGGCCAAGTCAATTTGTAATACAATGGGTCGATATTGGACATGTCTGCAGGTTTGTAAGACATGGCTGTAAACAGTTTACACAACAAAGAGTCAGTCGATTGGCCTGGTCACAAAACCAGACTTACTGGCTCCAGTGGGAACTTGAATACGAATTAACTTAACCTCTCTCAGTTAAGAGAGGAAGGGATTTGTTTTAAGTTACAGGGAGAATGTATACAGTTCCTTCTAATGTAATAATTATATAAACAAGGTTAATATAATTTGTATGTGTTTGTATATTTATAGTTATGATGGATATTTCCATGACACTAACAAAAAGATTTGTAAAAGTAAGAAGCCTATATACTTTAGGTTAACTTTTACATTTGTGATCTCACTGTTACATGGTATAGTTTTGAATTATGGCATTGGGCATACGTTGCTGAAGGTAAAGTATTTATGAAACCTTTCAATTTTAACAGCAGGTTGATAATAAACTAAGAGATTACACCTCAGGCCTTATATGTATATATATGTTTTGAAACATTCTAAATAGAGTACACAGAGGGCAGAAGTGGAAGAAGCCAACCTTGACAGTCTCAAGCAGGAACTCAACGTCTCACTGCAGGACACTGAGCAGTGGGTGTTGGATGTGAAGCAATGGGCTGCCACAGGTATTTAATATGGATGTTGGTCCTGCCAGGCCATACTTTAGACTGTTTTTTTTTTCAGTCAATCATTGCTTGTTTGTTTGTTTTTTTCCAGAAAGAAATGGTGCTCATAATATTCAGGAAGAGCTCCGGAGAGAAATTGATGAAATAATCTACTCTCTCCGAAGGAAAAAGCATGACCTCTATCGACAAAATGGTATTTGCTATAACTTTACTTAAGAGTTTTTTCTTCTCTTTTTTCAAACTAAATCATTCTTTGTTGTTTTTCTTTAATTACATTGTTAATATTACAGACAGCAACCAGACAAGACAGAGGAAGAGGAGGATTGGAGAGCAGAAGAAGAAGCTCCAAGAGAAGATCCTGCTCTACAACTCAACAGCTACCAGTGAAGAGAAGGTCAACGCAGAGGAAACATCCAGTCTCTCCGATGATCTTATTCTGCCTTGGGAAGCACAAGAAGATGGTATGTAAAGTGTGAAATTCAAGTAGTAACATCTTATCCTCACTTCCAATCATAAGACATGGAACCTTCCACAACATGACATGCCATATAAGGCTTGTCAGCCCTCAAATAGGGACACTTTGAGCTGGACCTGTGGTGGAACACTTAGTGATTCGATTTTGTCATACCTGGTTTTTGTATTTTGTACTTTTTTAAACAGTGATAAGCCTCCGCTTGAAGCGGCGTCTCTTCGACCAGGTCATGCTGGTCAGGCGTTTGGACGAGGAGAAAGCAATCGTCGTGAAAGAAATGACTCAGCATTGTCAGTACCTGAAGAAGGGATTGGACAAACTGAACAATCTGCTTGCTCAGAATACAGAGGACCTCAAAAACTGTAGTATGTTCCTTCAATACTTATTTTATAAGGATACGTTCCCATGCAAAGCTACCATGTTATATTAGCATGTGCATATATTACTCAGCAGGACGATTAAGGTGTTATGTAATTGCATTGATTTGACTAAAATGTAGAAACTTCTTTAAATCTGGAATTGAGCAAGCTGTTTTGGTTTATTGCAGGCGGTAATCCTTTTTGTCTTTACTCCTTACTTTAGCTTTTCCTAAAGACCTGAACGAGGACGGATACAGAGGACTGTATTGCTGTGTTTTACCAAGTAAACACATTCTGCAGAGACAACTGGGAACAGTGACCAGCGCCTACGCTCATGTCGTCACAGACCCTTCTTTTCTGGAGGAAGACATTGACAACTGTGAAGAGGAGGGCGAACAGGATGACAGCAGTGAAGGATTTTCAGAGGAGGAACCTTAACTACAAACTTTCCGGAAATAAAATGTGTGCATAGGTTGTCACTAGGGTTTGAGTAAGAGCTGCAAGTTTTGATGCATTTCATTTAATTTAGAATGTCCTCTCAAACTGTTAGCTGTAAACATAAGTGTGCGTCATGCACTCTAATGCTGTAGTTAGCCATAGTTGTAGTTTTCGAGCTAGGGTTAGGGTTATGGCCTTTAAAATATTTGTGTACTAAATATATAACTTATCTGTTACGGACATAAACTGTAAGTTACTGCCGAACGTGTAAATACACTGCAATGAGAATATCTACATTGCAAAACCAGTATAAATAACAGTTTGTTTGTGACATATTGGCTGGTATTGTGCGAAAGTGTATTTAGGTTCGTAGTTCTGGCTGTTTGCAAATTAGGGTTGCGAAAACATAGATTTATTGGATCATATATGACATATTTAGGGAAGCCGATCTCATTATAACACTAAAGCCATTTGATCTCAATTTAAAAAAGGTTAATATATTGTCTACTTAAGATATTTTGGCCAGAAGTGTTAAAACCGTAGCAGAACGCGCTAGTTCCGCCACAACCATGCCCGGCGGAAGTCATCTGATGGCCCGCCTCGCCGAAGTCGTCCTCATGCCCCTTGCTATCCCACACTGCCCCCGGTCATTTATTGTTCAAGTTGTGTGTGGACTACTTCTGTATTTGATCGGTATTCAAAGACAACTGTTGACCTCACGTTTAAACCGTTACCTTTTGGGTAATAAGAAAATGTTCATAACAACAACCTAATGACAACGGATAAAACCGTATTGGAAACTTCGTTATAGCCTTACTAGGCTATTAAAAGACAGATCTGAGCAATTTTCTCAAGTGTTACCCAAACGCATAGGCCTATAACAATGATCTCAAATCTCCCATTTCTGTCAAAAGTTCTGGGAAAAAACAGTTGCAGCACAACTCCAGGATCACCTCATACAACATCACTTGTTTGAAAAATTCCAGTCTGGTTTCCGCTATGGCCACAGTACAGAAACAGCCTTGGTCAGGGTCACAAATGACCTCCTGATGGCAGCAGACACCGGCTCCCCATCTCTCCTCATCCTCCTGGACTTAACAGCTGCTTTTAATACGGTTGACCACAATATTCTCCTTCACCGCCTGCAATACACCATTGGACTATCAGGAAATGTAAAGAACTGGTTCACCTCGTACCTCACTGACAGAACTGAGCACGTTGCCCTGGGCAAATCACACACCAACAACGTCACCTGCGGTGTCCCCCAGGGCTCGGTGTTGGGCCCCACACTGTTCTCACTGTACATGCTCCCCCTGGGTAGTGTCATTAGCAGGCATGGCTTATCTTACCACTGCTATGCTGATGATACACAGCTCTACATCAGGACAACCCCCACTTCTTCTGCCCCTCTGCCAACATCCACACTGACCACCTGCCTGGAGGAGATAGAGGCGTGGATGAAGCTCAACTTCCTACAACTTAACAGCCATAAAACGGAAGCCATCCTTGTTGGCACGCCACATCAGCTCCGCTCCCCCACCATCACCAATATCACCTTCTCTGGCAAAAACATCCCCCTTTCCACATCCGTCACCAACCTCGGTGTTAATTTGACACCCACATCAAACACCTCTGTAAGACAGCTTTATACCACCTCAGGAACATCGCCAAACTCCGCCAATCACTCACCCTGGCTGATGCAGAGAAGCTCGTCCATGCCTTTGTCTCCTCCAGGTTGGACTACTGCAATGCACTCCTCATTGGGATCCCTGGCAAGAGCATCCAGAGGCTCCAATACATTCAAAACAGTGCTGCCAGGGTCCTGATGAGGGTGCGCAAGCATGACCACATCACCCCCATCCTGAAATCACTGCACTGGCTCCCTGTCCCACTCAGAATTGAGTACAAGGTCTCCCTCCTCACCCACCAGTGCCTTCACGGACTTGCCCCCCTCTACCTTCAGGAACTCCTCACCCCCCCGACAAACTCACGTACACTCACGTTCAGGATCCACTCACACCCTCCAAACCCGACATACGAAGCTGTGCACCATGGGTGATCGGGCCTTTTCTGCTGCTGCCCCTAGACTATGGAACGCCCTCCCTGACCACCTGAGGGCTCCACAGACTACAGCTCTTTTTAAACGGAACCTCAAAACCCATCTCTTTAAAAGAGCATTTAGCTAAACTTTCTTTGAGGTTCCCCTTTTAATAGTTTTTTGTTATTTTTTTTTTTCTCTGAAGCACTTTGAGATTCTTGAATATAAAGTGCATTATAAATAAAATGTATTATTATTATTATTATTATTATTATAACAAGTAGGCTATAACATTGTGCGAGATGATGCGGTTGATATGGGTATCATATATTCATTCATGGAAGGTCACCCTCCTCATCCTCATCTCTTCCTCCTCCTTGCTCTCCCTCTCATTAAACAGTCCTCTTTTATATCAAAACAAATTCGAAGTCATGGAAAATATGAGTGGTCTCTATAATTTCTGGAGTTGTTAGAGACATGTAATAAGTTAAACTTTATTTATTTTTTTAAAGATATTGATACTATCCTAATACAGGGATGACTTCTAGTCCCTGCAGTTTTTACAAGTGACTTCATTAAAGTATATTAAGAAATACCATCATGTCATGATGGTATTTCCTTTTTTTCAGATGCTGCCTTTTTGGTTATCTCTAATGCCGCTTTTCCACTGCTTGGTACCAGCTCGACACGACTCGACACGACTCGACTCGACTCAGCTCGCCTTTTTTGCGTTTCCACCGCGAAAACATGGTATCTGGTACCTGAAGTGGCTGCTTTTTCTAGTACCGCCTCGCTCTAGGTTCCAAGCGGCTGAGCCGATGCTAAAAGGTGACGTCGGCAGACGGCCGGCCACTGATTGGCCAGAGTGTGACGAAGTCACGAGAGCGACATGGCAACCATGCTGGTAACAGCCATAGCAGCGCCGCAGCCAACATATTCCACTTCTTCAACATGCCAGCTAATAATACGAACACGAATACCATCGCATCGATGTTCTCCATTGTTGTTATGTGGGTTCTGTCCTTGTGTGGGTTACGTAGGTGTTGTTTGCGTCGCGTACAAAAATACGTCACGGCCCTTTCGCGCAGCCGACCCCGCCCACGTCCCGGAGGTACTATTTGCGGTGGAAAAGGACCCGCGCTGCTACCGTGTCGAGTCGTGTCGTGTCGAGTCGAGCTACATGTGCGGTGGAAAAGCGGCATAAATAACTCTGTTCAACTCCAATGAAGGTTGGACCCCCCCAGAGACACCTGCAGCAGCCTCCACTCTGCCTCCACCCTCTGTCCTCCACCCTGTCCACCAGAGACACCTGCAGCAGCCTCCACTCTGCCTCCACCCTGTCCACCAGAGACATCTGCAGCAGCCTCCACTCTGCCTCCACCCTGTCCTCCAGAGACATCTGCAGCAGCCTCCACTTTGCATCCACCCTGTCCTCCAGAGACACCTGCAGGAGCCTCCACTCTGCCTCCACCCTGTCCTCCAGATACACCTGCAGGAGCCTCCACTCTGCCTCCACCCTGTCCTCCAGATACACCTGCAGGAGCCTCCACTCTGCCTCCACCCTGTCCTCCAGATACACCTGCAGGAGCCTCCACTCTGCCTCCACCCTGTCCTCCAGATACACCTGCAGGAGCCTCCACTCTGCCTCCACCCTGTCCTCCAGATACACCTGCAGGAGCCTCCTCAAAAACTCTTGAAGGTATGCAGAACAGGCAAAGGGAGCTTCTGTATGTAAAGAGCATTATAATGAGTTGTAAGCCACACGCAACCACACACTTCTTTCGTCACGTTAGAAAATGTAAACCACTTCTTAACAATATCAATCCCGTAATCCGTTTTGTTTGAAAGAAGTTAGAGTTAATTATATTTCTTCGCTTCAATTTCAATGCACTGCCCCACTAAGCTTTTGTCATAACCTTAAAAAGCCCAAAACAAATTTCTCTATGATGTAAACTACGTCCCCTTTGGTGCAATTAATGTTAAAGCAACTGTCTCTCTTCAAATTGATGATGATACAAATCTAAAGAGCTGTTGGGCTAATAGCATCAACACTATTAACACCACTAGGGCATTAGCACTTTGGTCATGTGCTTTGCAAATAAATGTACATTTACATGTTACTGTGATAACTGCTTGTGTGATTTTCGGGTCACTTTGGGACTTTGCCTCCAGCTAGTGCAGGCTTTATGGAATAACATAGGTGTCATTCTTCCTATTGCAAGTCAATAAAACAGTAGATTTAAAATGATTTATTAGTGTAAGGCAATTAAACTATTTTCTGTACCTTCATCGATGTCTGAATCCCCTTATCTATGACAGATTGTTTGTGCATTTTTGTAGCTTAGCATAACATTTATTGCAAAGACTATTAGTTATTATTTCCGATACTGACAGTACAATTTTAAAATACATCATAGTTGTAACAAGTGACACTCTTTAGCTGCCTTTCCATCATTTTTTGCCCTAAATGCTTCCTCAGATTAAAAAATGAGGGTCCATTATTTTAAGCCGTTTCTTTTTATGCAAATGATGGAAATAACATTTTGACAAAATAAGACTGGTCTTTATTAAAAACTGTTAAAATATCAGTTTCTGAGGTTTAGAGGGATTGAACAGTTTGAGTGTGTTCCTGTAATTGACAGATGACGGTGTGGAACAAGACCCTGGTCCTATTCCAATGGTGCCACGGAAGAAAAGGAAGGGTGCGTAAATGTGTAGAAATACAAAAACTTGAGTCTACGTTTATTGATCTAATGAAGTCTGTTTTTAAATCTAAATTGGCTTTTAAATTTGGATAATTTGTAAAAAATTATATATTTTTTATTTACAGTTATACTGCTAGAAAAACTGAGACGATTTACTTTATGGCTTTACTTTTTAATGAATTTGCTTTCCTTTCAGAATGTCAACACGTTGTGCCAGGGAGAAAGGGGTTTTACCCTGTGAAGAGGGTAGCCAAAAGCAAAGTTATTAAGGTTAAAAATCCCACTCAACCATCCCCCCCACATATGCTTGCCAAAAAGAGGCATTTCTGAGCTAGTTTTGATGTGATAATGTTGATGGATTTAGCTTTTAATTGCACGTTTATGGTATTTGGTGTGAGCCAGGCAAATGTTTATAAATGAAAAAGCTACATTTCGTCAGTGCTGAAAAAAAGCCCCGTGTTTAAACACAGCTCAGGCTCTGTAAACGGGCATTCAAACAAAGGAAGTGGGACAAAGTCTGACAACACTTATCTAACCAATCAGCCACAGGCGGCGTTAGTGATGGCAGTAACAACTATGCTATTGAACAGGTATCAGGCCCGGAACACACATCCTGCATCTACCTTTTTTTGGTAAAAGATTAGAGCGGCCACACTGCACGCTGAAGATGCCCGTACGATTGCCCCAAGGCAAGGGTTTCTTGGGGTGAAGCTTAAGAGGGAGCAGGAAGGAAGGGGGATTTGTTTTGGTGCTCAATTAAAATATCAACAAGCTTCATCTCGGGTCGCTGACTCCACCTTTTGAAGTGTTTTGCAGATTATAGGGGCCATATTTTGTTACTGTTGTAAAGTATTCAATGCAATGGGTTAAACTTTATGCCATCCAGAAATTCGTAACTGAAAAAGTTCTCTATTTTTCAGGGGCAGAAGATGAAACAAGTTCAGTGGGAGCCATGCACACTCTGGTATGTATGGTCTGTCATGTGTAGCATGTAACCAGCGAACTAGTGCATACCATTAACAAATCACAGGTAAATTTTAAAGGTTAAATTAGTTTATAGCTGCTACAAAGGCGCTCAATATGTGGTCACTAATATCTTTATTCAAACATTTACTCTGTCCGAAATCAGGTAATTACCTGAGTACACTTACTTATTGCTCAGTGCTCTCTAATTTTCAAATACATTATTGTAAGTGACCCCAAATGGGGAAAAAAGTATTATGAATTTTCTGCAGAGCCCCATAACAGGCTTCTAGGTATAAAAATGATAAAAGTGAGGCTAATATTTGTATTCTCCAGATGTACGCCACACAAATTGTGTTTCCACATTTATGTAGGCCAACACAATTCATCCATTTGCACA
Source organism: Gadus macrocephalus (assembly GCF_031168955.1). NCBI lineage: Eukaryota > Metazoa > Chordata > Actinopteri > Gadiformes > Gadidae > Gadus > Gadus macrocephalus. The sequence goes on from NC_082389.1 coordinate 19,553,186, forward strand.
AACATCTTAAGCTTTATTATACATCCCTGAGGACACCAGTGAGATTCCCTGTCAAATGACGTAATCTGACGTAACGGACGAATCAAAATGAACGAATTAAACAAATGAATCGTTGTAGTGAACTGAACTGAAAGAACTAGTTCCCGGAAAAGAATCATTTTGCCCATCCCTAGTAAACAGTGTACGTTTTCGTGAACACTGGATGACGTCGGATTTCACCATAAAATAACGTGTTATACACACACACACACACGCACACGCATGTACACACGCACACGGTGCATTTCGCTGCTAAACAACAAAAAAATATTCCCTCAAATATTATCACTTTCAAAACATTGGCCAAAATTGAATATATTTTTCAATTGGGATGCTTCTAGGACATTTTGGTTGGATTTTGAACGGTATGTGGGCAGCACGTTTTTTGCCGGACCTGGCAACCCTGCGCTGTTGCCCGAGGTGCTGAAATGCTGCGGAACAGATCTGGATCCACCACCCCCCCCCCCCCTAAAAAAATACTATGGCAGAATAAAGAATAAATTCATGCATTATCATTAAACTTGAACATGTGTTTTTACAGTATAGAGTGGTGGAGGGATGACGTATGTTGGCCAACCCGGAAGTGAGCGTCGCCCTGGGTTCCCTTGACAAAAAGCCAACGCCATTGGATTCCGGATTATTGCAGAAAAATTAGCATCTTTGAAGCACCTACTCAAAAACTGAAAATAACCGTGCTCCAAAGAACGAAATGTAAACCAATGCAGAGTGTTTCGCCGATTTTTCCATGCTACACAGAATGAAATGTAAACCCATGCAAATAAAGACTTCATGGTCATAATCATTTAAATATCCATAATCTCCTGAGTGTGTAGGGTGGTATTCTATTTTTTTTCAACGGGGCTGCATCCAGTCACTTGACCGTCATGGTTGCTATGGTGGTTGCTATCGACCCCCCCCCCCTCTAATCCTTACATGGCTCTAAAAACCATGCGGTAAAGGAGCTGCCGTCAATTGTGTTGTTTTTGTCGTAAACTGGTGTCCGACGGTTAAAAAATAGACCGATATTCCTAGGTATCTTTAAAAGGCAGCTTGGATGTTTTTATTTTCTGCAGTTTAGACTTCCTCTATAACCTATTTTTGAAAGCAAAACACCAAGCTCATTGATTTAACGAGGCAGGGTTATTTGAAACAATTTAGGCTATTAAATAAATATTTATGAGAGATCATTCCTTCTCCTGAGTTTGCTTCCTATTTATGTCTAGTGTACACCCCTACTGTCCACAAGCATCCCCCCCCCTCACTGTATGGATTTGGAGAATTGTTGCCACGTCCCAGTGGTGGAGGTATCATATATATGAAAGAGGGCATTCAATTAAACTACAATGATCAATTAGGAGGCCGAAGCCCTAAAGGAAGTGATGCAATAGGTGACATTTGAGTAAGCCGTACCTTGGGGTCTCTTATATATCAAAGGGGGTTTCAAAGGACACATACGCTTCAACCTGTGGCTCCAGCCCTACAGGAAATGACTCAGCAAGTGCTCCATTTCGTTGCACCTCACCCATAATAATGTAAAAGGATGCTTGATGGACCTTGTGTTCAACCATCAATGTTTAGTCACATTCATAATGACAGTTGATATCTACTACTAAACCTAGCTGAATTATTGACATGAAATATATACATTGTTAAGCCAACATGGCCTTAAGTGATAGAAAATCCCCATAGTACAAACATTATTGTTTAGGCTAAATGCAAGCAACCATAAAGCGATTTTTAAAATGGACCTTTTCCGAATGGATTACACGAACATTAAATAATGTACATTAATGAAGATTTTACCTTTGCAGAATAACGATGGATGAGAATAAAGGGGGGCTGTAACGTTAGGGCTGACTATAGTCCTTTTTCCATCAAAAAGATAATGCGCTTTAAAATGATGCGCATCAAAAGTTAGTGCGACATATGTGATGGAAAAAGGGTTATATCGCTCTAACGCCGATTTTGTCGCACTAAGTTAATTCGCTCTGCAGAGGTGGTTTTGGGAAAGTTCTAGCGACATAAAAGTAATGGAAAACGGCTGAAGCGATATAGAATGTCGCGCATGCGCATTGACAACGAGAGTTTGAACGTTGTTGAGCCGCCTCTTTGCTGTCTTCTGGCTCGCGATCATCTCAGCTCCCTTCACAAGACGGCTTTCAGCTCCCTTCACAAGACGGCTTTCTATCATGGCTGAGGATAAACGGCAGAACTGGAGTCGGGGGCAGACTGAAATGTTTCTGAAGGCGTTGGAGGAGATGGACGTGGAAAAATGCGCTTCAACACGGGGCATTGTGACACAATTTTAATTCGCTATAATCATTCTGTTGATGGAAAACCATTTAGCCGCTTCTTATGTCGCTACAAATTAATTCGCTTTAAGAGTTAATTCGCTTGAAAATCTGATGGAAAAAGGACTTATAATTACATTTCATGTGTTTGAACGTATTTCTCCTTCCTTTGAAGTTACCTAATTATCTTTATATGTGCCTTATGTTCCTGTATGGAATAGCCTTATAGATAATGTAAAAATACTGTTTATACTCCGTTAGGCTCATCCACATCATTATATATTATACTTGTTTATCGACCTCTGACAATATATAGAAATGCTTTTAGATACAACTAATGAAAAAATAAAATAGTAATAATAATAATAATAATAACCTTTCAACTAACGTTAGCGATCCAGCAAAAGGCTATAGGGGCTAACTTGTTGAAGCTAACTTCACTGCTCTTACTACAACCCGGTCTCACGAAAAGACGTGACACTGTCACGTTATTTAATCTATTGAAACGTGATCAGGAACACGTATTTTCAAAATTTTCGTGTTAAAAAGCACAATTTTCAAACTCATGTTTGTACAGAACATTTTTGTACAGCCTCCGTACAGAACATTTATTGTTAAAAATGGTCTGTGATAACTAACAATATGACATCTTTCGGCCACCCGTTTCTACTTTCACCTTTGATTCTGAGAAATTGTGACAATTCACTGATATATTAAATGCAGGTGCGCTGTATGTCTTGATGTTTATTTTATCTAGCCATCTATTGTCTTGTTTTTGGCTATGTGAATGAAAGTCCGCGTCGACGCCTCGCAAGTCCAGTGTCGCGAGCGGACGTTGCCATGACATCTAGAAATCATATTGTATTTAATGGGTTGTCACTAATATTGATGTGTTGGGCTTGATTATAACTCTTGAATAATATTGTTTGCACGACGGCCTGGGCCGGGTGCGGGCCTGAGTTTGAAAATTGTGCTTTTTAACACGAACATTTTGAAAATACGTGTTCCTGATCACGTTTCAATAGATTAAATAACGTGACAGTGTCACGTCTTTTCGTGAGACCGGGTTGCTTACTAAGTCTAACATTAGTTGCTTTATATTTTACATACATTTGACATAAACCGCTACATTAATATAAATAGCATGACGACATCAATGATAAATCACATTTCAAACAAAGAAATTATACAAATGAAAAAATTATTTGAAGCATGCTGATCTTACCAGAGTTCGGAGGAATCTACGGTAATACTTCAACGCTGCTTGTTGATTTGTTGAACAGATATGCGTGTCCTGTCATGTGTATAAGCTATACACACACGACTTTATATATATATATTTATATATTATCTTATATATAAACCATAACCATGGCGCCTCGGACGGCTCTTAACACCCGGTGCTCTTACACTAGTCAAGAGCTTTTGACTATTAGAGGAACAACTCCAGAGGATTTACTCCCAACTTTTCTGCTCCCTTACGTTGGAATATTGGACATTCTTGTCCACGCAGTGAAGCGCAGGAGGAGAGGGAAACGAGCTGGAGCGCTGGTGCGTCTCCGTCAGCGCGGACATCGTACGCCGTTACCTGGATTATTTCTTTCTAACGCGCGCTCACTGTGTAATAAAATGGATGAACTGCAGCTACTGATGGGGAAAAACAGAGACTTTTCTTCATCTTCTGTTTTGTGTTTCACGGAGACGTGGCTGTGTGGATCGATACCAGACTCTGCGCTGCAGCTGGCAGGCTTCCATCTGCTGAGAGCGGACCGAGACGCACAACTTTCCGGAAAATCAAAGGGTGGAGGTATCTGTTTCTTCACTAACAGTGGCTGGTGCAATGACGTGACAGTGATTCTGCAGCACTGTTCTCCTCATCTGGAAACTTTTATCATAAACTGCAAACCCTTCTACTCCCCCCGTGAGTTTGCTTCATTCATTCTGGTCGGTGTTTACATCCCACCGCAGGTAAACGTGCAGGAGGCACAGTGCCTGTTAGCCGACCAGATCCTGAGTGTGGAACAGACAAACCCGGACTCCTTAGTTATTGTTCTTGGGGACTTTAACAAAGGCAACCTCAGCCACGAACTCCCCAAATATAAACAGTTTATTAAATGCCCGACCAGAGAGGAGAATATTCTGGATCACTGCTACACCACAATAAGCAGTGCATATCACGCCGTCCCACGCGCTGCACTGGGCCTCTCTGACCACGTCATGGTCCACCTGATCCCCACATACAGGCAGAAACTCAAGCTCTGTAAACCTGTTGTGAGGATATCCAAGCAGTGGTCCAGTGAAGCGGTGGAGAACCTTCAGGCGTGTTTTGACTGCACCGACTGGGATGTGTTCAGGTCTGCCACCAACTGTCTGAACGAGTACACAGAGGCTGTGACGTCATACATCAGCTTCTGTGAAGACTGTTGTATTCCATCACGCACCAGGGTGAGTTATAACAACGACAAACCCTGGTTCACAGCCAAACTCAGGAACCTACGGCTGCAGAAGGAGGGGGCGTTTAGGAGTGGGGACAGAGAAAGGTTTATAGAGTTAAAGTACGCGTTTAGCAAGGCGTTGCGTGAAGCTAAACGTCAGTACTCTGAGAAGCTCCAACATCAGTTCTCAGCCAAAGACTCTAGATCTGTTTGGAAGGGGCTCAAGCAGATCACCAACTACAAACCAACCCCCCCTCGCTACATCAACAACCTGCGCCTTGCAAATGAGCTAAATGTGTTCTACTGTCGCTTTGATAGGCAAAGGAACAGGCCTGACACCATCCCCCACGACACCTTCTCCCAGCCTCATTCCACTGACTCCCCCACCACCAGCTCTACAGGACCTCCACACATTCAATCCTCTGTGTCCCCCACCTCCCCCACCACAGTGACGTCTCTCTGCCTGCAGGAGTGGGACGTCCACAGGCTCTTTAAGAGTCAGAACCCCCGCAAAGCAGCCGGCCCAGACTCTGTCTCTCCATCCACCCTGAAGCACTGCGCCGACCAGCTGTCTCCAGTGTTCACGGACATCTTCAACTCCTCGCTGGAGACCTGTCACGTGCCAGCCTGCTTCAAAGCCTCCACCATCATCCCCGTCCCCAAAAAACCAAGGACCACAGGACTCAATGACTACAGACCCGTCGCCCTGACCTCTGTGGTCATGAAGTCATTTGAGCGCCTTGTGCTGCCCCACCTGAAAGCCATAACCGTCCCACTCCTGGACCCCCTGCAGTTCGCCTACAGAGCCAACAGGTCTGTAGACGATGCAGTAAACATGGCTCTGCACTACACCCTCCAGCATCTGGACTCCCCAGGAACATATGCCAGAATCCTGTTTGTGGACTTCAGCTCTGCCTTTAATACGATCCTCCCAGCTCTGCTTCAGGTCAGGCTCTCCCAGCTCCACGTGCCCGATTCCACCTGCAGGTGGATCACAGACTTCCTGTCTGACAGGAAGCAGCGTGTGAAGCTGGGGAAACATTTATCGGAATCCCAGACCATCAGCACCGGATCCCCCCAAGGCTGTGTTCTTTCCCCTCTGCTCTTCTCCCTGTACACAAACAGCTGCACCTCCAGTCACCAGTCTGTCAAGCTCCTGAAGTTCGCGGACGACACCACGCTCATTGGGCTCATCTCTGGCGGGGATGAGTCCGCCTACAGGTGGGAGATTGACCATCTGGTGACCTGGTGCAGCCAGAACAACCTGGAGCTTAACCCTTTAACAACAGTGGAGATTATTGTGGATTACAGGAAGAACCCAGCCCCATCCACCCCCATCATCCTGTGTGGCTCCCCAGTCGACTCTGTGGAGTCCTGCCGCTTCCTGGGTACCATCATCACCCAGGACCTAAAATGGGAGCTCAACATCAGGTCCCTCACCAAAAAAGGCCAACAGAGGATGTTCTTCCTGCGCCAGCTGAAGAAATTCAACCTGCCAAAGACTATGATGGTGCACTTCTACACTGCAATCATTGAGTCCATCCTCACCTCATCCATCACTGTCTGGTACACTGCTGCTACGGCTAAGGACAAGAGCAGACTGCAGCGTATCATACGCTCTGCGGAGAAGGTGATTGGCTGCAACCTTCCAACCCTCCAGGACCTGCACAGCTCCAGGACTCTGAGGCGGGCACGCAAGATTATGGCCGACCCCTCCCATCCTGGTCACAGTTTATTTGGAACTCTCCCCTCTGGCAGGAGGCTGCGGTCCATCAGGACCAAAACCTCCCGCCACTTGAACAGTTTCTTCCCCTCTTCAGTTGGGTTCCTTAACAAGTCCCAGGACCACCACCCCCACTGACTGACACTGACTCTGGCACTCATACCCATCACCAATATGTAAATTCTTATATTATTGTATATTATTATTATTATTATTATTTTTTAATTTATTTATTCTATTTGGTTCTATTTGATCCTTTTTTAATTGATTGCTTATGTTCCTGCTTGTTTATATGGTGTTATATATATATATATATCTCTTCTTCATTGTTCATTGTTATTGTCTTAATGTATGCACCTTGATCACCAAGCCAAATTCCTGGTTGGTGTAAAATCCTTCTTGGCAATTAAATCCTTTCTGATTCTGATTCTGATAAAGCCGGTCCTAAAAAAAATAGGACCGGCTTATTCTTCTTCGCTGGTGGCCAGGCTTAGTTAATGCTAAATGATAACAACTGTACCGAGAGGATGTGGCTGCAGCAGGCTAACCTTACAGCAATCTAAACAAGACTTCACCCCTGCTCTCAGATATACGTGTTTCTAACAAGATGATATCATTTAAAGTTACATAAAGTAACGGTTTAATAACACAAACGCAGGAAACACGTGAGCTGCTAGTTTAGCGAAAGCAGCATCCCTAGTAACCTGACGTTGTTGAAACATGCGAGCGAGCCGATAAAATCTTCCTAGTAACTATAAAACTAAAGATCAGACAACCACTGACTGAATATTATGCAAGTAAAAAGTATATTTCTCGCTAGAAATGTTATTAGAAACACGTTTAACAGGGAATCGGTCCTAAAATATCGCTTTTCCCATTCAGATAATAAAGATATAAATCTATAAAGATATAATAAAGATCATACACATTCACTGACTGAAGATTATGCAAGGAAAATGTACATTTCTCCCTAAAAATGTCATTAGAATGAATGCATGAATGTCACTGCGGCGTAAAGAGAAGTCTGACCGGACTTAATGCTACGTCCACCACCGTTTACAGTGCATGCTTATAAATATAGAGTTTTTAATCAGCGAAAAGTTCGATCTGTAAGTACTACATTTATATATCAACAGCTAAGCCAGTGAGTTCAAACAGGACACAACATGTAATTCTGTGATAGTCTTGATACTGCAACTGTACTTGATAGAATAACATGTTTATGTTAATGCACCAGTTCATGTTTGGTTTGTCTTTTGTTTTAAATATTGCACGGTTGTGAATATATTTGGTCATATATGGAGGAACTTATAAATTCATGTAGCTTATCTTTTTTGTAGAACACGGATAACCTTTGTGTCATTGGTTGAGGTTACATGTATTTTTTTATTCTGGTCCTCTTGAGTTGTAATATAATGAAATAAAACGATTAATTGTATAGAAGCATTTGTGTTTTGTACGTAAAGCCTAGTTTATACGTAACCAAAGTCATACAGGAAAATATGGTATTGTTTTGACTGACACATTTCATAATTTTCAGATTATCTGTGTTCTATGATGCTGTTGCCAAGCATATGATACAGAGCCAACCTGACAGAGCTACCACTCCTTGTACAATGGTATGGCACACTTACTATGATACATTTACCATGGTAAACTATGGTAAAATGTAAGGTATCATGGTAAGGTACCATGGTAATTACCATAGTAAATGTGGCATGGTAATTACCATAGTAAATGTACCATAGTAAATGTACCATGGTCAATTTGTCAAAAATCCCATGGCATACCACGGTATACCATGGTAATTTACCATGGTACATTTACCGTGATACTTCCCATGGTACAAAATGTACCAAAATGTACCATAGTACCAACATCGATTAACTCTTAAACTGGATTAAATCAAGGTTTAACTGTTAACCGTGTTGCGCCAAACTTTAAACCTGGTTTAAACATAGTTTAATATTAATCCTGGTTATATTTAACCCTTTGATAATCTCAATTTAAACTCCATTTAAACTGAGATTAAATTTAAATCTGTTGCACCAGCAATTGCAAACCTAGTTTAAACCTGGTTTAACAGTTATATTTAAACCACATCTGGAGGAGGTTTATGTTAGGTTTATCGCAGTTTTCTTGACAACATGGGTGCATATCTTCGCTGGATGGCGTTAGAGGAAAGAGTTCCTCGCAGGAAAATTAGAGATAGGTTAAACCCAATTGAATTTTACGAAAATAGCGAGTTTTCACAGCGGTATAGAATCACCAAAGAATCTGTCATATGCCTCAATGGGAAGGTTGGACCAGCTATCAAGCATCAAAGTGAGAGGAACTTTGCTGTGCCACCACTTCAACAGCTTTTAATAGCATTGCGATTCTACGCTACAGGCTGTTTTCAGATGGTTGACGGGGATCTTTTTGGAGTTCATAAATCCACAGTCTGCAGGATTGTCAGAAGTGTCGAAGGCAATTGCCAGATTGAAGAGTCAGTATATACGTTTTGAACCGAGGAGAGACAACAGCTGGATTCTATAGGAGAGCAGGTTTTCCGGGAGTAATTGGGGCTATTGACTGCACCCACGTTCCCATTACCAATCCAGGTGGTGAGAATGGGGAACATGGTGAGAATGGGATCACACACGTTGTTGCAAGATGGCCAGGATCCACACATGACAGCCGTATCTTTGACAACAGTCAACTTCGTGCACTGCTGGAAGAAGGGGACATCCATGGACACCTAGTGGGTGACAATGGCTATGCATGTCGCCCCTGATGACTCCTCTTTTGAACCCTCAGACCCAGGCAGAGAATAATTACAATTACTCCCACATTAAAACTAGAGGGATAATAGAGAGAGTATTTGGTGTGTGGAAGCAAAGATTTCCATGTATACAAGAGGGACTCCGCACAAAAGTGGACACTACCCTGACCATCATCGTTGCAGTAGCTGTGCTGTATAACTTTGGGAAGAGAGTAGGAGACGAGCTACCAGAGGTGGATGAGGACCCACTTCAGAAAGACCTGGAAGATGCTCAAGTGCAGAATGCTGCAAACCCAAATGGCAATGCCGTCAGGAGAACACTGATTGAAAATCACTTTGCAGCATAATTAAGGTCAGTATTGACATAATTGTATATACTTATGGCACTTCTACATTAGATTACCTTAACCCATACTTACTAATTTATATGCTTCTTACTTTTTCCTTCAGGAAGAACTCACCAGAAAATCAAGACAAGGAGACTGGCAATTGAATTGAACGAAACATTTTATCCAACAAATATAACACAATACAGGGGGGAAGGCAATTGCTTATTTAAAAATAAATACGTTAATGATATCAGTTTCAGAATTAATTCACTACTTAATTACTAGGCTACTTCATTAATTACAAATTATAGTTGCGGCTCTTGTTATTATAGTATCTTGTTAATTATAGGGCATTCACTGGTGATGCTGCTTCGGCTCTCAGGTTTCCATCATCCGGCTCCAGTGGCTCTATCAGGTCGAGCACAATGAAAGTCTCAGCTAAACAAACAAAAACACAGAAGACATGAAACAAATTAATAGAAGGATACCCACAGCTGTATAAATATATTTTTTTACGTTAGGCTTTCATTGCTGCGATTAATGGCGTTGGACAGAGGGGGTGACACATTAATGTATCTTGCTAAGTTACGTTATTAATAATATTATAAAAACGGTTATAAAATGTAGGTAACGAGCTATGGTTACTAGTTAACGGTACTTACTTTCAGTTTCTGTCGCTGTATTCCTCTCTACTGCGCCGTCATCGTCGTATGGGTTAGGGAGGGGGGAAATCTGCTGCGGGATCATATGAATAATTTTTTTCGATAGAGGGTCCGTAATCATTGGTGGTGGTCCTCCGCCAGTTTTAATCATCCCCCTCCTCTCTTCTGCCACATCCTTTTAAAGGCATCCGTTTGCCTTTAAGTTTTTCCAGCAGGTTTTCAGTTGCGACTTGTCCCTCGTCTCCTTAATGCCAGTTGAGCCATTGAAGCCATTGAAGTCCTCCATCAATTCCGACAGCAACATCTTTTCGATCCTCTTTGACGTGCCATTTCTTAATATATGTAACAAATGTTCACTGTCAGTGTCAAGTGTCAGTGTCAACTGTAACAGTTAAGGTAAATTAATGGTTAACTTTATTCAAAAAGTGAGCTCTCGTGAACCGTTGTTTTTTTTCACGATGTAGGCTAGAAAAAAAGAAAGCACGATATAAAATTGTGGATTATATTGTGTAATTTGTTCACATTTCGCCGGGATCCATCATGGCAGACTCTGAACACAAACTAATCCTATTTTAATCCTTGTTTAAACTAGGTTAACTAATCCAGAGTTAAAACTAAAATGTGCAACAAATCGGATTAATTATAAACCAGTTTAAACCTAGATTTACTAACCCTAGATTAACCCTAAACCAGGATTAATTAAATCCATGTTGGTGCAACCCAGCCTGAAAGAGAAAAACAGAAATCAAGAGTAATCCTAGGTGCTGCTTTCCAATGTTGGCGGCGGCAACTGAAGGACGAGAAAGGTCTAAAAACCGATTGCATTTTTTGCAAATTTTCTGCTGGACAGGTGAGAAGCCGATAATTGCTGAATTATTACATGTCATGGTGTATTTTTGTCATTTACACTACAGTAAAACCACAAGGCTAACGTGTCTTTATGGGATCTAGCCGTTAGCATATGGATCTGGCTAAAACAAATTGCAGTGTTGTGGTCCTGGCGATTGGCTTGTAATCTTTTATAGTTCATAAGTCTGTATTTCCCTATGTAATGTATTTAAAATCAAGCGCCTTCTGGCATTTATGGAACTACCTGTAGTAACTACAACACTTTTGTAGGTGAATAAAGAACATAGAACTAGCCAACTACCCTGCATGGGGGGGGGGGGGGGGGGGTGCTGATGTGAGCGATTCTGTAGAACAGGGCCCAGTTTCCCGAAAGCATCGTTAGCCTAAGTGGATTGTGAAGTGCGTCGCACGAGCATCGTACAGTTTTCACACCGTTTCCCGAAAGCACGTTGGTACGAACACACCAAACGCGTACCCGCGTAAGATTTACGCTCGTAACGCAGCTAAAATGTTGCTTGACCATTTTGTGTCAAAAATTGTCCTACGTACGCAGCTACGCGCCTGTGGCTGCGCTGGATTTAGGAGTCCGAGGAAGGAAACCCAAACGCCGCCGTGTTTGGGTGCATGATAGAGCTTGGATCGGGTTAGATTAAATAATCTCAGATATAAATAACAATAATCGGGTTAAATAACTTCACATGGTGTGTCTGGTGTGTTTCCAGCATTCGTAGTGTTGATCAGCAGAGATATAGTCCGCCAAGACGTTGAGGTTGCTTAGCAACCAGAGACTCTGTCCATGCAAGTGAACGGAGCGTTCCCTCTTCGTCATAACTATCAAACCAAACATCCTTCACATTCACAGAGCGAACATTATGAAAGTAAAATGCACATTTCTCGCTAAAAATGTTTACATAAACGCATTTAATGGCGTAACTATGTTACTATTTCCACCCAGAATAAAGAAAGATGTCGGCCGTATGCTTCTGTGCAAGCGTCACTACTCTCTGCAAGTGACGTCGGGTCAAGCTCAACGTTGATTGGGCAACGCGGCTAATCGTCATGCGTATGAGCGTAAAAAGGTAAATTTTTTGAACTCCTCGCGTATATGTACGCGGGTATATGTACGCAGCTCATACGCGGGTAAAATGTTGCTTTAACGCATGTACGCAGCTCATACGCGCGTAAACCAATGGTTCCCTATGGAAAAATTGACGATTTTATACGCGTCTATACGCGGGGTACGCGTTTGGTGTGTTCGTACCATAAGAGCATCGTTAGCCTACTATAGCCTCAGTGGCGTCACCAGCGGACATTCCTAGTATTGGATGCGTTTCATTAAAACAAATCCAATACCACGGATTGCCCAGCTTGAGCCATTTCGCAACCAAAAACAGTGGTTACCGCCGATATACGTATTACTCCTGGACTACTGTTAGATTCAGCTCCCATAGAGAGAGGTCTGGCTCCCATGAAAGCAGCAAACTCAATTATCTGTTGGGGTCACTGAAAATACAGCAGCATAATATTGTGAATACAAATAAAGCTGTTTACCCTTCCACATGCAGAGTAATATTGATGTTAAGTGGGATAATAGAACGCCAGTCATTATCGGGAAAATAAGCCCAGACAGGGCGACACCGACGCGAAACGGAGGTGCTTTGACCTGAAGGGGCTTATTTTCGATAATGAGCGGCTACTTTTTAGCTGTGTATTTGACATTCACTTTTTCTCTATTCCGATATCAGTTCACTTTACTACTTACTGTAAATTTCAGCAGATATGGGAAAGTGACAAGACAAGTATTTCTTTGTAAGAAAATAGTCATGGTCTAATTATTGGAATTTGGTGTTTTCTGTGTTTACAGCACAGTCCCCGCTAGATCAGAGCTAGCCTGGAGCCATCCTGAAAACGGAACAAATACACACCACAGCACCAACACCTGACCGGTCTTGAAAACCTGATAGAAATGACTCCCCCAATCTTCTTTTTTTGTATTTTGTGTAAGCTTATTGTTCTTATAGGCTTCTGTTATGGTGTAATTGCAATAAACATTTTTTGAAATTCAGTTGTTATTTGTTTAGTAAAGACGAGACACAAATTATACATATTTATATTTATATATATTATATGTAACAATAATTTACTTGCAACCCGGTGTAAAAGGACAGGCATACTGTCTTTGAGGCATACTACCCACTACACCCTGCTAGGGAGGAAGCCTTTGAATTGATTAAAAGGGTCTGGGTATTTGTCCCGAATCCTCCATACACAACAGCTGGGAATGACCGCCCTTCTCCCAAGGCGCCGTGTTGCCAAACCATATACTGTCTGTACGCTGCATATCTGAACTGTTTATTGGCTTCCCCGGGTTCAGCAGCATCTTCCTCAGCCCGGAGATCGTTCCATATACGTCTGGCCAAGCGCAGGACACCTTCCTGCAAGATGAACAAGTCAATGTGTGGCAGCAAGGACGTACAGTACTTTCTCTCTGCGTCTGTGGGCATATCCTTGCAGTGGGTGCGAACACACCAAGTGGGTTGCTCTGGGGTTGGCAAAGGGGGGGCTGTCATGAGGCGGTGTTCCCAAGATGAGGCGGTCTAAATCGAACATCATAATTGGTTCCCTATTCAGGCACTGCTCCAATAATTCATGTCACTGCTCCAAAGTCAACTTTAGAATTCTGGCCTGAAAAGAAATAGAACAATTTTGCAGTTAGTTGAAAGCCATTGTTCATTGTCATTTTTATACTAACATTACATTGGCAAACCTGTTCAAGTGTGGTTCGCTGTATTTGGAGCTGTTCCAACTCTATCGATGTCCTCTTGAGTGAGGTTTATCACGCCTCTGCCACATCCTCTGGTCTGTCCCCTGCCTTCTCCCCTGCCACGTCCTCGGTCTCGTCCCCTGCCTCTACCACGTCCTCTTCCACGACTGTCTGTCTGTGGCGGGTGGACTGGCGACTCCAAACCTGCGGTCTCGACCTGCAAGCTCTGAAGTGAAAACGAATAAATAAACATAATGAATCAAAGGAAGGGTAGTGGTGAATAGTACCCAGAATGTAATCTTTCACAAATCACAATTTTTAAGCAAAATGGCCATGGAGCACAGTAAACTGCTTACCTAGTGTTAGCCAAAGCATTGCTATGATGGGAGCGTGTCTATGTTCCCCGGGTCCTATGTTCCCCTCATTGTATGAGACCGGGGAACATAGGACGCCTTTTTGTTTTTAAAAGGGTCCTATGTTCCCCGCTTTTCCCAAAAAGGGTCCTATGTTCCCAGATATGTATGTGACCGGGGAACATAGGACCCTTTTTCAAGAAAGGGGTCCTTTATTCCCCGAGAGGGGAACATAGGACCAGGGAAAACATAGGATCCTTTTTTTAAAAAAAAGGGTCCTATGTTCCCCGGTCTGTATGTTGGACCAAGGGATCCTTTCAATGAATGTTAGTTCAATCAGTAATAATAAAACTTGGGTCACAAACTCATTATTTAATTTATAAGCACACCCAGAGAGAGCAGGCTCCACCATGGTTCCTTTCGCTTTCAATGTGCAATAGTTGAGGTGTGTCACGACGCTCCAAAAATAAAGGTTAAAGACAGGTATTTAGCAGACGCTTTGGGAAAGCAAAATGGACTTGCATGTCGTGTTTTGTGTGTTTCCCTCCTGTGTTGATTGCTGCTCCCTCCTCTAATGTGTCTCAGCTGTTCCTCGTTGCGTGTCTTGTTTGCTACTTAAGCCCTTGTCTTTCCTTTGTTCCTGGTGCCGTCATTGTGGTTTGTACCTGAGTCGTGTAACCTGTGTTCTCGTCGTTCCCTTGCTCCTTGGGAACGACGAGAACATAGCCTTTTGGCGTAAATAAAGTGCCGTTAACCCTAACCGTCTGCATCTGGGTCCTACCTGCTTGCCTGCCACCCGCCAACCACAACAGAATGATGGCACCTAGATTGGACCCAGCGGACGCTCTATTTTGGGAACTCCTTGCCTTAGCCTTTTGGCGTAAATAAAGTGCCGTTAACCCTAACCGTCTGCATCTGGGTCCTACCTGCTAGCCTGCCACCCGCCAACCACAACAGAATGATAGCACCTAGATTGGACCCAGCGGACGCTCTATTTTACTGTGGGTTGGAGGATATGTTAGTGTCAATTATCATATCCATGGATGGCCGGGAGAACATTCCCAGCAGGAAGGAGCAGGAGGCTGTGTTGGGGCGTACGTGCTGGGCTGTTGCTTCAAGGCCCGAGTTGGAGGACGCCTTACCCGAGTGGGCAGTCGAGCTACTCAACCCCACAGCTTTTTGGCCGGAGAGCTACATGCCACTGCCACCGGCCTAAGCCTCCACGCTCCTGCTTTCAGCCTCTGCCCCCGGTCCCCAGCTACCAGCCTCTGCCCCCGTTCCCCAGCTACCAGCCTCCTCCCTTACGGACTATCAGAGTGGGGGTGGTGAGTTTGGGGTGCCACCCGGTTCCTCCTTGCACTCCAGCTCCCGAACTGACTCCGATCCCTGTCCGGTTCCTGAGCCCACTCCTCGCCTTCCAGAGGGGGACCGGCCTCTTCGCCTGCCTGAGGAGGTCCGCCCTGCGCTCCTGCCGGAAAGCCTAAATACACCGGCGCGTCAAAAAGTCTGCCCCCATTATTCCGGATGTACTAGCCCACACCGGCGCCGACTAGTTGCGCGGCAGCGTTCCGCGCAGCGCCGCCCAACTAGTGTTCGAGCCAATGTTCTATTCTCTAGCGTCGCCGCCCCTGAAATTTTTTTGTACATCCCGGGTCCCTTAGGCACCTCTATATCTACTCCTCACCACTGGATGTTGCCCTCTTTCGTTTGTGAGAAAACTATTCTGAGAATGGACGCCGAGGTGGAAAAGTATGTAGAATTATATGACCAAAGTTCCCGTCATTATAAAGACAACGCCAAAAATGACATTTTTGGCGTTGGCGAGCCATAGCTCTGGAGATTGGCTCTTCAGATGAGAAATCAACAATGGTGGACTAAGTACCCAAACCATTAACCATAATGGGAAATAGACGAAATCAAGTCGCATATAATCACAACATGTAGGTAGAAACCAGATTACTTGTAATATATATTTTTTTATTTAAGGCAAGGCAACTTCATTTACATAGCACTTTTCATACATGAAGCAGACTCAAAGTGCTTCACATACAAATACAATAAATATACAATACAATTAGGCTAAGTAAAAGAAAACAGGCAAAGTTCAAAAATGCATTGTCATGTATTAACCGTCTCTCTGGGTTTAAGGAAAAATAACATTAAGTGTCTTGAGCACTCAAATAAAATAGACTGGCTACAGAGTCCAGCACAGCAATCACATCACTGTATTTATCCCTAGGGATAAAAAAAAAAAAGTATATGCAAAAGAGTATTCATACCAGAGAGGGAAAATAACTAAATTATAGGTCATCATGATGACTAGGCTACACCATACGGTTCTGCCATTGCACACTTCCTAGTGGCGAATTGAAATATTGGCACAGCTCGTCTGACAGCATGTGCTGCCTGCCCACCTCTGTTTCCCAACCTCATCCTCTCCATGTCCTCAAGGTTGTTGCCTTCCTGCTCGTCCAGCCATCTCTGATTGTCTGCTGGTTGAAGAAGATGGTTATGAAGTATGCATGATGCTAGCACAATGGCATCCACTTTGTTAGGGTGGAGGGAGATGCTTCTTTTGAAGATCTGCCACCTGGATGTTAGAATGCCAAACGCATTTTCAACCACATTTCTGGCCCGTGATAGTCCAATTGAAAATGCGCCTCTCCAGGGAGATGTCGCGTCCATAGGGCCTCATCAAATATGTTTTAAGAGGGAACCCAGCATCCCCAATCACCGTGAACGGCATGTCACCCAGATGTTGAGCAGCAGGTATGACTGCATCCTGAGGGACATTGAGGGTTGCAGCCTCCAGACCTCTGCCCAGTGCAGATGCAGCCAACACTCCCCCATCACTGGACCTACCATATGCCCCGATGTGGACCACCCTAAAACGGTAGTCTGCGTCCACCAGGGCCATGAGGACAACAGAAAAGTTTTTTTTGTAATTAAAATACGGGGTGCCTGTATGGAGACATGTTTCCCATCAAGGGCACCAATGCAATTTGGGAAGTTCCACCTTTCCAAAAACCTCGCCGCTATTCCTCGCCACTCATCCTCAGTTGGCGGTGGCATGCATGTCCCCACCATCCTCAAATCGATGGCGTCACAGGTGTCCTTGATGGCGTTGGAGACCGGGCTTACGCCCAAGCGGTAGCTGAAAGCAAGGCTTGCAATTGAATCTCCTGAGGCTAATAATTTACTTATTTCACCATTTACAGTAGGAGATTGCAAGGTCAGGTGGAAGGGGCTCAGGGATTCATTTGTGAAGCACAGGAAAAAGATGCATCATCTTCCAAGTGGGTCTGGGGCAACAAGCCAGCGGGACTGGAGGTACTCAAACCTCATGTCCTTTCTGGTGCCCTTTATGCCGAGCAGAAGGTCAGTCCCCTTGCTTGAATCATCATTGTAAAGCCAGTAACAAATCATTCTTTGCTATTACTTTTTAGAGTAATTTACAGTTACAATTGTTTTACTTCTAGCACCATAGGCAATCTGGAGACCTCTGAGCCAGGGCAGAACACCCAGGAAGAGGAGGCACAGGAGCAGCAGGAGGATGCAGGTCCACCTCCCCGGACTGAGAGGATGGCAGCCCAACACGCCACTGCATCCAGCAGCAGACACAGGAGCAGAAGCCCCAACACTCTGGTCAACGAAAGGCTCCTGGACTTCATCACAGTGCCGCTGTCACGTTAAAATTGTACCGGGGGCGAAAATTGTACCGGCCTACGTCATCGTTTGTTTACATCCTGACAACCTGCCCGGCAACAGACTACGCGATGCAGAAAACATGTTTCCAAACGACGAAATAACATAATACACATAGCGGATCGCTATCTGTATTATGATAGATAGCGATAACAATTGTTTTTACTTTATATTTGTATTGTATTTAATTGTTTAATCGAAACAATAAAAAAAATTGCCCGCGAAACTGCCGAACGCGTCAAATGACGTAAAAACAAGTGTTATCTAGCGATCCGTTATCTGTATTATGTTTCAAGAACCTTCCTACGTCATTTGACGCGATCGCCCGTTTCGCGGGCAAAACATTTGTCATTTGACGCGTTCGGCAGTTTCGCGGGCAAATTTTTTTATTGTTTCGATTAAACAATTAAATACAATACAAATATAAAGTAAAAACAATTGTTATCGCTATCTATCATAATACAGATAGCGATCCGCTATCTGTATTATGTTATTTCGTCGTTTGGAAACATGTTTTCTGCATCGCGTAGTCTGTTGCCGGGCAGGTTGTCAGGATGTAAACAAACGATGACGTAGGCCGGTACAATTTTCGCCCCCGGTACAATTTTAACGTGACACCGCCACCACCAACAGTCCCAACAACTGCCTGTGAGCATTTTTTGCTGAGTTTGGTTCCTCAGCTGAACAGACTAAATGCCAGGAACCAAACGAAAGCAAAAATTGCATTTCTCCAAGTCCTGGACGACCTGGAAACCTCCCAAGAGAGCAGGCCAACACCATATGCTGTCCCTACCCAGCCATATGAGAGACATAGGTCTGTCTTGTCCGATAATTGGGAAGGGAGTAGACACCCGCCATTTGCTCCTCACCATATGCAACCCTATGGGTCTATGGGAGGGCCATCCTCCGAGAAGGATCCACATTATCAACGATTGTGTGAGAGCCACGAGCCACGGGTACAAACAAGCCTATGTGACGTATTTGCTACGCCTTTCTCACCTATCCAAAGGCGCTTCCATCAGTGGCTGGAGGAGTTATTGCAGCTTATGTGTTCGATCCTGCTTCCTAGTGGCTATGTGAGGGTAATGCAGCTTGTGTGTTCGATCCTGCTTCCTAGTGGCTATGTGGGGCAGCTTATGTGCTTAAAATACGTAACAATCGTTGTTTGTTTGAGAGCTTTCCACTTACTCCTCAACACATTCCAGGGCTTGTCGTATCCTTTTAGTAACATCATCTTAGGTCCTGATAAATAGTGGAATTACGTTGTTGTTTTCCAGCTGTTACGTTCTTTTCTTGGATGAGAGCAAGGAATAGTTTAATCTTTTCGTCGGTCCACATGTATCTAGTATTTACATTGGCCATCTGTTCAACGTACGTAATTCAAGGATATATTTAAAGGATATACAAACGGTTAAAAATAGATAAGTCGTTTCTCGAACATGTATCGTTGTTTGAGAGCACAATAGGGTGATGACGTTACAAGTTAATGTTGGCAGGGATGTTATGGCCGGTCGTTATGCGGAAATCGGAAAGACTCCTGTGTGTTCAAAGTTCGCTACGTCACAGCTGTTTCGAAAAGTGTGTTTCCATCTCCCATTCTGTGAATTTGCTCTCTTTCGCATTTCTCAAAATCCACTCAAGCGAGCGGATAAACTTTTTTGCGAATTAGAGGATTTTTATGCAAATTGGTGTTTCCATCACCGTTTACTGATTCGATACTTCATAGTTCGCATGAAATCAGGGGAATGGAAACGCACGTAATTTTTTTGAAAAGGATCATTTGTAATCATGCATTAACATGAACATAACACAACCTTTACATACAGACGGATAGACATAGATAATGATGGTATGGGAGAAATTAACCATTACCTTTATATTAACTGAGTATTATCAGGCCTATATATTGTCGTGCTCTTGTTTAAAGTAGTTCGAAACGGGTCGCTTTTAACTCACTTTATTTGTTAAAGTATTTTGGTATGGTAACTAAGAAGCAAAAGGGAGGGAATAGTATCCAACACGTGAGAGAGAAATACCGTGAGCTACTTCGAGCCCTGGGCTTAGGCCCGTGGCTCTCTGCGGGTCTGCCTATGATTCTCTGACCTCCTCTGGCTCCGGGCGCTGAAAATGGACCAAGTAGGGGTGGTCTATGTGAAGTGGGCGTGGCCTATGTGACGTCTTAGCTGCGGCTTCCGCGTCTGTCTTAAAGATGCTGGATTCTGTGGTACATGCTCAGAATAAGGCAATTCTGAGCATGTACCGAGGGCGGTCATATGATATGCAACAGAACTCAGTTTGAAAGAATAAAAAAGACCGGGATCGGACGACACGGCAGTGTCTTGGCAAACCTCACTCGGCTTTGTTGTTGCTTGTTTGCGGGTAACAATAAAGTCTCTGTCAATACTTGATCCGGACTCCGATTCCTCATGTTCTTTTAAGTTAGTTGAAGTGATAGAACTCGGTTATTTTTCTACCACAATGGATAGATAAATAGATTCATTCAACCTACATAAAATAAAACAAAGTTCAGCAGCTTTGTTTCATATGTTTTGTATTGCACTTATCCAACCACATCTACCACCTTTTGTAGTGTCTTGCAGCACTGGCATCTACTGTCGAAACAGCAAACATTCCTGCTGTCAGCAAAATTAGCCTACCCACTGCATCTACCCAGACAGCAAGCAAACATTGAATAAACATTGATTTTCCATCTGAATCAAAAAAATGAGGAGGACCGAAGGTTAAGTTAGGCTATAGTATTGGGAATTATGGGAAAAGGTTCATTGTTCAGTGCCGGGAAACATCTACACCCCCTGTATATTTTATTTGAGGTTTTGCTTATTGATTTATTTTAAGTTATGCTGTGACTGAATATGTACATGCCGAATGAAAGGAATTAAGACATAGTAATTGTAGAATTGTCAGGAGTTATGGGGATGCCATATACAGGCACATAGGGGCAGCCCGTGGGGGGGTCTTAGTGGTCCTGACTGTAGAGAAAGTTAGCTAGAGAGCTGCATATGGAGAAGTGTGGTTATCCGACCGTATGTTTAATGTGTTACAGGTGAGCCTAATATGACAATTTACTGTGTATTCTTCATCATTATCATCATTATTTTGCATGTATTTTAGTGGTCCTGACTGTAAAGAAAGTTAGCTAGAGAGCTGCATATGGAGAAGTGTGGTTATCCGACCGTATGTTTAATGTGTTACAGACCGAAGACAATAAATGCCACGAAAGATCATCCCATGTCTGATTAATCCAACCATAAGTGTGCTACACATGCCTTTGCCTTGGTAAAGGAAAGAAGGCCAGAAAAGGCATGTGTGTGTGATGTGTACAGTCTCGACGCTTTGGAAAGTTTCTTCACCAGTCCATGCGAACACAACATATGGAGATTTCTTAATTTTTCTCTTTTACATGAACTTTTAAGTATCTCTATCCACCTCGTATGTATGTTTGGTTTCTAGCCTGGGCCCCGTTTCCCGATAACGATGGATCTTCGGTCGTACGATCATTCTCACGATGGATCTTGTGATCCATCGTGAATTTCTTTGTCGCGTTTCTCGAAACTCCTCTTGACATGAACGCGCGTGCACTGTGCTAACGACGTCGTAGGATTGTAACTGTCTACTGACACAGTGCTGAAATGGGCTCCGTAGGAGGGGGAGACGCAGGAAAATTGTGTTAAAAAGGGTTAAAATATCTCCCCATCAAGGACAACAGCAGAGTAGCCTACGAAAAAAATAGACTGCAATTATATGAATGCTAAAGACATTAAAACACAATTGATTAGGCTTAAGCCGACATATATCAGTCCTAATCCTGAATGCACTGTGCGTTTCACGGCATTTTCCCCCCTGAAATAATTCCATATGACAAAAAATTAAAAATAGCTTGTGTGACAACTACATTTATCTTAATGGGCTGATTTCTGAAACATGCTTTGCACAGCAAAGAGAGCCGACTTAATCTGATTCCGCATAAAGTTTCCTTGATTGATCATTTGATTGGCTATAAAAGACCCTCCGGAAAAAGGGTAAGGCCTCTAGAAAATGACGGACAAAGGGAGAAAGAGGAGGTCTTTGTTTAAGGCAGAAGAGCTTAACATTCTGCTGGAGGAGGTGGAGGCCAACAAAGGCTTATTATTTGACCGCTTCAAAAGGTGCCCACACAAACAAGCAAAAAATTAAGAAGTGGGGAGAAATAGCAGAGAGAATGACTGCGCTCACTGGCATCACTAGGTCCGATGTAGATGTCGGAAAAAAATGGACAACTTTGACCCCCTCGAGGTCTACACTGACGCGGCAGTCATACAGCGCTACAGGCTGCCCAGGGAGGCCATCAGACAGCTGCTTGGGGCGATCAGGCAAGACCTCAGACGTGCTACAAGGAGGAGTTTTGCGCTCACACCGCAAGTGCAGCTCTTGGCCGCCCTCCGATTCTACTCCACAGGGAGCTTCCTGCAGGTGGTAGGAGATGGCCAGGGCAAGGCGTCAGTGTGCAGATCGGTCCAGGCAGTGACATACAGCCTCCTTCGTCTCGTACCGCGACACGTCCGTTTCCACAGCAGAGACGAGATGGGTGCGACCCAAGAGAACTTTTTTCAGTCGTTCCGCATCCCACAAGTGGCCGGAGTCGTGGATGGAACTTGATTCCAATTCTCAAGCCCCACGTTGATGGCCACGTCTACATCTGTCGGAAGGGATATGCCGCTGTCAACTGCCAGGTGGTGTGCGACCATCAGGGCATCATCCTGGATGTCGTAGCGAGATGGCCTGGAAGCACTCACGACTCCTTCGTGTTCCGCGAGTCCTCCATCGGACGGCTGGCTGCAGCCTCCAGGGGAGAGTGGCGGCTCCTCGGAGACAGTGGCTATCCGCTTAGGCTGTTCACCCCAGTGGCTAACCCGGGAGACGTCCACGAGGAACAGTACAACGAAGCCCACCGTCTGGCCCGGTGCATTGTCGAGCGCATGATCGGCAGGTGGTAGTTGCGCTTCCGATGCCTCCACAAGTCCGGCGGAGGGCTCCAGTTTGCGCCAGCCAAGTCGTGCGCTGTGATCTGCGTGACAGCAATGTTGCACAACATTGCAGCCAAGGCTGGGGTGGCGTTGGGTGAACCGGACGAGGACGAGGAAGATCCGTTTCGGGACGGCCTCCCGGATTACGCTGCTGGTTTGGAATCACGCCGAAGAGTGATCGCGGCTTTTTTTTTTACCCCCTCCCCATGTCACTAAACATCCCCGTCAACGTGACCAATCCCCACCATATCCCAGCCTTTTGCCTTTAATTTTTTTTTCATTTCTTTCATTCCTTATTTTGTTAAATTTGTAGGGTTATTTTAGGCTGTTTTATGAGTAGCCTATGTCAGTCTGCACAAATCCCCCCACTTTCTCTCACACATTTTGAGTGCCCTGCCTGCGCAAACATTTTCTGGACTGTCCCGTTTTATTTTGGCCATTTTAACATAGTTATTAATAAATTAATAAATAATCTTTATTAATCAAACTAAGAACATAAAGGCGCAATGCGTTTTAATAAAACGCATCCAATACACGGAATGTCCGATGGTGACACCACTGAGGCTATAGTAGGCTAACGATGCTCTTAGCGTCCTACGAGTACCTACGAGTACCCCTGGAGTACTCGTTAGTTACGAACGTTTTCACGACGTTCGTTACCAACGATGCTTTCGGGAAATGCTGTGAAAACTCTACGATGCCCTTACGACGCACTTCACGATCCACTTAGGCTAATGACGCTTTCGGGAAACGAGGCCCAGCTATGTCAGTTTTGCGTGTGTGTATTTTGGGGAGACTGTTTTTAATCTCGAACAACAACAAATAACCATTAAATTAAAAATAACTAAATGTCAGAAGCACAAATAACAAATAAACAGTCTCATCCAGAAAAAAATATATATATTTGAGGGAACAGGAGGAAGCAAAAAGCTTTTAGTCCTGCCCCTTACTCAAAATAATATCATATGCAATAAAAAGAACAATATTGTCATTCAATAGCCTCAGTTTATTGTTGACTGTTGGCATGCAAGATGATATCCGCTTATATAAAAAATTAAACAAGTATTTTATAATAGCCAAACCTGCATTTTTACCCAGTTGCTGTTGTATATTAAGATTTACTCCTTTGTATGCATTTTACCATTGCTGTATGTACTTTCAGATGACAAGAATGAATGCGAGAAGTATGATTTTACTGCAACTGCTGAATTGAGTGGCTCAGGAGAAGTTACCGAAGAAGAGGCCAAAAAATAAAAATATCCAGACTACCAAATGGGTATGTAGTGCACTTTTACTGCTTTGATCATTTGTAAGACTTTGTTCAATGTTGTAGAATATAACATTTGCAATGGTCTATCAAAGATTTATTGACCTTTCCTTTTTTTAGACGAGCCATCTGTCAATGAAGACAGTCAAAAAGAATCTTCTCCAGGTCTTATGATGAAGAGTACAGTTATGTAATAAATTAAGTTTTTTGGTTTTCACATTTGTTTTCATACCTCTGTCACAATAATGAGGTTGGAGTAGGGTTTTCTAACCTTTTTTGTCAATTCAAACTAAGGCAGTCAACACAGTTATGCCCAATTGTTTGAAAGATGACTACTGTCTTACAGAATGCTTATTACTAATTTTAGGTAAAAAGGCTACCAAGAAGATTCGAAAATGTATTCCTTGTGAAGGTCTGTGTTAATTTACAGGAACCAATGCACTGAAGGCAATGTCTACATGGCCCGAAGGCCTACATCATTGTTAAATTGTATTTTTAGAGTAAACCAACAAAAGGGACCGGCGTGGTCGCCCCACGTATCTGGGATACGGCCAACCAGATTCTGAGAGTGTGGGCAAAAATGAGGGCAATCGTCGCAGGACAAAGAAAAGTGAATTTTTTTTTTGTCCAAAACATTCACAAAAAAATAAAGCAACGTTCCAAAAGAAAAGAAAATGACTGCATCAGTCAGCAAGCGTATCTTAAGATAGCATAACATAGGCTAACCAAAATATACGTCTCTTGTACTGGCCTCCCGTCAAGCCAGCACCACCATCAGCCCCCAAACACCAACTGAGGCAGCCCTTAAATAGGGAAATGAAGTGGACCAATCAAGGCCGTATGGGCCAGACCACTAGTTGGGGGAACATTCTGTAGCTAAAGTTATCAATCCTACATAACTGAACAGAAAGTACATTGTGTGAATACAAAATAAACATGACACTAAATAAACAATCACCAAATACATATATACCCACACCTTGTGCACAACCTATAGATATTTACAAAACAGCTGTTTTTATCAACACCCCCTGGGCTATTCCCTGATGCCATGATCCTGAGCTTCCCTTACCACACTGCCCCCTACCGTGGCGGAAGTCCAATTTTACACCATCCCAATTATAATATATATATATATATATATAATAATAATAATAATGATAATTTCTCTAATGCGAGACTGTGAGAAGGGGGAGGATTTCACCTTCTCACATTTCCCACCACCTCTGGAGTTTCGCCAACAGGATGGCGAGACAAAAAGTCTGCCACAGTATTCTGCTTTCCCGCTCGGTACTGCACCGTGAAACGATATGGCTGCAGTGCCAAGAACCAGCGGTTGATGCGAGCACTAATTTGTACACAGCAGGGCTCTCAAGTCTCACGCATTCGGCGTGAGACACACGCAATTCAACCCATGCACACGCTCACACGCCACACTTCGTATTTCTCACGCAGAGAAGTTACCAGGATAGCGCCCATCAATTTGGGCCGCTAATTAACAGTGGAACAGGTAAGAATCAAATGGGTTTCCCGTACGTAGGGTAACCAGACGTCCTCTTTTGCCCGGACGTACCCTCTTTTTGAGGGTGCCATGCCGTAATTCCAACGCCTCATTGTTCCACCGTCTCGGAACCCATTGGTCCGAAGGTCCGTTTGTCCGACTTTTCAAAAAGGAGGCGCATTAGGCAGACGGTTCAATATGCCGAATAGGCCAAGGCGCAATTCCTGCATGTGATTATGAAACCAAAAATAAAAGACGATGTAGGCTTCAGCAGTGTAAGTTCCAGCAGTGCACTTCACCAAGCCAGACTGTTGCTGTGGGCTTGAACGGTCACAAGAGGTGAATTTATACAAGGACTAATACTTTTCCCGTAAAAAAGTCAAACGGTGAGTGAAGAACAAATACATTTTTTATCTTTAGTAGCTGTGTGTGGGCCTATATGTGTTGTTTACTGTGTTTGTAGTGGGCTTTTAGCCTAAATAATTTCGCTGGTATTGACTTAGTCTAACTTATACCTCATACCGTGTACTTAGTCAAGTGTGTGTGTGTGTGTGTGTGTGTGTCGAAATGAAGTGAAGCGTTGTCACTTTGCTCTCCAATATTCATCGTGAACGTGATATGTAGGCCTATGTTGTATTTTGGATAGAGTGAGAGAGAGCGCGAGCGAGGTATCAAACTCTTTATATGTAGGCCTATTCGGCATATTGAACCGTCGGCCTAATGCGCCTCCTTTTTGAAAAGTCGGACAAACGGACCTTCGGACCAATGGGTTCCGTTTTCGGAACATTGAACCGTCGGCATAGTGGCATGTCGATCTAATGGGAAATATTTCGGACCATTGAGACGTCGGAACAATGAGGTGTCGGAATTACAAAAAAAATATTTTTTTAAGTTTTCACATACATTTGAAAAAAAATAAATTAAACAGAATAAAACTGTTAGGTCACCGACGGCAAGGCATAATAAAACTTAACATCTACAGTCAAAACACATGTTACGGGTTACTTTTCTAGTATTCCTAACAGGGGGTGGGCACAGAAACTAAGCATCACCAGCATGTCATCACAATTCAGATAAAGTCCTTAGTCCAAATTAAGTCAATCCAGCAAAGAGAGCCAAAGTGGCTGAGTCTATATTCCTTTCCTAGACACATGCCTCAAAGTCCAGTGTAAGTATAATCAAATCAGGCACAGATGAAGTAGTAGAAAGGGAGGGATAAAAAAATAAATAAAAATAAAAGTAAAACAGTACATTCCATGTTATAGTGCTAGTATAACATAGGCATATACTTGTCCTACTCATGTGATAACCATTTAAACCAGTACTTATTCAATCTATCAATACAAAGTCTAAGGCTGAATGTAAGTTTTTCCATCTCGTATATTTCTTTTACAATTGCTGACCATTCTCTTTTGGATGGTGGTTCCTTCCACTTTTTGGTGATTGCTTTTTTACCGGCTACAAGTAATATTTTTAGAAGATATTTATCTTGGTTGTTAAGTTCAGTTGGTATATTACCTAAATATCAGGGCTCCGAACCGGTTCAAGGAACGAAAACCGAAACACGAACGGAATTTTATTAGGAACGGAAACGGAAACGAAAACCAAATGGTCTTCAATCCCCAAAACCGTTTAATAACGTTTTTTTCGTTCTCTATATAGCCTATACAATTTCACAAAAGCAAAAGCATGTATAAAGGAAGGCTGGGACCGAAGTTCAAGCAGTGACTTTGCAAACCTACTCAGGCTGTTGTCGTTGTTGTTTTTCTGCACGATAAAGTCTTTTGTCAATTCTTGCTCCGGACCCCTCGATTTCTTTTGCACTCTCTCTCTTAAAGGATCATACGACCAGAGCTCAAAGGTAAGTTGTCTTGCCATATATAGGATAGAGTCGTTTGATCTGTTCTTGCCCCGTCTGAACGCCGAGCAGCAGGTAAAGTGTCTCTTTGATCAAACGAACTAAAATTATAGATAAACGAGCGAGTGAGAGATACGAGGGTTCCGGGAGAGATTGACGTGCGTGCGCACATATGCCCTAGGCGCTGTGGTTCTAAATGACCAAGACGCTTTGTGGTTCCCTATTTTGAAACGAGTAAACGAGTTGTTGTTATTTGGAGTTTTGAGGTTTTGGCCAAATATACCTATTATAAAGTCCTGTGGCTGTCTTCGGAAGGAAGGAAGGACAGTGCAGTGTTTTGTTTAAATAGGCCTTCTGTAAAGTCCTGTGGCTGTCTTCTGGAAGAAGGAAGGACAGTGCAGGTCCGCAGGTCGGTTGAAGTAGGCTTACCTGTTGGATGACTGAGAGTATCCCAGAAAGCTGGGTTGGAATTCATTGCCGTCGATGAATTCATTTTTATTTTCGAAAAGTTTCCTTGAAATACCGACTAGTGAATTGTCTCTTGGTTTGGGCCAATCGAACAGTTTTCTGATCTCGGATCGATTGAGTGAGTTTCTTTTATTTTGGGCCAATTGAACAGTCTTCTGATCTTGGATCAATTTAGTGAACTCTCTCTTTTATTTTGGGCCGATTGAACAGTTTCCTGATCTTGGATCAACTGAGTGAATTTTCTCTTATTTTGGGCCGATTGAACAGCTTTCTGATCTCAGATCGATTGAGTGAATTTTAATTCTGATGTTGGCATTATGAGGGAATAGGGTTTTTATTTTAAGTTCAGGTTGAGTAGCTCAGATTTGGAGTACTCGACTGTTCATGTTAACCAAAAGGCCAGTTTATACACTCGGTCAACCTTTTATTTTGTAATTAATTACAAACAATTCAGACATTTTTTAATATAAGATAAAGAAATTGTATGAACCGGCTTATTGTCTGTATTTAAGTCGTGTTAGGATTAAGTTACCTCGGAGGTTTTTACGACCCGGTTCATTTGTTGTTGATTCTGTCATAAATAAATTAGGCGGACAGAGAATAGTTAATTTGTTTTGAAGTAGTTGATAATCATAAATAAATTAGACGGATAGAGAATAGTTCATTTGTTGAAGTACTGAATAAATGTGTAAATCTTTTTTGATTTAAACATAAATCGCGCTGACCCTAACTGCACGTGCACGAGCAAACACACAGGGGACGAGCAGGAGCCTGCAAGGCAGGGTTGAGAATTGATAGCAGTAAAGGGTGGGGGCCACATTCCAACCTTCGGGAGGGAGACGAGCGCTTGGGAAGAGTTCACATTTGTAGCTTAGAGATAGTAAAGTATAGAAAATAACTAGTAGAATAAACTCAAATAAATTGTATTAATAAATAGTGTACTTCAGAATAGATAAATAAAGTAATAAAGTAATAATTAAAAATGGCACCAACAGCGGTAGAGATTTTGAGTAGAGACCGTCTATTGCTCAAAGGTGAGATGAAAAAGATCTCTGAGAATTGGGAAGAAAGGACAGAAGCAGCAGGTACTATATGGCCCATGGGAGGGACTTTTGATCCAATAATGTATCGGGACATGGAGGTAGTGATAAGGAACTCCATAGATAACAGAAGTGGAAAAACGGCCTCAGCAAAGAGGGACAGGGAAAAGTTAGTACTAGCTTTGTTCTTAGAGGAAGGAGAGAGATGGCGAACATTACAGAGAGTGGCGGGAGAAATAATAGCTAATAACAACAAGGCTCAACCATTGCCTCTGAAGGTTGAGCCACCGCTGCACAAACTAGTATCATTGCACCCATTGCTAAAAGGCAACGTAGAATCGAAAGGGGAAGTCACACTAGATGAAGGAGATAATAAATGTAACACACAAGGGAGGGTCAGTGGGGACCCAGGCACAGAGGTGTCTGGCTGCAGTACATCAATACAAAGCCCCCTGGTACTCCAGTCACGGGGGAAACTAAGGAGAGCACAAAGGGGAAAAAAGGCACCCGACACCCTCCCCGGTAATTATCCTATTCTAGTCAAAGGACAACAGGTCCATTTTCAACCGTGGGGTTCACAGGACTTAGAGGGAGTCATTTCTAAACTCCCTAACATAATTAACGGGGTGTCTAAATGGATTAGAACATTTGAGGAGCTCACAGTGGGAAAGCTAATTGCAGTGGGTGACCTGAAAGCTCTGTTGGGAAGAGTATTGGGGTTATCCAAGATGGAGTTTGTACTGAGGAATGGAGGGTTGAATATACTGGATGAGACTACACTTGATCATTACAGAGGGGCGTTGTGGGCCACACTCAGGAGGGAGTTCCCGGTCCACATGGATCCTAAAGACATGAGAGTTCTCCCCATTGGTGACACAGAGAACCCTGCATCCTACCTGCAGGCCCAAGTAGACAGATGGCGCATGGAGACGGATGAGGATCCTAAGATCCATCCAGTGTTCTCTGTCGTGTTTAGAAACTCTGTGATAGAGACACTTCCCAGCCAAATCAAAGCCAAGCTAAAGGATGTGGTTGGACTGTCTACATCAGGATCTCATAGAAATTTTAATGACCATTTAGTTCATGCAGTGGATGAATATCGTCAGAATAAACAAAGAATACAGGAACAAAGCAAAGAGGTCCAGAGGAAGCTATATCAGCTTCAGCTGGAAGATCTCACAAGGAAGGAAAGAGATAAGAAGAGACAGGCAGGTGTTTTAGAACCAGCTCCTATACTATCGCAAGCCGCCCCGCAGGGCGCACTTCAAAACCAATATCCACGATTGGCATTTTCTCTCCCAGTACAACAGCCTCAGAGCCAACTGTCACCTACTCCACCTGTTACACATGTACACATCCATAATTATGGGAACCCCACAAATAAAAATAGACATAATCAGGGGCCCCAAGGACAGTTTAGAAACAATCAACAACCAGGATCCCAAGGACAACGCAGAGGTCCTTTAATATGTTATGGGTGCAACCAGGAAGGACATTCTAAGAAGGATTGTTTAACTAACCCTTTTCCACCACAGCAAACACAGGGTAACAGCGACCAGGGACAGGCGGGTCCCTTTGTAGATCAGGGATACTAGGGGTGCCCAGAGAATCCACAGGGGGAGGGTCAGCTTGTAGCAATCACAAAACAAGCTGATGAGGAACCAATACTGCAGGTTCTGATCAATTATAGAGGCACGCCAATGATGGCCCACACTGGAGCCACTTACACTTGCGTAGGTCCAAATTATGCCTCTCACCTCCCCATGGCAGGAAAATTCACCAAAACTTTAGGATTCTCGGAACACACGCAGTTAATGCCTATGACAGCTCCAAGGATGAGAATCTGTGAATTCCTATTTTAAGTTGTATATGTGAGTGGGTGAGTGAGTGAGGGAGTGAGTGAGTGAGTGAGTAAGAGTTAGCATTGAGTTTAGTTAGAGGGGTCAGATGAAGTGATTTGTGAAGAGTGAGACAGAGAAGAGGAAAAGTGTGTAGATTGGCAACGAGAAGTGGCGATGAGATTGGGGAAGGCTTTCCGGTTAGAATTTTCTTTGGGGAGATTCATATCTTTCGATGGCCTTTTTAAGATTAATAAATCTAGTTTTGGAGAGTGTCCAAAAAACGAATAAACCAGAAAGGAAAGGAAAGGATTACTGAAAGTGAAAATGGTTATGGAGATTTGTGAAAGCAAAGGAAGTAGAAAAAGAGAGGTAAAGAGAGTTAGAGAGAAGGAACGTAAGTAATGAAAAAACCCGCAGGTGGGGGCTGGACAGAGAGACAACAGAGAGAAAGAGATTGAATTTGCATTGTGCCTAATAGATTATTTGTGCGTTTGGATGTACTCTGTAATTGGTTCCTGTATGTAACCCATGTCCACTGTTTTAGAAAAAACCTAGAACCACCGCTGGGATTGGTGATTCTGTGGTTCTTGGAGACTCTCCATCGCGTCGGAATATCATGTGGTATATATCATTACATCTTGGTACACAGAGCACTGGTGAGACAACAGGTTGGATCAGAGGGAGAAGGTGTTTGGAGAAGGGAGTGGAATGTATAGAAAACAAAAAGGGCGGATGCGGACCGACCCGGAGGTAATAAATCAGCGGAGAGGTGGCTGGGGTCGTTTAGCTCAGGAGGTAGAGCAGTTGTCTAGTAACCAAAGGGTTGCTGGTTCGATCCCCATCTCTCCTAGCTGAGTGTTGCTGTGTCCCTGAGCAAGTTACATGGTGATTACAGGATTTAGGAATAATTATTTAGACTCCAAAACATGAGCAATTAGCGTTAAAAAATTGTCTGCACACCACACTCCACAGGAGTCAATGGGTTCAATGGCGCCAGGGTAAAGTGACTCATCAAAAGAGGAGCAGACCCAACCCATGGACTCTGCGTGGATAGGTGGATGTTATTTTGGTGCTTGGACCTGACGAGGTCTAGGTGCCAAGATAACAACACAAATAAAATATTTCCCTCGAGATTATGATAAGTAATAGACAATTTATTAAAAGTGATCTTATAATTTAGAAAAAACAATCGGCAATACTTAAAAATTAGACCAAATAAGTATGATAAAACGTTATCCAAATTTCTAATTTAGGTTATCCACAATGACATGTCATACAAAATAAATAAGTAAAATAAAATAAGAAAGGATGCGTATGTGAGCCTGTTCTCGTGTGTGTGTCAGGGCTGCCGAGGTAGGGGAGAATCCTCTCCTACTCCGAGTGATGGAGTACACAAGGGGATACACAAGCACACTTCAGATAAAACAATATGGTTAATTAGTAAATAGAAACAATGTATCAATTCAGTGTTGAAATAAACTAGTTAAGATCAACATAGAGGGTTTGGGTTTGGTATAGTAGTGAATCAGACTATGGAGAACATTAAATGCAAGCAATAGGTAGAATAAAAGGTTTAATTAGGTCGTCCAATTTAAATAGATAGTGTAGGGCAATCGGGTAGGATTATGAAGAGAATTGTGATTTTGAGTAACGGTTAAGACAAAAGTGAGTCGCCCAATATTGAAAATGCAAGTTTTAATATTGTGATTTTTGTCTTCTTTCACATCTCCCTAGTAAAGGACAGTAGGTGGGTTGACGCCACATCTGCTGGGAAGGAGTCATACGTGCTATGTTGTCAAATTGGATTCGGAAGTAGTGGGTTTACCTTCAAATGCCACTAATACTGCTGCAACACTTTAATAATTTTAACTCTGATAAATTATCTTTTGTTTTATAGTCGCCCTGATGTGTATTCATTACGCACACATATGGCTGCGTAAGGCAGATGCGGCTGATGACTCTGTCTCCATCCCTCCACTTTGCGATCTATACCACCATATAGGTGGGGATTGATCGTATCCCAGGTACGGCATCCTGCAATAAGCCAGTATGGAAGGCTGGTTAGCCAATGACGGGTAAGATCCCACCTTGAAGCCCGGGACAACCTAAATCAGGCACAGTCACGATTACTTGGCAGAGTCACTGTGAGCACTGGCTCACTTGATCATGGAGTGACGGACTGCAACCATCATAGGGAAAGCCGGCTGATGAAAGGTGGAGGGGGAACAGGAGTCAGATATGTCAGCTATGGCAGCAGAAGTGGTCTTGGAACGGGGCATGTCGCGTTTTTATTTTATTTAATTTTTTCTTTGTGGTATAGAAGGCCACTAATGCATGTACGTTTTTTCGGTTTAGTGCATGACTTTGGAACAGCGTGTTTTTCAGGCGGCTGATGGTAAACCCACCCATATGGGGTTTAGGATTTGGACATACTGGTTTCGATTTCCCTTCCCAAAAGATTGGTTTCAGTTTGCTGATGCTTAAGGTTACACGTTTCGACGTTGGTTGCACCAACGACGTTCTTAGATTTGCTTATCATTTACTGCGCATGGCTTTGACCATTGCGCAAGGGGGGAGGTATTGAGGAGAATTAGGAAATTTTTTGAAAACAAGGTTTTTCTTCACCATACTTGCAAACAATGATTAACATCCAGCTAAATGAGTGTGAAATATTTGAAAAAACAGTGTTCAACAGATGGGTAGAAGCAGTCCCATCAGAAGACCAATGTGCGGTTACGGTAATTAAGGTTCTGACTAGAGAAGTCATGCCAAGGTTTTGAATTCCGTCACAAATTAGCTCAGGCAATAGGGCAGCGTTTATTCAGAAAACACTCAAACAAGTGATTTAACATCTGCATGTCAAACAAAGATTAGGCTGTGTCTACATTCCTCAAACCACAAGGTATGGTGGAGAGAGGAATCGGACGCTTAAGACAAAGATTAACAAAATTAAATTAGAGTACTAACTTAAAGGACTAATGCACTACGACTGACACTAATGAGTTATCGCATGAAAACTAACAGAACGACGCATCTAACCCCGCATGAAATGCTTACGGGTCGACCCATGCCTTCGCCTGTCATTCGAGGGCCTCACAAAGGACCTCCATTGGAACAATTGGAAACTGAATTAAGACGCTATATGGGACAACTAACTGGCATACACAGGCTTATTTACCAACAGGAGAAAGACAGAGTTCCAGAGTTGGAGGAGGAGCCACCAAGGGGGGTGGAGCCAGGTGACCACGTGTATCTCAGAGTCTTCAGGAGAAAGTGGAACAAACTAACCTAGGAGAGAAGGACCATACAAAGTCACCAACGCAACACCAACAGCCATTCAAGTGGAAGGAAGTGCCACGTGGTATCATCTCAACCACTGCACAAAAGCTGCTCAACCCAAAGCTAGAGACGACCGTGAGGAGGAGCCAGACGCAGACACACGTGGGGATGACCAGCTGCCCCAGGACCAGATCCAGTCGAGCCAAGAGATACAGCAGCATGGTGATGCTGAAAACGGGGAGCCTGTTTCTGATCCTTTACGGGTTGTGCCAGATTCCGCTGGCACAAGCACAGACCCCGAGGAAGGATGAAACCACGGGGACAACACAAACCTGGAAGGGCCAGGAATTAGGGGGTGGTAGGCCTACTGAAGAAAGCCAGAGAGGAACACAGGATAATCCGGCCCAAAATCATTCAGGACTGGTTGACAAGAAAGGGGAAATAGTCTTATATGCTCAGATACCACCGCGAGACCAAGTTAATGAATTTGTGTTTACTGTTATGTCGGATAACCAACCGTTATGTGCATTAACCTTCCGCCAGAATTATGAACATGCGCATAGGAAAAATCGGTGTGAAGTAAATATCCAATTTAATCCAATGAATTGGTGTTTAGCAGTAACGTCAGGAATACATGGGGTTATAACAGAAAGTATAAATTAAATATGAGAGAATATATACTTCTTAAAGCTGTGGCATGGCTGAACAGACAGGCTTTAGATTGGCTTTTACCAGAAAAGGGGGGAGTTTGTGCTCTTATAGGTGAAATGTGTTGTACCTTCATTCCAAATAATACTGCCCCAGATGGATCATTCACACTTGCGATGAACAACCTAGAGGAGTCGGGTGACTGGGGGAGGATGCTCTATTAGGGGAGATAGATTGGAGTGACACTAGAAAGGAGACCGGAATGTGAGAATCGGACATCAGAAGGAGGTCCTATTCTCTTAACTGGTGACCTCTTCATGTGAACCACAACCATTTCAGACTGTGTGAACAAATGGACATTGGACTTATGGGTTCCAGGCTACTACGGTGCCCAAACCCCCACGTTATATAGTATACCGGTACATGACGATAATCAGAACTATCCCAATCCATGCAAGCTTGTTGACAGTTTTCAGTTTTTAATTTCTTTTAGTTTTTAATTTCTATTATTTACCTATTTTTTGAAATGTCATTTTTTGAGTTTCATATTTTTATGTCATATATTTTGAAATGCTTATTTTCAATGCATGCTGAAAATACTGTGTTATGTGTGAATTCTAGTTAGACATGTTAAACATTTGATAGATCTTTTTTGCCTTAAACCAGGTTGAGACTCCTGAACATGTTTAAAGGTTTTTTAACGATGATCAAATGTAGTGTAGAATATGACCCAAACGACTGTTATGTTTTTGTTATGTTTTTGTTATAATCTTATTAGATCATAAAGGGGGGATGTGTGGTAGAAATGGATTCTATAGTAAACCATGATTATTAATAGGCTTAATATTTTAAATAGTGGAAAGCACATGACGCCTGAGTCTGGGTTCAGAGCAGATGGTAGGCGCACAGAAATGTCCTGGGAACTGCGGGGTCAAGTCATGTTGACCTCCACCTTTCAGCCTTGGGTCATTTTGGCTAACAAGGCTAATCCCTGCGGACCTCAGACCGGGGCACGGTTGATAACACGCTGAGACGAAGATTGACTAGGCGGAAACCTCATTAGGGACAAGGGAACCTCCATTGTATTAAAGAAGTTCCTGTATGTGTATAAAGGAAGGCTGGGACCGAAGTTCAAGCAGTGACTTTGCAAACCTACTCAGGCTGTTGTCGTTGTTGTTTTTCTGCACGATAAAGTCTTTTGTCAATTCTTGCTCCGGACCCCTCGATTTCTTTTGCACTCTCTCTCTTAAATTAGTCTAAGTGTTTTAAATCTCAGTTAATCTCCGTTACTGGGCGCACACGCACTTGCTCTCCATCAGAGCGGTGTACATCCCTGGTGTCCTGAACAGAGGGGCCGACATAATGTCGAGGGGGGTCCCCAACCAGGAGACTGGACTCTGAGAAGTTTGTTTTTAGAAGTGGTGGGGACAATAACCATATGCTTGAGTGTGGTTTGAAAAGTGCTGGTTACCCTTATGTAAGCTATTCATCCATTCAACGCTGCATTACAATATGCTCTACAGTGTATTGTCAGGTGTTGAAAATCCTATTCGAACAATAAAAAACACAATTTGTGTTTTGGCTTGTTTTGCAAAACGACGTTGGAAACACCAGGGTATTGGTTCGGGATATGTAATACTAATACACACAGGACAAAGAACAGTGTTGGCAATTTAACACTTATCTTGACATCAACAAAGTTTACCAGACAAACAATGTCAGACTGTAAAGGGGGTACGAAATGAAACGAGGTACTGAGCATCAGCCTTTTGAAGACGAGCAAGGGCTGCTGGTAGCATATGTTATGCTGCATTAAAAAAAGAAGAAAAAAACAAGCGCCCAGAGGAGAATTGCATCTGCCAAATCCTGACCAACAGTAAACACTTGCGAAGGACCAATGTAGACTTCACTCGTTACAACATCATAAGCAAATTGCCCGCAAATAATATCACCGACCTATAAACAGACCCACTGCCTGATATAGTGAAGGGTGTTACCCCCGAAAGGACATCGGCCCTGGAGGGAACGTCTCCCCTGTGCTCCCCGACTACGGTCTGAGAGCCAAGAAACAGGAAAGGTGTAACAATATTTATGTCAGGATAGGCCTACCAGGCTCCAAGTCGTCACATATCTCAATCAGACAAAACAACTGTGTAGCTGCTACTAGCTAGTAGCTGCAATCTATATATACAATGCATACTAGCTGGAGCACCAACCAGAATCCGATGACAATCGCTTAGGACCGTGGGTAACCTTTGGCCAGGTCATCACGAGCAAACAGAACCAGCAGCAAAGTTTACGTAAACCAATTTCTTAGCTTATGTGGCCCTCCACATGCAGGCTAGATGATGTATCCATATCGTTATCCAGTGTCACAAACATGCTTTTATAGGAAGCAAAAGGACCGGCTATTTTCTGAATAAAAATGTCAATTTTGGCTGTCTGTCTTGAAACTTCTCCAGTGCGTTCACACCAAACGCAACGGGGCGACAAGATCCCATACAAAGTCAACGTATAGACGCGTATCGGGCGAATCTTTTTGATTTGTCGCGCCACACTTTCGCCGTGCACAGGCGAGCGCGTTCACGAGGATTTGTGGCGCGACAAATTCGCTCGAGTTGAAATATTTAAACTTTGTCACGAATTTCACGATGACAGCCAATCAGCGTTCAACCGTCAAACTCAGTGCAGTGCAGTCCGGGGTGAACTGCAGCATGGAGGAGAGAGTGATTGTTGCCGTTTGCGACTCTCTGAGCTCTATATATAATAGTATATAATGTAATATAATTGTATAGATAATATCACGGCCAAAAGCTCTGTGCGCCTCCGAATGGCCGTAGCGCGGGGAGCTCATAGGGATTTGGCTTCTCGGGAGTCGGGGTTTGTTTACCGGCGTTGCTATGGGTTCCGGTCTTGTGTGTTCCAACGGTTTAATAGGTAGGCATATCTAATAAATGATGTCTTCGTGCGCGCCTATCGCATGATTTTAGACTCTACGACTTCGGATGAGTATGTGGGGATTTTTTCAGTCGCAATTGGTTTGCACATTTTAAAAAGTGGTGGGGACAAAATTTGTATTTCAAATAGTGGGGGGGGCATGTTGTCGAAGATTAATCGAGATTTTAAACACTTAGACTAATTTAAGAGAGAGTGTAAAAGAAATCGAGGGGTCCGGAGCAAGAATTGAAAAAAGACTTTATCGTGAAGAAAAACAACAACGATAACAGCCTGAGTAGGTCTATAGAGTCACTGCCCGAACATCGGTTCCAGCTTCTCCTTTATACACGCATACATACAAGAATTTCTTTGTCCAATGGGGGTTTCCGCCCACGTCAATCTTCATCAATCATCAGTCTCAGAATATTATCAACAAAAGTGATTTTGGACACCAGTCTGAGGCCAGCATGCATTAACTCTGTAGTCAAAATAATCATAGGGCTGAAGGCTGAGGTCAACCTGCTCATGTGTCCCACCATCTGTTCTGAATCCAGGCTCTGCAGGTATCATGTGTCTTCTACCATTAATATATATAAGGCATAATAATAATCATGGGTTACCATAGAATATACTCATTAATTTCTACCACAATGTCCCCCCCGTAATCGACGCCTATGACTGCGGACGTCGTTGAGGCCCACGCTGTTGGTGGGCGGGGATTAGAAATGTTCAGTGCTACGGCTCACGCCTAGGGATAACCCAATAGCGATAGCCTTAAAAGGCTGCGCCTATACTCATAGAATATACTCATGCTGTTCTTAGCTGGTTTTTAATGGAAAAAGGGTGTATAATAATTTATATTTGATGTAATATAACAGTTTATGGACACAAAATAACGTGTCATCTTTCAAAACATGTAAAAACATGTTGAAAAACATTATCTTGGCTTTACAATTGCAATAATTTACTGTTATTTTAGATCACATCAAATGAATATTTAGTTATTTTACATTTGTTTTTAACATTTACTTAAACATTTTGTTTTTAAACAATGAAATGACCCATAAAGAAGGTAAATTAACATTGTAATATGAATAATAATGCTTAAATTTACAGAAATGCGCTATTAGTTGGTTTAAATTGCATTATTTTATGTAAAAAGGCTGTATGTTACTTATATTAGATGTAAAGTAACAGTATACAACAATAATTTGATTAATCTGTCAAAACATGTCAAAACTTGGGTGTACAATTGCAACAATTTACTGTTTATTGTTTTTGTTTTCTTTTACATTGATTTCCTGAATATTTAAAAGACTTTCAACTTTAAAAAAACAAAACAATACTCACCTAATAACACCAGAATTATTTTAATTTTAAATGGTTTAAACTGTTTTTTGGCTAGTGGGAAAAGGGGCTTAAATGAATTGTTGTGCTTGATTGAGACTAAGATGAACAAGATTAGCTATAATTTACCATTCTCTGTATTTGTATTTAACTGTAACCATTATTACAGTAATATTCAAAAAATAAAAACAATTAAATTAAAATGACTGGTTCTGAAACACAAAAAAAAAGTTTAAAAAAAAAAGAAGAAAAAGTTGAGTTACCAATTGACAGTACAATTTCTATCCAAGGCATCCATGACTTGGTCAAGTCACCATACATGGATTACAAACTTACATTTAACCTCACTGTAAATTAATCCATACTCTATCCAAGGTTTCCAAAACCTGGGTCAAGTAACCATACATCCAAAACATTGATGACAAACTTTGTCAAACCTCACTGGAAATGAATCCATACTCTATCTAAGGCAGGGGTGCCCAACTAGTCGATCGCGGTCTACCAGTCGATCGCCGACAGATCCCAAGTCGACCGCGAGGGGTGAAGAAAAAAAATAATAATTTGCGCGGGACATATACGCGCGGTAGCGCATGCGCTGTCAACAGCAGTTGAAAGCCGTCAACAGTAGTTACACACTCCTAAACATTGGCATGGCTGAGGGGAAACGAGCTAAGACCTACCATTTTCACCCTGAGTGGGAGGAAGATCATTGATTATCGTTGAGAAGGTACCGTGCGCAGACGGAATGAAACCCCCACTGAAGTGCGTAGGTTCACGATACCTCTTGAAGAGGCACCTGTCAAATGAAAAAAAACTTTAGTCACTGTGGACTGTACTGTAATTTAATTTAATGTTGTCATACATTTGCAATAAGGTTACACAACTGTGTAGACAGAGCTTGCTTTTGTGAAAGAGTGTTTGGACATACAGGGAACTGTGGAATTCAAAGAGGTCAATAATACATTGTCCTACTGTATTATTACAGTGTCCTACAGTGTATGGGTCGATCTTTCATCATTCCATTTCATAACTCAATCAGAAGTAGTACGTGGTAAATCCTCACACCCCTAGCCTTAAGAACGCTTCTAACCGCTGAGTTGGATACCTGGGCTTTTTGGCTCAGTGGTTAGAGCGTTCGACTCCCGGTCCCTGGGTTGTAGTAACTGACGAGGTGGCAAGTTCGAGTCCCGTGAGCGGTCGACTTGACCTCGGTTACATACGCTGAAGGTAAAGCACCTGCACCTCCAAAAATCTCCTCAGGTTTTTCAGGTTAGTACTGAATGTTTTATCTTTAATTATTAAGATTAAAAAAAGTGCACTGAAATCGCATTATTAGGCCTCTGTACCGTTAATGAGGGCAGAGGTGGGCTGCAAAATTTTTTTGATTTTCAAGTGGGCCCTGAGTTGACAAAGTTTGGGAACCCTTGTACCAATCATTTCAGCACTTGAGCAGTGCTCAGTTTTACAGTATGTGCATTATTTATTTATATATATATTGTCGCGTTTTTTGAAGAAAGTAGTCCAATCCTTGGTCGCTTTTAACTCACTTTATTTGTTAATGTATTTCGGTATGGTAACTACGAAGCAAAAGGGGGGGAATTGTATCTAACGCGTGTGAGAGACATACCGTGAGCTACTTCGAGAACCGGGCTTAGGCCCGAGTCTCTCCGCGGGTCTGCCTATCAGCTCTGGCCTCAATCTGAACTCCGTCCTGTGCCGTGTTCCAATATCCATACTTCCATGAGTACACTTAAGCGAAGTACACTATCCGCACTCACTAAGTGCACCAATTTTCGGATGTCAGTGTTGTTCCAAATCGAATACTCCGTGGTGCACTTACCGGAAGTGACAATCACGACAGCCATCGCTACTCGTCACCCGCAAAATACATCCCGCTTTGAGGGCTGAAAAAATACTGTTTAAAAATCTTTTGTTTGTCAATCCTGCAATATGGGTCCGTTAACGCAGCAAATGTTGAGAATGCACCGACGTCGTCATCTACGTTACCTCCTCCTGACGGTGACAGACAATGCTACGGTAGGTGTTATTTATTATATTTGTCTACCAACGCAGCCCATACAACAGCAGCATTTAAATTATAGTGGGGGATTAATTTTGTGATATTAAATTCGTAGTCATGATATTATTATATCAATGATCAAGTTTGGTCTACAAGTTTAGTGTACTAGTTCTACTAATGCTCTCTAGTTTCTTGAAAGTTCTTACCATGTGGAGCCTTCATTCATGAATTTAATAGTAACCTATTTGGAGTGCAATGCAGAAGACAACACATCAACTAAAAAATGACTGATTTTATTAAATAATACAAATAATAAAGAATTCGATAACAAACTTCAATAATAAACGAATAATAATTAATGAAGTCATGTCCACTTTCTCTTACAGCCTCCCAACGCCAGGCGGTATTGTCAGCTCAATGATGCAGTGCCAATTCTCAAGGTTTATTTTGATGGCCAGAGTGACATGCAAGTTGATTTCCGCTTGTCAAGGGGATCTTTTAATGCCCTTATGGAAGCCATGGGGAGCAACGCAGACCACGGCTGGGATCCGGAGATCGCCTGCCTGGTCTTCCTGTTCTGGTTGGCCAGTGGTACATCCTACCGTGTTGTCTCCAGGGCCTTTGATATGCCCAGAACATCCGTCCACCGTGCTATCCACACCACCAGTGCAAAGATTGCCTCCCTGTTTGCTCAAACAGTCAACCATCCTACAGAGGAAGAGTTGGTGACTGTGGGCGCAGGATTTGCGCGCATGGCAGGGTCGGCGGCCTTCAACAGGGTGGTTGGGAGCATTGACGGCTGCCACGTCAGAGTAAAGCCCCCTTCACAGGATGCCGACTGCTACCTGAACCGTAAACTTTTTTATTCGGTTCAGCTTCAGGCTGTGGTTGACCAAACAGCAAAATTCATAGATTTGTGTGTGGGGTACACCGGGTCAGTGCATGACTCGAGGGTACTAAAGAACAGCCCCCTGTACCTAGAGAAACAGTACCCTCCACCAGGGTACTGCCTCATCGGGGATGGTGGTATTGAAGATTAACTGAGATTTAAAACACTTAGACTAATTCAAGAGAGAGAGTGCAAAAGAAATCGAGGGGTCCGGAGCAAGAATTGACAAAAGACTTTATCGTGCAGAAAAACAACAACGATAACAGCCTGAGTAGGTTTGCAAAGTCACTGGCCCCACATTGGGCTGCAGCCTTACTTATACACGTATAGGAATTTCTTGGTTTACAATGGAGTCACAACGGGGTTTCCTTTGTCCCTAATGAGGTTTTCCGCCTAGTCTCTTCGTCTCAGCGTGTTATCAACCGTGCCCCGGTCTGAGGTCCGCAGGGATTAGCCTTGTCAGTCAAAATGACCCACGCCTGAAAGGTGGAGGTCAACATGACTTGACCCCGCAGTTCCCAGGGCATTTCTGCGTACCTACCATCTGGTGTGAACCCAGACTCAGGCGTCATGTGCTTTCCACTATTTAAAATATTAAGCCTATTAATAATCATGGTTTACTATAGAATATACTCACTAATTTCTACCACAGTGGTCCCCTGCCTGTCCTACCCCATGACCCTGATGACCCCCTACCGTCAGCCTCTCAGGAGCCAGCTTCAGGCAGCGTACAACAGCCGACTGACAAAGGCCAGAGTAGTGGTGGAGCGGGCCTTTGGGATCTTGAAGACCAGATGGAGGGCCATATTTCTGAAGGCGCTGGAGGTGGACGTCCTGTTCGTCCCGGAGGTCATCCTCTGCTGCACCATACTCCACAATATTTGCCTGAGCCAGGGAGACGTGCTGGACCCGGAGGACGGCGAGGACAGCGAGGCTGGAGCAGCAGAGGAAGAGGATCCAAGACGGGAGGCAGCACCCCCAGGCACCGTCTCTGGAGCTGAGGAGAGAAATAGAATGGCAGCGCTGTGTTACGCTCCTGACCATGGATAATTTGTCAATTTCAACACCTGTGTATGAACATTGATTTATTTATCAAAACATATAAAACATTCAAAACACAAACAACAAGAACATCAGACAGTCGTCGAGGTGTGATATCCATACTTGAACTACTTGTTGACCGCAGTGAACTTGCATTTTCTGAGCCATAACCACCTGAAGAGAACACAAAAATAATAGGTGGGTTTTCATGGAGCCC
Organism: Gadus macrocephalus; assembly: GCF_031168955.1. Lineage (NCBI taxonomy): Eukaryota > Metazoa > Chordata > Actinopteri > Gadiformes > Gadidae > Gadus > Gadus macrocephalus. The sequence goes on from NC_082389.1 coordinate 19,596,477, forward strand.
TTTTCCCTATCAGCATCGGGCTGAGAAATGTAATTTCTTCATAAAAGTGATTTTGTGTAACAGATGCATACACTCACCAGAAAGGTGCATCTCGTCAGACTGTGTTATTGAAACTTGTACTGGTGCTGGCTCTGCTGAACTGTTGGTTGCTCTTGTTGCTTGGAGGACTGTCCAAGACATCTTGTTGGCCTTAATAAAGGACAGATAGTAGTAATGTTTAACCATACAGACATCACATAGCTCAATCTGGGTATATTAATACCCAACATAATTATATACTCAGTAGCCAATTGACACAATTCAAACTGTTCCTTTCTCAATATAATGCAGTACAGTACACCATCACTAACACCCACTATGAAATCAATGATGAACAAGGTATAGTTTAGTTATCACCTTTTTGAAAACATCAACAAAAATGTAGAGAAGCCTTTTTGAAAACATCAACAAAAATGTAGAGAAGATTCTATGAAGTATAATTCATAGTAGAACTTCTGTACTGGAATGCATTCATTTGAACAGGTGTAGCTAATAAATATATTTTGACTATGCAAATTTTTCTAATGTCAAAGTTTATTGTACAAATTGAAACACATACTTGTCTTTTGGAGCAGTGACAGAAGTTTCCTGGCTTCAATTGGTCTCAGGACAGAAAGGAGGTCTCTCATCTTAGGAAGGCTTGATTGGATGAAAGACAGAAGTGGGCTCTCTGTATCCATGACTAGGAGGACTAGAAGAGATGAAAAATACTGTTCTTCAAGCATTAGATTTTAACTTTTAACTTACTCTAAGTCAACGATGCTATGCTTAAGTGAAGTTACCCATGTCCCACAAAGCTTGTACACAGGCAAAGGATAATAATCTAGTTTCTGCTCAGGCTTCCAACATTTCATTTCATACAATGGAAATGCTGGCATATAGGACATGTCATGAGGTGTAACAATAAAGTACACATGCTGGTCCTGCATCACAAGCATGAGCTCAATCTGTCCGAATTCAAGTGCCTCACTTTGGTTTAAACACAGAAAGAGTCCCTTTTTGTACTGAGTGCCTTTCCACTGCACCTCGTTAGCTGACTCAACATTGGGTTCTTTGACTAAGGTTTCTCCTACTGCAGAGCACACTGCTTTGCTGTACAGTTCAGCATGGAAAGGAAAGCATGGAGTTCTTAACCACCAATGAGGGTGCAAAAAAGGAGCCAGAATGAAGGTATGCCTGCAGTAGCTGATGGTTCTTTGCAAGTGTGTGACATACATTTTTTAAGTTTTGTGTCTTTCGGACACATCTTTTGAAATATGAGTGCTTACTCTCAAACCTCATTGTCCACAGCCGAATGAGTGGGCCAAACTTTAGTATTAAGGCAGGGTAGTGGGTGAGGTAATGGTGCTTTGGTTTTTGAGAAGGAAAGAAATCTTTCCTTCCTTCCAGATAATCACCAGTTACAACACTGAGCAATGCAACGTGGGGTACTGATATAGTAGGGGCACAAATCAATTCCACTAGCTCTTTCAGCTGGACAGTCAGTTGCCATACAGGATCCTCTGTGTCTGTGATCTTTTCGGCAATGATAATGGGGAGAAGTCTCAGCAAATACAAGTTATCGGTAACACTTTATTTTGATAGTCCACTGTTACACTCAACAAGCTATCAGTTGACACTCAACAAGCTATCAGTAGCTGTCAGTTGACACTCAACAAGCTATCAGTAGATATGCAGTTGCATGTTGACTAGTGGTGAAACGGATCAGTGTGTCCACGGTTCGGTTCAGATAACCGTTTTGGGCCTCGGTTTCGGATACGGTTCGGATTAGGATCATGTCTGTGATAGTAAAAAGGATGACTTTTTCTTTGAAGATGAGCCCAGATCTTTTCTAGCTGTTCCACTCACATTAATAGTTGGGTGGCTGCGGCGAAGGTGTCCTGCCATATTCGAAGTGCTACCCGAGGAGTAAACGAAGGACGAGAAACAGTGTTTGCATACTGTCCTTTGCTTGTCAACTGTCTTTTTCCCCTGATCATCGCACTCCACACTAAAACCGAAATGATCCCACACGGCTGACTTTAATGAGGCTGGTGCTTCCTCAAATTTCCTCTTATTGTCATTTCCATTCATCTTTTCCATTCATAAATTGTCATGGACCGCTTAAAGTTTAAAGCCCAGTTTGTTTTGAACGCTGACAGGCTGAAGGGAGGGGCGGGAAAAGTCTCATTGGCTCGGGCAGCACTGGAGAGAATGCATTCCGCTGGGTCCTAAACACCCTTTTGTATCGGACGTAGGCTACAGTAGGCAAAATACGCTACATAAGGCAATGCCTTCATGAAACCGAAATCCGCGGATCTCCAGAATGCTCCGAAATGTGGTAAACGAACCGAACGGATTCGGATACAATTCGAATCCGCTGCAGGCCTAATGTTGACACTCAACAAGCTATCAGTTGACACTCAACAACCTATCAGTTGATATGCAGTTGCATGTCGACACTCAACAAGCTATCGGTTGACACTCAAGAAGCTATGAGTAGCTATCAGTTGATACTCAACAAGCTATCCGTAGATATGCAGTTGCATGTCGACACTCAACAAGCTATCAGTAGATATATCAGTACATATGTGTCAACAGTGTATGAGTTAGCCCTAACCTTTAGGGTTAGTGTGAACTCATTCACTGTTGACATGCAACTGCATATCTACTGATAGCTTGTTGAGTGTGGACTATCAGTGGACTATCAAAATAAAGTGATACCCAGTTTTCTGCTGCCTGGCCACCTAATTTCACACCCTTTACTGAAATTTCAGCTGGTTTAGAACTACCATCAGATCCCTGGTAACTAAACTGTTTGGGTTAGGTATGATTGGCATATCTAACCACCAGTCCGTAATTCAGTAGCTGTACCTCCTCTTATTCCTGTCCAATAACCAAGAAGGACCTACACTGACTAATCTGCAACTAACGAAAGTTCTTCCTTTCTGCTTTGGTATTGATCGAGTCAAGACTGTAGCCGTCCTGTATTGAAATGGTAAGTTGACAGGGGTAGTTCGGAATTTTGGACATCAGACCTAATTTCCAAGTGAGCCAGTGTGTTATTATCATTGGAGACCATTTTCTGCACGTTTAATTCAGTCCTTATGGTTGCAGAGTTCGCTGGTGATAGGCTAGCTAGTGATAGGCTAGCTAGCGCAAGTCGACGGTTTCTGCTAGCCTGCCAGTTTTACCCACTCCACAGTACACCCGAGGCAAATCAATTATAACGCCAGACAGATGTAATCAGATGTAAATGTCTGTGTTGATAGAATAATGTTAGAAATAAAACTATCCTTGCGTCGTAATGAGCGTATTACATTTTTAGGGACTACTTTCTCAGCAGCGGCGGATTTTTACTTTGCTCCGGTGTTGCAACCAATTCACTACAGCAGGCCGTAAACCGAGAAGCGCGCTGCAGTCAGCCGCTGCAGTAGCCTGCTTCCAACTACAAGGTTAATCTTATTGTATATTAGTATATGCTAGACGTGAACCTCCTAAAATGGCGCAATTTGATTAATTCTGGATATTGTGAAATTATTCTTAGTCTGATTTAGGCCACTACAACTGTATATAAACTATATTTCAATCAACATGGTATTATATGATTAGGCATATTATTATTTATTTTTTTGCAGTTATTTATAAATTTGTTTTCCTTCCATGTAGCCTAAGGCAAAGAAGAAGGCAGCAATGGCTAAAATCTCAGAAGAACATGATGCAATCAGGTAATTTCCATTTTTTTCTTGTTGTTTCTGTCAACTAGTAGTGCATGCCCGTAGCGTGTGCATGCCCTAGCAAGTCTGAAACCGCGCCAAAATCACGTGGCCGAGAGCGGTATCGCAGAGGCGTGGTTATGCGAGGGTGCCACAGACACACAGAGCTTGTGGTTTTATATATATTTAACATTTATTCACCGAAGGCTCAGTGAATAGTGGGGAATAGCCCCCATAATAGTTTTTGTATATACTACACATGTATAATTATTTTAGTATATACTACACATGTATAATTGTATATAATTGTTATAATCTATACTACACATGAACACTTTTTGCCGGGATATATTTGTTTTTATTAGCGGTTTATTTGTTTTTATTAGCGTGACAAGACGACCGTCACACGTGCTCCCCACAATATCCCGAATTTGAGATCTCAATCATGGGATATTGCCCAATATCCCGAGATAGCAAACCAATCAAATTGCGCCATCTTACTGTCCGTCCACACCAGAAGCTAATTGAGCGACCAAATCGCCGGAAGTCATTCACTTTCTATGGGCAAGAGCGACCAAAGCGACCAAAGCGACCAACGCTACCAGCGGCCAAAGTTGAGCGACCAGAGCGTCAAAAAGAAGTTGAAAACTTTTTAACTTTATGCAAATGACTATTATTCGCTTCAGCGGCCAAACACTGACAGCCAATCGGAATGTAGACGCTCTTCGCTTGCGTGGATCCCAGGGAACATCGGCAGGCACTTTGGTTCCTACCTACCTTTATTCACTCACTGAACAAAATGTTGGCTGAAGTATTAATCGCGGCTGTAACTGGGCACCCGGTGTTGTACGAACCCACCCTTTTTCAGTTCAGAGATCGAAACGCCATAGTGGTTTGGATATCAAGTGATGATAAATAAGGAATAATCACTGAGAGGCCGGGCAATAAACAGTTTGATATGCCCGGCTCGTGGACGGCTTACCGCCCGAGACGAAGTCGAGGGCGGTAACCTTCCGCGAGCCGGGCATATCAAACTGTTTATTGCCCTGCCTTGAGGTGATTATTCCGTTTATTCTACTTCGCGCCGGCCAACATAATAAAACAATTCAAATACTTTAATAATTAGCTTTTTCTTATTCGTATTGCATGCTTATTAAATGTATACTCTGTTTAAGTTCATCTCCCTCGAAAAGTAGTTCCCTTTAGAACTACGGTGAATAACGTTAGCTCAGCTGTAGGTAACTCGTTTCTATAGCAACCACACAAGGCTGGATCTGGTCACTAGTTTAATAACGTAATTGCTACATTCGTATCAAGCCAGCTTTAATGACGATCGATCAAACATGCACTCCTTGGTTTATTTTTTACTATGGACCTCATGTTGGAAATGTATGTGATAGAAAACGATACAAGCGGCGTATTGATCTACTGTGCTCAGTCAGCAGCAAGTAGAACCGACAAGTCAGCGGGCAATATGCCGGATTAATGCACCCCTCCCAGCCAATCAGAATCGAGCATTCTTAAATGAAGTAGAATAAGCGGGAGTATTTATAGGCTACATCTAGAACGTTCGTATTTAAGCGGGACTCATTTTAATTTGCTCTACATGCCACCAATCTAACCAACCAATCGCGTGTAGCATGCTTTAAACAAAACCAAAAAAGTTTTTGAAATCGTCACATAAACAAACTAATCGACAAGACGAGGGATAAATGACAAGGGATATATCTCTTGTCTTTTATCCCTCTATTCCCCACTATTCACGGAGCCTGAGGTGAATAATTGTTAATTAAATAGTCTAGATAGATAGCCTAGTCAAGTCTTTATTAATACCAAACGACACAAATCGTCGGGAATCCATTTAGGTGGTTCGGCCCACACAGGACAGTAGCCTACAAGACCACACAGAACAAGTCTGACTGGACATACACACAATACATCACATTAAAACTAGACACGCGTTGATAGATAGATAGACCTAGATAGATAGATATGTTCCATTATTTGCCTTGCGGAGCCAACCAGTCCTGTGCACGTATGCAAATTAGCCATGTGCGCTAATGTCTATTTGTTTTGAATGCGACGAATGAGTGCAGATCATGATTTGCAGATCCAGATCAGTGAAACATATTTCAACTACTACAGCACGCAGGTTTTTTTGTTCTCGGTTGTAATTAGCCTACATTTTAGGATTTTTTTTTATATTGGGGGGAATCACTGTCCTACTTGTTGTCGAAGCACTTTATCGAACAAGCAAAACCGTCTCGGCAATATGGCCAAGGTGTATGGGAGAGTTCACTATTTGATATGGCTGTCTGTAGGGCCTACTAAACGCATACGGCTCCTTTAAATGCGTCTGCATAATTGAATTGTACGTCATGAGCGACTTGAGCGACCAAAGCGAACAGAAAAATTCGCAGCGAAACTTTGTGAGCAAAGACGCTTTGGTCGCTCCTGGTGTGGACGTACAGTTAGGAGGTTCACGTGTAGCATATACTAAATATCTATATCTATGTAGATAGATCTACAGGTAAAAGCTTTTTCACTGAATATATTTAAATTCTTGATTCATGTATTCATTGTTGTATTATGTCTTGAAGATAATGAAAGTGTGGCACCCAGTTGCAGCAGCAATAGCAGTGGATTAGGTAATGGTTGTCATTCTCTACCATCATGTTAATGCATACTATAAATCATTGGCTTTGTCATTATGTTTAATAATATTTTTTTATTTGTGGTAATGTTTTATTAAGGATCAGTGTCGGTTGTTGACTTTCTCGAAGCAAAGATCCAGTGGCAAGACAAAACAATTAAAGAGCTTGAAAAAGAGCGCAACTTTCTTCACTCGCAAATCCTGAAGGAGAAATCAAGTGAGTAATATCGGAGCAATTTACCATGGAAATCCAGGGGAAGCGTGAGAAAATTAGATTTTTTCAATGAAGAAAGCATTCCAATCAGGGCCTCCACAAGCCAAGCATAGAGCTACACAATGTGTCATTAATGTGAGCATTATTTATTTGTTATTTGTAGCACCCCCCACCACCAAAAATGTGGACAGAGTCAAGGGGAAACACTGATGAGCTCTCTTTTTAGACCATACATGTGTTTGCATCCCTGTATAAACATAAACAAAATAAGTTTTATAGGGAAAGTTTTATAGTGTAGTCCTTTGAAGACTACACTGTGGAAGATGAGGAGGATAATGACATGGACGAAGGTGACCTTCTGGTGTCTTCTCCAAACATCAGCGACTCCTCAGAGAGAGATGCCAGCCCAGAAGCCAGAAGCCAAAAACGCCATCGTCAATCTCGGTCACCCAAACGGACATCATCTCTGGCTCTGTCTGGGCGAGCTCACATGAGAGGTAAGAATTGTTCTACTTAAACCCCTACCAAGTGAGTGACTATCTTATAAGTATGATGATAAGCAATGGGTGAAAGAAATTATGCAATATGTAAAATATGCTCATTAAAATAAGAGTAACATTGCAGTTTCATTCTTCTTCTTTTTTTTGTGGTCAGTCAAAGGGCCAGATGAAGTCGTGGAAAGATAAACACGTGATGAAAACATTTAAGTGTGTGCGCACCATGACGGGGGCATTCAACATCAACAACATGGAACGGGGGACCATAAAAATGACTGCTCCAATCGCGGAACTAAAGATTGCAGACCCTGACACGTTCCTGACCTTAAAGTACAACACTGCGAGCGAAACATTGGCTCAGTTCGCCAAGAAGTGTGCATCCCACATCAAAACAGAAAAAAAGGCTATCGTCAAGGACATGAAGTCCAAGGGAAAACTTCTTCCTTTGCTTATTCAATATTAACGTGCTTAGAATTAGGAATTAATTGCATACTGTACTCACTCACTCACTACCTAGCTAGCTAGGACACACACACACACACACACACACACACACACACACACACACACACACACACACACACACACCACAAGATAATATAATGTCGTTCCAGGGGTCACATCACATGGCCTTTTTCCCACTGGGTCTTCTCTCCCCCTCTCTCTCTCCCCCTCACTCTTCTCTCTCCATCTACCATTCTCTCTCATTCTCACTCTTCTCTCTCATTCTTCCCCTTGCTCTTCTCTCTCTCCCCTCTACCTTTCTCTCTCATTCCCGCCCATGCGCTTGTCTCTCCCTCTCTCCCAGCCGGAAGCTGTAAAGTTACACCCCTTATGTTGAATTTGAAGATTTGTTTATTTTTAAGCGTACATATTATGTTTTGTTACTGTGTCCTAGTGGATGATTTTATTTTATTTAAAATGTTAATGAAAGTTCTTCATTAATAAAATAATTGCTGGCTATCAATCTGCTTATCTGTTATCGTGTGCAGTAATTATGGTTTACTAAGTGTGAAGAGGGGGCAACTTTAGAATAGGGAACATGTGAGGCTTAATACTTATTGAATTACCCATGAATTAAATATGAACAACAGCCAACTTTAGAAGAGGGAACATATTCTGACCTACAATGGCTTAATATGTAGGTATATGGAAAATATTAACACTTGTAGTTATGCATTTTATTCCACAAGAACAGACCATAATAATGATGTGTTGTAAAGGGTTTATAACTATTCATGAGATGCTGACACTTAATAAGGCCCTTACTAAACTTTTGTCTGTTCAGATCATAATTCATGGTCAACAAGGTCCTTATTTACCATAAATTATCAAGTAATTAGGGGGTTACAGCAGAGAAACTTGTAGTAAATTGGTCTGTTAATGGCAGAATATGGTCATGTTGAGTAAAGTATGAATTAAGTAAGGGATAATGTATAGAACGCCGGTCATTATCGAGAAAATAAGCCCCGACAGGGCGAACAGGACACCGACGCGCAGCGGAGGTGTCTTGCTTCGCCATGAAGGGGCTTATTTTACGATAATGACCGGCAAAGTTCTATACATTATCCCGCTTATTACACGGCTACTTGCCAAAACGAAACAATTTATTGACAATGTATTTGTTATCAGTATTCATAGTGTTGATCAGCAGAGAAATAGTCCCCCCAAGATGTTGACGTCGCTAAGCCGAGGACGCTTGGGTTGGACCCTTAGGTCCATGCTTATTACACGGCTTCTTGCCAAAAAGAAAAAATAACCACAAAAAAAATGTTATTGCCTATTTTTATTTATTCATGTTGAACTGTACATTCCCATTAATTGTAAAATTTGACAAGGAGAATGGGGCTTCTTTTGGAATATTGAAGGAGATGTTTCTGTCTGCATTCCTGATTTCTTCGGGGGCCATGGACACACCTTAGGAAAACGACAGCACGTTAGCCAGAAAATGTTTGACATTTCAGATCGTTTATGTAAGACTATGTAGGCCTAATATAACACACCAGATCTGCTATTGCCGGGATGAGAGGACAGGACTCTGCTCCACTTTTGCCTGTCTGTCAAGGACGGAGTCCAATAGCTCCTCAGACTGTCCTCACATCTGTGCCCCGTCACAGACAATATTTCCCGACTCTCCAGACCAGCCTGCGACAGCAGTTGGACAGCGGTGCTGCGCAGACTGTGGTTGGTATACCTCCTGGAGAGGCCCGCTTCCTTGCTGAGTTTAGGCAACATTTCCCCAAGGAAATTGTGTCCCATGGGCTCCCGAGAGTACCATACATCCTGCTTGTTAAGCAGCTGCTGGTCCTTTTTGAGAGGGTGCAAGTAAAATGACTCGGCATCGTGGGGGCAAATGGAGATGTACTTTTTAAAACTGGCAACGGGGCAATGTGGGTTGTCAGGTTCCGAGAAAATGGAGCCATGGTGGTTTTCTTTGCATGGATCTATGGCATCTGTGATTTTTTGTCTCAGCATTGTGTGAAAGAGAAATATAGTTGTTGCTATTCTTGTCTTTTTTTAAAACAAAAGAGTCACTCGTTAAGAACCGATTGCCCTCTCTGCCGCGTCTTGCCAGATGCAGCTGCACATCGAACCATACCTTCCTGACAAGTCCGTGAGCTGTGTTGACAGAAAGCGCCTCAGAGTTCATGAGCAACTGTAGGTCTTTCGTTGAGATAGGGGGGTGATGCTTGCTGGTGTCTTTGCCTTTTTTCCGTAGGTTTTTGATTACGGACTTGAACACATCATTGCTCGAGTTGAAGCTGACAGATTTCATAGTGTCAAATCTGGGCAATTATACATTATCCCGCTTGTTACACGGCTACTTGCCAAAACGTAGTATATGACCTAAGTGCCATATACTCGCAATTGAGTATGCCTTGCCGTTTGTATTTTGCACTGACGGATAAAAGGATCGTAGTATCTTATTTAGATTCGCTGAACTTTTGTTTAACAAGTCTGATGACATGTTTTTCTCTGTCAACCAGTCTTGGAAAACTGACATGGCCCATATTGTGCTCTTTTTAGTATTAATTTCGTGTCGATCCTCTTCTATTTGATCAACTTCTTTCATTCAAAACTTTGTGCCGCTTCGCTTCGCCCGCTTCTGCGCAGCTCTCCTCTCTTTGTCGTTTTTCTCTTTTGCCGTTTTTCCAATTTTATTTGAGTTAATTGGTAACTCAGCCATAGTGTCCTGCCTTCAACGTTGTTTTCGGCTTCAGATCAGCTGGCGTCGCTTAGCAACGAAAGATGCTGGGGTTAACAACTTACCGGACTACGTGCGGAGTGATACCAAAGGCAAAAAGTCATTTTGTTTACCTTGACAGCGGTCATTAATCATCCGTTGCCAATGAATTATCCAAAAATAATTGACCGCCGGAAGTTGTGAAGCGCCCATGCTAGTGAACGGAACGTTGAAAAGACCTGTGTAATTATCATTTATAATGGATAATAAAGGGCTAATGTACTGCTAATATCCATGTTAGTAAGCAGTTGGTTTATGATTAATATGTATCTTAATTTAAAGTGTTACCGAAGACTGTATAAATGAAAATGCTTTATCTACTGTGAAACACTCATTTATCTTCAAGCTATCATGTTCAAATGGCACCTATACAATTAAAATGTCTCCTATCTGGAAAAAGCAGCTACTTTAGATTAGTTTCAGATGTTCAGATGTCAATGTTGGTAAAAGCCAAGCACAAAAGACACCTTTGCAGAAACTCCAGCGTTGATGCCAGCTCTGACGGGTAATGAATGTTGAAACAATAGAAGCTCCCAAACATCAAGCACAGGGCAGAAATGAATGAGGGGATGTGGACGATATTTCAATCGACGCTCAGCATGGTGCGCCTTGAAGAAAAGTAGGATTGTCCTAAAGAGGAAAAAAACCTAAAAACATTAAAAGGCATGTCTTCCTGATACATTTAAAACAACTTTTTAAGCACTTTTCTTTAACAGTTTTCAAGGTCTATTAAATTGCTTGACATAGATACAGTGTGCTGTATACAGGTGGAGAGTGAAATGTAGAGCCTTTTAAGGCAAATTTGACTAAATTACTGAAAAAAGATACTTGCCACACACAACAATGGTAGGGGTCAAGTGGACTTTTCCATCTGTATTTCCTCGGCCAGACACGTGCCCTCAACATAACAGAACATTGCGTCTTCTTTCTCATTGAAGTATGACCACAGAAGCCGCACCATCCCTTTGACGTCTTCAGAGAGACCCCACAGCTCTCCTCTCATTGCTTTTAACTTTGTTAAAGCCTGTAGGAACCTTTTGTTCTTGTGGACAGCAACAGTGTTCAGGTAGTTCAGGAGTCGTTTCCCTTTCATATCCAGATTCCTCGAGAACGTTTCTTGAAGCCCAATTCCGGTGAGTTCCCTGAAGTGGACTGCCATGCCAAGTTCTTCAAAGAAAAATGGCCACTGTTCAAGGAGATGCTTGATGTTTTTCCCCTGGTTAACTTCTTTACGCTGGGATTAGAAAGTGTTCTTCATTAGGCTTTTGAGCTCCTCTGAATTAACGTCCGGTCTCTTCATTTTTTCTCTCTTTTCCTTCTGGCTCTCTTGGGTCTCTCCAAAAGGAAGGAATTTTGGATCCCATGTTATGCACCCATAAGTGTCCTGGATCGCTGCTCTCTTTTCTGGGGGGACTTCATCGGTGTCAGAATCATCAGTGCGATACCTTCGCTTTCTTATTTTTGGGGTTGTTGATCGCTTCACATTCTCGATACGTTATGCAATTGCTTAACAAGAGAGTGATACCCTTGCCCAATCACGTCTCCTTCTATGACGTCTTGCAAAGATTTGGGATATTTTGATACCATCTTTTTTGCAACTTCAATAGAGCTTCTTCTACTTATGCAGGAACTTTTTTGTGTCATCTCATGAACCACTAGGCGGACCATCTCCCTTCTCATTCTTGGACTTGGTCGCTTTTCTCTCTCCAAAGTCTGCGTCAGTTCCTCTGGGAACTTATCCCACGGAATCACAAAGGTATCCACCCAGTCGACATGAGGGCTTTGGCTGCTGTTTGAAGAGGTTGGGGTTAATCTACCTGGTGAAAGAGACTGCAAGGATGGAGGAGGTCCTGGCGAAGCATCAACAGATGAGCTGCTGGTTGTAATACTTGACTTCCATTTCTGTTTCAAGACAGCAACGACTTTTCGTGCTTGAATTGGCCTCAGCGCAGACAGCAAGTCAGCTTCCTCAATAAACTGGAAATCATCATAGGTCTCTACCCCAAGGGATTGTAAGTGCTCTTCTAAAACATCCTTTGTCATCTCTGGAAGGTCAGGCAAGACCTCAGTGATTGCGGAGCATAGAAACGATTGCTCCAAGGCAGTCATATCCAGTGTTGGGTATCGTTACTTTTGAAAGTAATCCGTTAGGTTACTTTGTTACTATCAATTAAAAGTAATCCGTTACGTTACTACGTTACCTATAAATAAAAGAAACGCGTTAGAGTACTCGTGCGTTACCAACAATTAAAATGCGTTTGGGGTGCGTGCGTGTCCGCCTAGCGCAACAACAACACACATCCTCCTTTAGATGCACCAACAGTGCTGACTGTTTATGAATCAATCATGAACCTATAGCATAATGACAGGAAAGACAGTCATCATATTGCACGTTTTATTTAACAGGCATTCATCCTTTGATCATTTGAACAGCTTCCATGAATAACATACTCCGGTAACAGGCAGTTATTTTAACAGAATGTAGCTTACCGTATTGGCTGCGCACAAAAGAACAGTGCGTCACACATAGTTTATCCACTTTACAAGTGCAGGCGCCTAACAAAGTGCTTAACAGGTAGGCACGCAACCTTTTAGAATTGGAACCGTATGCGTTGCACAAAAGAACAGTGCATGGCACTAAAAAAACATTGAAGAACTGAAAATGTTCGTGTGACCCTATAGCCCTACATTCATAACAATCACGTAGGCTACCTTTAGCCTATTTATCACCAAAGTAATGGTTGAAACGTAGGAGAAGAAGGTGCTCAAAACGACCACTATGTTCTTCTTGTCCTTTTCGCTCTGTAACTCAAAAGAATGAGCGTACCTCCAGGAATCTAAGGCTATCTTCTCGTCCATCTTGCCGCGGTAACACACGTAGCTTACACACACAGGTGCGCGCGCACACACACGAAGAGAGCGAGAGAGAGAGATGCAAGGAGCAGGGCAGCAGCATCTGACTAAATGCAGAAAACCCGGGACTTTACTTTCCTTATCGAGGGAAAATCTTAACGTAACGGAGTAACGAGTGGTTATTTTGGAAATTAACGAGTTACTGATTACTGAATTCGCAAAACTAACGCGTTAGGTTACTCGTTACTGAAAAAAACGAATAAGAGTACTCTAACGCGTTAGTTCTGACGCGTTACCCCCAACACTGGTCATAACTATCAAACCAAACATCCTTCACATTCACCGAGCGAACATTATGAGAGTAAAATGCACATTTCTCGCTAGAAATGTTTCCATAAACGCATTTAATGGCGTAACTATGTTACTATTTCCACTCAGAATAAAGAAAGTTGCCGGCCGTGGCTGCCATGGACATGGCTGCTCTGGAGTCCGAGGTAGGAAACCCAAACGTCGCCGTGTTTGGGTGATAGAGTTTAGATCGGGTTAGATTAAATAATCTCGGATATAAATAACAATAATCGGGTTAAATAACTTCACATGGTGTGTCTGGTGTGTTTCCAGCATTCGTAGTGTTGATCAGCAGAGAAATAGTCCGCCAAGACGTTGAGGTTGCTTAGCAATCAGAGACTCTGTCCATGCAAGTGAACGGAGCGTTCACTCTTCGTCATAACTATCAAACCAAACATCGTTCACATTCACCGAGCGAACATTATGAGAGTAAAATGCACATTTCTCGCTAGAAATGTTTCCATAAACGCATTTAATGGCGTAACTATGTTACTATTTCCACTCAGAATAAAGGAAGTTGCCGGCCGTGGCTGCCATGGACATGGCTGCTCTGGAGTCCGAGGTAGGAAACCCAAACGTCGCCGTGTTTGGGTGATAGAGTTTAGATCGGGTTAGATTAAGTAATCTCGGATATAAATAACAATAATCGGGTTAAATAACTTCACATGGTGTGTCTGGTGTGTTTCCAGCATTCGTAGTGTTGATCAGCAGATATATAGTCCGCCAAGACGTTGAGGTTGCTTTAGTAACCAGAGACTCTGTCCATGCAAGTGAACGGAGCGTTCCCTCTTCGTCATAACTATCAAACCAAACATCCTTCACATTCACCGAGCGAACATTATGAAAGTAAAATGCACATTTCTCGCTAAAAATGTTTCCATAAAAGCATTTAATGGCGTAACTATGTTACTATTTCCACACAGAATAAAGAAAGATGTCGGCCGTATGCTTCTGTCCAAGCTCACTACTCTCTGCCAGTGACGTCGGGTCAAGCTCAACGCTGATTGGCTATTGCGGCGCGTATGAGCATAAAAAGTTAAATTTTTTGAACTCCTCGCGTACATGTACGCGCGTATATGTACGCGCGTATATGTGCGCGCGTATATATACGCGCGTATATGTACGCGCCTCATACGCCCCTACAGCGAGTAAAATGTTGCTTGGTACGCATGATACGCGTGTACGCACCTCATACGCGCGTACACCAATGCTTCCCTATGGAAAAATTGCCGATTTTATACGCGTGGTACGCAGGTGACGCGTTTGGTGTGGCCGTACCTTTACTGGTTACACCTCCCCCGTCGTGCAGATGAGACCGCTTCCTAGTGCTACATGCTAAAGCTAGAATGAATGGGGCTGCAGGGGCCCTGCTTAAACCAGCCCTTCTATTAATTTAGCAAAACCCCCGTTCATTTGTGGACGGGCAGCAAGTGAAATGCTTTGATCCATGTTTGTGTAGTCTGCAGACCTGTTGCTGTTCCCTATCGTAAGCAACACACGTGGATGCTGTAACTAATAATAAAGTGTGCATGGACACTGGGGCAGCTTGGTTGTTTTATGTTCACGTTAAATTGCCATCTGCGTGTGTCATTCCTCCGACATCAGGTTTATGTACTTAAGCCGATTAATTTGCTGTTAGCCTTGTGTTTTAAAGCCACCAAAAAGGGTAGTTCATGGTTCCCGCGGGTCCTTAAAAAGTCTTAAAAAGTCTTAATTTTTTTTGTGTAAAATTAAGGCCATAAATTGTCTTAAATTTACTGTAAATTTGCTCTAGGTATTAAATTTTGCAGAGGTTTTTTTAAGACTATGGGAAATTGTCGCGCACAACAAATCACCTAGTGCGTCTTTTAATTACGGCATTTTCAGGAGTTTTACGTTACGTTAACGTTGACATCAGTCATCGGGGGCCGGTTGCATCTGCAGCCTGCAGCTGCCTCTGTAGGCTAACTTGCTGGCGCTACTTTTAGCTAGTGACGGTTGACATCATTAGGCCAACTTGCGCTACTTTCAGGATGGGACAGTGCAAATTCAATGAGAAATGGTTTGAGGAAGATACGTTTCGGGGGTGGTTGGAGAAGGCAGGTGACTACGAGGCAAGGTGTTGTTTATCCCGAAAGGCATTCATACTAGGGACCATGGGAGCAAAAGCTCTTGAGTCCCACATGAGGTCGCAGAAATATATCCGATACTCCGTGGCAGCTAGCGGGACTACAGCGATGCCCGTATTATTTGAAAGAAGTGGACTGAAAAGTTCAGCATCCGTGGCTAGTACTTCACATCAGACGGCGTTAACCGGCTTTGCGTCGCCACCAGAAACCCAGAAGGCGGAGGTATTGTGGGTTCTCCACACGGTGAGCAGACATAATTCCTTCAAATCGAACGAGGACATTAGTAACGTCTTGGCTGCTATGTTCCCAGATTCTGAGTTTGCGAAGTCGAAAACAAAACGGCCTATCTAGCCAAATACGGGATCGCATCTTTCATAAAAAGAGAGCTGTCACGCAGCGTAAACGATAAACAGTACGTCCTCATGTTCGATGAGTGAACAAAACCACTAAAAGCAAACAGATGGATATCCATGTGAGGTACTGGCCCACGGACGACACCGACAGCCATGTCTTATCGCGGTACTAATGGATCACAGTTCATGCTGGATCATTTTAATGTAAGTATTCCAAACAGTAAATTAATTGAATTGTGTGACGGACTTTTTCCCAAAAATCATATTCGAAGTTTGTTTGTTTATTAATATTAATAGTCGAATATTTATTAATAATATTATGACCATTAAATTCCTTCAGTAAGACCTGGATTGGGCTTCGCGGGGTTTGTTTACCGGCGTTGCTATGGTTACCGGTCCTGCGTGTTCCGACGGTTTATTAGGTATCTAATAAATCGCTGTCTAATCAATACTTCATTCAATGCCTCTTCCGTGGTCATTACAATATTATGAGTAGACTGCGTCGGGTTCTCCGACGCTCTCCCTCTTGGCCTGCCCATAACAGGTTAGAATATTAAGGGCTGCCTAATATTTGTTTGAATTTTGATTTATTTTTTGATATTCGCATTATATTCGAATAAGGAAGTTCGGCTTCTGTGTGTGTGTGTGTGTGTGTGTGTGTGTGTGTGTGTGTGTGTGTGTGTTCACTGTCAGCCGTGTTTACATGGACACATCTGATCCGCATAGTTGTGGAAGAACAGCTCAATCGGAATAGAAAAGGATCATATAATACGCCTCAATCGGAATACAATTATCTGTTCGTAATATAATTCTATTCGGCTACAGAAGAGGTGGTGTAGTCTGCTATAATCGACATGCATACACTTATTCCGATTAGTTTGGGGTTTAACTTAGGAAAGCTGCAGTAGTTCGCATTTGGTCCACTCCGCACTCCAAACTTGACCGCTGTCAAGGACGGTGGATTTATTGCCAGATTCATGTCTTTGTTATCACTCCGTAGTAGTTACAGTAGTCCGGTAACATATCAACCCCAGCGTGTCCGGTTGCTAAGCGACGGTCATGGGTGATTATGGGTGACACGGGTGGGTTAATGTGTTCGCGTATCGTCGTGTCCGCGCGCTTCCGAGATAACTTTGCAAGAGTACTACTACTGCTAGTACTACGGCTACGGTTGATATGTATAAGTGACTCAATTATACACACCTTTTCTATCAAATAATTTTTCAGAAATTTTTTTGGGTCTTAATTTATGTATGTGTTGGTCTTAAAAAGTCTTAAAAAGTCTTAAATTTGACTTTAAAAATGGTGCAAGAACCATGTAGTTACTTCACGTCACACAGCCCAAACCATGAACTGTGCACCATCTCTTTCCGTAAAAAGCTGACGTCACATTCCAATCCTTTAGTTGACTGGGTTTGGCTCATAGGGTTGGCTATATTGCAGTGGTTCTCAAACATTTAAATTCCAAGGTCTTAACAATTTGATTCGTTTGTACACTGTTACATACTTTAGGGTTAGACTCTCCTAATTAATAGTCCCTGGAATCCACTTTGTGAAACCCTGCTATATTGCATTAAAGCATCACAATAAGTACTGTAGTTGTATTGTACCTACCATATTGTACCTATTCCATAATTTATATAGAATAACAAACTGCAATATATTTATGTAACTGTTGCCACAATTATCTTTCATACTGCACCTTAAACTGCTACTGCTGTGAGCACAATTGTATTTTAAATTATACATAATCTGTCTTTATCTGTATGCATTTAAGGTCTGGTATTAAGTGTATTTCTTTTGTCGATTTGCCCCCTCATCTAGATCCCAGCGAGCATAACCCCAAAGAAGAAACCAAGTGGAGTGCAGCAGACCTCCTTAGAAAAGTCATTTGCAGCGTCAACGAAATATGACGTGAACGATCGGGAACAACTGAGAAAAGAAATGGCAATTGCTTTATGGATCGGTCGGACAGGGCTTCCTGCTTCCATTGTGGAGGACGAAGAATTCATCCTCATGATTGAGAAGTTTGACAAGAGACTGACCATTTAATTGATAAAGTATACCTTGATGCCAAACTAAAATTCAGAGAGCAGCTTGCCACAGCACAAAGGATCACCATTGGCCTGGACATATGGTCCAAGAAAGGCCTCACAGCCTCATTTCTTGCCATC
Source organism: Gadus macrocephalus (assembly GCF_031168955.1). NCBI lineage: Eukaryota > Metazoa > Chordata > Actinopteri > Gadiformes > Gadidae > Gadus > Gadus macrocephalus. The sequence goes on from NC_082389.1 coordinate 19,614,655, forward strand.
AGTGCCTGCTACTATTGCCCGGACGACAAAAAAGCATGTCACATATTATTATCTCTGATCCAGCTTACTCATCCACACACGGCAGAGAGTATAAAAACCTGTGTTGACCGGTGCACAGAAGACTGGGGTATACCGCAAAACAAAATACTGACAGCCATAACGGACAACAGGAGCAACATGGTAGCTGCATTCAAACCTGTAGAGGAGGAGGAGAGTGAGAGCAGCATGGAGGAGGACTCCCAGGAGAGCGACAGTGAAGACCCTGGGCTGGCTACAGACGAACAGAGGTAAATTATTTCAGTTTAGCACTCAGTCACATTAGATGTTTGTGTTTTTGTTTTTCTCTGCATTCTGCTAAGTGTTAATTGTTTCTTTTGCTGTGTTCTTGTCTTTTTCTATAAAGGTATGGAGCGATGGTGAGGACCCCCTGCATCGTCCACACGCTACAGCTGGTGGTTGGCATGATAAAAAAAGAAACAAGTGTTAATAAACTTCTAGATAAGGTCCGTTCACTGGTGAAGCTCTTCCGAAAATCTTCCGTAGCAACTGAGAGGCTATTGAAGGAGTGCAAATTAACTCTGGTGAAGGACTGCCCCACTAGGTGGTCGAGCACCTACATTATGATCAACCGGCTTCTTCAAGTAAAGGACTCGGTTGTGAAAGTTGCGGATGGCATGACGTGGGACTATCTCCTACCAAGTGAATGGCAAAAGCTGACCGCTGTGAAAGAATTGCTCTCCCCCTTTGCTGAGCATACACAGATGCTGCAAAGCGACACACAGAGTCTGTCCCTTGTCATTCCTGCCCTTCTTGACCTACAAGCTCACCTGTCTGACATACTTGATGAGCAGGGTCATACTTTCAAGGACCTAGGGTCCTTGGCAGTAAAGATGAGGGCCAACATAGAGCTGCGATTCGGCTGCTTTCTTGACAGCACGCACTCCAAATTCTCACCCCTTGCTGCTGCTGCTTGCTTCCTCGATCCAACAGAATCACTCCTCACGAATGATGATTTACAAATTCAGGACATTCTGAGCAAAGCGCAAGAGTACATTGTTCAGTTGGTTCCACCAGTAGTTCGTGAGGAGGAGGAGGAGGCTGAGGAATCGGAGAAGGGAGAAGGAGCAGCAGCCGAACCAGAGAAAAAGCGGTCAAGATTTAAATATTTGTCCAAAACACACCGACCAATGCGACCATCCAAGTCTAGCCGGCCAAAACCGTGCGTCAGGCATGAAATGGAGAAGTATAAGCAGGAACTGTCCCACTTAACTGAAGAAGAGTGCTCAAGTGCCCTTGAGTTTTGGATTGCACAGCCGGATCATGCATATCCTCTCCTGAAACCCATTGCCTTAGATATTATAGCCATGCCTGCCTCTCAAGCATTTGCCGAGAGAGTGTTCAGTGTTACAGGTGACCTCAGTCGTGGTCGTCGCAACAGAGCCAGAGTCATTTTAGAGAGAAGTGCTTTCCTCAAATTGAACCGGTAGGCTACTGAGGCTACCTAGGCCCAGTTTATACTGGCAGCTTAAATCTGGCCTGAATCTGATCTGTGTCAGATCGACAAGCTCCAATGTTGTGATGTGACCCATGTGGAGCTTGTATGTCTGATCTGATCTGCCGCAGATCTGATTCGGGCCAGATTCAGGCCGCCAGTGTGAACCTAGTAGTGGCAAGTTACTTGACTTAGTTGACTTGTATCATTGATTGTACAGATTGTATTGCGCTTCCATGTTGATTCTGTTTGGTTGCCTTAAATATTTGTATTTGCAGAGCTGGTTGCCTTAAAATTTCTGTTTTTATATATGCAGATCTTTGTTTTGTTTGATCTTTACATATTTGGAAATCCATTCATGGCCATGTTGGGATTTTAATGTCTCTATAACTTGACTTGTGGTTGTGAAACTTGTTTGTTAAGAGTAAGATTACTGTTCCCCAACCCCTCATATTTTGGTAGAATTGCACTAGGAGCCACATTGTGTTCCCCTCCTACTTCATGTGAAGTCAAGTGAGCTTTATTTTTGTTTAATCATATTTTATTGTGATACAATACTCATTGTGTGCCATTGTGTTGTCTGCAACAAAATAATAAAAGAAAAGGTAGAGAGAAAAAAGTCAAAAAAACAACAACAACAACTCACCTTTTGAAAGTTAGATCAGTCTCAGTGTGCTTCATTATGATAAATGTATTGGCCTATTAAATAAATACACGCATCTTATGCATATTTGATTTTTGACTAAAACCTTTTGAGTTTTCGTCGGACTAAAACTAGACTAAAACCTTTGGAGTTTTCGTCAGACTAAAACTAGACTAAAACCTTTTGAGTTTTCGTCAGACTAAAACTAGACTAAAACTTTCAAAGATAGAAATGACTAAAATGGGACTAAAACTAAGAAGCATTTCGTCAAAAAGACTAAGACTAAAACTAAATCTAAAATGACTGCCAAAAACAACACTGGTTCACGATGAATTTTGGAGGGCAAAAAGACAACGCTTCACTTCATTTCGACACGGTGTTGCAGCACCATGGACAGAGAGCGGAGGTCTAATTCTCAACACGGGCACGAACACACACACACACACACACACACACACACACACACACACACACACACACACACACACACACACACACACACACACACACACACACACACACACACACACACACACTGAGAGTGAGAGTGAGAGTGAGAGAGAGAGAGGGAGCGAGCGAGGTATAAAACTATTTTTCCTATTCGGCATATTGAACCGTCGGCCTAATGCGCCTCCTATTTGAAAAGTCGGACTAACGGACCTTCGGACCAATGGGTTTCGTTTTCGGAACATTGAACCGTCGGAATAGTGGCATGTCGATCTAATGGGAAATATTTCGGAACATTGAGACGTCGGAACAATGAGGCGTCGGAATTACGGGCAGGCCCCGCCCAGGGACGGGTTGCCGTCGCCAGCTCAATGCCTGCTCTCTCGGCGCACCAGGGCTTTCATTCTCATGACCAAAGCCATGTACTCACCTGAAGTGGAGACACAGGTCCAGATGGCCCTGACACAGGCGAGACAGAGTGGAAAGGCCTACTATGACAAATCAGCTAGGCCACTGGCTCCACTGTGAGCTGCGCAGACAAAGAGAGGACACGACAGACTGGCAACAGTGCTAGGAACAGCACCACAACGAAATAGTTACCAGGTCAAGGCTGGAGATGCAACATATGTCAGGAACAGACGCCACCTACTCCAGACACCTGAGACCTATGTTCCTGACTCCACGGCAAGGGACCCACCTGCTGTTGCTGCAATCGCACATCCACGAAGCCCACAACATGACAGTGTGGGACCGGAATTGTCACAGGGACAGCGGCCTGTGATTTTTTCTCGCTCAGGGAGAGCATCGTGACCCAACTCTCTCTACAAGGACTTTGTCACAGATCAGGGGTCTCATTTATAAAACTGTGCGTACGCCCAAAAGCCAAGTTTTGGGTGCGCCAAAAAATATTCAGATTCATAAAACCCTGCGTGCGCAATCTTTACTTTATAAATCAGAGTGACTACAATTGTGCGCCGCTGAATCAGCTTTTCAATTTTTATTTCCTCACGTACAGCACATTTTTCCGCACTATAAGGCGCACCTGAGTATAAGCCGCAGCAGCTAAATTGAATGATGTGTACATAGATAAGCCGCACTGGACTATAAGCCGCGGGTGTTTTAATATTTAATTACAATATGCAAGGTTTCGTGCACAGAGGGGATTGTCGGGAAAGAGATGGCTGCTTGAGGAAGCTCCCATTTATTAACATTTCAACAAACAAGTTGCATCTTTGCATAACGTATTCAAGTGTTACCATTTAGTGCAATAGTAGCTACAGAACATATACGGTACTGTGCTGTGTAAACAGTACTGTATCACATAGCGTATCAGACACACAAACATTTAAACTTTCAAACTTAAACGGTGCGCTCCCAGCGCACATACCGGCAGTGATCTACACAGCAGTGGTTTTCAATCAATGGTCCTTGAGGGAGTGCATAAGGGTTCCCCAGCAAAATTAGTTACCGTAATAGCGTCAAACATTTATTAACATTGGCTATTTTGGAAAAACCTTGAAAAAGTGTGAACATCTTTCAACATTTATCTACGTTGTAGCCTACAGTAATAATAACATCACAAAAAACAAAGCTTACAGCGCTTGACGAGGCAATATCAATGGCTAAATTAAATGTGTTTTTTTAAAAGTGCAAAATAAAGTGCCTGTAACACGACAGTAAGCGCGTAAGCCTAAAGTTGCGAGGCTGCTTAAAATATACGGTAATCAGCCTACCAGAACACGGCTGTAACCAGAAAAGTCAAGTCATTAATCCTCATCTCCGTCTTCTTCCTGCGTACTAAAACCACCAAAGTCCTCATCTTCAGTGTCGGAAACGAACAGGCTCAGGGTGGCTTCGTCAGCCACTCTCCTCTCTCCTTCGTTGTCGCTGTCAAAACCAACGAACTCCTCTTCGTCACTGTCGGAATCGAATAGCCTCTGAAGGGCCTCAGCTGTGGCGGCGTCCTCCTCTTCATCACGCAGTAGTCCAGCCTTTCGGAACCCGTTAATGATCGTGGATGTTTTGACACTCCTCCACACCATCAGGACCCACTCGCAAACTTGAGCGAAAGTTGCTTTTCGTATGCGACCAGTTTTGGTGAATGATTTATCGCCGCTAGTCATCCACGCCTCCCACTGAACGCGTAGTGCCACTTTGAACGCACGATTGACATTGATGTCGAGTGGCTAGAGATGCTTCGTTGTGCCCCCAGGAATCACAGCTGGAATCGAGTTTGTGCTCTTGATGGCTGCTTTCACATTATCCGTTATATGGGCCCTCATGCCGTCCAAAACGAGCAAAGCTTTTTTTTGGCGAAAGAATCTTCCAGGGCGCTTGACGTAGCACTCATTCAGCCACTCCTTCATCACGCTTTCCATCATCCACCCTTTCTTGTTGACTTTAAAGGAGATGCCGTTCGGGATCTTTTCTTTCGGCATTGTAATCCGCTTAAAAATCACCATTGGCGGAAGCTTTAATCCAGATGCTGTGCAGCCAAGAACACAAGTGAAATTAGTTCTCTCGTGGCCAGTGGTTCTCAACGTGATGGACGATTCACCTTTCTTGTTAACAGTCCTAGTGAGAGGCAGGTCAAACGTCAAAGGCACTTCATCCATATTTATGATCTGGTCCGGTCCGATGGAATATTCCATCGGACTTTGTGTGAATTCGCTGTTTGTTATTTTTTCCTTGTAGTCGGGAGGGAGTTGCTGACACACAGTCGTCCGCGCCCTGATGGACAGTCCCTTTCGTCTCATAAATCTGAAACACCAGGATGGTCCACCTCTGACATTTTCAATTTTCATTTCGGTGGCGACTGTTTTAGCCTTCAGTCGGATCTGCACGGTGGAAACACCTCGGCCGTCTGCTCTCTGTGTGTTCACCCAATCTTCAAGAAAGTCTTCAAGTTCGGGCCATCTGCTTTTATTACCTCTGAAAGCTTTTTTTGACTTCTTGCATTGAGACAGTTCTTCCCGCTGGCGTTTCCAACGTCTCACCATTGACTCATTGATGCCAAGGCCACGTGCAGCAGCTCTATTTCCTTCTTTACAGCCAGATTGACTGCCTTTAACTTAAAAGCTGCATCATATGCAATTCTACGTTTGTTTTCCATAATGAGGGTTTGTGCATGAAAACTTCCGTTCCACAAACTGTTTCGCTTTCGTAATATTTGTCTTGCTCTCGTTCTCGTTCTGTCTTTCGTAGCCTACCACTCAAGGTTCCACTTTTACTTTTGTGCGCTACCTGAGGCTTTTCCGGCCTCCAGCGTTTCCTGCTGGAGCCCGCCACTGGTGGCGGTCATAGAGCCCATGGAGTTAAAGTCGGTGGACTGTAACTGTAACCTGTAAAATCCATAGATTTAGGAGGTCCCCTAGTGGCCGTTAGCTGTAAAAATCCATAGATTAGCCGCACCGTTATATAAGCCGCAGACTCGAAAAATGGGGAAAAAGGCGCAGCTTATAGTCTGAAAATTACGGTATAATTAATTGCTTAAATGTTACTGACCGTATAGTGAAGATCGTTAATTACAGGTGGGTGCAAAGCAGAGGCTGTCCTCACACCGCCAGAGCGTGACTGCAACTGGAGGGGGACCCAGTACTCCTGACCTAACACCAATTGAAACGAAAGTTGCCTCCATAATTGGCACCGCAAGCGTGAGTGGCATCGTGTCCGAAAGGGAAGGAGACACTGACAACACAGAAGAACAAGGTAAAGCAGATTTCTGTTTTTTATAGATTTGTTATTATTGATCATGTAGTGCAAGCTATTTTGCTTGTGCGTCCTCCAGAGTCAGCGGTCGGTGGGGAGAAGGACGATGATGCCGGCGAAGGGGCCCTCGGCCGCAGGTCATCCGGCTGCTCCCACCCCCAGCAGCACGCGTCAGTCCGCCGGTTGTGTTCTCACAGACGCCTTTCTGCAGCTACAGAGGGAAACGATAGATGCAGTCAACAACTTGACTGAGGCAGATTCGAAATGTTTTCACCGAAATTGCCACAATATTAAAAGATACTGTGAAAAAATGAACCTTGAGTCGTCTTCATTTCATAAACGCTGCATGACATCCCACGTACTCTTGCACCCTGTTGAAATCCGACTTGCCTCGGAGGGGGCTGGGCCTCCGGGTCAAGCTCGGGGGGAGGGAGGTCGGGGTGGAGAGGGATGCCGTTCCTCTGGGACAAATTGTGCAGCACGCCGCAAGCCCTTATAATGCGGCACACTTTGGCTGGCTGGTATAAAAGCCCCCCCCCCCGACGCATCTAGAGCGCGCCACCGGCACTTCAAGAGGCCGATGGCGCGCTCCACCACTGACCGAGCATGGCCATGGACCTCATTGTATCTTTGTTCCTCTGCGCTGTGCGTGTACAAAACCGGGGTGAGGAGCCAGCGTCTCAGGGGGTATTCACTGTCACCTGCAAGGCAGAAAATCATTAGTTACGTCAAGAACCAACATGTTACATTTTACCTCTTTAAAAAAACTCACCTAGAAGCCAGCCATCCCGCCCCGCGCCTGCCTGTAGTCTGTTCCCTACACTACTGTGCGTTAGAATAAGGAATCATGTGTTGCACCAGGCCAACGTGCCATTATGTTTGTTAAGTTCATATGGGCATCACAGATAACTTGAACATTAATAGGGTGCACGTGCTTTCGGTTGACGTAAGCAAACTCATTTTCAGATGGAGCCCGTATAGCAATATGAGTGCAGGCAATTGCGCCGATTACGTTTGGGAAATCGGACATTGCTGCAAATTGCCTTTTAATCTCGGCCTGTTCTTCCACTGTGTAGGGAAACCTTATGTATCGACTGCCCATATGTATGATGCCATTCAAAACGCTGGGCATTATGGCACTGAGGGATGGCTGTGATATACCGGATCTACAGGGTGGAAAACATAAAAACAAAACAGCCAATTATGCTTAAATGTGAAAACAGGTTCTAAGATGCAGCTATATGAAACACTTACCTTCCCGTTGGAAACAGCAGGTTGCAAGGAACCCCAAAGTGGTGAGGACCTGCGTCTGCACGGGGATAGCGTGGTTCCTATGTGTTGCCCTTTCCAATGCTGGACCCAGTTCAGCACATAAATCCAAGAGCATAGCTCTAGGGAATCTAAAACGGCTCATTAGCCAATCATCATCATGGGCCAATATATCGTTATGGTCCCTGAAGACCCTCTCCCTCCGAATCATGCCATTTGCATGGTCCTCCAGCAGTGCCACGCAGGGGGCTCACCGCTGTATTTATAGGGTTACGGTAATAAGACTGACTGAGAACACCTTGGTTAATCAGTTTGTAATCACCCACGTAAAATGTTCTTGAACATAACCCCTTTTTAATGCCTGATTTGTCATGAAAAGCATCAAGAGGAACGCACAATAATATAACGATTGTGATGAGGATGTGGCTTGGTTTTCAACACTTGGGATTTTATTGACATTTGATTATGTGTTTACAGTGTCACATAAAAATATTATGCTATAGACACATGTTGGACAGATGCTTTATTCCATGCAGTCGCGCTGTCCTCTCCTCCTCCTGCGATCCGGGAGTGGTATGGAGTGACGAGATTAAATATAGAGAAGTTAAATTTTCATTTCGATTCTAAGGAGATGTTTCTGGAGTTATAACTGAGAAATAACGCAGTTGGCTTAATTTATTCTGATTAGGCCCTACATAGATTTAACGCATGATACGGGTTGAAATTAAACTTATGAAGGGCGATGATAAAACATAATCGTTCTTCTCCCTCTACATTTCTTCAGTCTGACTTAAGTTCACCACCACACCATCTGTGTCGCCAAATCTCCTTTCCTCCAAACCATGCGTACGCATGGTTCAGAGTTTGCTTAGGGCTGCGCACATTCTCCCGCCAAATTAGTTTTTTATAGATCACAACCTTGGCGTGGAAAGTCACGTACGCAACTTTCAGCCCCGTTTTGTGCGTACGCAACGGTTATAATTGAGACCCCAGCACTGTGATATGCTGTGCGGGCACACTGACATTTTACCCCCCCCCCCCCTCATGTTGCAGCCTGTTCTGGCTGTGTGGACTGTTGGACACTCTTTCTAAAAAAAACAAAAAAAACAGGACAACAGATATACACTCACCGGCCACTTTATTAGGTACACCTGTCCAACTGCTCGTTAACGCAAATTTCTAATCAGCCAATCACATGGCAGCAACTCAATGCATTTAGGCATGTAGACTTGGTCAAGACGATCTGCTGCAGTTCAAACCGAGCATCAGAATGGGGAAGAAAGGTGATTTAAGTGACTTTGAACGTGGCATGGTTGTCGGTGCCAGACGGGCTGGTCGGAATATTTCAGAAACTGCTGATCTACTGGGATTTTCACGCACAACCATCTCTAGGGTTTACAGAGAATGGTCCGAAAAAGAGAAAATATCCAGTGAGCGGCAGTTCTGTGGGCACAAATGCCTTGTTGATGCCAGAGGTCAGAGGAGAATGGCCAGACTGGTTCGAGCTGATAGAAAGGCAACAGTAACTCAAATAACCACTCGTTACAACCGAGGTATGCAGAAGAGCATCTCTGAATGCACAACACGTCGAACTTCGAGGCGGATGGGCTACAGCAGCAGAAGACCACACCGGGTGCCACTCCTGTCAGCTAAGAACCGGAAACTGAGGCTACAATTCGCACAGGCTCACCAAAATTGGACAATAGAAGATTTGAAAAAGGTTGCCTGGTCTGATGAGTCTCAATTTCTGCTGCGACATTCGGATGGTAGGGTCAGAATTTGGCGTAAACGTGAAAGCATGGATCCATCCTGCCCTGTATCAACGGTTCAGGCTGGTGGTGGTGGTGCAATGGCTTGGGAGATATTTTATTGGCACACTTTGAGCCCCTTAGTACCAATTGAGCATCGTGTCAACGCCACAGCCTACCTGAGTATTGTTGCTGACCATGTCCATCCCTTTATGACCACAGTGTACCCATCTTCTGCTGGCTACTTCGAGCAGGATAACGCGCCATGTCATAAAGCGAGAATCATCTCAGACTGGTTTCTTGAACATGATTATGAGTTCACTGTACTCAAATGGCCTCCACAGTCACCAGATCTCAATCCAATAGAGCACCTTTGTGATGTGGTGGAACGGGAGATTCGCATCATGGATGTGCAGCCGACAAATCTGCAGCAACTGCGTGATGCTTACACGTCAATATGGACCAAACTCTCTGAGGAATGTTTCCAGTACCTTGTTGAATCTATGCCACAAAGGATTAAGGTATTTCTGAAGGCAAAAGGGGGTCCAACCCGGTACTAGCAAGGTGTACCTAATAAAATCGGCCAGTGAGTGTATGTTACATGTTCTGTATCAGATGCTTGGGGTTTCATTATATGCAAGTCTTCTATTTTCTATTATGTGCTATGTTCTATTATGTTCTATTATCTGCTATTTTCTATTATCTGCTATTTCATATTATGTGCCTCGTTAGCATATAACTTAATGCATATAACTTAAGAAGGGGGATGTAGACTATGTTGACAGTCTCTATGGTTACCGCTACGGCGTGCTGACATCACGGGGACGCACGGCATGCTGGGGCGCGTTGGTTGTTGTTGTTGTTGAACTGGGCTAATAAAGTTAGTGGGTGTAACGCTGTTCACTGTCTACACTCTCCTCATTCATGCACATCTACACACGGTTACATAAAATAGCATAATCAGCAAAGACAATGGTTTTATAGCCATGATTTAAACGGCATGCGAGCTGCTGGTTTCAGCGTCCATAGCAACCATCATAGCGACCATGTTATTATATTTCTGTCGAGACCTGAAATATTCTTCGTCATAACTATCAAACCAAACATCCTTCACATTCACCGAGCGAAGATTATGGAAGTAACATTTTATCATATTTCCCACCCAGAATAAAAAGTATGTCCGCCATTTTCACAGAAAAATATCCTCAACTATCCAATAGTAAAGATGCTCACAACGTCTATTAGAGACGTTGTCAGGTTAATACAGGAGTGAATGGGCTGCTGGAGCACCCGCTCTGAACGTAAAACAACGCTGTGGATCGTCTGCAGACGACGCCGAATACCTTTCCTGTCAGCGACCGACGCTAACGGGCCCTTGCCAACAGTCGGTATTTGACGGTGTGTGTGTGTGTGTTCTTGTTCCTCTATACCTGTGGGGACTTTGACCTGAATGCAAACAGACCCATGGGGACTCATGTCACCGTGGGGACAAAAAATGAGGTCCCCACGGGCAGAGCCCCACCAATGGCTCCTTAACAGTATTTAAACATGACCCATGCCGTTTTCTAAAAAGTCCCCATTTGGACAAATCCTGACAAATCTGTGTGTGTGTATATTTCTGCGCCTCTAGCGGTAACACAGTGGTACTGCAGTCCCCATGAGGTTGGGTGTTCTGGAAGATTGTATTTCTTTTTTTCTCCTTTCTGTGCGCGCCAAGTGGTAACATAATTGTACTGCAGTCCCCAAGAGGTTGGGTGTTCGGGCAGTGTGCATCGAATCTTTTTGTTTCAATGACTGTGATTTCTCAGAAATGACAAAGAAATGTTGAAGTTAAGAAATGTTTAGTTAAGATAAATAAATACCACTCCTCTGTCAGAGGGTGTCAGAGTATATAAGCTCCCATTTGAATTTCAAAAATGGAGGGAAAAACGCTTTTCTTTAATATTTCATAAACGCTTTGACCCAGAAGGCTGAAATTTGAGTGTGCATCGTGACCCGGTGTGTGACAAGTGCGCCGAGTCTCAAAACCGAGTGACATTCCTGAGTGTCAAAGGGAAGCCGTCATTTTAGGCTACTTTATTATTGCGGCACTTCTTGGCCGCGGTCATCGCAGCAGATAGGTTCCACTCTAATCAATGAGACCATTTCCATCGGGCGCGGCTGCGGAACGTCTCAGCAGCGTCCCAGGAGCGGCTCGCCGTGCCGCAAGCTGTTGCTGAACCGCGTCAATTTCAACAGCAGATCAAGCAGGGCAGGAAGTGAATAAGTAAAAGCCATAGAGCATCCGGTCAATTTTCTAAATAAAACACAATACTCGGCTCATGTAGCCTATCCCAACTTCACATCAACATTATCACGTCATGACCGGTGGCACCAGGGCCCTGTACCACGAAGCTCGCTTAGAGGGTTAGCGAGGTATGTTGAGCTCCAAGCCTGGGTTAGTTGTACCACGAAAGTCGATCTCTTTTAGCGTCGCTGTATCACCATGGTGACTTATGCTTGCAACCAAACCTGGTCGGGAGCAGTTTTTCGGCTTAGTCTAGCCGGAGATCGGCTACTTAAATCGGCGTGCGCAGCTTCCTAGCCCCTCCTCTGACAATGGCGTCACCATTTGTGGGTGTTCCCCGGCGCACTTCTCGTACAGGCGTCTCTCCGGAGACAAGGGTTTTACGGGACAGAACCGATCCCTTGGCATTGTCTGACGATATTCAGATTTCAGACTTTATTGTCATTGTGCAAACAACGAAATTGGGGTTCTACATGAGAGATACAGATTCTCATCAGAGGGTGTTCGTTATTTGATCGTCCTTTTGGACCTTATGTAGACAATGATTACTGTTGCGCATTGTGTTTCAGTGACAGAGTGCTAGAGTGCAGGTAGCGCGTCAGTCTTGAATTTCTGCACGGGGGGTTCGACTCCCAAGTGACGCGAATTTATGTGAAGCTTAAAAAGTCCTAATTCTCATGCATATGGAATACTTATTCACTAAAGCTTATGGAATTATATTTTTGTGCTTATTTCGAACTTGAACCCATATTTTCAAGGCCGTGCTGGCACCACATCTATGGGGGTAAAATGCATGATGATAGACCGGCGAATTTGAACCCCGGTCGCTGGCGTTCGGTTCTTATACTAATCCACTACGCTACAGCCGCTACCTCTCAGCGGTCGAAAACATGCGATACATTTCTTAAATAGGGTGTATTTAAAGTGAATTCCCTAAATGATAGAATAAGGCAGGATGGACGTTGCTTATGCATTTTTAAATCATCACAATATGCAGAATCTTTTCACTTATACTCATATAGACGGCTTGATCTATCGTAAAGGTGAGAAAAATGACGCAAAAAACGCCCCTTTCACATGAACGCGCACTGAACCTAAAGCGGAAAACCTGGTTCTACTAATTGAATCTAAAGTGAGCTTCGTGGTACCATTTAACTCTGATTGCGAGTTGCGGCTCTGTCGAGCCAGGTTTTCCCAAGAAAGCCTGGGTATGTTCAGCGAGCTTCGTGGTATAGGGCACAGGTCAGCAGTCAAACGGTCTCAGAGGGTCGGCAACATGGACGACGAGAGACTCATTGTTGAAGTTCAGCAACACAAAATAATTTATGTACCCAAACATCCTTTTTATAAGGACAATGGCCGGAAGGACAAAGCTTGGCATTTAATTGCAGTCGTTTTGGGAATGGATGGTGAGTACAAAGTACTGCTTTATTGTTATTGATTCTGATTAAGATTATGAAAATGTGATTTTAAATGAACTGTACAGAATCTACCTTTCTGTATCTGTAAAATGTCCTGATCAGTGCAAAGTTACAGAACATTTTTAATTACTTTAAATATTAGTTTTGTTTAGATGTACTTGACTGAATAACTTTAAAACTTTTGTACTTTCTGGAAGAAAAGATACATTAAAAAATATTTCACACAGCTATGGTATTAAAGGTGTATACAAATATGTCACACTATTATAACTACCTATTGAAAATGTAACTACCCAGTGTTAAATACTGTTCATATAGTTAGCTGTGGGGGAAGTGTGTGAACTTTCAGTCTCACCTCTCTGTATTTTGAGAGTTAGAGATGAAAAGAATACAACAGCGGACTAATTTTTAAATGTTTTATTCACAATGAATGATGACATCTTTAGAATAGAACAATAAATCTGCAATGAGCATGTTAAAAAACCATCTGAATAACAAAAAAAACATCTATTTACAAATATATACATTTCCACACTTTTTGAAGAACTTTCACTCCATCCTGTCCTGCCAAGAAACACTGGTGGGGAGTTGAAATAGGTGTAGAAGATCTCCCTCACATTACAGGCCTCTCTCTCTCTCTCTCTCTCTCTCTCTCTCTCTCTCTCTCTCTCTCTCTCTCTCTCTCTCTCTCTCTCTCTCTCTCTCTCTCTCTCTCTCTCTCTCTCTCTCTCTCTCTCTCTCTCTCTCTCTCTCTCTCTCTCTCTCTCTCTCTCTCGAGGCTCTGTTTCCTCCCATGTTGCGTACTGCTGGCAGGTTTCTCCCCTGTTGCTCTGCCTCCTCCAGCAACCTCACATTCTCTCTCGGGGCAAGCAGGAAGTTATGGAGAATGCATGCAGCCAAAACAAGGGTGTCAACATTTTGTGGGTGCAGGTTGATCCTGCGATGCAAGATTTTCCACCTGGAGGACAGAATGCCAAAAGCATTCTTAACCACCATCCTTGCCCTTGAAAGTCTGTAGTTAAATATCCTCTTATTGTGAGTGAGGTGATGGGGTATGGTCTCATTAGATACGGCTTCAGTGGGAAGGCTGCATCACCCACCATGACATGTGGCACATCACCCAAATGAGCAGCGCCAGGCAGAGAGGTACTGGGTGGGACATGAAGGGCTTTGGTCTCCATTCCTCTTCCGAGAGCTGACCCAGCATATACACCGCCATCACTGGTACTTCCGAAGTCCCCCACTTGAAAGACCCTGAACCTGTAGTTCGAGTCCACAAGTGCCAAAAGCACTATCGAGAAAGTTTTCCTATAATTGAAATACTGACTCCCACTCAGTGCTGGGGCTTGGATGGTCACATGCTTCCCATCTATTGCTCCCAGACAGTTTGGAAAATACCACTTCTCCCAGAAGCCTTGAGCCACTTCCTCCCATGTCTCTGTGTTGGCCTGGGTAGAAACCTCTCCATCATCGTTTTTTCGATGGCAGCACACACACCATGTGGACTGAGTTCCTGACTGTAGTGTGCCCCAGGCGGTAGCTATATGCCAGACTCACTAGTGAATCTCCAGAAGCCATGTACCTGTGAGGGAAGAAGCAAATAAATATAAGGTATATTTGAAAATTTTTCCTTTTTCTTTCTTTCTCTCCTTTGTTTCAGCTGACGCGTGTAAAGCAATATGGAAGGTTTTAAGGGACGCATTTGTAAAAAAACGAAAAAAATGCATTCCAAGTGGATCGGCAGACCTTCTTGGTACAACCAAGAAGGTACAACCAAGAAGGTCTGTGTAAATTACTTAAACATCAACAAAAATACATTTCATGAAATTTATCCTATGTATAACTTTTTCTTTTACATAGTTCAAGAAGCAATATGCCAGGACATGATGAGGAAAGGTCGGGGACCCCTCAGTCAGACCGGTCTGAGGATCGGTCCAGCACCCCTTGCATTTCATTGCAACAGCAGTGTACATCTCCGGTCCCATCAACCTCAGCACCGTCTGCCTCTAGGTCCCGTAGCCCCAGGGACAGAATTCAAAGACCGCCAGTGTTGGGAAAAATAACCTGATGAGCACATCACATGGCAGGCACATTAATATATAGTCGACTCTTGCTCTAACCCAACGAACACATAACACAAACATGATAATATATAGTCAGGTCAAGGCCAGAGCCGAAGGCCCCATTTCCCAGGCAAATGGTAGACACTCAGACAATGCACCAGTCATCCTCAAGAACGGGAAAGCCACATTAATTTATCACACAGGAGACACCTCGAAGCTCTCCCCCACTAGAAGGAACACATGCAGATACTAGGGGCCTGAGAGCCACATTAAATTATCACACACGAGACACTTCGGGGGGCACTCCCCCGTTTTAATTTATCACACCGGAGACACGAGGAGCTCTCCCCGTTAGGAGAAGACCCAGGGCCTGGGAGCCAAGGTGCAGCAAAAACACACAGAACCGCACACATCTCAAACGCACACACCTCATCGAGAGGAGGATACAGCATAAGACTGCATCACACAGGGACTCTTCATCTTCTTCTGAAGCAGACCTTCCACGGAGGCGAAGCTCCGGACGAACAATCAGCGCTGATTAGGGACTTAGACATATTCGATTTCTCACGCTTTATGACTCTGTATAACCGTTGCCACTTTACTTAATAAATCCAAGGTCCTCGTGCCGACAGACTTTATTACCTCTCCGTCTCATTTCATCTGGTCCAGTAACTAGACAGATCGTTTTTCCCCTCACCAGCGCAGGACCAGAAAAACCAGAGAAGGCCAAAGACACACAGACACAGGCATTGGGGACCGGCTGATGTCTTTGCTGGAGCAGCCGGTGCCCAAACCGCATGTGCCAGATGACGAGTGAGACGAGACATATTATTTTGCCTTGAGCATTGTGCTAATGTTGCACCGCTTGAACAAGGACAGACGGCAACAGGCCAAAATAGAGATCCTGACGGTTCTTCACAACCTCGAAAGAGGCCAACCTCCACCTTTACCTCCCTCCGCTCTGGGACAAACATCCCACCCCCCACAATTTCAACCTCCTCCTCCAACACCGATGCCTTCCCCCACTCCAAGACATTTTCTACCAATTCACCACCGCCCCCCACAAACAGGGGTCGTTCACACAAATGCTGAATCCTAACTGGGAAGACCCGAAAGCCATGGGGCCATACTACACTTAGTACAAATGTTGCTTGTTTGCCTGTTTTTTTTTTACATTTATTTACTATTTAAGTTTTTATTCTTGTTTTTGAAAATCTTTTCCTTTAATTTTTTAACAGTCACTTATTTGATTACGTTTATATGTTGAAAAAGTATTAAAAAACGTTTCTTCAGCTTCTGGTCTATGATTTCATTTGTTTGTGGTTTACCTTAGTGCCACAGCCAGTCTCTGCTTAGGTTCTATGGCAGATCTGTAGTTTGTGGTTTGCCTGGTCACTTCAGGGCCGATGAGGGATAGAAGTTCGTCCATTTGCTCTGCACTCATTCTGAAATACTGATGGTGGCGTTGACTGTCCAGCGGACCCACAATGCATTTTGCGAGCGCCCCATGCAAAGTTAATGAGATTATGAAACTGGAAAATGGAGGATAGATGGCCAGATCAAGTTTTTCCACGTCAGAGAAGCAAAGTCAGCTGTTTGTTGTTGCCGTTACAGTTTATCGCGGGATCTCGCGGTCTCGCGTACGTTCAGGATTATGGCGTGATTTCATGATCTCGCGTGAATACGGCTGCCGCTGCGCTGCCGTAACGCGCCCGGTGGAAATGCAAGCAGGGCAAAGTCGCAGGCGTTCCGTGCCGCAGCCGTAACGCATCCGGTGGAATCCCCGCGTTAGCGTGATCAATCCGTCCAAAATAAAGTTCAGACACCAAGTCATTTGGTCTATTTTTGTGCAAATGGCAAGCACTCAAAGTTTCAAAAAGGCGATTACTTGAAGGCCCGCCCATCGAAAAGTACGGGTCAACACCATGCTGACGACGTTCCGCTCATCCCAGGCCATCAATCAACATACAAAATCGGACTTCCACGACTTTAAGAACATAATTTGCTTCAAAACTGGCCAGCTTCGTCGGAGGGTGTCAGAGTATATAGCCCTGACCAACCTCTTGACTTTGAGTTTCTGAAACAGCCAATTAAAAAAATTAAAACACTTGGGGGGTTTATTGCTTCATATTCTTGTATAGAGGCCCCATCACATCCTATGTGCCAAATTTGGGGTCTCCAGGGTCACAGGGAGCCACGTGGCGCCCGAAAAAATTGAGGGAAAATATCTATTAATTAATATACTAGGTGCTTTGTCAGAGTGAGTGTGATTGTGTGACTATTCCCCTCGCATATTAAACAATGTGAGAAGGAGTCAAATATTCATGCTGAGAGCTCTTGTGTCTTATCAGACACATTGGAGCTGCTCGTTGATGACATGCCGTTAGACGCATGACGTATGTTATGCTACGTCTGACGCATGATACTAGCGAGTATGTAGCTGTGTTTCTGGTACTGATCGGGACCAATGAGGCATAGACATGCTTCGCCCTTTAACCCAATAGCGATAGCCTTAAAAGGCGTAGCCTATACGACATAGAACGATAGTTACGTATTGTAACTCTAGATTCTATGAGTATAGGCGCAGCCTTTTAAGTATCGGCCTCATTGTCCATTACACAGCTGAAGAAAAGCTGTTTATTGGGAGCAGAACGTCCGCCGGCGCCCGCTTATATCTGCGGACTGCGGACATCGTTGAGGCCCACGGCTCACGCCTAGGGATAACCCAATAGCGATAGCCTTAAAAGGCTGCGCCTATACTCATATAATCTAGAGTTACAATACGTAACTATCGATATATTCCCTTGAAGATCCATTACAGTTTCAAGCCAACTAATAGATCCACACGAGTACGAGTCTTTGCTGGTGTTCTGAGCCCAAGTCTTTCAATTAAAGGGTAGGAACAGCGTTTAGGTGTACCTAGGGGCAGCGGAACCCAGCGCGCGCTGGGCCAGGGTGCGAGACCCTCTGCCATAGGTCAGGTCACGTCCCAGACCTGATAACACCAGACGTCAGCACAACTTTGAATTGCTTACCGAGGATGTCTCTCCAAGAGTATGCTAGGCCGGCCGGGCCTGGGTCGGAGATGTTTACTCGCCACGCCTACCACGGTCCCGCATGCCATCCATATGGAAAGCCCCCGGTCCAGCAAGGACAGAAGGTTGATAAGACAGGCTACTATGAAGGAACGCTGGGCTAGGAAGTGGGCGTTACTCGGCAGGTCCCCGGACCTGGCAGGACCATCCACGACCTGGAGCCCACTACCCCTGCAAAAGAGAAGCATGAAGCGGCGTCACCTGGATCTCTCCCCTGCCCTGGGGGTGCCGACGTGCTCACGCGCAGTAGCCTCTCTGCCGAGATGCGAAGGCCCGGTTGTTCGCCAGCCCGCCGTGCGGTGCGGTAGTTGTGTCAAACGCCAGTCCTAACGTGCGTCAGCATTGGGTAGCTGGGCCACGACGGGGCGTGAAGCGCCGAGCCGGGTCCCTCGATAGAGGTCCCCGTCACTCGCCGCCAATCGCCGTATCACAGGCCCCCAAACTGGATGCGAGATGGTCGGTCTCTGGAGCGTCCCTGTCGAGGGACCGCGAAGGGCTGAACCCTCGGTTCAGACACCTGCCCCGAGTAGTAACAGGTGCGCAGGTTGGAACGGGGAGCGGTTCCACGGGTCAGAGGGGTGACGGATCTGAATTCAGCCTTCGAAGGAGGCTCTTCGGCGCCACGACGGCAAGGAAGAGCCTCACCCTATTCTCATTCCGTCAAGGTGTGACGGGGGGCCGACTTTCCTCCAGAACCTCTGTGGAGATTACCTTCCCCTACTTGGAGCAGAAGTGTGATCTCTGTGAAACTCACTCAGGTACCGCCGCCATGTGTTGTTCAAATCTAGCAAAGGCGCATGGGCTGGTACGCTCGATTCTCTTGTGCTCATACTGCGGGATATCCAAGAAAAGGAGACATGAGATCGAGTGCCATGCGGCCGTCTGTCGGAACGCGGCACGGCCGGCGGTACGGGGGGTGAAGTGCACCCTGTGTGAAGTTTCAAGTCCAAGAGGGGGGTTTCCATACATGCGAGGACGGCACAAACGGTGTCGTATGTGGCTCAGCAAAGGGCCAAGGCTGGAGGGGAAAGGGCCCCAGGAAGGAGGTATGGTGTGTGGTCTGTCGAGGAGACTCGTCTTCTCCAAACACACATCAGGGACTGGGGTGAGAAGAAGGGAATCCTCGATAGGGCATGCGCGATCATCACAGATCGTTCAAAAGATCAGATACGATATAAATTGCGTCAGCTAAAGAAGCTGGCGCAGCCCCCAGTCGTGCTCGATATGGCCACAGAAATCGATCATTTGGTACAGGATTTGACGGAAGGAGGCCTCCCCAGAGGTCCCCCGATACCGTACGTGCGAGTATCCTAAGGGCGCTGGCCAGGCTGGAGAGCCAGGACGGGAACGAGTGGGCCCGCGTCCCTACCGAGAGCGAAACCGTCGCCGCTCTAGAAGCCCTCTCGAGAACGACGAGAGGCAGACGCGGTCCGACCCGGCTAATGGGGAGGAAAATGCCTACAAGGAGGTGGCGTCCTACGGGGCGAGAGGCCGCAGGTTCACAGACATTCAACTATCTTCGACTGCAGGAACTCTATAGGCGCAACGCAGCGAAGGTAGCCCGCCTGGTACTGGACGGAGACCTCGACGGACCGTGTCCGATCAAGGTGGCAGACGTCGCCAGTCACTTCAAGGAGAAGTGGGGGTCTAGGGACGGATTTCAGGGTTTCGGTAAATTCAGTTCAACCATCGCCACTAACAATCCAGCCCTCGCCCAGCCCATTACACCGACTAACGTCTTAAAAATGCGTAAACGCATTAAACGCTCATCGGCAGCGGGGCCGGATGGGGTCAACAAGGCGTGTCTGGTAAGATGGGACCCTACGGGTGCGAGACTGGCGGCGATCTACAACGGGTTCTTGGTGAGAGGGACCATTCCCGCCGTCTTAAAACTGAACCGAACAACCCTGCTGCCCAAATCCCGAGACCCTACCGAGAGAAGGTCTGTATCGAACTGGCGGCCAATTACCATTTGTCCGATGGTCCTTAGGCTATTTTCCTCCATTCTTCACAAAAGACTGGCTAGCGCCTGCCCCTACAGTGTTCGGCAGAAAGGTTTTACCAATGCCTCTGGCTGTTCTGAAAACCTGCTACTGGTTGAGGGAGCGCTCAAGAAGAGCTTGCGATGGGGGAAGCCGCTAGCAATGGTCTTCATCGACCTGGCCAAAGCTTTAGATTCTGTCTCGCACAACCACATCAGGGCGGCGCTTGAGAGCAGGGATGTGGATCGGGCGATCGTGGATCTGGTGGCTGACGGGTACAGCACCAGAGTACAGACAGGTCGGGGCTCTACGGCCAGTATCGGCATGAAGATCGGGGTCAAACAGGGCGACCCCCTCTCGCCCCTCCTATTCAACCTTGCAATTGACCCGCTCGAGGCGCTGGAAAGCATCGGAGAGGGCTTTGGTGAGGCCGGCAACAGCGTGTCGGTCCTGGCGTATGTGGACGATCTGGTACTGCTCAGCAATTCCTGGAATGGAATGTGCAGAAATTTGGGCATACTGGATGCGTTCTGCGCCCTCTCAGGTCTCAAGGTTAATCCAGCAAAGTGCCACGGGTTCCTCATAGCGGGTGGAAAAAGAACAGCCAACAGGATCAACGTCTGCCCCCCTTGGTAACTAGGAGGCGTTGACATACAGATGGTGGGTGTTGAGCTCGTCCGGTACCTCTGCATCGACTTCAGCCCACGGCAAGGCCTCATCAAGGCCGATACAGTCAATGATCTCTGTTCCCTTGGGACTAAGATCTCAGCAGCACCGCTGAAGCCTACCCAGAAGGTCGAGCTCCTGCGCACGTATGTCATTCCGAGAGTGATTTACGGAGCTATCCACTGCCACGCTGGCCAGGCTACACTGAAGGAGGCGGAGCTGGTCATCAGGCGCCTTGTCAAGGACTGGTTGCACCTGAGCCCGGCAACACAACAAACGGGCTCCTATACAGCAGGAACCGGGACGGGGGTCTGGCAATTCCCTTGTCCCTGAGCGCATAAACTCATGTACACTGCAACAGGATACACCACTTTCACTTTCTTTTTTCTCCAAGTTTTAAACAGTTACAAAGGCGCACGGGACAAAGCATCCGCCATGACGTTGTGGATGCCCTTAATATGACGGATGTCTAGGTTGTACGGCTGCAAAAACAGAGCCCATCGCATAAGCCTCTGATTAGGGTTCTGCAAAGAATTCAAGAAGGTGAGAGTGTTATGGTCAGTGAATACAACAATTGGCATTCCAGAATCAAGGTACACATTGAAATGTTGCAGAGCCCCAACCAACTCATTGCCATACCAACCAACTCATCGCCATACCAACCAACCAATTCTTCAACCAACTCTTCAACCAGACAAACCAACCAACTCTTCAACCAGACAAACCAACCAACTCTTCAACCAGACAAACCAACCAACTCTTCAACCAGACAAACCAACTAGGGCTGGGCGATATATCGATATTTAAAATATATCGATATTTTTTCAAACACGATATGAAACGAGACCATATCGTCAATATCGATATAAATTAATTTGCGTAGAAATTACAGCACATTTGTTCCAAATAACACCAGTTTCGAACCGCGCCTGCCGCCTGCTATTTCGTAACTCTGCTTATGTGTCTCCCGCTCTGCCTCCGGCTCACACACAGGGTGTGTTCGAAACCGCGTACTTGCTTACTACTCCTCCTACTATGACGTCAAATTGAGTAAGCGAGAACTTAGTAAGCGAGTTTAGGTAAGCGAGTAGTATCCGAATGTCTTCTACTTCCGGAAAGATTTTGAGTAAGCATCGCTAGCTTACTAGACGTACTAAACTGCCCCAGAATGCACTGCGTCTATTCAAAAGAACAGTGGAAGCAATGGCGCTAAACGGGGAGCCGCAGCAGCAGTGCTTTTAATAATTGTTTTAACATATCACCGCAAATCCTTAGGTTGAAGGTGTACTGTGACGTTAAATGTGACGTTTATATATTTATTTATAATGTTTATTAACGGCGCCCGGTCGGTAGGTTATTGACACGTCATTTGATTCACGTCATCTGAGGTGGTTAAGTAAGGACGGTCTTCTGAACGTCGATTACTCAAATGGATTACTCAATCATTATTTAAGGATTCGAGAAGTAAGCCAAATATTTAGTAGGTAGTAAGCAGTAAGCAAGTAGGCGGTTTCGAACACACCCACACAGTCTCTGCCTGCCCCCCCCCCCCCCCCCCCCCCCCCTCCACTGACTCACGTCACTTTTTGAAACATGAGCCGTGTTCGAAATCGTTCACTATTCATTGGGTATTTTAAGTGCACTATATTGTGCATGAAATTAATTAACCACTGAGAATTCGAACACCACTACAAAATGGCGAGCACCCTATATAGTGTACTATATCCGTGATAGGGAACGATTTCGAACACAGCTATGGAGTCCGCCTGCGCATGCAGCTCTGAGGAGCTTGTTTGCAAGAGAAAGACCAACGGCTCCATAGTATGGAAATGGTTTGGATATAAGTTGTCTGACAAATTACAAAATCACGTAATTTGTGGAGTGTGCTTAAAAACTGTCGCAACCAAAGGGTTGCAATTCTGTCCATAATATTCCGGAGGTGCGCACAGCTTTTGGCCGTGATATTATGTATTATAATGTTCTCAAATACGAGGCGGAGGCAGTGTCTAGTCCACGGTTTATTCAACCATCAAACTGTATTCAATTCTGAACGGTAGGAATATTAATTGTAAATCGAAACGGTAGGTAGGTATAGTAATAACGGTAACTCCACAGTAACTTCAAGGTTTCTCACTCCGCGAGACCCAAACATAAAACATTAAAGGTCCCATGACATGAAAATCTCACTTTATGAGGTTTTCTAACATAAATATGAGTTCCTCTAGCCTGCCTATGGTCCCCCAGTGGCTAAAACTTACGTTTGGTGTAAAACGAGCACTAGCTGTTCTGCTCGCCTTTGAAAAAACGGAGGCTCAAGCGCGCTGATTTGGAATGTCTTGGTCTGTCACAAAGCATCTAAGCTCCTCCCCTTACTCTCCCTGGCCCGCCCAGAGACGTTGCCCCGCCAATGAGACACGACCGTGCGAGCGCCACATGTGTGTGTGTGTGTGTGAACACACACACTGTAACGCAAGTGTTTCTTGTCGGTTCTTTGACGTCTCTTGTATTTCCACAACGAGACTGTATTGGGGGTTATCTGAGCCATGGTTGAGAAGGAATTGGGGGAAAGGAACTTTGGCTTTGACTCGCTGAAGTACATGAACTGCGACATGCCTCCCGTGTGTTCTAGAATATTTACAGAACACGGCTAAAGGCTATGTGCGCCTCTCCATTGCGATACATCCACTGTAAACAGAGCGCATGGTACCGTGGCTGCACGGCAGAATTTCGGGAACGTCTTTGAATACTGTGTTAGTTGCCCACTAATACCTATATCAAAGAATACATAAAATAGCATGTCATGTCCGCCCCCCCCCCACGCAGTCGTTACGGTTCATAATATTTCGGAGGCGCACAAAGCTTTTGGCCGTGATGTTATATATTATAATGTTCTCTAATACGAGGCGGAGGCAGTGTCTAGTCCACGGTTTATTCAACCATCAAACTGTATTCAATTCCGAATGGTATAAATAGTGATATCAAATCTGCGCACTGAGCGCGCCACCCCCCCCCCCCTTGACAAATATCGATATTTATCTTATATCGATATTCTGCTTGAAGATATCGAGATATGACTTTTGGTCCATATCGCCCAGCCCTAAAACCAACCAACCATCCCTTTTCCAAAGACTGTCTTAGATGTTCTTTTTCCATTTCCGCATTTAGCTGCAACAGCAACAGCTCCTTTTGCTGCTCAAATGTTAGACCTACAGTAGTAGAAACAGACTCAACCGCAGAATTACTTTGCACTGTGGCTGGCAACACACCACTCTCAATTAAAGCAGCCCTCAATGCCCCTTTAATTTCCTCCTTTAACTTTTTATCCCCAATGTCAACACCATAATGCTCCACGAGCTTCAAAAGTTGGTCTTTTATGCAACCATTCAAAATTGCCTCAGCGGGAGACTGAAAAAAACTACTGACGAAAGCCATAACAAAACAGTTTTGATTACTGGGATGCAAATAGAATTGGAACTTCCCCACTAACTGCCTATCCAAAACTAAATAATCTCGACCCTAGTGTTCATGCAGCTTGCGGTGGGTATTTATGCACTGTAAACCAGCCGGTTTGAAAGGCGACCTGCAAGCAGACAACCCCCAAGATCCTTCGGACATGCTCCCGAGACAATTGACCGAAAACAATTGACACTAACCACGTTGCCACAGCACTACCAAAAGGATTAAAAAAACGAAACAAAAATAATTCACGCAACCCAAAGGGGAAACGCAACTGAAGCCTAACAGGGAAAGTTCAAATTTCGACATGTGCTCACTGGACAATCAACTCCGTTAGCCTATCCTCAGCAGATTACCCAATCAAAAACTCAATGCCAACCCATGCACTACTGATCCACAATACTAAACCACAAAGGAGCTTCAAAACATATTAACTAGTGCACCAATTAACTGATAGAATCCCCAAAACAAAGATCAAGACTTACCGGCCTCCCCAAAAACCAGTACTGAGCACATTCAATCCCAAGACTAATAAGTCCCTTTAATTATTGCCCAGACCGATTACCTCCATTATGCAAGGTTAAACCCTAACTCCTTCCTCATAATGCCTAGAGTGTAAGTTAGATGAAGCAAGTACCCGTTTAACTATCAAAAGTTTTACCATCGTGGAAAAACTCACCAAATTGGTCGGACGAGCCCCCATATGTTACAACCTGGCTCAACGGTTGTACCATTAAAGGGGAGGCCACACATGGTCTTGTATGAACTTAAAGAATTCATTAAAGAACACGGCTAAGCGCTGAAGCGTTTCTATCGCGCTTCCACACCATGTTGGACTTTGACAGTGACACTTTGTTCATCGGCAAACTGAAGACCATCTCCACGGAAACC
Organism: Gadus macrocephalus; assembly: GCF_031168955.1. Lineage (NCBI taxonomy): Eukaryota > Metazoa > Chordata > Actinopteri > Gadiformes > Gadidae > Gadus > Gadus macrocephalus. The sequence continues at coordinate 19,639,823 of NC_082389.1, forward strand.
GAAATCAAGGAACTTCTCGACGCCTATGACCCTGATGCAACCCCTGATAGAAATGTCGAACTCCTTGGCAAGTCAGCCACTATCAAGCTGCCCACTCTCAAGGCTGCTGCCGAACTCCTCTGCAGTCTACATGAAGATTACCCTCTACCCGCAAAGGAGATATCTGCTTCGAAGGCAAAGAACAAGGAACTTATTGCCGTCGATATCGTCAGATTCATCCGCAGATGTCGGGAGTCGAAATGCTTGAAATGCAGTTCCGACTACATCCCCTTCTCCTCCACCAACGCCGGGAGCGAAGTTACCTGCCATTTCTGCCACAACCCGAGTCACCTAGGGTGCTACTCAGACTCAGTACTAGACCTTGAAGCCGGGGTAGTCTACCTCTGTCCCTGCTGTCTAGGATCTCAGATTGCTCCCGAGCATGTAGCACCACCTCCAGTTCTGATAGCCGCCACCATCGCGGCTGAACACGCGGCTGAAAGCGAACACGCCCACCACCAGCCTGTCATCACCGAACATCCTAACACCGAAGCTGTTAGGAACCCCACGGTAAATGGAAATGATCGCACAGGGAAAACAGACTCCAAGAAGAAGAAGCCCTGCTACGACCACTCCAAAGCCGTATGCCCCTTACTCCTCGAAGGGAACTGCTCTCATGGTATATCTGGAAAGAACTGCACCTCCTACCACCCTCCATGGTGCTCCAGATTCCAGTACAACGGTAGAGGTGGCGAGCGAGGCTGTCACAAAGCGGACGATAAATGCAGATTCTTTCACCCACTGCTCTGCCAGAACGCTGTCTCTACAGGTGCTTGTCTGAACAAACCGTGTAGAAAAGTGCACATCAGAGGCACCATTACTACTGAGAAAGATCTCCAGCAGAGGGCGCCAAGAGGCCACCAACCTTCAGCCCCATCTCAATTAAACCGTCAACCTCCCAACGCAAGAAACGACAAAAGGCCAAGACCCCAGGATAAGGACAATCGAGGTCCCCGCCAAGGCAGAACCAGGACGGAGAGTAGCTTTTCAACTCCACCCATCTCTGCCGGGTCGAACCGCACACGGGCGGTTAGCTTCAACGAATCACACATCCCCAACTCCAACGCAGATTTTTTGAAGCATCTTTCCTCAATGAAAGCGGACTTGAGCAAAGAGATAGCCGCAATAGTCCACTCTTCTCTCCAGAACCTCCTAACATCCTCTCGCCTAGTCCCCGTTCAGCAGGTTCAGCAGCTACCACCTCCTCCGATGTTTTACCCATCTCAGCTGCCCCAGTTCCAGCGAGTCCCTCAGGCTCAGTTCCAGTAAGCCCCTCAGGCTCACTTCCTCCAGCACAGCCCTCAGTGAGAAGGAACCTACCGATCTCCAACTCCTTTCTCCTCAACATCCAAGGGACGAACCCCGGCACTGCAAACCAGCGCTGGAAGATCAAAGCCCTCCAAGAGTGTATTGAATCCAACCCAATACACACGCCGTTCTTCATCCTAACGGAGACCCACCTCAAGTCATACCACCTGGATGCAGAGATACACATCCCTGGCTACACCTGCTACAGGGCGGACCGTGTTAGCCGTGCGTGTGGCGGAACAGCCATCTACCTCCACAACTCCATCACAGCAGAAGAATCCAAGATTTTCTCCAACACCTACTGCGAATAGTAGACTACTACTATAGACCGCCTTCAGCCCCCTTCGACAAGTTCGATGAATGTCTCGTTGCCCTTCAACAATTCATTAGCAGCATCGAACACACTCCTGAACTCCACATCGCAGGAGACTTCAATCTCCCCTTCATCAACTGGTCGACCTCTTTGATAGAGACCGGAAGCAACATCTCCTTAGCAGACCGCCAGGCTGCTCTCGCACTCCTGAACTTCGCGGAGGAGTCCCTTCTCCAGCAAGTAATTCTTGAGCCTACCCGCAACAACAATATTCTGGATCTGGTGTTCTCCAACCACTCAGACTCGATCCACAGTATTGCAGTAGCTAAGACAGAGCTATCTGACCACGATGTAGTGAGTTGTACCCTCCTTCACCCTGAACTCCTCCTTCCTTCGCAGACGACTGAAAGACCTGTGTTCAGCCCATCCTGTCCCTTTGCTGACATCAATTTCGTCTCAGCAGACTGGGATGCCATCAACACCGAACTCAACGAGGTGAATTGGGATGCCATCACCGACCCTAGCAAAGATCAGGACACAGCATGGAAACTGTTTGAAGACACCATAGCATCTATCTGCTGTAAGCATGCACCTTCACACAGCAGCAACATCCAAGCATCCTCAAAGTCCTCCATCCCTAAGCCCAGAAGAGAACTGCTGTGGAAGAAACACCGCCTGAATGCTAGAATCAACGCCATCAAACACAGCGGTCGAACCCCAAGAAACAGCACTAAACTCGATAACCTTAACAAGGAGCGTGCTACTATCGAGCTCCTCATGAAGAAGGACATCAAGCACGAGAGACTCCGACGCAGGAGACGCAGGAAATTGCCGCCATTGGAAAGATGAGAATCAACCCCAAGGCTTTCTACTCCTTTGCCAAAAAATCTGCTAAATTCAAGTCGCCAGTCGGTCCTCTTGCCGACGAGGAAAACAACCTGCAGTCTGACCCCACTGTTATGGGCAACATCCTCCAGAAACAGTACCAGAAGGCCTTCAGCAATCCGGATAATGTCGACGCTGAAAGCGTGCAACTCGGAGAAGCACCTGCAGAAGAACTCTCCAGCATACTATTCACAATTGACGACGTCCTTACAGCCATTAGGGAAACAGAGAAGTTCTCCGCTCCTGGCCCAGACCAGTTCCCTGCTCTCGTCTTGAGGGAATGTAAAGACGCTCTAGCTCCATCCATAGCGAAACTCTGGCAGCTGTCCTTTGATACTTCAAACATCGCCGATATGTTCCGCTCCCAAAGTATCATCCCCATCTTCAAGAAGGGCAGTAAGGCCGTGGCGGCCAACTACAGACCGGTCTCCCTGACCTCGCATCTCATCAAACTCTGCGAACGCATGATTCGCAAAGAGATGGTTAGCTTCTTTAAACGGAACAACATGTTCAACCCTTACCAGCACGGGTTTCAGTCCGGAAAAAACTGCCTCACCCAGCTCCTTCATCATATCGAGGACATCATGTGCGACCTCAACCTCGACAGAAATGCGGATGTGATTTACCTTGACTTCAGTAAAGCCTTTGATAAGGTAGATCACAAAATTCTTTTAAAGAAGCTGCGCTCTTTCGGCATCAAAGGCAAGCTCTACGACTGGATTGCTAGCTTCTTGGCGGGCCGGAAGCAGCACGTCATCGTAGATGGAGTCAGGTCCTCAACCATAGAAGTCATCAGTGGGGTCCCTCAGGGTACCGTCCTAGGCCCCCTTCTTTTCCTCATCTATATCGATGACATCTTCTCTGTTGTCAAACACAGCAAAATCAAAGTGTTTGCAGATGATTCTAAGCTCCACAAAGACATATCCTCGCATGTTGATCGCATCCTTCTCGAAGAAGATCTCCTCTCTGTGGTCAACTGGGCAGAGGCCAACAACATGGAACTTAACAAGGAAAAGTTCCAGCTTCTGCAGCACGGCAAACTGCCTGACTGGAAGCAGCCCTACACCTTACCATCTGGACAAGTCCTCCATGGTTCCGACCATGTGAAAGACCTGGGCGTCTATGTTGATGTCAACCTCAACTGGAGAACACACATAGCTATGAAATCCTCCAAGGCAAAGAACATGGCTAGCTGGGTGCTACGCACTTTCACCTCCAGGGATGTAGCCACCATGATGCTACTCTACAAATCCTATGTGCGGTCCCACCTGGAATACTGCTGTCCACTGTGGTCTCCTCACCTGCAGTGCGATATTACCCAACTTGAAGCAGTCCAAAGATCCTTTACTGCGAAGATTCAGGGACTTGGATCGTCAAACTACTGGGATCGACTCCATCGCCTATCCATGTACTCCCTCCAACGGCGGCGTGAGAGATACACCATCATCCTAGTTTGGAAGATCTACAACAACATCATCCCGAATGCTGTGAACCTCGACTTTCGCGAGACCTCACGGCACGGCACTTCCTGCATACGGCCACTAGGATCATCGAAATACAGCAGCATTAACACCTTGAGGTTCCACTCATTCGCCTCGAGAGCCTCAGCACTGTATAACGTGGTCCCTCCTAGCATCAAAGTGCAAACATCTCTGGCTACTTTCAAGTCAGCACTTGATGCGTTCCTTCACACTTTCCCTGACACTCCACCAACACCTGGGTACACTGGACAGAACAGGAACTCAATGTTGGAGTGGGCCGGTAGCACGTGTCTGTAACGTTGCTACAACACTGGCGGTGGAGATGGGAGACATCTTGGCCTGAGCCCTCCAGCTCAAAACCAACCCAAGTAACCCAAGTAAGTAACGTGAACAACCAAACGTAACGGAAACTAAGGATCAGGCTGCAGGCCAGTGAGAGACAGGAGTCACTTGATCAGGCTCCTGAGCCCAGCCTGCTCAGGTGAGCTGCATCTCGTTAGGGGATGTGGCTCCAACCAGCTCCCTGCAAGACAGAACACACCAGAAGCAACACCACAACACAAGGCAACCCTGTGGCCGTCACAGAAGGACCAACCCAGGGGTCATAAATCAAAGCAGATCCTTGTACAAGAGTTACATGGTGATCATAGGATATAGGGGTAATTATCAAGACTCCACAACATGAACAATTAGCCTTTAAAGTTGTCCATAGCATGCATACCGCTCGTCCACAGAAGTCCAGGGGAATAACCAGTGCTGGGAATTCTTATTAGAAGAGTTCTGGTGTAATCCCGCCTCACAGGAGGGACAGGAAGAATCCCCCCTTTAGGGGACTCTGAGGAAGCGCGGTGGATATGCACAGTTCAACAGACCTGACGAGGTGTAAATACCAAAAGGACAACACAAATTAGTTATGTCCTGAGTGATAATTGTAATACCAAAACGATTTATTAAAAGTGATCACATAATCTAGGGTTAATAATCAGCAACACATACAATTCGACTAAATTAGTAGGATAAAGTGTTATCCATAATCCATCCTGAGTGTGATTGTCAATCTACACTTTACGTTTTTCTTTAAACGACGGGCTATGTAGACAGTGGATGCTCGATTATTACAATATATCACAAGCAGTTTAATGGTCAACCATATCACACAGCCATGACATGACCCCGACTGAACCACGACTGACAGAGTGACGGGGACAACAGAAGTGTGTTGCCTTATATTGAAAATATAGATTTTTTAGGTTATGATTGTGGAGGTGGGGCGGCGTCTGGCCTGCAGGGGGAGTATGGAGCACCGGGAGTGCTGGGGTGATGGGGTCTGATTGCGGACAGGTGTCTGCAATCTGACCCAATCAGGAAGTGTGCCTGCTTGTCTTTCAGTGTTGGGTTGAAAGAGAGAGAGAAGGAAGACGCTCTCTGCGAGCCAGAGAGAGCGTCGTAAGACCAGGAGACGGACGGAATGAACATTGAACGTTGTCCTTTTGTTCGTGTGACTTTGTTTGTTTAACCCGAAGTGGTAATAAACGGGAGTTCGCTCCATTTCCCCAAAGAACTGTGTCCTGACTCCGGACAACCCGTTACAATGATATTTTGTTAATGTTATGAATTTAGGTTTTGTATATAATTCTGTGTATGGTCTTGTCACCCTGTTATTCTGCAGGGTCGTTTAAAATGTAAATCTTTGAGGTTAGTGATGCAATCTGTTCTCACTCTGTTCCTTTGTTCCTTTGGCCTGTTTTCCTTGATCCCCAGAGGAGTGCAGAGATGCATGTGATAAGGAACTGGGAGAACTCCCATTTAAGACCTCAGATTATTGTATAGTACACCTGTTTTGTTGTTTGTTGATGCATGTTGTGATGCATCTTCGTTTGTACTTTTCTTACGAATATGTATATAAAGATAAAAGATAAAATGAAAATAAAATAGGTAAAACAAAAGTAACAAATGGAGGATTAATATATCATGTGTGCATGTCCCCTCGTGTGTGTCAGGGCCACTGTGATAATGGAGGTTACTCGACTGTTGGAATACACGAGGGGATATTGAAAGCATACTTCAGATAAAACAATAAGGATAATAGTTTTTTATTATAATTGATTTACGATAACATTTGTGTCGAACCGATAACTAACAGTTCAGTTTTTCTTTTGTTTATTGTATATCACCATTGTGGCAACCCGCTCCTTGATTGAGCCGATCACGGCATTTATTACGGAAAACTTAACTCATATAAGGCCTCGGTTCTCAAAGTGGGGTCCCCGGACCCCCGGGGGTCCGCGGCGCGTTGCCAGGGGGTCCGTGAAGAGCTTGTGGTTACAACATAAACAAACCGGTATTTATGGAAAAAATGCTGGGCCTGTCGTCATTACTCCCGTCGGCGTAACGTTAAACCAATGATCACTCGGCTTTTACATTATGTCAAACTCCCTCAGGCTTTACCTTCACATCTCGCGCCTAAATAACTAAATAAAAGCCAATTAAAGAGGCGCATTGTGTTCAGCCCTCCCCCAGCTTTAATTTTCGGCCAATAGTAACTCTGTTAACATTGCGTGAACCTGTCAACGCATGCTCGAGTCTGAAAACTTTTAAGTTGCCTACTGAGAATCCACGATGGATAAATATTTAAAAAGGCCTACTACTGATAATCCTAAACAAAGCGGAAAAGTGAGGAGGTACGATGAAAACTACATTGCCTTTGGATTTATTGAGAACAGTTGTGGGAAGCCGATGTGCGTTGTGTGTCTTCAAGTGTTAGCTAACGAATCAATGAAGCCCGCTAAGCTTAGGCGTCATCTCCTAACCAAGCACCCGGAGCACAGTGATAAATCAAAGGAATTCTTTGCGAGGAAAAGTGAAGAATATATCCATCAAAGATCAAAACTCACTAATTTGGCCACAACGTCTGAGAGGGCACAGAAGGTTTCATTTTTAGTGGCTCAGCAGATCGCAAAATGCAAGAAGCCTCATACCATCGCACAAGAGCTGATCCTCCCAGCAGCAGTGGGCAGGGCTGGACTGGGGAAATTTTTCAGGCCGGGCATTTTTAACCAAGAGCAGGCCACCACCAGGTATTGACGGGGAAAAATGTAAGCGCGCTGTGTGACAGCGTGGGTTTTTTCCCCAACTGCTTTTGACATGCGTACCCCTTAAGCCTTTTTGTCACACCATGAGTACCCCTTCACTCATGCAATGACTATGCTGCACACATTCGTTAATTTATCCACATACCCCCTGCAGTTTGCTTGCGCACCTCAGGTGGTATATTTGGGAATCACTGCCTTAAACGATCAATGTGCACTAGGAGACAAACATTTTAACACTATGAGAAGCATTATGAAAAGTTCTCCCAAAATACTGTTAGGCTTATCAAAAGTATGATCTATTGACCGTAGGTCACATTACTTTTTAGACATGTCATTTCTTTCAACCTTGTTACTTAAATTTAAAGATCCCATGCCATGCTATTTATGGATGCTTTAATATAGGTATTAGTGGGCCAGAAACACAGTATTCAAAGACGTCCCCGAAATTCAGCCGTGGTGCAGAGTTACAGCCACTCCGAACCAATCGCACATTGAGCTTCCCCCAAACGCACTGTTTCGGTGGGCGTGTCAAGGCAGGTCAAGGAGGGGGGTGGAGGTGTGGCCCTGAGCAGCTTGTAGACACAGTACCATGCGCTCTGGTTACGGTGGGCGTGTCAAGGCAGGTCAAGGAGGGGGGTGGGGGTGTGGCCCTGAGCAGCTTGTAGCCACAGTACCATGCGCTCTGTTTACGGTGGATGTATCGCAATGGCTCTTAGAAACCCATATTATACATAGATATCTATATCATATAATATATAATATATATTATCACCTGGCCCTGAGCAGCTTGTAGCCACGGTACCATGCGCTCTGTTTACGGTGGATGTATCGCAATGGCTCTTAGAAACCCATATTATGCATAGATATCTATATCATATAATATATAATATATATTATCATGGCCAAAAGCTGTGTGAGCCTCCAGACGATAGGCTATTATGAATCTCTAACGACCGCGTCTTCTTCAGATTGATGTGGAAGTGGAAGAACCAGAGACGTCGGAGAACCCGACGAAGTCCTTTGTGATTCATTATATCGTCTGGAGAGGTGCACACAGCTTGAACACCCTGAAGTACATGAACCACGACATGGAGGAGAAGGGGATTGTTGGCCGCGAATGTATCCCGCTTGAGCCCTGCTTCCCGCCGCCTCGGCAGCGGTCAGCGCTAATCACCGCCTCCTGAAGCCGAGGCGGTGGTCCATCGGCAGCGAGGCTCCGGCGGGAGACGACCACGGTCAACAATCCCTTTCTCCTCCATGTCGTGGTTCATGCCTACTTCAGTCAAAGCCAAAGTTCCTTTCCCCCAATTCATTCTCAACCATGGCTGAGATAACCCCCACTACGAGTCTCGTTGTAGAAATACCAGAGACGAGAGTCCGACGTGTTATGCGCCATCACACCAACAGCAGAACGGTTATCCAAATAACAAGGAAGTGTACAACACTTGCGTTACAGTCCTGGAGCTCTACATCTAAATAATATCATATAATACATAGATATCTATATCAAATAATACATATTATCACGGCCAAAAGCTGTGTGCACGTCCAGACGATATAATGAATCACAAAGGACTTCGTCGGGTTCTCCGACGTCTCTGGTTCTTCCACTTCCACATCAATCTGTAGTAGACAGAACCGCACGCTGCCTGCTGCCTGCCGCCGGCGCGAGGCACCACCGCCCGGCTGCCCGCTGCCGGGCGGTGGTGCTTCTCGGCGGTGGTGCCTCGCGGCAACCGGCAGCAGGCAGCATGTCGCAGTTCATGTACTTCGATGTCGTTCTGCCATTGCATTCAAAATTCTGTAACTAGCCTGTTACTACGATCTAAGCAACTACCATACACGTATTAGCATTAAGCACTAGCTCAATCACGACTCCTTCAGAATTCTTGTGGGTGGTTACGAACCAACCAAGTGGGCAGGGCCATGAATAATAGTTTGACAACGCTACGTCACAGTGTCACCTTATCCAGATCGGCTCATTTCTTCTGCCTTTTTCCTTTCATTGCCTATTGCATTCAGCAGACAAACTGCATAGATTTCAAACTTACCAGAGCTCACAAACTTATTCAGACCTATGTTATTTAACAAACAATAGGAAAAATGTGATTTTAATGGCATGGGCTCTTTAAGTAAAGGAATTATATTAAAAAATATTAATTAATTCATTTTAGTTAATATAATTATAATAAATGTAATACTGTAGGCTAAACTATGAATAATATATTACTTTACATTACAATGCATTATTAAAGCAAGAAATTACTGGATGACTGTACCAATGACTGGATGCAAAGGCTGACCTAAAATTGCAATACACAAAAAGGCCACAAGATGTTTATCTCACTACAAGCTACAAGTAACAGCAAGGATTTCTCTTATTACCTGTGAGAAGGTGAAATCCTCCCCCTTCTCACTGTCCCGCATTAGAGGAATTATTATTATTATTATTATTATATTGTGTGTATATATTAGATTGGGCTGGTATAGAATTGGTCTTCCGTCCCGGTAGGGGGCAGTATGCTAAGGGAGCTTAGGATCAAAGTATCAGGGAATAGCCCAGGGGGGTGTTGATAGAAACAGCTGTTTTGTAAATATCTTTAGGTTCTGCACAGGGTGTGGGTATATATGTATTTGTTGATTGTTTGTTTAGTATCATGTTTATTTAGTATTCACACAATGTACTTTCTGTTCAGTTATGTTGGATTGTTAGCTTTAGGTAAATGTTCCCCCAGCTAATGGTCTGGCCCATATGGCCGTGATTGGTCCAGTTACCATTTCCCTATTTAAGGGCCTTTTCATTTGGTGTTTGGGGCGGAAGGTGGTGCTGGCTTGGAGTCAGAATCAGAATCAGAATCAGAATTCTTTTAATGGCCAAGTATATTCACACATACAGGAAATTGACTTGGTGTGGTTGGTACATAAGACATGAGACATAACATAACAAAAAAACATAAACAAGAACAAAGGACAAATGTTTTTTAAGATAATAATAAATAATAATAAATAATTGGGCATAGAAGGGCAAGTTAGTTTGAGTACGTAAACCCAGAGTCATTGTGATGCAGGGGGCTTGTTTGTGAGCCCAACTGCCGTGGGGAAAAAACTGTTCAAGTGGCGAGAGGTTTTGGTCTTAATAGCCCGGAACCTTCTGCCGGATGGGAGACGCAGAAATAGGTGGTGACCGGGATGAGAAGGATCAGCGATGATCTTCCCGGCTCTCTTGTGGGTCCTTAACTGAAACAGGTCTAGAAGAGATGGCAGGTCGCAGCCGATTACCTTCTCGGCTGACCGAATGATCCGCTGCAGTCGGCTTTTATCCTTTGCAGTAGAGGCAGCGAACCAGATGGTTATAGAAGAGGTGAGGATGGATTCAATGATGGCTGTGTAGAATTCCACCATCACTTTCTTCGGCATGTTGAATCTCTTTAGCTGTCGAAGGAAGAACATCCTCTGCTGGGCCTTCTTGATTTTGGAGGTGATGTTCTCCGCCCACCTTAGGTCTTGTGCCATGACTGTTCCCAGGAATCTGAAAGACTCCACCATTTTAACTGGGGAGTCACACATGATGAGGGGGATGGTTGGGGCTGGGCTCCTCCTGAAATCTGCTACCATCTCTACAGTTTTTAAAGCATTCAGCTCCAGGTGGTTCTGGCTGCACCAGAAAGCCAGACTGTCGACTTCATTTCTGTAGGCGGCCTCATCCACATTTGAGATTAATCCAATGAGGGTGGTGTCATCCGCAAATTTTATGAGTTTGACAGAGGGGTGGCTGGAGGTGCAGTTGTTGGTGTAGAGGGAGAAAAGTAAAGGAGAGAGCACACAGCCTTGGGGGGCTCCAGTGCTGATGGTCCGAGGCTCCGAGACAAGCTTGCCCAGCCTCACTCGCTGCTTCCTGTCTGACAGGAAGTCAGTGATCCACCTGCAGGTGGGCTCAGGCACGTTCAGCTGTGTTAGCTTGTCTTGGAGGAGAGCTGGGGCGATGGTGTTAAATGCCGAGCTGAAATCAACAAACAGGATCCTAGCATAGGTGCCCGGGGAATCAAGGTGTTGGAGGATGTAGTGGAGTCCCATGTTGATTGCGTCATCAACAGACCTGTTGGCTCTGTAGGCAAACTGCAGTGGGTCAAGGAGATGGTTGGTGATGGCCTTGAGGTGGATCAGCACGAGGCGCTCGAAGGTCTTCATTACCACAGAGGTCAGGGCGACTGGTCTGTAGTCATTAAGGCCTGAGATCCTCTGCTTTTTCGGAACGGGGATGATGGTGGATGTTTTAAAGCAGGCAGGTACCACACATTCAGCCAGTGAGGTGTTAAAGATGCTTGTGAACACTGGAGACAGCTGGTCAGCACAGTACCTTATTGTCGAGGGAGAGACAGCATCTGGTCCAGCTGCTTTGCGGGGGTTCTGTCTTTTTAACAGCCTGTTGACATCCCTCTCCTGAATGGAGAGAGGTTTGATGGGGGGGAGAGGGCTGTCTGGGACCATTTTGTTGGAGAGGGTGGTGTCTATGTCCAGGCTGGGAAGAGTAGGTGTGATAGCTGTGGTGGGGACAGGGTTAGGACCAGTCCATTGTCTGTCAAATCTGCAGTAGAAGTCGTTCAGGTCATTTGCCAGTCTAAGATCTTCCATAGAGTGGGGGGATTTGGTTTTGCAGCCTGTGATCACCTGAAGGCCTTTCCAGACTGACGAGGAGTCATTGGCTGCAAATTGATGTTCCAGCTTCTTAGAGTACTGTCGTTTTGCCTCCTTTATCTCCTTGCCAAAAGAGTATTTCGCCAGTCTGAACCTATCCTTGTCCCCACTCTTGAAAGCCTCCTTCTCCAAACGAAGCTGTTTGAGTCTTGCAGTGAACCAGGGCTTGTCGTTGTTGTAGCTCACCCTGGTGCGTGTTGGAATACATACGTCCTCGCAGAAGCTGATGTATGACATCACAGCATCTGTATATTCATCCAGACTGCTGGAAGAAGTTCTAAAAAGGTCCCAGTCTGTGTCATCCAGGCAGTCCCGCAGCTCATCCACAGCTTCTCTGTTGTTCCAGTTTTTTGTAGTCCGCACAGCAGGTTTCGAAATTTGAGTGAGGCCAGTACGGGAAACGTATGTTATGGTATGCTATTTTATGTTATCTTAGTTTGGTTTGCTGACTGATGCAGTCATTTCCTTTTCATTTTGAACGTTGCTCTATTTTTGTGAATGTTTGGAGAGATTAAAACTTCACTTTTCTTAGTCGTCAGTCCATTGCCCTCATTTTTGCCCACACTCGCGATACCCAGTTGCCCGTATCCCAGATACGTGGGGCGACCACGCCGGTCCCTCACATTACCAATTTGTGTTGCTAATCAACTGTCAATACAAAATAAAATGTTAGGTGTGTGAAATTATGCCAGGACTTGGAAAGAATAGGATTTATCCATTTAATTTTGAATATAAAATAAAAAGTGATGACACGCATAACAATTGAAGTTAAACACTTATATTTACAATGAGTCAATAATTACTTAACTGTACAAAATAAAATAAATTGCTTAACTTAACAAATCACTTAACTGTACAAAATAAATAGAAAAAATAAAGTAAATAAATACACAATTATACTGTATATTAAGAATATGAATATCAATAAAACAAACATTAAAACGAAAAGGAATGGGTAACTTACATGCAGCATGCAAACCAATGAGAGCTTTCAAATGGACCAGAACACACACACACACACACACACACACAATCCAACAAGTGGGAGAGATGCTGATGCTATCCCATCTGCCTCTTCTCAGCAGCAACACCCAGCACTCCTTAAGCATGGGAACCTTAAAAAAGATAAAGACAAAAGAAAGATAGAAATGTGAGAAAAATAACACAGGTGATCATATTAGTGCATTTCAACTCTACAAAAACGTTCTAAGACTGTGACACAGTAAATGCGTATTGTTACGCACCTGGCCTAGAGGCGCCAGGCTACACAACAAAAAGACAGGAGACAACAGTTTCCCAATCAAAATAAGTATTTAATCAAACCAAACCAATCCAAGTGCTCAACTTATAATAAAAGTATGGGATGTGGAAGTCAGTAAGTCTGTAGTGTGGAGTGTGTATGCATGAGTGGATTATAGGTGTGTGTGTTGTTTTAACATAAGTGTTGAAAGGTGTGCATGGATGTGGAGCTGAAAAGAACAGCGAGGGAAGGACTGGGGAAGCAGACTCTTATAGGGCGTTGGCACCCGGGCCCAGGTGCACGCCAATCACTCCTAATGACCAATTGAGTAGGCCTAGGTCTCTGCTCCCCAGTCCTAGAAACAAATGAAAGACACAACATACAGGGAACCGTCACACCCCCCCCCATAAAGACGGAGTCCCAAAGGGATCACCGGCAACCCATTTAACCTTAGATAAATATATACTATCTACTCCCTGTCATACCCAACCTCTACTCCAATGGCCGCCTGCCCACTGTCACAGGCCTTCACCCCAGCAACCGGTACCACGGAAGCACTTTAAGGGGTGCAAGACAGACAGAGGCAAAAAGGACCAACGGAGACCGGACCTCAGTCATGAGGAGCCCGTGACAGCGCATCGGCCACCACGTTCTCCGCCCCTTTAACATGACGAATGTCCAGGGCATAGGATTGCAGGAACAGTGACCATCTTATCAATCTCTGGTTTGGACACTGCAAAGAATGTAAAAAAGTCAGAGGGTTATGGTCTGTATAAATAACCAGGGGGGTACTACCGCCAACATAAACATCAAAATGTTGCAGAGCTAAAATCAAAGCCAATGCTTCCTTTTCAATGACAGAGTAATTTAGCTGGTAAGAGTTGAATTTCTTAGAATAGAAGCTAACAGGTTTATCTATGCCCAGGTTGTCCTCTTGCATTAGAACGGCCCCCGCCCCCACATGACTAGCATCAGTGTAGACTGTGAATGGCCTGTCTAAACGGGGAGCTGCAAGAACCGGAGCAGCACACAAGAGCTTCTTAGCCTGCTCACATGCTTCTTGGCAAGCGGATGACCAGACAAACTGTTCCTTAGCCTTCAGCAGGTTAGTGAGAGGCGCCACAACTGTCGAAAAATTCCGACAGAAACTACGATAGTAACCTATCAGACCAAGGTAACGCATGAGTTCTTTCTTTGTCGTTGGAACTGGATATTTCGCCACTGCCTGAACTTTGGCATCCACAGGACACACTTGGCCCTGTCCAACCACCCGACCGAGGTAGGTCACAGTCGCCCTCGCAAACTCACACTTTGCAAGATTGACCGTGAGCCCAGCCCCCCTCAAGCGATCGAACAGTTCCCGAATGCGTTCCAAGTGAATCTTCCAGTTGTCCGAATAAATTACGACATCGTCCAAATACACTGCACACCCTGGCATATCCCAAACCACTCGATTCATCAGCCGCTGAAATGTAGCAGGTGCATTGCGAAGTCCGAACGGCATGACGTTGTAAGAATAAAGACCATTAGGTGTTATGAAAGCGGCAATCTCACGTGCTCGTGCTGACAGAGGTACCTGCCAGTATCCCTTCAATAGATCAAATTTACTCACGAACTTTGCAGAGCCCACCTGATCAATACAATCTTCCATTCTGGGAAGTGGAAAAGAGTCAGGTTTAGTGACATTATTCACTTTACGAAAATCAGAACAAAAACGAAACGTACCGTCTGGCTTGGGAACCAAAATACAAGGTGAAGCCCAACTGGATGCGCATGGCTCTGCAATGCCATTTTTTAACATGTAATCAACCTCGGCTTCCAAATAATTACGTTTATCTGCATTTACCCTGTAAAACCTCTGTTTTATTGGTTTCGCATCACCAATGTCAATGTCATGTTCGATCAACTGAGTACAACTCGGTGTATCACCAAATAAGCATGGAAACTCCTGGATTAATGCCGCCAGTTCCCTCCGGCCGGTTGCAGGTAAATGAGACAACAGTGTATCGAGGCATGCAAGCGCCTCTGAATTTTTAACACGACCATGCACCAACGCTGGATCTGGTGTACCCAACCCATCTTCTTCTACCTCCTGACTGGGAGACAAGACCGGAACTGCCATGCAAACTGCATGAGCCAAGCCAACCTCTGGCTGCCCACACAACACAAGCGTCTCTGAAGTGCATGAATAATAAGGTTTAAGCAAGTTCACATGGCAAAGTTGGGTTGGTTTCCTACGTTTAGGTGTTGAGATAATGTAATTTTGCTCCGAGATCTGCTTTACTACAGTATGTGGACCTGAGAATTTTGCCTGAAAGGGTGAAGTAACAATAGGAAGTAAAGCCAACACCTGGTCTCCAGGGCTAAACACCCTGAGCTCTGTTTTAGTGTCATACAACCGTTTCATTTTATCCTGAACTGATGCCAAGTTTTCCTTAGCCAACAACCCAGCTGTATAAAGCCGATGGCGGAAACCATTAACATAATCAATCAAATTCTTTGGAGGCTGTGCCTCTATCCAATCGCCCGACAGTGCAGCCAAAGGACCTCTTACTGTATGAGCAAAAACCAACTCATTTGGACTGAACCCTGTGCTCTCCTGTGTTACCTCTCTAGCCGCAAGCATCAGCCAAGGCAGACCCTCTTCCCAATCTTTTCCCAGCTCTGTGCAGTAGGCGCGCAAGATAGCCTTTAGCGTTTGGTGAAATCGTTCCAAAGCCCCCTGACTCTGTGCATGGTATGCAGAGCTTTGATTGTGGTGCACACGCAACTGCTTCAGAACCTGGGAAAACATATGAGAACAGAAATTTGATCCCTTATCAGATTGGATGACCTTAGGAATCCCAAAAATAGAAATAAATTGAGAAAGGGCACGCACAACTGACCTAGTGGTAATAGTACGCAGAGGATACGCAGCCGGATAGCGAGTTGCCTGGCACATTACTGTTAACAAATACACCGCTCCAGATTTTGAAGGAGGTAGAGGACCTACACAGTCTATTATCAAATGTTCAAACGGCTGGCTAATGGCCGGAATGGGATACAATGGTGCTGGTTTCAACTTTTGATTAGGCTTGTCAGTTAACTGGCATGTATGACAAGTTTTGATGAATGCCGACACATCTCTCTTCATACGAGGCCAAAAGAAATGCCTAAGTAGTCTATCGTAAGTTTTTCTCACACCAGCATGTCCAGATTCATTATGTGCTACTTTTAACACTGACTGGCGAAGTTTCTCTGGCAACACAATTTGGAACACTGGTTCACCCAAAAACCTTCCTTTATGTGACAGCCATTTTCTCACCAACAATGAGTCCTGCAGAAAATACCCACAAGCACTGTCAAACAGCTCCTCCTCTGGCCGTACCAATGGAAATATCTCCTTCAGATAGGCATCAGCCTGCTGTTCCGCAACCAGATCTGAACGGGTTATGGACAATGGAAAATCAGAAAGAGGTATCGAAAACTTTTCAGATACCTTTGTCTTACTTGAATCATTTAAATGAGATTTCTCTTTTCAAAACTTCCAACAATGTCTCCTTTAACCTTCTATCACTAGCTTCAATTTTCAACCCAAAACGATCTGCAACGTTCAGCAATTGGTCTTTGGTGCATTGATTTAAGAGCTCCACCGAGGGAGACTGAACAACGTCATCCACTGACACCATCCTGGGTATTGTGCGCTTTAAGAGCCTCCTAGCTGGCAAACCAAACAAACTAAATACAATACAAGTGTCCCCCTAGCCTATATAAACCCCAGCTAACTCCACCCTCTTCGTGTGCCGGTTGCGGAGGATTTCTACGCACTGAAGGCCACCGCAAAGGCCTAGCTCATACCAAAGGGGAGGAAAGGCAACCAATAACTGGCGACCCGCATGCCCCCCTTAGCCGTGCCCCCGAGTCGAGATATTCAGTACGAACTTCTCGCTACTGCCGCACCTGACGCACCTAGCCACCCCCCGGCCTAAACCAACGAGCTATTTTACCCAGGCAGCTAAGCGCACCTACCGGGGACACTCGTATCAAACAAATACAAAAAAAATAAAATAAACAACCAGCCAGGCAACTGTTGGCGTCCCAAATGACGTTTACTTAGCTGCACAACTACCAGAAATAAACAAGTCTCCAACCGCACAAAATGAACCAAACAGCTACCGTACTGTACTGAAATAACCAAACCTAATCAAATTAACTCAAATTTAAACAGATGAATTCAACTCATAACAATTAACTGCATCTCCCCAAAGTCTGAATAACAAGCCTGTAACATTGCTTTGTCTACTCACCGGACTGTTGACCAAACAATGGAACGACGGAACCTCCCGGAAAGATTCCCAGCTGACGTCACTCCATTCACAAATCCAATACAGGAGTGAGACTAAATTGACGCTCCAAACTCACTGTACAAACAACTTATTGGACGAGCCCCCACTTTGTTACGCACCTGGCCTAGAGGCGCCAGGCTACACAACAAAAAGACAGGAGACAACAGTTTCCCAATCAAAATAAGTATTTAATCAAACCAAACCAATCCAAGTGCTCAACTTATAATAAAAGTATGGGATGTGGAAGTCAGTAAGTCTGTAGTGTGGAGTGTGTATGCATGAGTGGATTATAGGTGTGTGTGTTGTTTTAACATAAGTGTTGAAAGGTGTGCATGGATGTGGAGCTGAAAAGAACAGCGAGGGAAGGACTGGGGAAGCAGACTCTTATAGGGCGTTGGCACCCGGGCCCAGGTGCACGCCAATCACTCCTAATGACCAATTGAGTAGGCCTAGGTCTCTGCTCCCCAGTCCTAGAAACAAATGAAAGACACAACATACAGGGAACCGTCACAGTATTCAGATCTAATGTTTTAATTCTAAATGACAGTGATTCTACAGTTTCTCGATTGCTTAAGCACAATTTTCAAAACAGGGCCTGTGTTTTCAAAACACTACACACAATTAGCACAACCACACACCCAATTAGCAAAACACTACAGATCCTTTGCAAAATTAAACACTCCTGTAAAAACTATACACTTCTTTTTAAAAACCACACTTTGTTACTATATGAAACACACACGTTTCACATTACTATACTCTGTTTGCACGAGTTACACTCTGCTGTGATAAACCTAAAACACTTAGCACTTCTACTTCCCTATGATTAGAGTAGGCTACTATCAACAAAGTACAAATATAATGTAAATTCACCAAACAATACACAAGACCAATGTTGCAGACTGAAGAAACTAATTTATTTCTCAACACGCCCAAAATGTTGACATAGAGATTCATAATACTGTAATCAAACGTCACTTTACGTATTGTAAGTTAAAAAACAACAACTAGACATTGTCTCTTCGCCTAGCTGGATCTGGCCAGAGAATTTCATCAACATCGCAGGCAATGTTGTCATTAGCAAGACACCTTGGAAAGAAACGTCTTGAATGACGAATCCATCCTTGCATTGCTGCTACCTCCATCTGGTCACAGGCCTCCTCCATGGCTTGGATGAGGGGTACCTCAGCCTGGAGACAGAGATCATATACCTTCCACCGCCATGCCGAGAAAAACTCTTCTATAGGGTTGAGGAATGGAGAGTATGGTGGAAGATATAAGACGGTGAAATGTGGATGTTGCTGAAACCAGTTCTGAACCAGAGCAGAGCGATGGAAAGACACATTGTCCCAGACAACAATGTATTGCATATGATTTATTTGATTTGCTGCTGTTATGTTGCGCAATTGGTCCAAGAATGTAAGTATGAGTGCTGTGTTGTAAGCGCCCATATGGGCATGGCGGTGGAGGACCCCATTCTGTGTAATGGCTGCACAGAGTGTTATATTACCCCCACGTTGCCCTGGGACATTGACTATAGCCCTGTGGCCAATGATGTTTCTTCCCCTCCTTCGTGTTCTCGTCAGGTTGAACCCAGCCTCATCTACGTAAATGAACTCATGCTGGATCTCCTCTCCATCCATTCGTAAAACTCTGAAAAACAGTGTCCGGCAAAATTGTGTAGTTCAGTGTAGATCTAGTATACATATTACAGTACAGTAAAAAACTGAGACAGTATGCAAGATCACACTGCTAAAGTGAATACATACCTCTGCATAATCATGCCGCAGTCGTTTTACCCTTTCGGAATTGCGCTCGAAAGGCACTCGATAAATTTGCTTCATTTGAATATGTTTCTTTTTTAGGATGCGTGCCAGTGTTGATGTTGAGACCTGATGGATATCATTGAAAATGGTGTGGTTATTGACAATGTTAGCTTGGAGCTGCTTGAGTGTTATAGCATTGTTGGCCAAAACCATGTTTACTATCTCCCTCTCTTGCTGTTCTGTGAACATAGGAGGCCTTCCTCCTTGTCGTCCCTGACCCTCAATCCTATGTAGAAAAGAAACCAGTATACAATAGTACAGTAATTTCACAGGAAAAGGTAACAGAAGTGCTGATAGTGCATAGAATACAGTACTGTAAGCAGTGACTGAAACCGTGCAGATGTTTTTGATATGATATTTTTACAATACCTATTTTCCAGTCGAAATGTTCTCATCACACTGGCCACTGTATATCGGCTTAGATTTGGCTGTACTCGCAGTCCAGCCTCCCTCAGCGTCAGGCCGTGGTTGACAAAGTGGTCAACCAGTGTTGCGCGGATCTCATTTGTCAGATTCGGTCCTCTTTGAGCACCTTCTTGTCTTCCTCTTCCTCTTCCTCCTCGTTCTCCTCGTCCTCCTCCTCCTCGTCGTCTTACTCTTTCTCTGACTCTTTCCATTGTGCTTGGAGAACGCTGAACTCACCTACTGCTTTTTATAGTGCTTACACACCTGATTGTTGTGTCTGCAATTAAGCAAACAAGTGTTTGCACACCTGATGACTGTGTTGAACCAATTGGTTGGACGGTGTGGTAATTTGACAGTCAGTGCTTTGGTATTGCAAGGACGTGACTTCATGATAGATTTGTGTGTAATGTATGTTAAGTGTGTTTAGTGTTTTGCAAATCACTGTGTGTATTGTTTTGCAAAAAGTGTGAAGCTGACATTGTGCTTATAGTGGTGCAGATCTGGGCTCATGTTATGATCCTTGAGTGTAAGGTTTTGATAATAGTGTCATACTTTTGATTTTAGTGTTTAAGCAATCGAAAAAAACTAATATAAGGTCTCATGTGCACTAAAGGTAGATACTGCTTTACATTTTCTCTGCAATGTACTTTGTGCAAGGACAGAGTTTAACTTAATCTGATCCACTATGAGTGTTTCAAGTCAGCGTATTATTTTACCTCATCACAAAAGCAGCCTTTTCATCAGATCGCTCTTCTCGGCTACCCTGTCAATGATGACATCTGTATCAAGAGACATGAGGATGTCCTTTTCAGTAGCCATCAGCATAAATGCCTCCAACTTGTTTGCGGACAGGCTGCTTCTGAGTCTGCTTTTAATGAACTTCAGTGTTGAAAAGCTTCCCTCACAGGCCACCTGAGTAAGGGAGAGGGTCAGAAGGTATTTGTACGCAAGCCCAAGGAGATGATAGGCATCTGAGAGCATGTTGAATCTCCGAAGTACTTGATAGCAGCAGAGTGGGCAATCTTAGCAGGAATTGCAGATTTTGGTTACGATGCCACCATCTTCTTCAAATTCTGCTGAGGCTTCCTCTGCTGTTCTTGTCTTAGGCCCCGTCCACACGAAGCCGATTTCATGGCGAAACCGCAAAGGTCTTGTACGGTTCGGCCTTCCGTCCACACGAAGCCGGCGAATCCGCTGACCGAAACCGCAAACTTCTGAAACCACCCTCGGAGGTGGTTTCAAATCTATCCGGTTTCGTTTTGGTTTCGTGTGGACGCCTGAAACCGACTGAAACCGCAAACCATGACATCATCGCCCCACCCCTCGACCTCCTAGCCAATGGCTCTTAAGCCCGCGGAGTCTCAGAAATCACAACAAAAAAGATGATGGCGGACTACAAGCTTGTAATCGTTCTGCAGCATATCATGTCCCTTGTTGGGTTGCTAAGCCATTATTTATTGAGAATCTAGTTCGCCATCATAGAAGAGCTGTTTGTTTGTGTTGTTAGTGGTTCGGGGGGCAGCCTTTATGCGCATGCTCGCCTCTTCTTCTTCTGGATTTGTGTACCAGAAGCAGCGCCCCTTATGGGCCTGGAATGTTTACTACAGCGTTTCTACAGATCTATCCGGTTTCGCTTGGCTTCGTCTTTACGGAGATACTTCGAAACCGGATAGATCGAAACCGTAACGGTTTCGCCCGTTTCGGCTTCGTGTGGACGGGGCCTTATACTCATCCACATGGGACTCCTTCAGCCTGTCCCACTGTGCGGCAAAACTTTTCAGTTCCGACTGTAGCTCATTCACTGTAGCCCTTGAGTCGAATTTCAGGAGACACATGCTGAGGTTTTTAAGTGCATTGCCCTGAAGAGTAATGGCTCTGATCTGATCAAACCTCCTGGGGTCCAGCCAAGCCAGGTCAGCAATTAGGGTGCCATGCGTGAGGAAACGCCTGTGTATTGCCTCTATAGCCACGTCCAGGATGGGGTTGTGCACCTTAACCTCGTACAACTTGCCAGCCTCCATGGGGACCTCATCGTCTGCCATCTCTCCAGCCATGCGTCTTCTTTTTTTGGCCCTCTTCTCAGGCAGTGCAGCCTCCACCTCCACATCTGTGTTTTCCTCCCTCTCCTCCAGTTTCTCATTTGCCCATTTAACAATAGGGTTGGGCATCGTTTGAATTTGAACGATTCCGGTTCCGATTCCGATTCCTCGTTTCGATTCCGGTTCCTAACGATTCTCGATTCTGATTCTTTTAAGAGGCAGGGTCAAAAAAGTTTACATGTTTTAAATGAGCTAGCTAACCAGAGGTCTTTCTGGATGAAATAGTCTGAACTTCTCCATGAATTTGAATTCAATGACATTTTTATTTTTTATGAACTTCATTTTGAATTTCTCACAGGGCTGTTTTCAACTAGGTAGTATATAGATATCAAATCTATGAGATAAATATAAATGTTACAAATTTTCTTTACACAGAGGTACACTTTTCACAAGATAGTTTAATTCACTTTTGAAAACTTCCAATTTAGACATCCTGCAGGTACTTAAACATAGAACTGAGCTCCAACTGATGGGCTAACCTGGTGCAGAATATCGAACAAACAAAGAGGAACAACTTGTACAACCTAGCCCAGATTAGCAGCAGGTACAGTATAAAATCAGAAACAGTTCTTGTTTAGGAAAATGATCATATCTGCCTTCTCAGGCTGTAGGCGTGAGCGTTCTGGACAGATAGTGTCTCCTGCAGTGGAGAACACACGTTTGCTGGGCGTAGATGAAGCTTGAACGCATAAATATGAGAAAGCAAGATCTGCCAGCAAAGGATACGTTTTTCGTTGGTTCCACCACCATGCAGCAGGGTCCTCAGACATAATGGCCGGTGGAATTTCCTGGTATGTCTGCAGCTCTCTCTCCACTGTTTTCTTGATGGACATGGAGCTCTGCTGTGACACTATGTTCTGTGCCTCTTCCTCAGCAAACAGCTCCTCCAGTGGAGTCTTCCTGGACAGTTTGCAGGGAGGCGGTTGCTAAACAAACAAAAGGCATGATCCATTAAAGGCATGATCTTAATTAAGATTGAGAACCTATATAATATCAGCTATTTTACACTTTCCTCCTCATCCTCATTTTTCACTTCCTCATCCTCAGGCCTTTCCTCAGACTGCATGGTGTCCCCATCACCTCCACAGTCTTCTTCTGTTGACTACAAAGAACATAACTAGCAATTAGATCTTAGATTTTAATAGCTGAAAAGGACAGTTGTGCTTGTGCATGAATGACATTTCACCTGCTTAATCAGCTTTCTCTGGATCTGGTCCCAGACGGTGTCATCCTCCAACTTGTGTTTAAAGCGCGGATCCAATGCAGTGGCCACTTGGAGAAAGTTCCTGGTCTCATCATTCTGCAAAACACATATTCTTTATATGTTTTAGCAAGCCACAGGAATAAAGATATTTCTATTCTTCAATTTCTTATTTCACTTACCTGGTAGCGCTTAGATAGGTTTCCCCAAACTTGTTTTTTAAGGTCTTTTACAAACACTGTGTCTCCCTCTTTCACAGTCAGATGTGCCTTGAGCTTTTGGAGAATGGGTAATATCTGTCCGCATGTGGGGCTCTTTTCTGACGACACGCAGAGTGTGGAAGTGTAGAAAAGTTTCATGAGCTTGATGAAGTCTTCTGCTTTCCGAAAATCCTCCTCAGTCAGCCGAGCAAGCCTGTATGAAAAAGAATACAGAACACATAGATCGGTATTAGAAATATTCTTTCTTAACAAAACACCTAACATATGCACTGCCTATTTAGCACATAGTCTATCATAGTGACAGCTCTTTGTAGCAAGTCAAGTGTATTCCCTCATATTTTTATTTGAATTCATATTTTGTGTTTATTGGTATTTTTTGTGTCCAAGCTTCATACATCAGGAACAAATATCTTATCCATCTCGTCTATCTATCTCTACCTGTCCCTTTCCATATTTTTTCTCAGCCGTGGATCCAAGCTGGCTGCCTGAATTGCAGGGTACTGCTCTGTGAATCTCTCCAGCATTAGGTAAAGAGAGTTCCAGCGTGTTCTCACATCAAGAATGAGTGCATGTCGGGGCAGCTCTGATAGAAACAAGAAACTACTTTTAGGGGCATTTAAAAAAGGTACTCAAATACTGTAGTACTCCGCAGAGCTCATAAATAATAAGATCAGAAATATGGTTAAATAAAGTGAACTTCATGTTTCTTACGTAGAAGTTCTTGCTTCTCCTGGAGGACCACCTTCCCCATCAAGCACCTCTTCATCCACACAACAATGGTTCGGACCTTGGCCACCCACTGACTCACTGAATTTAAGGAGTACAGACTTTGTGCTCCTAAATTAAGTGAGTGGGCAAAACAGCCCAGTTTAACAAATTGCAGGTGCTTGATAGCCACATCCATATTGGCAGCATTATCTACAGTGACTGCTTTAATTTTGCCAGAAATGCCAAACTCTGACAGAACATCACTTATTTCCTCTGCCACAACACAGCCAGTCTGTGCTTTGTACACAGCTTTTGTTTTTAGCACTTTTTGCTGCATTTTGCCCTCCACTATATAGTGTGCTGTGATGGTGAGGTAATGGTCCTGTGTGATGCTACTCCAGCCATCACATGTGAGTGCAACAGAGCAGACTTCACTGAGCTCTGTAATGACATTTGACTTCTCGACCTCATACCAAGATGGTATTAATTTATTTGCCAAGTAGTCCCTGGTAGGTGGTGTGTACTTGGGGTTGATGGCTTTCACCATGTCCCTGCAAACATAAACAAACATATAATATCACTGTTACTTTAACTTTAGCTCTGTGTGGACTATTAATTAAGTTAGCTCTATCGATG
Source organism: Gadus macrocephalus (assembly GCF_031168955.1). Taxonomy (NCBI): domain Eukaryota; kingdom Metazoa; phylum Chordata; class Actinopteri; order Gadiformes; family Gadidae; genus Gadus; species Gadus macrocephalus. The sequence continues at coordinate 19,664,297 of NC_082389.1, forward strand.
CTGTTTAACTAACCTAAATGTTGGTGATTCCACATCTGAAAAGGGATGCAACCTTTTTACAATAAAGGCTGTAACCTTTCTGTGGCACTCTTGCACTTGTTGCACCGACATCTTTCCCTTGGACGCTAGGGTGAACGGAGTAACTGCCTGGCTAACGGTTGCAATTTCAGGTCGTATGGCTATGAAAAAATACATGGGCTAATGTTAGCTTGGTATTTGCATTTGAGTTGACCAACCGTTTACGTATTTGTTGCTTACCCGATAGTGCGGTGCCAGGGTGAGGGTCGGAGCCGGAGGTAGAGGCAGCGGAGGTAGAGGCAGTGGAGGAAGTGGCAACGGAGGATGGCCGGCGCAGCGCGTCAAAGACGGGGCACTCAGTTATCTGTACACCATGACCCCGGAGATGTTTGATCATGTTGGTGGTACACCCACCTTTGCACGATATAATTGTTTTGCAAATGTTGCACCGAGCCGACTTGTCATTTATTTTAGTGAAGTTAAGCCACACTTTCGAGCGCCGCCGCACAGTTTCCATGTTTACGCGCGCACACACAGTTTGGCGGGTTCTCCGGAAGCTTCTTCTTCGTTAGTGTTCGGCGGCTTCTTCTTCCGGTCAGCGGACTGGGCATCGAAACTAGGAATCGAAATTTTAAAATTTTAACGATTCCGGGAGAACCGGAATGTTAGTCCCGGTTCCATTCGATGCTCGATGCTCGATGCCCAACCCTATTTAACAAATGAGTCTGCGGCCGCCCTCACACTTCTGAAGTCCCTCGCAATGCCTTTGAGGCCCTCTTGGGTGGCAGTCACCATACGGTGGGCAGAGAGGATGTCCATGCCCTTGGACTGGAGGTATTTTGAAAGTATGCTCAAACACCCTGAGAAATATCTGAGCAGTCAAGACAGTCTCATGTCTTAAAAGGCCCTCTTTAAACCCTTGCGCTCTGGCACGTACAGCTGGCTTTTCTTTTTCTTTCTTCTCGATGGCCTCCAGGGTGAGGACGGCATCGATGAAGAGACCATCCTCTGGCTTCCCGAAATGCCCGAAGATTTTCTTCAGAGCCTCGTGCTTTGCCCACCATCGTGTCTCCCCAATTGGGCTGAGGCGCTTGTGTCTTGTCTCCTCCTGCTTGGTTTTCTCCCATAGACTGACCCTCTGATATGACTCCCTGATGAAGACAGCAATATCAATGATAAGACCAAACAGCCTGTGTTGTATCGGAGAGAACGAGATTCAAAACATGTGCATAGCACCACACATGCACATGTGTTGGAGACTGTGCAGTCATCAGAGCCGAGAAGCCTTTGTATTGGCCCTGCATATTTGATGCCCCATCGGTTGCATTCCCAATGCACATCTCCTTGTCCAGGTTCAGGCGCTGTAAAACTCCTGAGATTAAATCAATAAAGGACTGTCCTGTGGATGCTTCACACCTTACCACTGCCACCAGCCTCTCCTGCACAGCCTCATTGACGTATCTCAGTATTACGGAGCACTGGTCATGGCCTGTTATGTCCTGGGTGGTGTCTAACTGAAGAGAAAACATCCCTGCTTCCCGGACATCACTGGCGATGCTTTGTTGAATGAAGTGCCCAACAGCGTCAATCACTGAGTCTACAGTGGTTTTGGAAAGTAGGGTGATGAGGGAGCCTCTGCCTCTTCCACTGGACTGGTGTGCCTTGCTCTTCTCAATGCACTCATTAAGGTGTTCTCTGAGGCAGATATCATATTTACCCAGCAACAGCACCAGCTCCAGGAAATTGCCATGGTCTATTGTTTGGTCGTCCAGGGTGTATGCGGCTTCATTGGCTACATGCCTGTAGCTCAGCCCTCTCTTGCCAAGCACTTTCACCACATCAACCACACGCTCCAAAACTTGGCGTCTCTTTTTGACTTGTTCCCTGTGGGCTGATATCTGGCTTCCAGCGAACAGGGTGCTGATGTCACTTTTTGAGCATCTTAAGAAAAATGCCTCAGCACAGGTATGGTGTGTAGTGCTCTTCTCGTGCTCCATAATGCGCACATGTACATGTCGCCAGTCAGTCATGCCAGTAATAAATGGGCTGGTATCAGTTGTCTTCGCAAATGCCAGACACACAAAACAGAACAGTGAATGACGTTCTTTGCAGTATGTGACACACTTCCTGCTCGTCCCATCCTTACAAGTAAACACCTTCTGAACAACTGCACTGGTGGTGTTCTGCTGTGGGTGGTGATCTAAGAATGCCTGTAAAAAGGCAGGCTCTGGGCGAGCAAAGTAGTTGATGCCTTGGCTCTCTCTCTGTGGCTCTTCTGCATCTCTCTGCTCCAACTCTGTACATCGAACCGTCTCACTCTCCTGCTCTTCCGTCTCTCTCTCTCTGACTTGTTCTACCAACTCACTCTCCTGCTCTTCTGGCTCTCTCAACTCCTCCCTCTCCTCACTTGCCCCCTTCTCTAAGGATGGTGAATCAACCTGAAGTAACAAACATTATCATTATCACAGTCACAACCTCAAGGCCCATATTTTTCCAAAGAAAGTAGCAGAGACCAATATAACATTTTATACCATGAAATTGCACAAAATCACATGCACACTGAAACATTTTGTTTCATGATTATAAATGGATTTAGGATTGTGGCCCAAGTAGGCATTAAAACTATATTTGAGCTTTTCATAAATATTGACCAAGTAATAAACTGGGCCCACTATTTACTGATCTGACGAAAGTACAGTATGTTTTGCAGCTTCTGGAAACTGGCAGCAGCCTGGAAGTAGCCTACTACTACAACAACAACAACACCATAACCATACCACAAACACCATACACGACCTTTAAATTAAGTATCTTATGCAGAGTTTATGTTTATTTTAAAATGATAAAACTACATTACTTTTAATCCCGTGCAGTTATTATAAAATTGTATACACATGTCAGTCTATGTAATTACTCCCCTTTCCCTTCCCTCTGTAACTGATACACCTTTGGAAAGCACACGAGCAGTCAGCAAGTTGGGACAATAGAGCAGAGTAGTGCTTTTATTAACCCCGACGGAAATTAAGGAGTTGAAAAGTTGGCTAAAATTGACGAGAATCAAAGATACAAACACAGAGCTGATCAGACTTTCTGCCGCACTCGTCGGCGCCCAGATTCTTGATGAATGACAAAATACATTCTACACAGGGAAGCCGTCATACCACACACCAGCAGACGCCACCGCATCACAGACGGTGCAAAACAGCAAGCTTTTACTTCGTAAGGCAGACGCACGACAGTCACACAAACAGAATGAAGAATAAAGAAACAACCTGGCGGCAGCCACCGCGACAGTCACACAAATGCAATGAAGAATAAAGAATAAATAAACAACCTGGCGGCAGCAGCGTTGTAACTAGCCATGCACACAATTTGCACAGGTTACATTGCTATGCTAGGTTACGTGACTGCACTCGTAGGTGCCCAGAAGTGAGGAGTGAGAAAATACATTAGTTCTGTTCTATAGAAAGGGACCGTCCACCCCATCGCTCAGTAAGACTGTGCAAAACAGCATATTTCGTAAGGCCGACGCACGACAGTCACACAAACAAAATAAAGAATAAAGAAGCAACCCCGCGGTGGCACAACAGTCACACAAATACAACGAATAAAGAATAAATAAACAACCTGGCTGCGGCAGCGTTGTAGCTAGCCATGCACACCATTTAACCTAGCCTAGCCTACATTGCTAGGCTAGGTTACATGACTGGCAGTGAGCAGCACCAAAATAATATCCGACGGTCCGACATTAATTCATATCTGAGTGACAAGGTTAGACAGCACTTAACTTCGACAGAAGATCAATATTTCTTTCTCACACATAGATGTCTGATTTATAAACATTTTGCTGTTCATTAATTAATAGCTGAAGTTAACCTTGACTTACCGTCATGGCCGCCTCGTCCACCTGCTGTCGAGCATCTTCTCCTCCACTACCTGTTGATGCTGCTGCTGCAGATGTGGAGGCTCCATGTCCACGAGCAGCAAACATATCAGCTATTTTTAGGCATTTCGTAGCATCTGCCTGAAGGGCTGCTTTTTTCTGGTCCCTGGCTCTTTCAGCGCCACCCTTTCTTTTCTTCCCACTAGGGTCCATATTGCCCGTTTTCGATCTGCCTGCTAGCAGTGGCTAACCAACCAAGTCACCAACGGAGGCTGAGATGGAGGGGTAGGCGTAATTGGCCTGCCCCTCACCTCATTGGCCCAGGCTTCAATCAATCATGATAAAGGGCAGATCTGCCAGTTTAACTTGCATTAACTTGAATTGACGTTAATGTGGCCTGCATTGAAGTTAACGTGGCCTGCTACGTTAGACGAGTTTGGCATGAATAAAAAAATAAATAAAAGGCTTCAGGCCACCGGGCATATGCCCGCCATGCCCTATGCCCAGTCCAGCGGTGGCAGTGGGTATGTGTGAGATAATGCTCGGGACAGAGGCAGCAAATAAATTAAAAAGCATACCCCTCTCAGATGACACCGTGAAGCGGAGGATCGATGACCTATCGGATGATATCTTATCGCAGCTTCTGGGGAGACTTCGTTGCAGTGAGGTGCAATTTTCCATACAGTTGGACGAATCAACTGATGTGGCTAGCGCAGCACAGCTGATCACTCTTGTTCGTTACCTGTGGGATGGAGCCATTCTGGAGGACTTCTTGTTCTGCAAAGAGGTCCCTGGCAGGACAACCGGCGAGGAGGTATTCAAGATCCTGAACGAGTTTTTTGAGTTCCATGAGCTGAGTTGGGAAAAATGTGTGGCTGTTTGCACTGATGGAGCTGCAGCAATGACGGGCCGAAAGAGCTGCGTTGTCGCTCGGATAAAGGCAGTAAATCCCAAAGTGAAATCTGTCCACTGTATGCTCCACCGGCAAGCGCTCGCCTCCAAAGGTATGGAACCAGATCTGCACTTTGTGTTGAGCACAGCTGTAACTGCAGTTAATTTTGTTAAGTCGAGGGCATTGCAGTCACGTTTGTTTGGGCAACTTTGTCGGGAGATGGATGCGGGCCATGACACACTGCTTTACCATTCTGAAGTAAGGTGGCTCACTCGTGGGAAGGTGCTTCAGCGGGTATTCGAGCTACGCAGCGAGATGTCAGAGTTTCTGAGGAATGAAAAACCCAACCTCGCAGAGTTTTTTTTCGACCCCGAGTATGTTGCCAAATTGGCATATCTTGTCGATGTATTCAACATTCTCAATAGCCTCAACCTCTCCATCCAGGGACGCTATGCATCAATCCTTGACGTTAGCGACAAAATAACTGCTTTTATGAGGAAAACTGAGCTATGGAGAAGAAGACTCCAAGATGGAGTGACCGACATGTTCCCGCAACTCACGGATTATCTTCACGCAAACAACCTGTCAGTTGCTGCAGTGAAAGAGGTAGCCACCTCTCACCTCACTGCACTCAGCAAGCACTTCAAATCGTACTTCGGACGTGAATACTGATGCTTGGGACTGGGTGCGAGATCCCTTTGCGCCAGGAGTAACATGTAGCGGCCTCACAAGCAAAGCAGAGGATGAGTTGGTGGACTTATCTTGTGATCGGACTCTGAAGGCCCGATTCCAGCAGGTGAGCCATGTAGACTTTTGGCCCTCCCTCTCACGTGAGTATCCTGAGCTCACAGCACAGGCCATGCAGGTATTGCTACCATTTCCTACTACCTACTTATGCGAGTCATCGTTCTCAACTTTGACCGCAATGAAGACAAAGTACAGAGCTCGTCTCCATGTAGAGAGTGATCTTAGAGTCTGTTTATCGTCCATCACGCCAAGACTGGACAAACTATGTAGTGAGAGACAGGCACACCCATCTCATTAGTGACACATTAATCTTCTTAATATGGGGTGCCTATTCATCTCTCTTTCTGTTGGAGAATATGCATTATTGTCACCTTATATCAGTGCTTTTGTATTGTCTGTTAACACTACTTGATTTGATTAAAGAGTTGATGTTGCACTTGTTACATTGTGTTCCACTGTGTTTCTACAGTTAATTCTCTCTCTCTCTCTCTCTCTCTCTCTCTCTCTCTCCCTAACCCTAACCCTTGTTCAATATATATATTGTCTGTTACATCAATGTTTTTTGCACTGACCGTTGTCACTTTCATTCATTGTTATTTGCTGTGATGAATTACCAAATGGCCCAACTATTTGTCTGTATGTGGGCGAAATTTTATCTAATCTATTTACATATTGTAAAGTTATGCCAAAATACAATAAAATGCTTATTTAACACTATTGTGGTATTAGCACTGAATGATTGAAGCATAAAAGAGTTAAAAAGCATCCAACAGAAAAAATAGACATGAGCCTATGATTACATTTGTGTTGCGGTTATGTGGGGGTCCTTGAAATAAATTCTGCCCTATGGGGGGGTCCCCGGCCCCATATAGTTTGAGAACCCCTGATATAAGGTACTCGCAGTCTCTAGGGCCTCCGTGGGCTTCTAGGGTAGGGCTGGCTCGGCCCTTTCCATGTCGTCACTCGTCCCCCTTTCCATCTGCACCCGAGAGCCTTTTGAAGCGTCTCCCTGGCTGTCCAGCCAGGTGTCTCTCATCCCGCTGATTGGGGTTCGGCAGGTGCTCTCCGTCGCCGGCTGGTGGGTGACGGTGGTATCGGCCATCCCGGACCAACCCTCGGGCTGGTCCGGGCCGAGGTTTAAGTGGCGGGATGCCACACCATACCTTTAATACCCAGATGAGCATAATTGTTGTGAGTTTGGATGACTCCTTATTCTACCTAGTTTAGGCCGTTTTAATTGACCTGGCTCAGATTTCCCCCATAGACTTGGTGTCAGACGTAGGATTGCGTCCCTCCTCTGGAGCCTCCGAGCCACACGTCGACTGACTAATCGTTCCTGCGGGTTCTGCAGAGGTGACGGTGGAGCTCCTTGGGGGGCTCCGGGAGAGCGGGCGTTCACGGGGTCATACGGTGAAAATTCAAATCAGTCAGGATTAGAAAGTTGAAATAATGTATCGATCTGATGTTGACCAACAAAAAACGAGATAATTATAATAATAAATACTGTTTATGTAATGGTATAGTCAGGTCAGGGACCTGCGTAGCTAAAAAAACTGTTTTGGAAAAAGTAATGGACGTGTCCGGGACATGTATAGCTATAAATACGTGAAGATAAAACTGGGTTTTACTTTACTTTAAGTCGTATGCACGTTTGATGTGATATGCAATAGATAGAGCGGAGAAGGACAGCAAGGAGCGACGTGTTGGGTACATAGGAGTGAATCAAAGTGTGGACAAAATCAAATGCGATCAATAGGTAGAATAAATGAAGATTAGATCATCCAATTTAAATGGTTAGTGTAGGAAAATCGGGTAGAATAATGAAAGGAATTGGTATTATGAGAAACGGTTAACACAGAAGTGATATGGAACATGCAAATTATAATATTGTGATTTTCCTTTTACATCTTTTTGGTTAAGGATAAGAGATGGATTAGCGCCTCATCTGCTGTGAAGGGAACCTATATGCTAGGTTCTCAATTTAGATTCAGAAGTAGTGGGTTCACCTTTCAAATGCCACTGCTACTGCTGTAACGCTTTGCTAAAACTTTGGCATTTGAAAGTATGATATTTTTAACTCTGATAAGTTGCGGTGTATAGGTATGCTGACTCATGTATCGTTTACGGTTTGGTGCATGACTTTGGGAACAGCGTGGTCTCAAGATGGCGGCATAAACCCACCAATATCGACCTTTGGTTTTGGATATACTGGTTTTGATTTCTCTTCACAGTAGATTGTTTTTTACGGAACCTGTAAAGGGACATGAAAAAAAAAAAAAAGTAAACGTTTCTCGTGAGCACGAGAAAGTATCTCGTGCGCACGAGAAATTATGTTGTGCGCACGAGAAAGTATCGTAGCCCGCATGGTAGATCCATCTGGTAGGACAGATGGCAGCAGCAGAGGATTTATATTCTTTCATGAAATCAAGAGATATACCTGACCGGGTAATCAACAGGCTAAGGGATGATAAGGTAAAGATACATGTTAACTGTCTCACATAAAGTAAGCAAAAATAATAGGCTATGTGGGCTATAGAGTAGGTATATTGCTATAGCTTTCTGGTGCTAGCACAAATTCTGACCCTGAAAAAACAATAGGCTAACATACTTTTGACTCGTTTTAACATCATTCATCCAAAATGTAAAAATATACTAATTATTCTTGCTGGTGTCGGCTTCAGTGAATGACGCACAACTATGGATGCGGTCTAGCAACATTGCGTGTGCGTCTTTCACCGATAATGTTTTACATTTTGAATGAATGGATTAAAAAACGCCTCAAAAGTCTATGGGGTTTACGTCCAAATGCCGAAATTGCGCCGTATTTCGTGTTTAGATTTTTGTTAGTGTCGGAAATCAACCGTCTCCTCTGGGCTACCTGTTCATGTTTTAATACGTTACCCTTTCAGATTGACATCGAAGTCATATGTGTTGTGACCGATGAGGAGCTAAGAGAGTACATAGAACAATATGGGGTCCGACTTGCAATCCGTGCAATGTGTCGCCAAAAAACGGTGAAGTCACGTGGAGTGGAGACAGGGACAGTTAGGGCTTCACTCATGCAGAAAGTAAGAGAGAGGCTCGGGGAACAACATGGGAAAACTCCTGCCAACCAACAAGAAGGCCCTATTGGAAATCAAAATGCCGTCAAAGACAACCGGCGGGTTGAAATAGGATGGCTCCACTCTGAGGACGGCACTTTTCACCAAGTGAAAAGAAAAAAGGGATGTGGAACACGGCACCTTTCGGTCAAGAAAACGATTATTCTGGGAGAACTGCTGGAGATGGGCAAAGGCTTGTTTTTTCCAAATGGACAGCTGTCCAAAGGGCCGATGGCAAACTTCAATTTTGATATTCGTGATTATAGTCACAAAGCAGTACCCCCTGAAGTCACAGTGGGCCAGCTGTACGAACAGACCAAACTACGGATGTTGCGCGTCTACACAAACAAAAAAGGCTAAAGAGGTAACGCCTGTCTCTGATGCATTATCAGACTTCGAGCCCCAGGACGAGAGTCCAATGAAGGTAATCTGGGGCGGGTGGTTATCAAGTGTAGGTTACCCTATTGTGGACAAACATGTATTTCAGATTCTAAAATAAAAATAACAGAGTAATTAACTGATAATATGAATATAGGCTGTAGGCCTATATGTCTTCTTAAAAGTGCACTCTACATTCACTTTTAGCCTCAGTGATTTTTGAGGATAAATAGCCTATATCGTCCTTATTAAATGTCACATCATTAGGAACAAGAAGTCAGCAAAAAAAAAGTAATAATTGAAAAGTTAGAAGTTAGTCTTGTAATTTGCTGATCGTCTGACTTCTTTATAGACTAGGAAAATGGCAAGGCAGAGACGATCCTTGAGGAACAAAAGCAGGAGAAGTCATCACTGGAGGACTGGAACTGATCACTAAGTGGATCATCCAGAGAGCTATGCCGATGAAGGTGCTGCACCCAGTGGTTCAATGAGGGAAAACCATGAAAACGTAAGGCCCATATTGTGGACCCAGTCTGTGATCTACCGTATAGAACTTGTGTTGTAGGAAGATTAATTTGTGCCATAATGTTCAAACTATAAATGGGGACGGAAAGATGATGAGATCATGATGTCGTTGCAAACAATAAAAGGAACTCCATATGGATGAAGCTAATATGATGGAAATAGGCCAATGGTTTTGAGTTCAATTAATGGAGAGGAATGAATAAAATTCATATTGATGGTATGGCACTATATCCCTATTCTCGCCCACCGATCTTGAACTTAGACTATTTTCGTTGCTTCGAGGACGTCTGGTGGTCTCCGTATATAATGAATAAATTAAATATATTTGTTTGAATTTATATATATATATAAAAGCGATTAAAATATTTAATCGATTAATCACATTAATGTCATAGTTAACTCACGATTAATCGCAAATCTTTTCTCTATGCTAAATATCCCTTGATTTCTTTGTCCCATTAATTGTTCTCATTTTAATGCTCTTATCAACATGGAGAAGTGCATTGGCTTGCCTTGTGCAAATGTTTTTTTATTGATAACAACATTGGCATATACTGATCAAAACAGGACGATACAAAAAAAAAGCCTATAGTGCAATTAAACGATAAACATACAAACATACTGCCTTGAACATAGCAGTCAGGCTACTGCTTCTTTGCTTTGTTTTTTAATAAATTAACGCCGTTAAAATTGGTCTGCGTTAACGCCGTTAATAACGCGTTTAACTGACAGCACTAATATATACACAATAAATATGCACTGTAAACCCGAATAAGTTCAAAATACTCAAAACTTTTGTGGAAACCGATTACCTCAAAGTTTTTGAGTAAGTAAGTTACAATATTTAAGTTTGGAGTACTTACATTTTTTAAATCATTTACACTCGAATAGTATTGTTTCTTTTTCAAATTTGTGAGTGTACTGTACTTAAAACATTTGTTTTAATTTGTATATTTTTTAATTTCTTTGGAATGACTTGTTCTGATGCTATGGTACTTAATTGATCAACATCTTTGAACTCAAAAAATATACTGGTTAGTAACCGAAAAGATAATTTTACACAGCTCATAAACTACTATTTTTTAAAGTACAGAATACTCAAATGTAGAATATTTCAGTGGTTTTATTCAGATGTTTTTTTCTCCAAACCACTTTGGACACAGCAACAGAACTGTAAGCATATAAACAGCACATACAAACATCTGTATGTTGTGTGTATTACAGATAAAAACAAGAGCACCATGATGTTCAGTGCTCAATATCAAAAAGTATGGCATCTTAAAATCGTTTATCCATGGCCATCCAACTTCCAAATAACGCGATAAAAGATTTGAATTTTGATTAAACATAAGCATACCAAAAAATAAAGACTTCAAGTCTATACCATTTGTAAAGACAGGCCAAAAAATGCACAATCTGAAAATGTAAACAACCCGTTTGGTTGGAGGAAACCTTGCATATCATGGAAAAGAACTGCAAACACATACATCCACACATACAAAAAAAAAAACAGGTTTGTATGGTTAACACCGCAAACGTTGAAATGTTTGTATCTCAGTGATAAAAGCATTGGGAACTTGTGCTCAGTATAAAGGTATGGCCTTTCAAAACAGCATCTTCAAATTATTTTATGGCCAGTCTACTTCAAAAACATAACTTAAGGAAATAAATCAAATAAATAACCAAAAAGTAAATCTTAAAGATCTATTTTGAGTGTTACTAAGACACATGCACACACTCTTCCAGAGCTTTAAACCCCATTTTCATTTTCCCTAAAGCAGAAATCAAAATCCTGTTTAATAAGGCACATCTTGCATAGAACAATCAATCAAATAAACAATGAAACAATGCAACAACAAACATGCTGTCATGATACAGGTGTCTGGACAAATCCACAACTTCTACATTGTAGTTAGCAGGTCATTTTTCAAACAGAGCAAAGAAGGTTTGAGTGGTGCACCATCATCCAACCCCATCAGTACCTTCTGAATGAAGGTGAACGTGTTAACAAGCTTCTTTGGGTAGTCCAGATGCAAAGCATAAACCAGCCCAAACAGTAACACATGCGCTTCGGCAAATGTGGTAATGTCCATCATAACCAACTCATCTTCCACCACAATGGCTGCGCTTGCAGGACTGAAGTGAACTGGAGATATACTTCTCTCTGTGACCACTGTGAGAATACCAACAGGAGTGTCACCAGGCCCGATTTAAACGCCCCCTCACACGACAATCCCCGCCCCCTCGGTGGAAAGGAATATGAAGTATGTTAAAAAATAATTTATTTCACCTGCAAAACCGTATTTAATCTTATTTGACCCTACTCATTTTAATACAACTTCTTAGAAACAGTTTAGCCTACCGGTATTTGCTAAATCAATTTCATTGGTTGTTGGGGTAGCTAGAATGAAGTTCCAAAATTGTTACATTTTGCGCGGCAAAGCGTGGTAAATGGTCGTAGCTCTGCTACTGTGCTCTAGCTACTGACACTACTGTACTAGCCTAAGCTATATTGTTAATTTAAAAATGGATATCCGAAATTGGATGAGGAAAGGTGTTTCGGCATCTGCATCAGCATCATCAAGATCTACAACATCAACTGACAGAGACACGCCACCATCTGTAGCAGAGCCGAGTCAGCTGCCTGCATCGTCGCTCACTTCTGGGATCCCTGCTAAAGTAAGAGCTGTTGACGGTAGTGCTAATGAGAGACTTCAACTTAGCGACCTTGGCCATCTGAGTCCCGCTCAGCCAGTACTTAAGCAGTTCCCAAAAAGGAAATTAACCTTCCGATCTTTTGTAGGCTCTTGGTACAGGGGAAGGGAATGGCTGGAATATTCCGTCAAAGCCGATGCTGCATTTTGTTTTCCCTGTCGGAAATTTGGTGGCAGCGATTCAACTTTCACAACCGTGGGCTATACCAATTGGAAACATGCTACAGACAAAACTAAGGGTTTTGCCAGAAATGCGAAGAGCAAAGAACATCTATCAGGTGTGGCTGCGTGGAAAGAGGTGGAGTTGCGATGTTCAACAGGCAGCGAAATTTCGTCCCTGATCAATTCTGATCAACTCTCACGAAACCGTGTGTATGTGGCTGGGATTGTGGACACAATTACATTCCCTGCATTGAATGAATTGCCATTGAGGGGTTCAATTGATGCCGTAGACAGCAGTAATGAAAAGGGATGTGGACTTTTCCTGTCGCTATTTGGCTAAACGTTGAGACAGAATGAGGAATTGCATCGGTCTTACAGTACCATCCCCAGAATTGCTACCTAGACGTCTCATGACATACAGAATGAAATAATTGAACTGATGGCTATGATGCTGACAGAGGAAATCGTCAGGGATGTCTGGGGCCGCGAATGTGTATTGACATTTAAAGGGAGAGGCGAAGAAGAGAAGCTGTGCTCTGAATACCAGACCCCGAATATAAGACGACCCAACTTTTTCGGACCTATTTCGAGGGGATGAAAGGCCGCCTTATATTCGGACCAATACGGGTAATCAAAATGAACGCGTTAATTTGACAGCCCTACATAATATATACATGATAAAAGTAACGAAACAACTTAATATCAGTAGCGTGTGGATAAAAAAAAACACTGCGAGTAACGCCCCCTCTCTGATTGTTTTCCTGAGTGTCACTGATGTCTGGTTCCTCCGATTCGTCTCTCTGGAAAATGCAAATGAGGGTTTAAATATGGTTAGCTTGCATGAATCAGACAACTGCATGTCTGCACTCAGCAAGAACATGGATAGATATTTCACAATAGAGTCATAATGCAAAAGTACACTGGTAAGTATTTCTGAAAACTTTTCTACAGCTGCCCACTCAACAACTAAGTATACGACTAAGTATTACACAATAACGTGTGTGAGTGAGTGAGTGTGTGTGTGTGTGTGTGTGTGTGTGTGTGTGACGAAGAAAGAGGAGTGTGTATGTGATGGTGAGAGAAAGAAACCTTAAGGCCCTAATTACAACACCAAGGCACTTCAAAATAGCGGCAATGGTTAAAGGTGATTCGTGATGATGATAGATAAATAATATATTAAGACTTACGTTCCAAGTCTTGAAAAACTGTGTGTCCTCTTCCCGCAGGTATACTGAGAGAGCACGAAGGGCAACGGCGCGTTTCATGTGGATATCATGCACATCCTGGGAGGATAAACAAAAACACATGAGAAAAAACCAGGGGCACTTTGATGCCGACATACGACTTACTCTGCTAAATATGAACATGTTACAGGATAACTAAATGAGAACGAGTTAAAAGTGAAGGACTGCCCCTTGTATAGTAGTAGTATATAGTCATGATGGTGGTAGTAAATGCTGACAAACCTGGGAGCCAGCTGTTCCATGTGGATAGAATTTGGACAAAGTCCATTTAACTTTTTTCAACTCACATCAATGTCGTAATACTGTAGGATGGCTTGCAGTGCTCCTGCCACCCTTCCAGTACGAGCCAAGTACCCCTGACTGCAGCCCGCAGACGGAGCCCACATGGAGGGGGCGGGCACTCAGTCCACATGGAGGGGGCCGGCCCTCCGCCCACATGGAGGGGGCCGGCCCTCCGCCCACATGGAGGGGGCCGGCCCTCCGCCCACATGGAGGGGGCCGGCACTCAGTCCACATGGAGGGGGCGGGCACTCCGACCACATTGACGATTGAGCAGATTTCCGCTGCTCTTGTTAATGCAAGAGTAAACGGTAATACTATGTTAAGCTAGCGGGAGCCCATGCTGTTAATTAAATTATACAAACAGATGGTACGGGAGTATTGTGACTGGGTATCTTTCTTGCTGCGTACCATGGAACTATTATAAAGTTAAGCGTGCTCCAAGCATAGCCTTAAGCATAGCCTAAACGACTTGCAAATACATTTTCTCTTGTTTATTTTTTTTTCGCTTAGCTGTTCCACTCATGGACCTATTAACCCTTATAAGGTGTTCGGGACCCGTTTTCAGTTTTTAGCTTTATAAAAGTGATACAAATAATTTTTTTTTTGAACTAAGATTCATTGGCTTTGGCTCATTTTCTTTGAGGAACATAAATCAGAAAACATTTTCAATGACCCCCCCCCTGTATACCCCCCCATCACATTTATATTACACACAGGGTGTTCGGGTCCAGTGGACCCGGAGCTAGTTTTAAGTGTGGAAATCATAGGTTCTGTGCACCCTCATTTTCCCTTCTTCCTCTGTGTGTGTGTGTGTGTGTGTGTGTGTGTGTGTGTGTGTGTGTGTGTGTGAGAGAGAGGGGAAGCAGGTGAAGCAGGTGAATGGGCCCTTGGTGTGAGCACCCACAGTGTGCACCCACTGTTCCCGCACAAGGTTGCAAAATTTAAGCACCCAACACTATCTACACCCATATTCCCACACATTTCACCCTCTGTCTTGCGGGAACCAAGCTTCGGGACCTGACACTATAAAAAAGCTCTGTCAGCGTGGTTCCATACCACAACTGATCAAGATGGCAAAGCGATTCTCTGTTCAGACTGCCTTACAGTTGATATTTGAAGAGACAGAGGGTTTTGATGGTGATGCAGAGGAAATAGTTTCGGAAAGTGAGGATAACATTTCAGAGTCTGACACCGAGTTTGAAGAGGAGGATGAGCATCAGCCAGCTCCGAAACGTAAAAGAGCCTCAGGACTAGCCCTTCAGCAGGCAGGACCAGCCCGCAAGCAGCCAGCCCCAGGACCATCCCGCGAGCAGCCAGCCCCAGGACCAGCCCGCAAGCAGCCAGCCCCAGGACCATCCCGTGAGCAGTCAGGACCAACCCGCAAGCAGCCAGCCCCAGGACCAACCCGCAAGCAGCCAGCCCCAGGAACAACCCGCAAGCAGCCAGCCCCAGGAACAACCCGCAAGCAGCCAGCCCCAGGAACAACCCGCAAGCAGCCAGATGTAGGACCAGCCCGTCAGCCAAAAAGAAACGCTGTGAAGTGTGTGGACCCATGATGGACAGAAAAACACAATATACATGGAACCAGTGCAAAAAATACATATGCAATACACACACAGTGAGACTCTGCCCCTCATGTGTGGTATAGTCTGATATACGTATAATGGCCGAGTTCAAAGGCTTTAATGTGTTGTTCAGACAGATGTTATTGAGTATGTTTCAATTTCTAATGATGTTGATTATTTCCAAGTTATGCCTGTTTTATGAGGCATTTCCTTATTTTGTTGCATTTTAATACAAAAAGAAACAAAAACGAGTGGCACCTCTATTCATAAATGTGATTTAACAAAGGTAAAGTGAACAAATTTAACATATGTGTTGTTTATATTACTTGCAATTGGGATGAAGTAACCATCTGGTGAGTATTTAAAAAAAAAAGCTTGATTATGTTGATGTTACGGCCACCCTTACAACACGGCTCGCGATCCGGCGGCCCGCAACGTATTAAGAATACTTAGACCCAAAGTTCCCGATCACAATGATGGTGACGTTTATTTCACAGAACTTCCAACAAAAGGACACTCATTAAAGAAACAAAAGGTTGGACGAAGCCTGGGCCAGCCACGCATTGGGCCGTCGAAGCCAGCACTTCCTCCCTACAGTTCCCATCCTCCGCTATATAAAACAAATGCGAAAAACAATAGCAGTCCTCCAAGCAGGATTCAAAGGCAGCTCGGGTCAACGTGAAGACGCCAGAATGAGAGACCCCATCGGGAGCACAGGCCACGCCTTAAGTAGCCGTAGCTCCACCCCCAGGAATCGGGAACACCTGCGAGGAAAGAAGAGAATAGAGCGGGTGGAACAAGAAGAAAAAGGGGAGGCGCGTAACACCTCCACCCTAAGTTAGTGTTTTCCTCTAGTTTAGTTTTTCCCAAACAAAAAAAACAGAAAACAAGGAAAACACAACAATCTCAGACACTGATTTACAAGCGCGACAACGCATCTGCTACCACGTGATCCTTGCCTCGAATATGCTTAATAACTACGTTGAAGGCCTGGAGGAAAATGCTCCAACGCATCAGCCTTTGCCCAACCGGTCAAACACCTCACTTAACTGCTCCATGTGATCCTGCCAGGTATCAGAATGAACCACCACATCATCCAAATAGGCTTCGCACCCAGATACACCCGACAAGACCGTGTTCGCTAACCTTTGGAACGTAGCGGGCGCATTACGCATCCCGAAAACCATCACCTTGTACTGCAAGAAATCATCAGGCGTTACGAAGGCTGAGATTTCCTTCGCACGTTCCGGCTTTGTCACATTGTTCACTTTTCGGAAGTCAGTACAGAAACGATCTGACTTATCTGCCTTGTCAACTAAGAGACAGGGCGAACTCCACGAGCTCAAACTGGGCTCAGCAATCCCGTGCTCCAGCATGTACCCAACTTCCTTCTTAAGACGGCGCCGCTTGTCCGGGTTCACCCGGTAGGCATGCTGCTTGATTGGTGGAGAACCGCCTACATCAAAATCATGCTGCAGAACTGAGGTACAGGAAGGAACGTCAGAAAACAACTCAGAGCGTGAAAAGATCAAACCTGCAACATCAGCGCGTTGAAGGTCAGGTAGGTGAGCCAAATGAGCGTCCAGCTCAGTCAACATTTCAGAGTTCTTTAACCTCCCCTGCACTAGTGCTTTGGACGGAACCTCCAGATCATCCTCCCCCGTCCCCAGCGCAATCCCGTGTAAAAAAGACTAGAAATTGAATGTTTATTTTTAAGCCTCGAAAGTTCCGGTCCGGCGGCCCGCAACGTATTAAGAATACTTAGACCCAAAGTTCCCGATCACAATGATGGTGACGTTTATTTCACAGAACTTCCAACAAAAGGACACTCATTAAAGAAACAAAAGGTTGGACGAAGCCTGGGCCAGCCACGCATTGGGCCGTCGAAGCCAGCACTTCCTCCCTACAGTTCCCATCCTCCGCTATATAAAACAAATGCGAAAAACAATAGCAGTCCTCCAAGCAGGATTCAAAGGCAGCTCGGGTCAACGTGAAGACGCCAGAATGAGAGACCCCATCGGGAGCACAGGCCACGCCTTAAGTAGCCGTAGCTCCACCCCCAGGAATCGGGAACACCTGCGAGGAAAGAAGAGAATAGAGCGGGTGGAACAAGAAGAAAAAGGGGAGGCGCGTAACACCTCCACCCTAAGTTAGTGTTTTCCTCTAGTTTAGTTTTTCCCAAACAAAAAAAACAGAAAACAAGGAAAACACAACAATCTCAGACACTGATTTACAAGCGCGACAACGCATCTGCTACCACGTGATCCTTGCCTCGAATATGCTTAATAACTACGTTGAAGGCCTGGAGGAAAATGCTCCAACGCATCAGCCTTTGCCCAACCGGTCAAACACCTCACTTAACTGCTCCATGTGATCCTGCCAGGTATCAGAATGAACCACCACATCATCCAAATAGGCTTCGCACCCAGATACACCCGACAAGACCGTGTTCGCTAACCTTTGGAACGTAGCGGGCGCATTACGCATCCCGAAAACCATCACCTTGTACTGCAAGAAATCATCAGGCGTTACGAAGGCTGAGATTTCCTTCGCACGTTCCGGCTTTGTCACATTGTTCACTTTTCGGAAGTCAGTACAGAAACGATCTGACTTATCTGCCTTGTCAACTAAGAGACAGGGCGAACTCCACGAGCTCAAACTGGGCTCAGCAATCCCGTGCTCCAGCATGTACCCAACTTCCTTCTTAAGACGGCGCCGCTTGTCCGGGTTCACCCGGTAGGCATGCTGCTTGATTGGTGGAGAACCGCCTACATCAAAATCATGCTGCAGAACTGAGGTACAGGAAGGAACGTCAGAAAACAACTCAGAGCGTGAAAAGATCAAACCTGCAACATCAGCGCGTTGAAGGTCAGGTAGGTGAGCCAAATGAGCGTCCAGCTCAGTCAACATTTCAGAGTTCTTTAACCTCCCCTGCACTAGTGCTTTGGACGGAACCTCCAGATCATCCTCCCCCGTCCCCAGCGCAATCCCGACCCCGACACTTCCAACGCTGCACACCGCCAAAGTACAGGCGGAGCCGGGTTTAGCGACACCGTCGGCCACCTCCCCAGACACGAGCGAACCACGCCCTTCGAACACTTCAGCAAAGCTTACCTCCCCAACCTCTCCAGACGACGACTGGCCAGAGATAGGTGTAGCAGTCACATCCACAAAACTGCCAGAGAGACCAACTTCATCGTCCAAGGGCCGGTGTTTTCCCATCGCACGGGTTACGGCACACGCAGAAAAAACTCCAGGATACTTCTGAGCCAAACTATCGTTACTCTCCGTAACCATAGGAACCACCGTCACTTCAGGTTTTACCAACACCCTGCCCCCAGCTAGATCATTTCCCAAAAGAAAGGACACTCCTTCAATCGGGAAACAGGGACGAACACCGACAACCACCGGACCGGTCACCAAATCTGACTCGAGGTAGACTGTATGCAGCGGTGACCCCATGCACTGCATCCCAAAACCACGGACAATTACACTTGAACCCACACCGGACGCACTAGAAAGGGGCAAAATATCACTCAGAATAAACGACTGGGACGCTGCTGTATCCCTCAGAATAGTCACCGGCACTTTACTCCCCGCAATGAGCTTTAGGTGTTCTACTGTGCACCCATCCAGTTTTTCAATGGTTGGGTCATCCACAAAACCCTCCAGATCGAACTCCATCTCGACTAAATCAAACCACGCTATCAAACCCCAGTTGACGAGAGAGACGAAAAAAAAAAAATAGAACCCTACCAACAACGCAAGTGCGATAAACAATAACAATCTTATCCCGGACGAGCCCCCAAATATGTTACGGCCACCCTTACAACACGGCTCGCGATCCGGCGGCCCGCAACGTATTAAGAATACTTAGACCCAAAGTTCCCGATCACAATGATGGTGACGTTTACAGAACTTCCAACAAAAGGACACTCATTAAAGAAACAAAAGGTTGGACGAAGCCTGGGCCAGCCACGCATTGGGCCGTCGAAGCCAGCACTTCCTCCCTACAGTTCCCATCCTCCGCTATATAAAACAAATGCGAAAAACAATAGCAGTCCTCCAAGCAGGATTCAAAGGCAGCTCGGGTCAACGTGAAGACGCCAGAATGAGAGACCCCATCGGGAGCACAGGCCACGCCTTAAGTAGCCGTAGCTCCACCCCCAGGAATCGGGAACACCTGCGAGGAAAGAAGAGAATAGAGCGGGTGGAACAAGAAAAAGGGGAGGCGCGTAACAGTTGAATTAAAAGGCAATGGGTCCACCAGACCCAGCAGCACCTCCTGTGTGACAAAAAAACGAACACCCTATGAAAGTTAAGGTTCCACTTAAAGGCACCCAGTGCAACTTTATGTAAACATTCAATGAAAAATAAACATTCAATTTCTAGTCTTTTTTACACGTAGTAAGTTTCAATAACTCCATACCATTACATATCGACATTCAAGGAGCAAAGATGAGACGTCGTTGTGTGGTGAGAACTGATAGAAAATCGTAAACAACAACAATCGCCGGTGGGGAGAAGCCATTTTTCCATTGACTGGAAGCCTGCTTTATTTATTGTAGGTTACAAAAAATAAAGAAAATGGCGGCATTGTTGTTGTTATCGATTTTGTATCAGTTCTCACCACACAACGACGTCTCATCTTTGCTGCTTAAATGTCGGTATGTAATGGTATGGAGTTATTGAAACTTACTACGTGTAAAAAAGACTAGAAATTGAATGTTTATTTTTAAGCCTCGAAAGTTGCACTGGGTGCCTTTAAGAGTTCACGTTACAACCGTTCGCCGTTGCTCCATGTTTAAATCACAGTGCATTGTTCGTGAACCCGTTCACTAACTGAAATAGTGCCCCCTAGTGATCTTTTTTTTTTTTACTCAGTATTAATAGGCCTACTATTGCTGTTTTCGCTTGAATTTTTGTATTTCTCTACTGATTGCTTCGATAATGCAACATTAAAAGTTACTAACAGCGACTTCACACAGAAGCTCCGGCTTAGGGCCCCCCACCGCCCTTGGGCCCCTGGGCATGTGCATGTGGGGGGGGGGGGGGAACACACTGACGCCTTCCTCAGTGAGGTGGACGCCACTCTCGCTTCGTCGCCCGACATCGCCGTCACCGCCGCCATAGCTGCCAAGCGCCACCATTATGCTGCATCATCAGACTACTGGAGTCGTGTGGCGCAGGCGTCACGGGGAGGGGGGAGGGGGGAGGGGGAGAGGTGTTTGACTCAAAAGAGGCAAACACCTTCAGGTTTCTCCTGTCCATCATCTCCACACAGAAGAGTTCATAGTCAGTTTGTAATTGGAATGAGAATTGGAATGGTTGCCATGCTTCTTCCTCATCCCCGCCGTCATGGGATTTGCGCTGTACTGATGCTGCCCTCTGCTCCCAACCTTCCATCCCAATGACCTCTGGGAGAGAGACGCTGTCCTTGAAGGACTGTACCTGGCACCATGCTGCTGCCTGAATTGTGTCCTTCAGGACAACATCCTCTTCCTTGAAGAAAAAATAAAAATTATTCGTGTCTGTACTTGACACCCTACTCTCCCAAAACCACAACATGGTATGAAACAAAGGCTACTACTACTGATGAGTTTTCAGTGATAAAAAACACTATTCGACTAGTTATCAGACTATTTCATCTGGCTATACATACAACCTCCAGCATTACACACATATTACATACCAGGTTCCCAGGTTCCAGTTCCTGGTCTTCAGTTTTGTCTTGAAATAAAACAGATTGTTGTCAGTAATGTTGAGTAGGCTAATACAATGGAATAATAAAAGTAGGCCCTAGATCAGCCATGGAGTAGGCTATAACTTGCATATTGATGGAGATATGTGTACAACTTAATTTGGAAGTAGAAGCCTAATAGAATCCATCATATCTCACAAATACTCTGAATATGTGTAGGCCTACATGGATTCACCTGGATTAACAGTCTATACATTACCTGATCCTTCAGAGCTGGATGCTGTTGGAGTAACTCTAGCCCTTTTTGTGCAGAGATCTTTATCCTGAAATGTATTAGTGGTGGGAGGGTGGTAAGACTATAGTCTTTCACAATTGCTCTAAGACAACATCACACATTACAGTATATGACACGTACCTGTAGCTTTTTTTCCTCCCGTCTTCTCTTCCTGCTTCCTGAAAGCTCCTCTGCAGACCTTGGTGAGTAAATGGCATACATTACATATTTTCAATATTTCAATAAATGTTGGCAAGTTTGTTACAGTGAAGCAAATTATTTCAGAACTGTAAAGGAAACGTTAAACCCAATTTAAGACACTTACGGCATGGGGAAGTTCTTCAAAATAACCAGGCACCACCATCGCCGTATTTGCTTCATGTTTGACTGACAAAAGAAACAATATTCAAATGGGTTAACAAATACAAATCAAAAAAACCTTGCCTCCACTAGTGATGATACACTTATGTAAACATACCTCAGCAAAGTCCCACCTTCCATCCATGACAATGTACATTGCATACTGTAAATTAAGAGAAGTGGTTTATATTTATGTTAATAAAAATAAAAACAACTCCATTTATTTTTTAAAAGAGAAGAAATACCACCCCAGTTGCCCCAATATGACATATTCATAATATACTGAATAGCCATTTCCTTACCATCAACACAAACACCCCACAGTTGTTGGAAAAACCTTGCCTGGGTGCACCCTGTAGTGTGGAGAGTAAAAATGTTTTAGTAGAAGGTAGAATCAGATGGTTTATTTCTGAAATAATAATAATAAAAAATAAAAAACCTGAAGATCATCCACAGTAAGTCTTCCAAGGCCCAGGGGCTAAGATCTGAGCCAAGTTTCTGTGAACACAGTATACAGGAAAGTCAATTTAACAGTACAATACTTCTGCTATTCTTAACCCTCCTAAACATGCATAAAAGCCACTGGAGGGGCCACTGGGGGGGCCACTGGAGGGGCCACTGGGGGGGCCACTGGAGGGGCCACTGGTGTGAATGGAGGGGCCACTGGAGGGGCCACTGGAGGGGCCACTGGTGTGAATGGAGGGGCCACTGGGGGGGCCACTGGAGGGGCCACTGGGGGGGCCACTGGAGGGGCCACTGGGGGGGCCACTGGAGGGGCCACTGGTGTGAATGGAGGGGCCACTGGGGGGGCCACTGGAGGGGCCACTGGAGGGGCCACTGGTGTGAATGGAGGGGCCACTGGGGGGGCCACTGGAGGGGCCACTGGTGTGAATGGAGGGGCCACTGGGGGGGCCACTGGAGGGGCCACTGGAGGGGCCACTGGGGGGGCCACTGGAGGGGCCACTGGGGGGGCCACTGGAGGGGCCACTGGTGTGAATGGAGGGGCCACTGGGGGGGCCACTGGAGGGGCCACTGGGGGGGCCACTGGTGTGAATGGAGGGGCCACTGGGGGGGCCACTGGAGGGGCCACTGGGGTGACTGGAGGGGCCTCTGGGGTGTTGTGCGATTCCAGGTGCTTTAAAATCTGTTTTCGGTCTATAATTGTTATTGCACAATTACAACAATGAAAGTGCGTCTTCTTCCTGCAATCTAAACCGCACTTTATGATTGTGAACTCTGAAAGAAGAAATATACAAGATATACAATTAATAATAACTGCTTTCATAATGGACATATTTTAAATAGTGTATTTAAAATGGTATCAAATATATAATAAGAAGAAGAAGAAGAAGAAGAAATTAAGAAAATATACCTCTGTATTTAACCGAGGCATGGCATGTGATGTGATAGTCGATAACACATTTTGATGCTTTGTATTGGCAGAAGGGGCAGTGATGAAGACCGCTGCAGCTGTCCAGGTGTATTTCAGGGCTCTCGCCATCCGCAATTACACTGACGTGTCTCTAAAAGTAAAAGAAAACCAGTATAAACATAAAAGCAGTTTTCTACAAAAAAACATTGCAGCGTTTCGGTTTTCTATTTTTCGGCTGCTTTGTATAAGATGGCGTGTGCATATACACGATGTAATTAGACTAAAATAATATTGATATTCGATTTCTGTGGACTCTTATGAACATTTCAAGACCCAACATGAAGTATCAACTCATTGCTAAGGATATCCACAACGACGATAAAGTAAGTATGCACCAAGGGTGGGGGAGGGTGAGGGGGGCTATTTTGACCTAAGACACTAGGATATATTTGATCTATATTCACTAAACATATTTATTCCACCGAATGGTTGACATTGGTTGACATTCTTGAGATTCTAAGCTTTCCAACGGTGTATGACATGACTATATCACTCAACCTTATGATGCTGAGAATTGACCTAGCATGTTGGGGGGAACATGCTAGGTGTAACTAAAACTTTCCCGCCGGCGGGAATTGACGATTAAGTAGTTAACAAGACATAATACACAATTGCATGAATATTACTAAATATATTAAGCATTTTGACAGTCTCACTTACTTGCATGTTTTAGCCATCACTCGCTCGGGCGGGCACACTCTCATTTCTGGTAATTTTCAGCTAACGGGATCAGAAATGCTGTTGATGCTGACCAGTCCTCCTCAATGTGAACTGAGTGCCCGCCCCCTCCATGTGGACTGAGTGCCCTCCCCCTCCATGTGGGCGGAGGGCCGGCCCCCTCCATGTGGGCGAAGGGCCGGCCCCCTCCATGTGGGCGGAGGGCCGGCCCCCTCCATGTGGACTGAGTGCCCGCCCCCTCCATGTGGGCTCCGTCTGCGGGCTGCAGTCAGGGGCTTCTCGTACGAGCTGCCTTCTGTCTGTAAAGTCCTATGAGCTGTGGAATGTGCCGATCTAGTTCAGCATAAAACTGGCTCCGTAAATTTACGTTGGTGATCCTGTGGAACTCAGCACAGACCTACAAAATAACAATGACACACAGTATGTGAAAGGCTGATTAAAACAACAAAGAGAAATACCTCATAAACACTTTGAGTCTGTTTTTTTTACCTGTGATTGGACCCGAAGGGCAGGCCATTTCTCCAGAAAGTCCTTCACCAATGGGTCTCCCTGAAAAATGTCCTGACGACGAAGTGCAAAGGTTGTCTGCATGAGTTTCTCTATTGATTGTAGGTTTCTGTCGGCTCCATCAACTTCAGCTTTCATCTGTAGTCTAATTTCCTCCAAACTGTCCTCGTTTTGTCCACTTGGGAAGTTTGGTAGAAAGTTCACTTCAGCCTTCCTGCCTTTTTTAATGTTCGAGTGGGGATGTGCTTTCTCAGGATTATTCCTGCTTCTTTTCCCTGTATTTACGGACACCTCCTTGCATCCAGATCTTGCCAGTCTAGTACGGTAATTTCCCATTTTAAATTTCAGGCTAATTTTCCATCCGTACCACCCACTCGCACTCCCCGGCTCTTTCAGACATGGGTGAGCGTTAACCAGGGCTTCAGCTGCCATGCCTACATCCCTGTCGCTTGGGTACGGTTTAAAAGAGTACATTAAGGAGGCCACGTTCTCTAGAATGTTGTGTTTTTGTGCTCCGTTTAATTTTAGAGTCTTTCCGGAGCTCTCAAAAACACTGTTCCCCTCTTGCAAGACATGTTCAACTTCATACGAAAAAGTTGGGACAGGGAAAACATCAGGCCATGTTTTTTGCCGTTGGCTTACAGGCACATGAGGCAGGATATCTGTGTCCGAACTACCACATGAACTTCGATCACCTTCTGATCCAACAACTCTAAGCGTGCTCTTCTCTGGCAGGTCTTCTATGTCAATCTAACAGCAGAGCACTCCTCCGAAGTCCGGATCCTCATACTGTAACGTGAATTCAAAGTCCAGCCTTGGCTTAACTTTGTCTTTCAAAATGCCAATGAGCTCATCAACTGATGTTGGCCTCTCATTCAAAGTCACTTTCACAGCCACATCAGTGGCTATGTCGACACAAAGAATGTACTTTGGGGGCATGGCCATCAGCTGAAAATCAAGAGAGAACAGTTAACAAATTTTGTAGGGAATGAAACAACATAACTTATTCTGAAAAATCATCTCCACACATTCATTCACACAATCAAAAACTTAGAATGAAGGAATTTAGATATTTGAGTTAGATAAAACATTACTTTCATCTTAAAATCAACTCAATATTCAGCTGCTTTGTAGTTTGAGCTACGGTATAAAGGTATCAATTACTTTCTGTGCAGCTGTATGAAGCGCTTGGGTGTCAACAGATGTGATCCTTGAGGGGAAAAACGGTCTGTCTAGCTACTGGACCAGATAAAATGAGACGGAGAGGTAATAAAGTCTATCGGCACGAGGACCTTGGATTTATTAAGTAAAGTGGCAACGGTTATACAGAGTCATAAAGCGTGAGAAATCGAATATGTCTAAGTCCCTAATCAGCGCTGATGGTTCGTCCGGAGCTTCGCCTCCGTGGAAGGTCTGCTTCAGAAGAAGGTGAAGAGTCCCTGTGTGATGCAGTCTTATGCTGTATCCTCCTCTCGATGAGGTGTGTGCGTTTGAGATGTGTGCGGTTCTGTGTGTTTTTGCTGCACCTTAGCTCCCAGGCCCTGGGTCTTCTCCTAACGGGGAGAGCTCCTCGTGTCTCCGGTGTGATAAATTAAAACGGGGGAGTGCCCCCCGAAGTGTCTCGTGTGTGATAATTTAATGTGGCTCTGAGGCCCCTAGTATCTGCATGTGTTCCTCCTAGTGGGGGAGAGCTTCGAGGTGTCTCCTGTGTGATAAATTAATGTGGCTCTCCCGTTCTTGAGGATGACTGGTGCATTGTCTGAGTGTCAACCATTTGCCTGGGAAATGGGGCCTTCGGCTCTGGCCTTGACCTGACTATATTATCATGTTTGTGTTATGTGTTCGTTGGGTTTAGAGCAAGAGTCGACTATATATTAATGTGCCTGCCATGTGATGTGCTCATCAGGTTATTTTTCCCAACATCCTTCAACATGGTACGCAGAGAGTGGTGAGCTGTCATTAAGCTTGAATATGTTGTTGACAGTTAAATTTCCCGGGTAAATTTTGTACGATCTCAAGTGTTCAATGTAACATGACTTGTGCTCCCTGCATAGAAACATTACATCACTGTTAACAAGTAGGATCTGCTCAATCCTGCTAAACTGAGGCAGTCCTCCCTCTTGTCCCACAGATACAAAGCTCCCAACATCATACATGGTGCCATCCAAAGTGATGCTTGACGTGCTGTATATCATACTGCTGTTTTTTGTTTAATGTATTGTTTTGCAACATCTGGAAGCACTGAGACCAAGACTGAAGAGACATTTGATGCCTGCTGGTGTGGTTTAACCCTAACTCACAAAAGTAAATAAAAATAAAACCACGCACGAGCGCGCAAATCAACCACTTGCTTCACACTCGCACTCTGGGGAAGAGCATGCTAGTTAACGCACACCCCTTGCGCATTTGTTTTCTCAACCACACGTGAGACGTTGTTTGACATGCTGGATATCGTCAGAAAGTTCTTTTCATTGGCTATTAGGATATCTAAGGCCCGTCCCCAACCCTTGCTGTCTGCTGCTGTAGCTGTCAATCAAAGCATACATGCCCCGTTTTGATAGTGATCGCCTCATTGGCTTGTAAGGCTTGTAAACAAGGAAGTATTGGTCGTACAGACATGTGTGAGGGCTCTGTGGCTGTTTCCCAATGTCAAGGAAGCATGCTCAACGGCCGCCCTTTTAAGGACGCTACGTCATAGAACGCCGACAAGCACTGTTCCAATGGTTAGGACACTTGAAAGCCGCGCCATTTTTGCGTCCTTTGTTTTTGAGAATAGGCTCTGTGCACAACTCTAGAAGCGAACTTCCGGTGTCGCCAGGTGTCGGCATACTAGTTTCCGGTCTACTTCCCGTATCAGTTACCACGGCAACTATAAATAGTAAAAAGATGGAAAACCCAACCAAACAACGTAAATTTAATGTTAGAAGACTTCACAAGCTTCAACGGAGTGAAGGCGGATCAAACCAACACTGCTGTGTACCGTTGTGCTCAGCTTCCAGCCGGTATAATGGCAGTTTAAGTTTCAACCGCTTCCCAAAAAAAACAATTCTTCGGGCGCAGTGGATACAGAAGATCAGGAGGACGGGGTTTGAAGTCACCAACCACACGAAGGTGTGCAGTCGGCATTTCGACAACAAGTTGATCACATCAACTGGAAAAGGGTTACGGGTCCTTTTGCCCAACTCAGTGCCTTCTTTGTTCAACTGGAACAACTTCATCGCGAGGCAAACACGGGCTGGTGTGTGGGAGCGAAGAGAGAGACCGGCGAGTCCCGAGCCTTGCTCCGACCCCGAAGAGCCTGAGCTACCCGTTCCAATGGTCTTAGACCATGAGTACAGTGCTACTAGTACAGTGTGTGTTGACTGTGAGCACTACAGTGCTATACAAAAAGAGATTGAGGTGCTCAGACAGCAGGTCCAGAGCTACCAGCTGCATACTATATTTGGGCTCGAGCGGTTTGCTACTTCCCCAGAAGACATCCGCTTCTACACCAGGGCCCTGTACCACGAAGCTCGCTTAGAGGGTTAGCGAGGTATGTTGAGCTCCAAGCCTGGGTTAGTTGTACCACGAAAGTCTATCTCTTTTAGCGTCGCTGTATCACCATGGTGACTTATGCTCGCAACCAAACCTGGTCGGGACCAGTTTTTCGGCTTAGTCTAGCCGGAGATCGGCTACTTAAATCAGCGTGCGCAGCTTCCTAGCCCCTCCTCCGACAATGGCGTCACCATTTTTGGGTGTTACCGTGGACCTCGGCGCACGTATCGTACAGGCGTCTCTCCGGAGACAGAGGGTTTTTCAGGACCGAACTGATCCCCTGGCATTTTCTGACCAAATTCTTTATGAGAGATACAGATTCTCAGCAGAGGGTATTCGTTATCTGATCGACCTTGTTGGACCGTATGTAGGCAATGTGACACAAAGAAGCCGTGCACTTACTGTTGCGCAGTGTGTCTGTGTTTCCCTGCGATTCTTTGCCACGGGCACATATTTACATGCAGTTGGTGATGCGGAACGTATTGGCAAAAATACGGTGTGCCGTGCCATACACAAGGTTGTAGCTGCGCTCAATATTTTGCTCCATAGGTTTGTGGCGTTTCCCAGCTTCTTGCCAAGTCAAATTGTCAAGGAAGGATTTTACACACTTTCAGGTAAAATAAAAGCTCCTGAGTTAGCTTTTAACTCGGAGGTAGCGCGTCAGTCTTGAATTTCTGCGTGCGGGATATTCGGCTCCCAAGTGATGTGCATTTATGTGTAGCTTAAAATGTCCCAATTCTTATGCCATATGGAATAGGACTTATTCACAAGGTTACGGAATAATGCCCTGTGTACACGTTTGCATTTGTAACATTCTACATAATCCCTTTAGGATTCCCCAAACTGATTGGAGCTATTGACTGTACCCATGTCCCCATCACTGGACCTTTAGGGGAACATGAGGCTGACTTTGTGAACAGAAAGTCAACCCATAGCCTCAATGTGCAGGTAAAGTAGGCCTATTGGGCTATAGACCTATATGGGTAGTGAAATTGCAGGTAGCCTACTAAAACTGTTATATGCTTCATAATGGCCAACTATTGTAACAAAAATGCCGTTTTCAGATGACTTGTGACCATCAACTCATGGTTACCAGTGTGGATGCCAAATGGCCTGGCTCGGTCCATGACTCCCGTATTTTTCGGGAGTCAAGTCTTTGCCGACAGTTTCAGGAAGGTGTGGCGCAATAGCCTACACAAGATCACTAACTGTAAATGTCGATTAAGGCACTGATCACATTTTTCTTTCTGATAGGCCGTTATGATGGAATTCTTGTTGGGGACAGAGGGTATGCCTGCATGCCATTCTTAATGACACCATACGGCGACCCACAGAGTGAATCGGAGGCACGGTTCAACAGGGCCTTAAGCACATGCCGGGTGAGGATCGAGATGACCTTTGGAATTCTCAAGGCCCGTGGTTTGAGGGTCAAGCCGGAGAGAGGAAGCCAAATCATCACGGCATGTGTGGTGCTCCACAATATTGCATCAATTCGGAAAGAGAGAGCCCCACATGTGCCATTGGTGGCAGATGATGTGGTGGACCCCATCACGGTGGATCATCCCACAGGAACTGCGGTCAGACGGGCCATCACTAACCAGTTTTTTGGTTAGTTTTTTTGTTTCGTTTCGTTTCCCTCTTTGAAGGATGAGTTGTTGTTTTTTTAGGGCTGGGCAAGTCAACGCGTTAAGTACGCGATTTATTTAACGGAATTATTCCAAATGGACGCACGTTCTCTTTTGGAGCCTTTTTCTTTTTCCCATTTAGATTTTCCAAGGTCTTGCCCACAGAATGTCAACATATCAGAAATGATTTTCGTTTAGTTTCACTGACTATACATTCAATTACACTTGCAGGGTCCTGCCTTTACAATTCCCTAATCTGTGGTGTTCAGTAAATGTCAAATTCAACCCACACTGGGTGAAACTCTCTAGATCACTTGGTCTAGTTTTTGCTTATTAAGTAGGCTACATTTGGTATGAATGTTAATGTGTCATTCCATTTGATAATCTCATAACTTCATTGTGACTTTTGTTCAATAAATACAATGGACGGAAAAACATTTGCTCTTGTTCAATTATTTATTAGCCGTCGCATCGCCATGCAGTTGCTGTGAAAGTAGGAAAAATAACATTATTTCAGTAGTCAGTCGAGCTTCACCAAAGAAAATCTAATAAATAGCCTACCCTCTCGAGGAGCTGGATCTCGATCTTCAATTTTTTTTTCACCAACACTTTGATGTCGTTGTCCAGCTCCAAGTTGCGCTTGTACAGCGCCCTTATAGTGTCTGTTCCAATCTAAAGGAATTATGGGTTACAATCGTAATTCAGTTACCATGGTCAAAGCCTTGTGGCGCACCTTACAAAAGGAATAACCTAAATAAAAACCTTGTCTGTCCCTCGAGAAGGCCTTGAGAAGGTTGAGGTTGAGGTGGAGGTGGAGGGCTCATCCAATGCCATTTCCCTCTATAGAATAAATGAGTCATGTGAAACAGTTACAGCACTGCTCGGTTGAGTTTCCCCATTGCGATGGCTCTTTAGAAAGTTCAAAGATGGCCCACGTTCAGCGTAGGCTACATTAACCTCGGTTAGTCAAGTGCCGTGTTGTCCATTATCCCTTACATAACCGCTATGTCAGTGACTCAATTAGGCCTATGCATTTTCTAATCTACAAATTCATATTATAGCTGTGAGAATTGTTACAGGGTATCTGCAGGTTTCAGCAAGTCAAATTTAAGACTTTTTAAGACCTTTTTAATACCACCTTGAATGAAATTTAAGACCTTAAACCCGTGATGGTGAAGGGGATCCCGCTGTATTACAACCCAAGCATAGCATGTGTGTCACTCAATGAGACTCATTCAAGTTTACTTTCTGTCTGTTTATTGAACATAAAGTGATACTCCAGGGCTCCAGACTAACTTTTTCCTTGGGTGCACTGGTGCGCCTAAATTTTTAATTTGGGTGCACCAGAACGTATTTATGGTGCACCCAAGTTGTGAGTTGTTGAGAGGGGGGGGGGTGGGGGTGACAGCGTCTGGGCCCCCGGGCAGCTGCACCGGTTGCACCGTCGATATTTACGCCACTGATTAATAATATTTTCACCATTAAATAAATGCCTTCAGTAAGACCTGGGGGGTATACCACGAACCTCGTTGAACATACACAGGCTTTCTTGGGAAAACCTGGCTCGACAGAGCCGCAACTCGCAATCACAGTTAAATGGTACCACAACGCTCACTTTAGATTCAATTAGTTGAACCAGGTATTCCGCTTTAGGTTCAATGCACGTTCACATAAAAGGGGCGTTTCCTGCGTCATTTGACTCACCCTTATGCAAAATAAAGAGCGGTGTATTTCATCCAAGGCGAGCAATGTATTATTATGAACTCCTACGAGGAATTCAAAGTTCAAATCACAGCCAAGGGGAACACGGTTGCCCATAATATGGCTAGGGTGGCGTGCTGGCAAAAAAAAAAAAAAAAAAGTGAAAAGATTCTGCATATTGTCTAAAAAATATTATGTATCATCATCCCTTTTACCCCCATATATGTGGGGCCCCATGAATTGCATGCCCAAGTACCGGGAATGCACAATCTCCGACCCAATATCGGACGTGCACGTCAAGTTGCTTGCTTTTAGTGGCGTGGTTCAACGTCTCAAATATCAAAACAAAATCAGCCTTGTTGACGCTGCAGATTAGCTTGTTTCGGATGAAAGGCGCTAGTCCGAAGCGAGTTATATACGCCGTTTTGTCCGTTCCAGCAGTAAAGGTGCTCGCGATTTGAGAGTCAGGGAACATCAAACCGAAGAGATCTCCTATCCCCTCATTCGAGTTGTAGGACTGGTGCTTGACCACTGTGTTTAGAATCCACAACACCTCCGCTTTCAGTGTTGGTGTCGTACCAAATGCTACCCTCAGGTCAGTGCTAGCAGTGCGGACCGTCTGCGGCGGTGGCGCCGGGGCAGAGATGCAAAACGTAGAAATGGCTGGGGTCTGTGTGTGGCTCCTGGCAGAGGTTTTATGTTTTTGGCACTGCATATGGCTGACGACAGCCTTAATCCCCATGGATTGAATGTAGGCTACTTTTGCACGGAATGCATCTGGCCTGTTCTGGGTTGGCAACGGACGCTAGCCAACCTCGGAAACGGATGTCTTCCAGCCAACTGACGTTGAAGTTGCATTTACCCATTGTTGCAGACTAGCTAGCAAGCGCGCAGACATCTGTTTATATATGCAGCTAGCAAGAAAGTAGCCTCTCGTTCATCTCCTTCCCGAAAAGTCCCGCGAGAAAAAAAAAAAATTAAATAACCCTGCCCCGACAAATTTAAGACCTCCGAGTTATAAATTTAAGACCAGCATATGACATTTTTGACGAATTTAAGACTTTTTAAGGCCTTAAATTTAGAAAAATGAATTTTAGGCTTTTTAAGACTTTTAAGACCTCCGCGGACACCCTGTGTTACGAAAAATCACCTCCATAGTCGCCCTGGAGTCACAGGCCGACAGTGTTTCCTGCAAGAATCAGTGACACCTATTATAGGACATTCTTTCAAAAAAATTAAACATTTAGAAGAATACCCGACACTGCTTTGATATAGGCCTAGTTATATACCTCTGATTGGAGATTAATTGTCGGCGGCTTCTCCAAAACAATGTTTGTACCTTCAACTAAAAATGACACGATTAATTTACACTCAATCATTTCACATTTGATTAGCAAGACAATTATTTATGTCCATTGCCAATACATGAATACATACTCGTTACAAACGGGTTCGATGTCGAGGCAGTGGGGTCAGACGACATCCCCCCATCCACTCCTACCATCATTGGCCGACCTTTGTTGTTGGCGAGAGCCAACTCCTCCGAGATGGTGAAGGGCGGTGCAGCGGTCCCCCTCCCAGTCATATTAATTTTTGTTTTCTTTTTATTTGCTACAGGTAATCAACATGAGATTAAAGGTTGGAGCCTAGGCCAATGCAAATCATAGGCTAGATTCACCTGAAATTATTAAAATGGATGCTTACAACTTACCACATTGAATTATGTTTTTATATTTATTTTTCACTTGGGCCCATGTTCGTAGGTGCGTGCTGGCACCACATCTATGGGGGTAAAAGGCATGATGATAGGCCTAGATATTTTTTAGACGATATGCAGAATCTTTTCACTTACGCATTAACACGGTCGGCTATTTTTTGCCAGCACGCAACCCTAGCCTTATTATGGGCAACCGTGTTCCCCTTGACTGTAATTTGCTGTTTAAATTCCTCGTACGAATTCATAATTATGCATTGCTCGTCTTGAGTGAAATACACCGCTCTTGCTCGATCCATTTTGCAGAAGTGAGTCAAATGACGCGAGAAACGCCCCTTTTATGTGAACGCGCATTGAACCTAAAGCGGAAAACCTGGTTCAACTAATTGAATCTAAAGTGAGCTTCGTGGTACCACTTAACTCTGATTGCGAGTTGCGGCTCTGTCGAGCCAGGTTTTCCTAAGAAAGCCTGGGTATGTTCAGCGAGTTTCGTGGTATAGGGCACAGGTCTATAGATTTTTTATTGTTGTAGAATAAATTAATGTTTTCTGGGTATGTTTTTAAAATACATGAACAGCTCTCAAACAAAGCATTTTCCATTAACAGTGTGTATTTGTGTGATGTATTTTTAAATAGATTTCCATCATATGAGCATCTGGTGGCATTCTGGAAACTAATCGAGACAGCAACGAGCAAAATGATTAGGGTCACTAAAATCAACAGAAGTTATGCCACAAGCACAACTACTGAAAGCCCTTTAACCAGACCAACTGTAAGTATAGGCCTACCAAAAAGTCGGGGTGGCAGAGTAAACTAGCTCAATGTGCATCACTGATTTTGTATGGAGACATATATGCTATTTGATATCGAATACATTTTAGTGGAGTTTGAGGCAATGTGAAGCTGGTGTGTTTGTGTCTGTGTGCGGCTCGCGTGCCTGCACTGTGTTGGGGCCGTGGTGGGCGCTCTCGGCTGGAGCTTTCTGCGTGTTGTGGTGGCTGACGAGGAAAGTGCGCTTGTGTGTACATTTGTGCTTAAATAAACATGTTTGTATTGATTATTTGATTAAACATATGACCTCAGCTAAATCCCCCCACGGACACTGTTATAAAAGAAACGGGCGTATAACGGTTTGTTTATAACGGTTGGTTTATCGCTAGCTTTAACATACACTCAAGCTGTGAGGCTTCTCTGATTTCTTCATGGACCTGTGGCACAATGCTCTGATAATCACCTCCGATGTTCCCTTATCTTTGCTAGACACTAAAAAATGGACACACGTTAGTACAGTTAGTACAACAACGGACAGTTAAGTGTTTTAAATACAGAAAAAAATGTTGTCGCAAACAAATGTTCACTAAAAAGCCGGTAGTCTGTTACCTACCCTCAAAGTTATGCAAATAACTCGAAATATAGAGCTTAAATCCTTTTTCCCGCTTGCTTGTAGGTGCAAGGGAACTAGCACCAACAATGCGGTGAACATCGTTAACATTTATTGTCGGTAGGTCTTGGAGACATCTAGAAAAGCCAGACATGTTCACGCTATGGACTGGGTCAGTAAGTAGACCGGAAACTAGAATGCCGACACCGTCAGTTGACTTCCGGGTTCTAGTGCACAGAGCCTATTCCGCGATTTTTCAAGAATGCATCGCTGCATCCTAGACGAGCCAAAACTACCCACAATCCTCTGCGTTCACTGGGCGGGTTCTTGAAAATGGCAGAGCAGTACACGTTCAAATGAAGTGAAGTTATATTCGTTTTTCAGAAATAATTTGTGCCGTATTGCTTTTTATAGATTCATCATGTTAATGCAAATAATCAAGCCTAAAGACCTGTGCCACTTTTCAAACGTTTTTGCAACTTAATGATACGTTGCTATATTTTGCATGGACGTAGCTGGTGTTAAACACCACTGTCACCAATGTCAATTTACTCGCTCACAAGATTACATTATTTATGTATACCTATTTATGTTTGTGTTGAATTGTTTTTTTTAGGGTCAGCCCAGCAAACGGATGCTTTTGTGCGCCTTAGGGTGGCGCACCAACATTTGTTTACCGGTGGAAGGGATAGTGCCACTATCCAATGTTGTTAAATGAATGCACAACCGATCATTTGCATCGGTTGTGCATTCATGTTTGTAATTTTGAATGAACGTATATAATTGTATTTTATATGATATAGGGTAGAGCGAGTACGGTTGAGACACTTTTGGCTTTTTACACTACTGCACAAAAACTAGACACTGAAAATAAGTGATATTTGATATGCTGTTCCCTTTGATTGTATACTAAAATAGAATCAATCAATAATACCCCTAACCAATTTAATTTATTCATAATTTGCTCATATACATGAGGTGCGATTTTGTCTCAACCGTACCCATGGTGAGTACAGTTGAGACGGTACCCGGGTACAGTTGAGACACCCATTTAAACCCATTGATGGTGACTGACCAAGCATTGAAAAAACTTTAAACTTTATTATAAAAGAACTGGACAAAATATTTAAGCAAGAAATTCATTTATTTAATTCATTTATTTATTCACTTTATTATCTCACTCCTCACAGTGAGTGAGATAATACTGGTTTGTCACCAGTGGTGCATTCAAAATGGGACCACAACCCACACCCGCAGCACGACACCCACTTCTCACCAGGCTTTGAGGCCGAAAACCATTCAGCACACACCAGACACTGAGTATCTGAATTTGTCTTCTTACTCCTTTTTCCTCCCTCCTTCGTTTCTATGATCTTCCGTTTTACTTTCAAAGAGGAGGCTTTCTTCTCCTCTTCCAGGGGCTGCTTTTCCGGGGTGTCGGTTAAAATAGTGGAAGTCTTTTTCTTGCGTTGCTGCCGATTGGCCTTTCTCGGGGAAGCTTTCGGGTACGGCCGGACCGACTCTGGTGAAAACACTGCAGGCTCCTGGTTAAGATAAACACACAGAGATACACACACAAGCACACACCCACACACAACCCCCCCCCCCCCCATCCCCCCCACACACACACACACACACACATAGACACACACACTCATGAATATTTTACTTTCAGAATGTGGCAGTCAATACATTACAAAAAAATAAATATATATAGTAAATATATTTTTTCTTACTTGGGTAGAAACGACTTCCTCTTCTAAAGATATAGGAACCAGGGTCAGAGTGACTTCTGGGACACCATCAGAGCTGACAGAAAAAATATGTTTGGGAAGCTCAGTAGGGATAGGGAAAAGAGGTGAAAGGTCACCCTCTGTGAGGGACCACTGAGATGCACTAGTGGCAAGCATGGATGGCCCGGCTGTAGTGAGGGCAGGAGGGGACAACCCAGGTGGAAGGGTGGCCAGCGTGGATGGCCCGGCTGTAGTGAGGGCAGGAGGGGACAACCCAGGTGGAAGGGTGGCCAGCGTGGATGGCCCGGCTGTAGTGAGGGCAGGAGGGGACAACCCAGGTGGAAGGGTGGCCAGCGTGGATGGCCCGGCTGTAGTGAGGGCAGGAGGGGACAACCCAGGTGGAAGGGTGGCCAGCGTGGATGGCCCGGCTGTAGTGAGGGCAGGAGGGGACAACCCAGGTGGAAGGGTGGCCAGCGTGGATGGCCCGGCTGTAGTGAGGGCAGCCTGGCTTTCTGGGTTCGGCCTGTCAGTTACTAAAGCAGGGGCAAAGTCAGCTTCCTTAAAGACATCTGGATTGTATGCAGGCATGAAAACGGGTCAGGGGTGAAAAAGGTGAGAAGGATATTATCCCTCTAGGGGGGTCTGGGGGGTCCTCCCCCGGGAGAAAAATTTGAATATTCCATATTTTTTATTGGCAAAAACACACAATACATAACACAAACATTAAACACTTGTCAATACTCTCAGAACCAGATCTCATTTTTTCTTCTTTGCCTGGACCACCAGTGTCTCCAAGGCCCGCTTTCGCTGTTTGGCCACATGTCTCAGCCTCGCCCTTTTCTCTTCTTCAGCAGACTGTTTCTTGGCCTGCTGAGCACTGCCAGATGCTTGGGAGCCATACTTGCTCTGTTGTTGCTGCTTTTCTTCCTGATTCATCTTCTGCTGGCGTTTGTATGTGGCTGCTGCAGAGTTGATGTTCTTGCATAGTGTTCTGTCCACCTCCCCGAACTTCACATCCTCCATTCTGTAGAGCTGCATGGCTGTCTTCCCCCTGGACTGCAGGGTGTACTTGACCGTCTGGATTGCATTAAATGTTGGTACATTCATGTTGCCACTCCTTTGGTCAATTGCATCATTCATCCAACTAAAAGAAGACTCAACCCTGGGTCCGTGAAAGATGGAGAGGCAACATTTAACCATCGCACTCAGGGAGGGGTACTTATCTGGCTTGTCAAAGACATGACCCCACCACTCAACAATGCACTCTCCCTCCTTGAAACTGGGGATGGTCAGGTCAACATTGAACTGCACAAGTTCTCTCTGGATGTCCTGGTCTGCTGGCAATAGGTGCCGCAGCATACCACTCAGCCTGGCAAGAAATGGTTGAGAATTTGAAATCAGTTTAAGGACATGAGGAAACAAAAATCCCAAAGTACCTGGTAATATGGCAAAAAAATGTTTAAATGTTATTCTTACCTCTTCAACTGGATGGTTGCCTGTGAGTGGCCTCTCCGAAGAGGGTCCAGAGCAGACAGGGCTGTAAGAGTCGGACTGGCCAAGGGGAGCTTCTTCTGGAGGTATGCTGCAGTGGTGATGTAGGCTTTCCTGACGTCTGCTCGGAATGGCACCAACAGCTGACACAAAACACCAAAAACTGACCATTATTTTAAGTCTCAAAAACTATTGAGAAAAAAAGTGATGCGGGGTATTTACAGCATGATTGGGATTCTGGCTCCTGAACATGTCAGCCTCCTGTCCCACATAGACCTCCTTGGAGGGCAGCAGCATATGATCCTCCAGGACCATCTCCCTCAGAGCACTGGGAGACAGCTATGTAAGGGAAGTAATTAATTGGAGTAATACCTTAAGTGCCTTTCAAAAGACCCCAGGTTGCTTAACAAGAAAGGAAACACTCAACTGATAGCACAGACAACAGTAAAAATAGGGATAAAATCAATAATATATACTAAAGTAGGCAGAGTGGGTGTGAGGAGGAGTTAATTACCTGAGTAATGTGTTCGGCCTTCACAAAGCAAGCCATGAAGGCCAGGAACAGCTCAAGCTGCCGATCGTGAAGTTTGTGAACCAATGTCTGGCTACTCTGTGTATGTAAAACAAATTCGGTAACACTTTATAACTATCCGTTATAACCAGTTAATAGATCATAAGTAAACTGTTAGTTAATGAGTTATAAATGACTTGTTAACTGCATGTCAATGATTTATAACTATACCGTATAAATTAGTAATAGATCATGAACAAGCTATTAGTAAATTACTTACTAATGACTTGTTCAGTATCAGTTATTAGTTTATGCATGTTATTGGGACGTTATTCTAAAGTTGCAACTATTCCTCATTTATTAACTGTAAGTAAATGAGGAATAGTTGCAACTTTAGAATAACGTCCCAGTAACATACATAAGCTAATAACTAATACGTAACTCACACTTTACAGATCAGTTGTTAATAGTTTGTTAACCATCTACTAATACCAGTGAAACCTTGTAGAACAGCAAATGGGCGGAACAAGTTCAAGGTACAGAAATCTGACGTTATATTTAAAATATCCAATTTTTGTACCTCAACCCTCATCCTCATCGTCATCCGCTTATCCGGGGTCGGGTCGCGGGGGGAGCAGCTCAAGCAGGGGGCCCCAGACTACCCTTTCCCGGGCCACATTGACCAGCTCTGACGGGGGGATCCCGAGGCGTTCCCAGGCCAGTGTTGAGATATAATCTCTCCACCTAGTCCTGGGTCTTCCCCGAGGTCTCCTCCCCACTGGACGTGCCTGAAACACCTCCCAAGGAAGGCGCCCAGTGGGCATCCTTACCAGATGCCCGAACCACCTCAGCTGACTCCTTTCTAAGTAAAGGAGCAGCGGCTCTAATCCGAGTTCCTCACGGATGGCTGAGCTTCTCACCCTATCCCTAAGGGAGACGCCAGCCACCCTTCTGAGAAAACTCATCTCGGCCACTTGTACCCGCGATCTCGTCCTTTCGGTCATCACCCAGCCCTCATGACCATAGGTGAGGATAGGAACGAAGATCGACCGGTAGATCGAGAGCTTTGCCTTGCGGCTCAGCTCTCTTTTCGTTACAACGGTGCGGTAAAGCGAACGCAATACCGCCCCCGCTGCTCCGATTCTCCGGCCAATCTCACGCTCCATAGTACCCTCACTCGCGAACAAGACCCAGAGGTACTTGAACTCCTTCACTTGGGCTAAGGACTCATTTCCTACCCGGAGTAAGCAATCCACCGGTTTCCTGCTAAGAGTCATGGCCTCAGATTTAGCGGTGCTGATCCTCATCCCAGCCGATTCACACTCGGCCGCCAGCCGATCCAGTGAGTGCTGAAGGTCACAGGCCGATGATCCAATGAGGACCACATCATCTGCAAAAAGCAGTGACGAGATCCTCAGACCACCGAACTGCAACCCCTCCCCACCACGGCTACGCCTCGATATCCTGTCCATGTATATCACAAACAGGATTGGTGACAAGGCGCAGCCCTGGCGGAGACCAGCACCCACTGAGAACGAAACTGACTGGCTGCCGAGAACACGAACACAGCTCTCGCTTTGGGAGTACAAAGATTGGATGGCCCTGAGGATAGACCCCCTTACCCCATACTCCCGCAGCACCTCCCACAGTTTCTCCCTCAACCCTGTTCCACCCATAGGCTTTTCTGTGTACTGTTAGTTATTCTTATGAAATTGATTGATTGCCAACATTGGATGTGCATGCACGTGCAGTCAAGTTGCAGTAATTCCAAGCACAACTAACACCCACCTGGAAAACCATGACATACTCCTTGAGAATAGTCAGCAAACCCTTGTAGATGCTGAGCCGTAAGACTGTTGTCGTCTCCTCATGCCACAGCTTCTGACATACCCTCTTTTTTCTCTCACGGCCTTGTGGAGTCATGCCTGTGAAACACAATACATAGTCGTCCTCATTAGTAACTTCAAAACAAGTATAAGTGCTAATTATTATAAGGGATTGGAACATCAAGTCTCATCACCTTTCCTGTTGAGTTCCTCCTGAACCACCTTGATACGGGCTCTTGCCGCCTGGTTGACGTGGTACTTGGTGTACATCAGCTCCAAAGGCTCCCTATACAGCTCCTTATCGGCAGTGGAGAGGAAGCCATAATAGAGGACTATGTACGCAGGCATCATGGCATGGGTTGCCATGCTGGCATCGTATGCAGACAGCCAGCGATGAGGAACAAAGCCCCTTTGTGGGCTGGAGGCGGGGAGATTTAGAAACATAGCTATCTCCTTGAGGTACATCACCTGACAAAAGACAGAAAAAGATATACATACATAGACATTCTACACATTCCATAGATTTAACACAGTACAGTACAGTAGAGCCAGCAGCCGTGGTCTAGACAAGAGCTGCATTTTGTTTACCTGGTCTGGACTCCACTGATGGTCAACCTGGAGATCACTGAACAGCTTCTCCAAGTAGCCGTCAAAGGGCTCTGAGAACTTCTTTGCCGCATTGTGTATGTGATGACAGGAGTCCCCATCAACATCGAGCAGGTGGGGACAGTATTGGTGCATCCTGATCTCGAGGCCGGTCTTGCTGCCCCTCATCACAGCACACAAGTCCATCAGCATACTCACAAGGTTATTCCACGGGATGTGGTTTTTCTCAAAGAACTCACAGAGCACCTTCTCTAAAGAAGCAGCATTCACCTTCACGATCTCCAAGGACCCCAAATGCTCTACTATCACCTTCCTCAAGTCTGCATGGTAGTAGCAAACGAGCATGGAGAGGATCTTCAACATAAAAAGGTTTATTAGCCATGCAACATTTTACAGGGCATACACTGAAGCAAAAACAGAAGGACTGTGATGGCAATAGCTTAATATGAGACAAACCTTTTTGTTGTTGTTGGAGGTACTCGTCTAAATTTAACGAAAAGGGAAACATCTTCAGGTTGGAAAAGGTCCTCTCAGAGTAGGTCCGCCCTGCAAAAAGTCGGAGAGATTTTGTCACATCACATGCATAATCTAATTGGTACAATATAAATCATACAACAGGTAATTCTGGCAACATAGCAGTATATATAGCAACATGGTAGTTTAAGGAACATGTTTTATGTGTGCAGTTCACTAAAATGTAAATTAAAACACTGAAATAGTAGGTAAGAAAGAAAATTTAAATACCTAGACCATGGATCATCTTGTATGAAGCTGTTGTCCTCGACAGCTTCATTCCCTGCAAAGCTGGTTTATCCAAGGAAAGGGTCTGGGCAAGCTCAACAATTACAGGAGCCATAGAAAACGAGATGGAATGCTCCGCCAAGGTTCCAAGGACCATTGCCTAGAACACAAATGATGTAATTAATGTAAAGCTAGTGTATTCCATGTTTAGGTGTTGATGCTGCCAGTGACGGGAGCTGATTGTGATACAATAAAAATAACAATCTCAAAGTGCTAGTGTACTCTGTCTAAGCTGCCTGTGCTGAGTAACAGGCCTACTCCACCTACCTCTGCATTTGCTATGCGGTTTATGACTGGTACGGGGATCTTTCCCTGGCACTGCTGCCTGATTGTTTCTAACCCCTGGTTGGCTTGACTCTGGCTTGCTGGATTCACCCGAGCTGATGCTGGAAGGAAGCTGCTGGCAACACTATGAGTGGAAGCTATCATCTCCACCTTCTTCTTGTGAACGTTCGTCTGGCAGTGAGCCTGCAGAGCATGGCTGCCTTTGTTAGCATAATTGATCTCTTTGTGGCAGAGAATGCATCTGGCGAATCCCTGCCTGTTGATTTTGATGAATACATCTCCTAGATGAAAGGACACCTCTTGCTCTTTTACTGAGACCTTGCCTTCCAGTTTAAGCCACGACCAGTTCCAGCTGCATTTCAATCCAGCATCCAGCTGTTTAATAATGGCGGAATCCTTTTCTCCTAACACACTCATTCTGCAAAAAATAATGTTTGTATTAGTGTAAGCACCATCTTCTAGTTTAGCCTTATTGATAGAACGGTGGACCACTTGACCCTTCAACCTTGTCAGTCCCCTCACCTAAAATCATCCACACGTCCTGGAAAAAGGAGTTGTAGAGATTTTTAAAAGTAGT
Organism: Gadus macrocephalus; assembly: GCF_031168955.1. Taxonomy (NCBI): domain Eukaryota; kingdom Metazoa; phylum Chordata; class Actinopteri; order Gadiformes; family Gadidae; genus Gadus; species Gadus macrocephalus. The sequence goes on from NC_082389.1 coordinate 19,706,545, forward strand.
ACGTTTTCTGCTTTGTGATTTACCCTAAGCTATACTTTAGTAACGATATCTAATCTAGCTAATGTTAGACTAACGGTAGCGTTAGCTTATCATTTTCCACCGGAGCTGCTCAATGAGTACTAAAGTGTGACATCACGTTTCCATAGCAACTGCTTTTCGGTTCTACACAAACCAAATTAAGGGGGGGGAAATGAAGGGGAAATCCTATGCCACACAAACTTTTTATAGAAAAGGAACGATTTTTTAGCGAATTGATTTGCTTTACCAATGATGTAAGTAATATTGAGAATAGATTGTCTTCATATAAAAAAAAAAAGCCATAATAGAGGACTATGTACGCAGGCATCATGGCATGGGTTGCCATGCTGGCATCGTATGCAGACAGCCAGCGATGAGGAACAAAGCCCCTTTGTGGGCTGGAGGCGGGGAGATTTAGAAACATAGCTATCTCCTTGAGGTACATCACCTGACAAAAGACAGAAAAAGATATACATACATAGACATTCTACACATTCCATAGATTTAACACAGTACAGTACAGTAGAGCCAGCAGCCGTGGTCTAGACAAGAGCTGCATTTTGTTTACCTGGTCTGGACTCCACTGATGGTCAACCTGGAGATCACTGAACAGCTTCTCCAAGTAGCCGTCAAAGGGCTCTGAGAACTTCTTTGCCGCATTGTGTATGTGATGACAGGAGTCCCCATCAACATCGAGCAGGTGGGGACAGTATTGGTGCATCCTGATCTCGAGGCCGGTCTTGCTGCCCCTCATCACAGCACACAAGTCCATCAGCATACTCACAAGGTTATTCCACGGGATGTGGTTTTTCTCAAAGAACTCACAGAGCACCTTCTCTAAAGAAGCAGCATTCACCTTCACGATCTCCAAGGACCCCAAATGCTCTACTATCACCTTCCTCAAGTCTGCATGGTAGTAGCAAACGAGCATGGAGAGGATCTTCAACATAAAAAGGTTTATTAGCCATGCAACATTTTACAGGGCATACACTGAAGCAAAAACAGAAGGACTGTGATGGCAATAGCTTAATATGAGACAAACCTTTTTGTTGTTGTTGGAGGTACTCGTCTAAATTTAACGAAAAGGGAAACATCTTCAGGTTGGAAAAGGTCCTCTCAGAGTAGGTCCGCCCTGCAAAAAGTCGGAGAGATTTTGTCACATCACATGCATAATCTAATTGGTACAATATAAATCATACAACAGGTAATTCTGGCAACATAGCAGTATATATAGCAACATGGTAGTTTAAGGAACATGTTTTATGTGTGCAGTTCACTAAAATGTAAATTAAAACACTGAAATAGTAGGTAAGAAAGAAAATTTAAATACCTAGACCATGGATCATCTTGTATGAAGCTGTTGTCCTCGACAGCTTCATTCCCTGCAAAGCTGGTTTATCCAAGGAAAGGGTCTGGGCAAGCTCAACAATTACAGGAGCCATAGAAAACGAGATGGAATGCTCCGCCAAGGTTCCAAGGACCATTGCCTAGAACACAAATGATGTAATTAATGTAAAGCTAGTGTATTCCATGTTTAGGTGTTGATGCTGCCAGTGACGGGAGCTGATTGTGATACAATAAAAATAACAATCTCAAAGTGCTAGTGTACTCTGTCTAAGCTGCCTGTGCTGAGTAACAGGCCTACTCCACCTACCTCTGCATTTGCTATGCGGTTTATGACTGGTACGGGGATCTTTCCCTGGCACTGCTGCCTGATTGTTTCTAACCCCTGGTTGGCTTGACTCTGGCTTGCTGGATTCACCCGAGCTGATGCTGGAAGGAAGCTGCTGGCAACACTATGAGTGGAAGCTATCATCTCCACCTTCTTCTTGTGAACGTTCGTCTGGCAGTGAGCCTGCAGAGCATGGCTGCCTTTGTTAGCATAATTGATCTCTTTGTGGCAGAGAATGCATCTGGCGAATCCCTGCCTGTTGATTTTGATGAATACATCTCCTAGATGAAAGGACACCTCTTGCTCTTTTACTGAGACCTTGCCTTCCAGTTTAAGCCACGACCAGTTCCAGCTGCATTTCAATCCAGCATCCAGCTGTTTAATAATGGCGGAATCCTTTTCTCCTAACACACTCATTCTGCAAAAAATAATGTTTGTATTAGTGTAAGCACCATCTTCTAGTTTAGCCTTATTGATAGAACGGTGGACCACTTGACCCTTCAACCTTGTCAGTCCCCTCACCTAAAATCATCCACACGTCCTGGAAAAAGGAGTTGTAGAGATTTTTAAAAGTAGTACGTTTTCTGCTTTGTGATTTACCCTAAGCTATACTTTAGTAACGATATCTAATCTAGCTAATGTTAGACTAACGGTAGCGTTAGCTTATCATTTTCCACCGGAGCTGCTCAATGAGTACTAAAGTGTGACATCACGTTTCCATAGCAACTGCTTTTCGGTTCTACACAAACCAAATTAAGGGGGGGGAAATGAAGGGGAAATCCTATGCCACACAAACTTTTTATAGAAAAGGAACGATTTTTTAGCGAATTGATTTGCTTTACCAATGATGTAAGTAATATTGAGAATAGATTGTCTTCATATAAAAAAAAAAAACGAAACTAACGTTTCCTTACTTTTTCTTTTAAAACCACAGGGGAATACATGAACGCCTCGACATGTTTCGATTGGTAGTAATTTTCACCTCTAGATATTGATTTATTTTCATTTTGAAAGAAACACATGGAAGCAATGGAAAATGCCATCTCTCGTTGGGTTGTTTAGAACTGAAAATCCGGTTGCCAGGACAACCCGACAAGCAGTAGCTCGTTAGCTAAGCCTATGTCAACCGAGCTCCTGGGTAACTTAGATATACCAGAAAATATAAAAAATGATTGAAACGATCACTCACCAAATTTAGTCAGGTAAATCGCCGGGGCCAGGCTAGCTTTCAACTTCTGATGGTGGTCTGGATCCTGCTTGTGCACCAATCCTTTTGGTACGCCGCACGCGCACCGGTTCGCAGTTCACTGAACCTCTGGGGCTGGTTCAGAGGCCGTAATCGGGGCAAAATCGGGCTGAAATCAGAACACTTCGCGATTTCAGCCCGATTTGTTCGTCGCAGACAAATTTGCGAGTCGTACACGATTTTGAAAAGTCGGAAACGAGACGAGGTCTTGTAATGTGACATGCTTGTCAGAATCTTTTGGGGAATCCATGAATTATCCATTGTTGACATGAGGGAAAACCGCCCCCAGTTGCGTGAGTGAACAGCTGGAGCTCAGGCGCAGTGTTTACCAACGGACTTCATTGCACTACGCTGAGTAGGAGTAACTACTACAGAAATGAATATGATCAAACCCAAGAACGAGTCCACAATCTTTTCTTCTTTTTCGTCTCTGAGCAGAGGACCGCCGGCATAATGCCTAGGCGCGTCGTTAGACCTGGGCATTCGAGGCTATAGCCCCGGATCTTTTGGGAATAGCCCCGGATCGCTGTGCCGTAAAAAAAACATAATGCTGAAAATAGCCCTGTAGAGTTTACTTCTTTGTGAATTACCAGCAGCCACAGATGCAACATTGTAGCGAGTGAAAACCGCAAAATTCTGCCGTGTCCATGTATGGGCAGATTTAGAATAATTTGTTGCATAATGTTGCAAATTCAGCCCAGGTCGGCCTTGAACTGCGATTGGTCAGAAAGACGTAACAGCTAATGACAACATTGAACTCTCATGCAGGCTCGAACAGAGTGACACACAAACACACACACACACACACACACACACACACACACACACACACACACACACACACACACACACACACATACATACATACATACATACATACATACATACATAGTTTTTCACCCACTCCGTATCCAGCTTCTTCCACGCTTAAAGCACCCAGGCTACTATGCGGCGAGCTGGGGCTCTCATTGTCTCCCCTTCGATGTATTCCTTGCTCGCATCCAGTTGTCATACGATTCATGCAGACTGGTTTTGAACGGCTGATTCCACCTACTTTGCGTGTGCCGTGTTTTCCCCTCGATGTGGCGAAGCTGTATGGTTATGCTGTTGAGAGCTTAAATAAATGCACTATATAAGTTGACTATGAATAATTATTGAAGTTTAACAATTTGTTCAGCAAATTTGACAACTGACAGATGCAATATTGTAGCCAGTGAAAATCGCAAAATTCGGACTTGTACATTAATGGGCAAATTTAGAATCGCATTGCAATTCTCCCAACAAAATATTTGTAAATATTTTTGTAAATAAACTTCCAAAGCTTTAAAAATCCTATTTGGTATTTTATTGGTCCTGTGCAAAGTAAACAACGTACAAAGTAAATAAGGTCCAAAGTCAAACCGAGTAGTGTTTCCGGAAATGATTTTGTTAGAGGACCAATCACAGCCCTTACTGTCTCTGTTGCGTCGACTGATATATTGGATGCGCACGTAAACTACGGAAAGGTTCTAGAGTAAAGCACTTTACGGAGGACTATAAACTGGCCGGCCTCTGAACCTACCCCCCCCCCCCTAAATATTTTTTCATCGAATCTACACGATTCACGGAGGTCACCTATTTTGGTTTCAAAACGGCGAATTTCGCCGAAAGGTGAGTGATTTTCATGCCTGTGTATGGCCAGATGCCAGCGGAAGAGAAGCCAGCCTGAACATTCTGTGGCGATGCTCCATGCAGCAAGATATTATTCAGGAGACTTGGAAGGTCATAGATGGTGATTGACTTGCCTGGGTTCTGACGGTGCCACCTGTCCATCTCCCCATTAAGATACCTCTTCAGAGGCCCATACACAGCCTTGTCCAGGGGTTGAAGGTGGTGCGTACAATGTGGTGGGAAGGATAGCATGACCACACCACTTGCACGGCAAAGGTCAATGGCTTTCATTGAGATATGGGAGCAGTGATTATCGAGAAGTAAAAGGACCTTCTTTTCCTCAGTGGGCCTGGTGTGGTTGATGAAGTGCTTTAGGAACTCCAGGAAGTCATCCTCCTGCATCCAACCACTGCCATTTGCTGTTCCTATTGACCCCTCTGGACCGCCAGCGATGAAGTGTGGCAGGAACCTCTTGGGAAAGACGAAATGGGGGAGGATGATGTTCCCCAAGGCATTACCTGCCAGTGCCATGGTGACCAGGGTTCCTCTCTCCCCAGAGGTGACTGCCCCCACTCTTCTCACTCCCTTGGAGGCCACCATGAAGCCTGACTTTTGGACTGTGACCAGCCCGGTCTCATCCATGTTCCACACATCCTTAGCCTGTAGGAAGTGCCTGGTGTACACACTGGCCAGCTTCTTGAAAAATGAGTCCACATTGATTCTGTTGAAATTCGAATTCCGATGCAAACTCGTGGCCTGAGGCTTCCGGATTGAAAGGCTTTGATGCCTTTGCATGAAGTTAGTGAACCAACTCTTTCCGGCCATGCGACTGTCCCCCCACTTCTTTGGAAAAGCCAGGCCATAAAAGCAAGCGACTTCAAAGGCCAATTTGCGAATCTGAAACAATAATCAAAAAATGTAATATATATATATATATACTTTAACTATGCCAAATTGTGATGTTCTTTTTCTCATGGACAGCACACAGTGACCTCCAACAATAAGGCTATCAATCTACACTGGATTTCCCCTTTAAGCTCAAAATACATACATTTACAGAAAACTGATGTACAACAAAACTAGTTTATTTCTCACTATATAGGCCTACTGTATAGCCTGGTCTCTCCCTATAGGTGTTTTTGGTGCATTCCTACCTCTTTTGGGGGCAGCCCATAATACAAGGCTGCTGCTTTCCTCACATACAGCTCCAACCTGCCTTCCTGATCATCATTAAAAACTGTATTGCAGCTTTTGTATCCTACTGAGGGCAAAAGGTTTGAGCCATTCTCCTCCAACTCACGCTTCCTTTTCGCGTAGCGGCCAAGTGAAGCTACAGGAACCCTAAATTCCTCTGCCACACTCCTAATGGACCTCCCTTGCAGCACTGCATTGGATGCTCTCTCTAACTCCTGCGCTGATACACCCCTATCTGTGGTTCTTACTCTGTTACGAGGCATCCTGCAACAGGCATAGAAGAAACATACATCTATAGGCTGCAAAACATGGCCAGCAAACACTCACACATATACACATACACCTATACATATACACACACTGCATGTCTTTTTCATTTCTACTATGAGGTAGCATAGGCTCTATCACAATCAAGCTGTCTCAACTGTACCCGATCTCCCACCTTGCTTATTTAGACCCCAAGATAAATAATTCTTACTATTTTCATGTTTGAAAGGACATCCATTAATAAAGAACAGTTCGAATATCCAAAATATAACATTTTATTTTAATTTGTTTGTTTTGTTGTCCAACTTTGACTTCTAACCTGCTGTCGTTAAAGTGCACAACGTAACTCCATGTTATGTAATGGTATGCGATCGCGGGTACAGTTGAGACATTGTGTCTCAACTGTACCCGTCCGACCACCAGTGTTGGGATAGTTCACTTTCTACGTGAACTAGTTCAAAGTTCAGTTCACAAATTTTAAAATGAACTACTTCAGTTCAACGTTCATAATTCAAAGATTTGAACTAAGTTCACAGTTCCAAAAAATGAACTAGTTCATAGTTCTTTTTTTCAATATGTTGCTGTGTGAGCTATTATTTTTTTCCGGTATTTTGAACATCGAGCCCACTTCGTGATTTGTCTAGGATGATATAGAGTGGTTGAATCAAGCATCGTAGCGAAAATGTATTGTACATTTAGCGCATTTTGTAAATCCCATTGATTTCTGTTGGAAGACTCATTGCTTCGTTGGCCGGAAGCGGAAAGGGAACTAGTTTGGTTGTAGTTCAAATTTGGTTGTAGTCTTTTCGCTCGGTTCTAGCCCTACTGTTGAGTCGGAGAACCGAGCGAAAAGACTACAACCAAACGTAAACAGCCCCCATTTACGTTTCCGGCCAACAAGCAATGATTCTAGGAGGTATTCTAGTCCGCTGAGCTATGAGCCAGCGGGAGATAACGTTATGGATTGTACATATTTATAATTCGAAATTCATCTCAGCCTTTATACCACAGACACTCTAGGGTCCATAGCATATAACCGTGTTGTCTGATTACAGTTTGATTCATTTTTCACTATTTAACAGATCTCGTTCTGAAGAATAATCACCGCGCCATTCGTTTCAATGGGAATCGGGACGGTCTATACTTTCAACATAAAGTGCATTTATATTTTTTAATTCGTCCCAGCCTTTCATTCTGCGCGCGCATCCGCCGTTTTGATAAACAAATAACCCCCCAATTGAACGAAGTTAAACCGAGTGCGCGTGCCGTTCAGACACCAGAATGAACGAGTTCACAGTAACGTTCATCAGGCAGTAATACAGTACGTTCAGTTCACGTTCGCCGAAAATATGAACGAGTTCATGAACTATCGTTCAATGAACGCGTTCAGGCACAACACTGCCGACCACCTCACGCTTTTCGCTAGATTATGCAGTGACCTTGATTGACATGATAGCATGAATTATGTATATTTATAGTGCACAGAATAACGTTTGTAATGATGTAAATTGCGTTTGTTGATCACCTATGGTTAATAACATATTCATTGTAGAAGGGACATGTAAAATCAAGATCTTACCTTGCTAAAAAAAACTTTCGCCGATATCTTCGTAGCGGAGCTGAGTATGTTGCTCAAATTTCCCGGGGTAGAAGAGGATGTTAGTACGCATGTGCAAACTAAAAATCACGGCTCAGGATCATTGCGCCCGCAAGTTATGTAGGGTGTCTCAACTGTACTCATGTCTCAACCGTACTCACTCTACCCTACTTATGTGTTCAAAGCACATAAGTGCTTTGAACACATAAGTAGGCATTGTAGGCATATATGAATGAATGAATCAGATCAGTTAAATAATATATCCAAATAAATACATGTTTATCATATCTTTCTTTGTCTTTTTCCCCCTGCATAATAGTAATCAACCATACTGTAAATGTGATGCATGAATTAAGTTCTCAGACAATTTCACTTAGTTTTATAAAAATGTAATGGATTTTCCTTTTAATAAAGACGATTCGATCAACCGCTACAAAGCTTTTGTGACTTCCCCAAAGAGGCTCCATGCGAAGGAGACATGACCGCATTCATAACAGACAAAAGTCAAATAAATATCGATCAGCTTGATTGCTTCCATGATTTATTCATAAGCGCCCATGTGTTTACAAGCGGACACGCAGTATTAAAAAGCGGAAGCGGAAGCGCTTCCACACTACCAAGTCGTTCCAAAGTCTGAACGTTACAAACGCTAGGAAGCACTCGAGCTAGCACTCTAGTCTCATCTCCATAGGACGTGACTAGCAAGGACGCGTCCTAGCAAGGCTGCAGCCTTCACTTTGGGAAACAGCCTATGTCACCATGAGACCCTGGCGAACACAGTGGATTCCATGAATCAGAGACAATAGCGGAATTCAAACCCTGAATCACAGTTTTCTACAAAAAAACATTGCAGCGTTTCGGTTTTCTATTTTCCGGCTGCTTTGTATAAGATGGCTTGTGCATATACACAATGTCATTAGACAAAAATAATATTGATATTCGATTTCTGCGGACTCTTATGAACATTTCAAGACCCAACCTGAAGTATCAACTCATTGCTAAGGATATCCACAATGACGATAAAGTTAGAATGCACCAATGGAGGAGGAGGGCGAGGGGGGCTATTTTGACCTAAGACACGAGGATATTTTTGATCTATATTCGCTAAACATATTTATTCCACCGTATGGTTGACATTGGATGACATTCCTGAGATTCTAAGCTTTCAAACGGTGTATGACATGACTATAACACTCAACTGAACGATGCCGAAAATTGACCCAGCATGTTGGGGGGAAAGGCTGGTGTAGCGAAAACTTGCCCGCCGGCGGGATTTGGCGATTAAGTCCAGTCAACTCGCTTCACAACCGCCATGTTGGTTTGATTTTGCCTCGTTCGGTCCCGCCAACGTAATGACGCACTGCCGTCATTAGGTTGCACGCCTCCGTGCATTCAAAGGTTTTGAGTATGACAATGATGATCACTAAGACAATTTAAGTGGCACAAAATTATAACTACATTCCTCGTTCGGAACACTTAGTAACTTAAAGTTGGGTTGACTTGATTTTGATTGCTGTTTTCACAATACTTTTGAGTTAGTAGTACTGTTCGGGTTTACAGTGTGTATATGTATATATAGCCTATATATACACATACATACCTATTTATAAATATATATATTTCATTTATTATATACGGAGACCACCAGACCTCCTCGAAGCAACGAATAAATTATATATATATAATATTTATTTATTAATTTATTTATTATATATGGAGACCACCAGACCTCCTCGAAGCAACGAAAATGGTCTATTAAGTTCAAGATGGGTGGGTGAGAACAGGGATATATCGCCATACGTCAATATGAATTTCATTTATATATATATATATATGCCTACTTTAATTTGCATTGGAGCAAAATCCGTGGCCATATAACCGATATTTAAGTGATTCCATGAAGCCACCATGGATTTTGAGTTAAGCGCCCGTGGTAATTTCACGGATTTCTGTGAGCCCGGTTGAAAAAAAGTTATGGTAAAGGTACACCAATTTTATTGTACACATAACCACTTGGATCAGATGATGCATCTGCCGATACTTGCAAGCAGCCATGGATCTGAAGAAGACTGTTTATTGTTTGAGTCACATCAAGATGCAAACCAGTCGTCAAATGAGGAGGCAGATCTTGCCCTTGCCATCGAAGAATCTCTTCAGGAATTTGAAGTACAATTTGGATCCGTTGTTGGAGATGATGAGGATAATCAAGACTCCACCCTTCCCTGGAATCCACATGACTTGAACAGTATGCAGTAGTGATGGGCAAAATGATTCTTTTCCGGAAACTAGTTCTTTCAGTTCGGTTCACTATAACGATTCGTTCGTTTGATTCGTTCGTTACGTCAGATTACGTCATTTGACGGGGAATCTCACAGGTGTCTTCCCCCCGTGGTGGAAACGAGGGGGGATAAAACAGAAACTAATATAAGTTTTCAATCAAGGTGCGATTGGAAAACAAAAAAAGCGAAATTCTGTAGCATTGGCCTATACGACGCAGTTCGACCATTTCACGCGCTGTACCACCAAGACATCCTCCTGGCTCGCAGACATCAATTGCACCAAACAAAAAACATAAGCATTAGTTTCTTTATTTTCCTTCAGTGACCCTAACATCTTAAACGATAGTTTGGAATGACTGTCTCCCTTATTTTAACTTATTCCCCGCTGTCTTCCCATTAAAATATTTATCCTGTAGGCCTAAATATTTAACTATCCCGTATTTAAATAGCCTAATCTCCACATTTACTATACAATAGGACCTGCAGTGCAAGAAAATTAGGCTGGCCTAAGAGATGAGGCCGGTTCCTGCATCCCTTGCTGGTAAGTCTGTTTTACAGGTCTAATTGTTTTGCTACATGGTATTGCTCCAGAGGCGGTATTCTCTGAGACTGCAAGGGAAGCTCGGCTTCCTCTTAAATGTAATAGTCAAATATGTACTGTTGTGTCAACATTTTAATTACTAAAATTGCGTTAGAAACACATTCATCTTGTAGACTAGTTCGAATCAGCTATTTATCGACGGTATGTAATGTAAAAGTGGCCTGGTCTGGACTCCGGGCTATATGGAAAATATAAATATGTATGCTTGGAAAATATAAATATGTAATTTTATATTTAAAAAATGTAACATAACAAACATATTGGGAAAAAACATTTAATCAAACAATGAACTAAAAAAACATAGAATCAAATTAGATTCAATCAATTTCCATTTAAAAACATTATTTGCTTCGCCTTTTCAGGCTTGAGCCTGCTCCGCCGCTGGGAGATGACCATCCCCATCTTCCTGAAGACCCTCTCGGATGGAACAGATGTTGCCAAAACGCACAACCTTGCCAGCATGAGCTGCGTCAACCGTGGGTAAACCAACTGACGGCTCTTCCACCAGGCCAGCGGGTTGGATGAGCGAGGCAAAATGGGCTCCTCAAGGTAGGAGTGCATCTCCAGCGTCGCTTCAGCTTCATTTGATGAGTTCTCCCCAGACACCAGACAGGCGACTTCATCGTCGAATTCGGTGGGCCAGTGGAAACGGTGGGCCAGCTCATTGTTGAGGACTCTCAACATTGCTTCCACCTCTGTTTAGCTGAACTGGTTTGACCTGAGGTGGCGCTCTGTGACCCTCTGTAGCCCCTTTGCCAGAAGAATGACCTTTGAGGCTGTCACATACCTGCAGTGGGGAAATGTATAGTTTTGTTAATAGTTTAATTATTTTAGTTTTTTGGTTAATGTAAATAGTTGATTAGTAGTTTTGTAAATAGTTTAGTTATTTTAGTTAATTAGTTAATGTAAATTAAGGTGACCAGATTTCTGAAATGAAAATCTGGGACATTTTCGATGCGGCGGTGAAAAATCATTACATATTATCATTATGAAATAAAAAATGGGGACAAGTACTTTTTCATGTATTTTAACCAGCTTTTATTACACAAAAGTTCAGAGGCGCCATTAGGGGGCGAAAAGTTAGGACAATTCTGAGGGCCTGTGACTAAAAAAACATCATTAATGGATTTTAATAGAAAATCAAATTTATAATTAAACAAACACTTTATCAGTATGCAGAATGTTTCCTGCATGTCTTCACAGTGTTATATTATCACAGCTCAGTGTCAGTAGATATTGTAAAGTTATCGGACTATAAGATAATTGAAGCCTTCACAGGTAGAGGTGTGGTTACAGAAACTGCACATGGTTGGCGTTGCCTGTGTGTGATGGTGGGACCCAGTGTGATATCTTTTCATGGGGCCCAACATCCCTGGTGGCGCCCCTGCAAAAGGTTAATGAATCAAAATATCAGCACCCAAAAATATCATGTATCAGTAGTGCACAGCAGTGTCAAAAACAAATATAGAATAATACACGAGAAAAAACATCTCTTCCAAAACTAAGTGTCATTTGCAAAGACAGCTGCCAGACTAGTTGCTAGTAAATATCATCAAGATGTAATTAATAATAATTACCAAGTCAAAACATATAAAAAGATGTAAGTGGATCACATAATGTGTGCCACTGGAAACTGTGGGCCTGGCCCAAATAGTACAAAAAAGTCACAACAAGAAAATACATCTCTAGTAAGAAGGCTGTACACAAAAGGTTGCAATCAAACAAAGAACAAATGGGTGACATCACCAACCATCCATCCACTGAGGAAGACAAAAATATCTTAGTCTTGTTAGCTTGAGTTAGGATGGATTTTTTGGTCAAAAGTTTCTACTCACAACTGAATACTGAACTGATATTTATGACACAAAAGGTGGCAATCAAAAAAATGGGTGACATTACCAGGATCCCCTCATTTATCCACCTCCGCCTCAGGAGCCTGGGTAGAATAAGAGCAGAGAACATGAGAAAAACTGCAAGAACAGAGCCAATAGTAATAGGCGACTGTATTAAAATCAAACTCATTAGGGGGACAGTTCCAGTATAGAAATTGGGCTCATATATTATCTGTTTCTCCTTCTTTCTCCTCTCCTCTCTCACTTTGTCTCTCCGTCTCTCACTCTCCCTCATTCCCACTTTCTCTCCCTCCCTCTCCTTACCTGATTTGCATATTTCTCAGAAGAATGTATTTTCTTCTGGATGGCTCTGTCTTTGGCCAGCATCTCCATAAACTTATCACAAGGGAGATTGATGTTTGTCTTTACAATAAGTATGGCATTGATGGAAGGAACAGTGAACCTATTTCTGCTGTCTGTCCATATGTCATTCATTTGAGAGAACACCCTCTCTACTGGTGCATTACTGCCGGGTAAGCACATGACAACAGACACTAATCTTGCCAGGTTAGTGTGCGGGATGTCAATTGAAAAAGAAGACAAAGGGTGCAGTGGGCCACTGTGTCGTCTTGTCCTGGGCGACAGGGGCGTATAAATGGAAATTCTTGCTGGATTTTTTCGGTAAAATGGCATTTGCGCTTCTTTGAAAGAGCCATCTTCTCCTCTACTCTTTTTGTCTCTCGTTTGTTCTCTTCTCCTTCAATGCTTTTCTTTTCTTCACCCTTCTTTCTTCTCTCCTTAGCTTCCCTCTGTTGTTTACTTCTTTATTTCTGCCTTCCCACACTATTCTCCTGCTCTTTTCCTCTTCTCTCCTTCACTTCTTTATTTCTGCCTTTCCACACTATTCTCCTGCTCTTTTCCTCTTCTCTCCTTCACTCTGTTGTTTACTTCTTTATTTCTTTATTTCTTTATTATACCTTTACTAAAAACAGTGACATATAAAACAGTGACTCAGGGCATCAGCTAATCAAATGGTCTGCATTTATAACTACTACAGTCATTGGTTACCCACACAGCCCGACACAAAAAACAGCAGCCTAACACACACAACTATCAACCATTGACTTATTATTAATTAATTTATTATTAATTAATAATATCATCATTATCATTATTTTAACAGTCTCAGGTCCCTATGCCTACAGGAAAATCATATGCTACCAAAGCAGTCTTCCACCTCCCCCTCTTCCAAAACAGAGCCACATACAATGTCATCACCTGGTAATCACATAACATTAACATTACAGCTTCAATAATGACAGATATGAAAACATTGTCATAATGTTAACATTCACTGACTTTTATAACGTTACGTTAGGTCTTCAGTTCAGATAAAAAATCATACTTATTTTAACGTTACATAACTTCTCACACACACACACACACACACAGCCAAGTCTACTGCCAATTCACACAAAATAAATAAGTTCATACACAACATACCATTTATGACCGCTGATCTTCTCTTTTTCCTTTTTGCCGCCTCTAGATTGTTGTTGTTGACGCTGCTGCGTCTGGTCGTACGTCCTGATAACGTCTGTACGTCATACGACGTCTTCTCTGGTGATGCATTAAATGAATACCGTAATAACTGGTGTTTGAGTCTACGCACATTTTTCCCCCATTCAGTGTCAAAATCAGGGACATTTCCGGGGACAGCTTTGACCGGGGACAGATCACCGAAAACGGGGACTGTCCCCGGAAATCGGGGACTGTCCCCGGAAATCGGGGACGTCTGGTCACCCTAATGTAAATAGTTCAGTAGTATAGTCATCATTAATTTTGTAAATAGTTTAGTTGGTTAGTTAATGTAAATAGTTTTTTATTAGTATAGTTATTTTTAACTGTTTTATCTCTTTTAATCTATATATTTATTTATTACTCAATGAACTTACTTATCAGCGCTGACTTCTCTGGTGACGTCCTCAAATGGAATCAGCACCTCACAGGCCCCTGCAACCTCCAACCATTCTTCTTCGGTCAATGTAACCATTTTGGGGTTGACCAGTGCCAGAGTGGCTATAATCCCATCCTTTAGTTTATAGACTCGCTCAAGCATGTAGAATGTGGAGTTCCACCGGGTCGGACACTCTTGGATCAGCTTGAGGTCGGGGAGGTCCATCTGCTTCAGGGTGTCGTGGAGTTTTTTAGCAGATGTGCAGCTCTTGTGGAAGTACTCCACGATCGTCTTCACCTTACCAACAGTGGCAGAGATGACCTTCAGACCACATTTCACCACCAGGTTCAGAGTGTGGGCAAAGCATGGTTGGTGAGTCCAGCCTACCAGCCTTTCTGCTAAATCTTAAATACTTTGCCTTTATTTGACTAAAATGCCTTTTTAACTTTCCCTTTATTTTCTATTTTAACCAGAAAGATACATGATCTGATACCAGAGAGAAAGGATAAGGGTTTGAGACCCAAGTTCTGTCTGGGTTAGAGTCCTAGAATCTGGGTTGGAGTCCCAGAGAAAGGACCAAGTTCCTTAGGTCGGGTTGGAGTCCCAGAGAAAGGACCAAGTTCCTTTAGGTCGGGTTGGAGTCCCAGAGAAAGGACCTAGTTCCTTTAGGTCGGGTTGGAGTCCCAGAGAATGGACCTAGTTCCTTTAGGTCGGGTTGGAGTCCCAGAGAAAGGACCAAGTTCCTTCAGGTCAGGTTGGAGTCCCGACGTGGGTTCCTTTGGTTCGTGGTTAGAGTTATGTTGTTTTGATTCCCGCCGTGGAATCACAGATATTGGTTGTGTTGAATCTGAGAGGAAAAAAAGTGAGCCATCATCTGGTGTTGGCATACCGAGTTCCGTGGGAGACGTTTCCAAGTTCTGTCTGGGTTAGAGTCCTAGAATCTGGATTGGAGTCCCAGAGAAAGGACCAAGTTCCTTTTGGTCGGGTTGGAGTCCCGACTTGGGTTCCAGAGAGACTGTTGATCTGATCTTAAATACATTGCCCTTTCAATTTTACTTACTAAAAAGCCTTAACTTTCAATTTAATTTTCTATTTTTACCAGAAAGATACATGATCTGATACCAGAGAGAAAGGATAAGGGTTACTCGAATCCGGGTTGGAGTCCCAGAGAAAGTACCAAGTTCCTTTAGGTCGGGTTGGAGTCCTGACGCGGATACCAGAGAGACTGTTGATCTGATCTTAAATACATTGCACTTTCTATTTTACTCATTTCTTTGCATATGTTTTCTTTTACTTATCTATTATTTTCTTTCATTGTATGACAATGTTTATATGTGAAGCACTTTGAGTCTGCCTTGTGGATGAAAAGTGCTATATAAATAAAGTTGCCTTGCCTTGCCTTGCCTTTTCATGCTAATATATATTGATTGTCAAAGTTGTTTATTAATTTTATATTTACTATTTGAGTAATCAATCAATAATAACACCTAATTACCTTTTTTAAATCTTGCAGCACACACCGATTGACATACCTGAATCATCAAGCAGTCTTCACACTTCATCAGATCCATTCGAAAAAGAATTTCTCCTTGTGAAAGTAAGGAGAGTAAACATAGTTGATGATGTCCTTAATGTCTTCATGGAACCAAAAATACTGAAAGCTAAAAATGGAGTTTACGAATGAGAAAGCTTTGGACGGTGATGGTGTATCAAGAGAGGCATACTCCGCATTCTGGGAACATTTCTTGGAACAGCGTGAGGGGGAAGATGAACGAGTACCCAGACTACAACCAGGCTATTTTGAGAAGAAATGGTAAGCTCTTGGAAGAGTGTGGTTGAAAGGACACCTAGACCACAACATTATGCCAATCAGACTGTCACCAGCTTTTGTTCTTGCATGTTGTCAAGGAATTAATTCGGTGGATGAAGAACTTTTGATTATGTCATTTGCCAGATTTCTTTCAGGGAATGAGCGTGCATCGCTTGAATAAGCACTACAGGGTAACATTGATGAAACTGTTGAGGACTTACTTGAGATCTTCTCAAGAATGGGCTCACACTTCCTGCCCTCTAAAGACAAATTACGAGCTGCCATCTTAAGATTGGCACACAAAGCTCTGATTCAAGAGCCAAAGTTCATAATAGACTGTTTCCACTCCAGTATTCACAACACTCATAACCAAAGATAGCATAATGGAGCTTTAGGCCAACTAACAAGAAAGTGGTCCAGATGATAAAGCCATCGAACGAAAGTCTAAATGCACAAGAGCAGACCGCTCTTAACCACCTGCTAAGGTATGTTAGAAGCATTGATCAAAACAAATTGGAGATCTTCTTACGCTTCTGCACAGGATCCACTGTGCTGTGCAAAGACACAATCGAAGTAACCTTCAATAGATTGTGTGGTTTAAGTCGCAGGCCTTAGCACACACATGTGGAGCAGTTCTTGAGTTACCATGCACCAACAGCTCAAACCCCGAATTTCGTAAAGAGTTTGACAATGTTCTGTCTGTTGACTGCTTTACAAGTAGTAAAGCAGTCTTAAGTAAATAAATGGTATTAGTACAGTTTGTTACACTGTAAATAATGATGTACTGTAGATACATTGTAAAAAAAATAACACTTATTTTGTTTCTTTGTGTATTGCAACCAAGAAAACATTGTATGGAGAAGAGATGTAAGGAGATGCAATGAATCTGATTAATGCTCAGACTGCTGTATACACTAAAAACCAACAAATTTCAGTTTTCACCGTTTTTTGTTTTATTTTCTTATTGTAAATGCATTTGATGTTGTAAAAATGTTACGTCAATAAAGAATTTGTTTTTCACGGCTTGGTACACAGGAAAACTAGGGTGACTCAAGTGCGACGCAAAAACGGGATAAGTTTAAGGTGTTTATTCCTCAGATTAATAAAGTTCCAAAAAGCTCAGAAGATCCAAAACACAAACACAATCCAAGAAATCCAAAAAAGCAAAAACAATAAAACTCAGTCCAAGAATACAAAAAGGCAAAACACAATCAAAGTAAATCCAATGGGTAATCCAAAACTTAGAGTATAAGAACAGTCCAGGGTCAAAGAACCCTGGAGACTCCACCATCAGAAAGTTGCAGACGTTGTAGATGTCTGTGTCACATGGCACTGCTGGTCGAAATGTGCAGTTATTCTGACATGACTGTACATCAATTCTGTCAACTGGGGAAAGGCAGTCTTCACTTCGGTAAAGTTCTGGGAACATGTACATGATTTTGGGTCGACCACTGGGTACCGAGGCATTCTTCGATGGTCTGATGACATGTGAATCCCACACATTGGTGGTCTCATCTAATTCGTCCCAGAAAAATAAATACATAAGTTATGAAATGACTTGGAACAAATCATGTTAAACGTTAAATATGTTGATGAAGTTAATTAGGCCTTTTAGTAGACCCTTTTAACCCCCATGCAGCAGTGTCTGCTCATTGGAGAGTTTGAGATGATGGAATAGGCTTACGGGCAGTTAACACAATATGACACATGTACTGCTTACCTGAATGATACCCATGAAGCAGAACTGAATTAGACTTCGGTCCAAATATGTACCATCGAACAAACCACGGTCCTTCAGATCAGTGAACAGAGAAATGTAGAATTCCATTGATTCCCTCCTGAGGAAGCCCCACCAACTCTCTATTCGCTGATTTGCTGTGCTTGCCCCGTCAATGTAGCCGTCAATAGCAGAGCCATCGTGAATGTTCCGACGGAGAAAACGCTGAAAGTCTCTGACTTTAACATTCTCTGTGCCCTTGTCGCCTCTGGCAATTCTTGGACAGCCACCTCATCTCTGGAATGCTTCCATGTAATAGCCTCCTATGATTTTTGGGTCACTGCTGGTAGTGAATGCTTTCATCCAGATAATTTTCCGGGAAAATCCGTCAATGCAGCCGTTTATGCAGATACCAAATAGTTTGAGTTTGTCATATGAGTTGAAGTGCCAAATATATTTGGGCCCTTTTGCAAAATACCTTCGGCGATGGAGACGTCTTAGTCCTCGGATTTCAACACCCCTAGGATCAAGTTCTTTCAGACTTAATCGTATCTCTTCTTTCTTGAAGTGCAATCCGTTCTCCTTACATTTTCTGTGCATCCACCTATACCCACAGAGCTGGCCAGATGTGTTTAACTGTTCCTCAATCAATTGAACTACGCGATCCAAAGTACTGTATCCTTTGCGCCGAAAAAGACCACAAGACCGTCTTTCAGACACGACATAATGGTGACGACTTGCAAGTAAGGTAACTATGTCTTTGTAATAAAGTCTCAGGTCAAAATATAGCTTTACTAACTCTTCTACTGACATACTGTCATCCCATACGGAGACACAAACCGAAATGCAGGTCCTATGCAATAGGCTGTTGTCTGTTTGAAGATACTTTCTCGTGTGCACGACATACTTTCTCGTGCGCACCAGATACTTTCTCGTGCGCACCAGATACTTTCTCGTGCGCACCAGATACTTTCTCGTGCGCGCCAGATACTTTCTCGTGCTCACGACATACTTTCTCGTGCGCACCATATACTTTCTCGTGAGCACCAGATACTTTCTTGTGCTCACGGGAAGCGTTATTATTATTTTTTTACTCCATGTCCCTTTAGGGGTTCCGTAGGTTCTATATACAGATGGTTAAGGAAAGGAACTTCAACTTGGTTGCACCAACGGCGTTGTTAGGTTTAGTTATCATTTAATACGCATGGCTGAAGCAATGCGCAAGGAGGGAAGTAGTTTGGAATTAAATCCAGGTGGATACAGTAATGAAAAAATTTACATAGAAATGCCATGCCAAGGTTGAACTTTGCTAAGAATATTGAATAGGACACTCAAAACAAAAATCTAAAATCTGTGCAAGCACTAAGTAGAATTGGTTCGATGCAATTTCTATAGCACTACTGAGTTATCACATACAAGCTAATAGAATGACACAGCTAACCTTGCATGAAATGCTTACGGTTAGATTTATGCCTTCCCATACATTTCAAGGGTCCCATAAGGGACTTCCATTAGAACAATTAAAAATAGAAGTAAGGAAAATATGTTTTTGAACAACTAACTGCTGTACATGAGTTTGTATTCCAACTAGAGAAACACAAAGTTCCAGAGCCAGATGCAGACACACCTGGAGCCTACCAACTACTTTAGGATCAGACCCAACCGAGCAAGGAGTAACTGCCACAGGATGAAATCAAATAACGACAGGATTTGAATCGGTTCTGTTTTGGTGGTCCACCATTGGCAAAAATGTTGTTTGGATAAATTACATATACTATAATCAGCAACAGTTCGTACAGTTTTCCACGAATAAGGTTAAAGGAATATATAGATATGGATATGTTTGACAGAGCAAAGAGGGGTGTATGGGGTGATAGGCACAACATGTTGTACTTTTATCCCCAATAACACAGCACCGGATGGTTTGGTGGCCAGGGCGCTGGCAAGATTACAATCCCTCAGGTTCGAATTGGCAGGAAACTCCGGCATTAAAGGTTGGGTATGGAATTCGCTTTTTTGGCCATTTTTGCAAAATTACTTGAAATCCTTATCATAACCCGCTTACAGCCACTGAGTTAGAAGTACTGACATGAAAATTAAACAAGTCAATCATCTGTGGAACGGGCAGGGCTCGAAAAACTCCAGCCAATCATTTCCATTGCCACCGAGTTGCATTGGACAGTAAGTACGTCAATCAAACGGTCGTACTGCACTCCCCCTCCCCCGCGCGCGACCCCTTCGTGCAGTACTCGTGACCCAGAGCAAGCTCCTGTTTGTTGTTATCCTGCGGTAGCTACTGGAACTAGTTAATCCACATTTGGACCTAGCAGTAGAAGACAATTTCCATGGCAGACAAGACGCCACCATCCCCACCACCACCACCACCAGCAAAGAGAAGGAAAACTCTTTTTCAGAGAGTAATTGATAATAAAAACGCTGAAAGAGAAAAACTGAAATCAAGAATAATCCTAGGCGCTGCTTTCGAACGTTGGCGGCAACTGAAGGACGAGAAGGGTCTAAAAACCGATGCTTGTGTGGCGGTTGACCTAGTTTCAAAGTTTATACCGTTTATACTCGGGTAATACCGGTGTTGAGACGAGTGTATTAGGCTACTCGGTGTGAAAATGTCCACACCGCGGCAACCCTAGTGAAAACCAGGACTTCCAATACAATTATATGAAACAAACATACATTTTCTAAAAATAGTAATGATTTATGTGACCGTTTAATGTTTATAACATCTGGTGCAACCATAGCCGCGAGAACGTAGGCTATTCTCAGCAGGGGGTGCTGGAAAAAAAAAACTCAGCCTGCACTAGACTCGCAACTCGTTACATTGATAAAAAAGATAGCAGCGCAGCTCAATTACACCAGTGCATGCGCGCACAGTTGAAAATCGATCGTTGTGTTCACTTCCTTCACACCATGGTTCACATCCAGCTGCTCACAGAACAAGTTTAGCGCACCACCGCTACCCTCACACTTTTTCATATAACCTTTTTTCAGCACTAGGTCATACGAGCATTAAATAAATGCTGCGTCTCAAAATGCCTTGGACAGCAGCGAGGATGACTCGCTTTGCCACGGGCCGAAACAGTTCGGAGCGACCACAGCCAGAGCGAACACAGCGGGGCAGAGGAGTGTCAGGAATAGTCTTTGGTGTACACATAAGTACGGCCTATTTGCACTACTGTTTAGTGGCAATGCAGTGTTTTATTCTATGCCTTTTTATTTTCGTATATTATTTCAATGAATACAATTTATTTATTCATAAAAACAAGATCTGGTCTTCAAATCTTTTTTCCAAATATAGGTCGTCTTACAATGGGGTTTGTGTTTATATTCGGACCAATACGGTACAGCGGGCGCTCACATGACGTTAAGCATTTCCTGGTGCATAATGTGACGCTTCAGAACCTAAAATCCCGTTTCTCCCCGTTGACACGACAACACATAACCGGCGTTTTCAGAAATCTCCACTTTGGCCGGAGTTTTTAGAAATGATCGTTTTCTGTGATAAGACAGGGCCTCGGACAGGGGGTGTTGCAGCACCCCCAGCACCCCTACTTCCCGTGGTACTGGGTGCAACTTACAGCTGAATGTAGTGCCATGTTGTTAAACGAAAACCTACGCTAGTGTGGGGAAAAACGGTCTGTCTAGCTACTGGACCAGATAAAATGAGACGGAGAGGTAATAAAGTCTATCGGCACGAGGACCTTGGATTTATTAAGTAAAGTGGCAACGGTTATACAGAGTCATAAAGCGTGAGAAATCGAATATGTCTAAGTCCCTAATCAGCGCTGATGGTTCGTCTGGAGCTTTGCCTCCGTGGAAGGTCTGCTTCAGAAGAAGGTGAAGAGTCCCTGTGTGATGCAGTCTTATGCTGTATCCTCCTCTCGATGAGGTGTGTGCGTTTGAGGTGTGTGCGGTTCTGTGTGTTTTGGCTCCCAGGCCCTGAGAGAGCTTCGTAACGGGGAGAGTTCCTCGTGTCTCTGGTGTGATAAATTAAAACGGGGGAGTGCCCCCCCCGAAGTGTCTCGTGTGTGATAATTTAATGTGGCTCTCAGGCCCCTAGTATCTGCATGTGTTCCTTCTAGTGGGGGAGAGCTTCGAGGTGTCTCCTGTGTGATAAATTAATGTGGCTCTCCCGTTCTGGAGATGATACTGGTGCATTGTCTGAGTGTCCACCATCTGCCTGCCTGGGAGATGGGGCCTTCAGCTCCGGCCTTGACCTGACTATATATTATCATGTTTGTGTTATGTGTTCGTTGGGTTTAGAGCAAGAGTCGACTATATATTAATGTGCCTGCCATATGATGTGCTCATCAGGTTATTTTTCCCAACACTAGCCTGGCTCGCTCTCGTGCATCTCTGTTCGCGCTCGTGCATGATTGCGCGTCCAGGTACTTGGAATGGGTGGAGTCAGAGTCAGCGTTGAAGGAGAGGGGGTAGGACCATTTGAGTTGTGTATTTTCAAAATCTGCTGGCGTTTCGCAAATCCCATACCCAACCTTTAATGACCCTTTCACAGGATGGATGGAGAACCATTTTGGGAGGTGGAAAGGCATGATCCAGTCAGTGCTCGTCGCGGGAATAATGGCAGTAACCGTGTTAATTGTAGTCGGCTGCTGTTGTATTCCCTGCACACGAGGGCTACTGAAATGGCTGATCGCCACAGCAGTGGGCGCTACAGAAGCGCCAGGTGCCATTCAGGCTTACATGGGGATCAGATATGATCCGGTGAACATGGACGAGACATCACCTGAGGGGCCCGACCCTATCCAGCTGTAATATGTAGAATAGTCAACACCAAGATTGAACGCCTGAAGGAGACTCATGGTGTGCTAGTAACCTCTCTATGTGAGCCGCGCCCTTGACCAGGAGGGACGAGCGTTGGGTTCATGAATTACAGGTCCTGATGGCGACAGAGGAAACAAGAGCTGCGACTACAACAATGTCCAAAACCACCCACATGCACCAGTGCACCAATACATGAAGATAACCTGAGCCATCCAAATCCATGCAAGCCTAATTTTTTACAATGTCACTTGATTCGGTATTTTTTACTTTTTACTTTCAATGCATTCTGTAAATATATGTCTAATTTTGTACCTTTCACTTTTATGCATGCTGAAAGTTTTATAACTTTGTCACATATAACCAGAAGTATTAGTTTGGATTTCTATGAATGCTTTTATCTATGTGCCTTTTGACTGTGATATTGTATGACAACCAGGTTATATGCTTATTGTTTATTGTTGACAATGACCTGTATTTCCTATGAGACCCACCCAGGTGAATGCCGTTTCAATATTAGGGGGACGCGTTGTGGTTTATCTCCACTATGGAGTTTTTCCACTTCGGTCGGTGGTGTTGATGATTTTCTCTGACTATGTCTTATGGCTTAAAAATCTTATAGTATGGTCCAGGCACGGCGTCAGGATTCCAGTTGTTGGTGGGCCAGACATATTGTGGGTGGTCCTTAAATTAAAAACGTTATCAAATCCCTGTTCACCTAATAAAAACGACTGAATAATATACTGTTATATTATCTGTGCATAGTAGAGATTTTAATAACTTGATGCTCTTTAATATTTTGTTGCATTGTAAAAAGTTTCGTTGCATAGGACGGCCCCATCCACGATCGCTCTCCTTGGATCTGAACAAAGAAGAGCGCTTTTGGAATCTCAATTACGCATCATGCTTTAGCGCGTCACTTTATAGACATAAGGCCTATAGATAGACTGTAAAAGTGGTCAGGAATCGAATATTTCCCTCGTGGTTTAGTTCTGCTCGTATAACATGAGGCCGATTATTTCATAATTCTGTTGAATTGTTTAAGTTTTCAACTATATTTCGATATCGCAACAGACTGACTGAGCTTGGCTTATTATAGGCCTACAAGAACATGCATTCAAATTTAGGCTACTACGAGATAATAACTAATACAATGTCTACCGCCATTTCACGGTCATCCGAAGTCAGAAGGTTAACAGCCCTTTAACGCAAATCAGAGCAAGCATCAATATCAACAATTATTTTGCTGCATTTCAAAAACAAAGCATTTCAGAAGCCTTTAACTTATCAGGCAAACTAACAATATCCTTAAGGGCAGGACATCAAAATAACAACTGGGTAGTTTTGCGCCAACAGGCAGGCTTAAAATATTGCCAAACATGAAAATAGATAGGCATGGGAAGAAGAGAGAGCATGAGAAGAAAATGTATTAATTCATTTACAGGAGTAATCGGCGGGGTTTGCTCTTGAAAATGTTGATGATTTCATCGAAGTCGAGAGTTACTGTAAGCTCTCTCTCAAATGTCAACAGACAGAGGGACATAAGGCGATTTGTAAGCATGGTGCTCCTATTAGCTGTTTTAATTCGGTTGACACTGGAAAAGACGCGTTCAACTGAACAGGATGTCATTGGTAGTGTAATCAGAGCTTGAAAGCATGGATATTCGGGAAAACGTCCTCATTGCATATGTCCATCACTTCAAGAAGACTTTCGGGAGGGCAAACTGGGTACATCCCAGTTGTTGACATCATGATCCTCCATCATGTTATTTGTTGTTGCAGATGCCATGAACGGACCCAGGCCTGACGGCCTGGGTCCGTCAGGCCCACCCATAACGCCGTGCCAGGTATGGTCATCTGAGATGACCAAGGAGGGATTTATACGTATTTTAAGAACATAGGCTGCCCCCACATAGCCACTAGGAAGCAGGATCGAACACACATACTGCATTACCCTCACACAGCCACTAGGAAGCAGGATCGAACACATAAGCTGCAATAACTACTCCAGCCACAGATGGCAGCACCGTTAGACAGCTGAGGAGGGCGGAGCCATTACGTCACACCGGCCACGCCTACTTCACATTGGCCACGCCCACTCGATAGAATCCAACGCGGAGTTCAGATTGAGGCGAGAGCTGATAGGCAGACCCGCGGAGAGACTCGGGCCTAAGCCCGGGGCTCGAAGTAGCTCACGGTATTTCTCTCACACGTGTTGGATACAATTCCCTCCCTTTTGCTTCATAGTTACCATACCGAAATACTTTAACAAATAAAGTGAGTTTAAAGCGACCAAGGATTTGGACTACTTTATTAAAAAACGCGACACTCACTCGCCTGCTTGACAGTTATCTTCAGTGTTGCCTTCCCCTCAGGAAGATCAGACAAGCTCATCAGGTTGCAGCGCTCATTGTCAAACTCTCTGTCTTCATATTGGACCACCAAGTCACCTTCCAACCCAAGCTTACTTTTTAAGAATGAATAAAACTCCTCAGTGAGCTTTAGCAGGGTAGCAGTGAGCTTTTGTAAGTGGTCCCCCAGACCTCCACACAGTAATTTAAATAAGGTAAGATCATTGAGCAGTAAAGAATATGCAATGAGTTGTAATAAGTTGTATAAGAAACACAAGTAGGAAAGCTGAGACTTAAATAATAAAAAATAAATATAATTATAATAATAATAAATAATAATAATAGTAATAATAATAAAAAGTAAGGGTATAAGAATTGATTGATTGATTTCATTTATTTCAGACGTATCAAAATACAAATCAAGCATCGCAAATAACACCAAACAAAATAAAAAGCATGACACTACAATAAACAAAAGCGATGTGCCAATTATTTCACTAAAGAAAAAATAAAATTACATACATACAATTGATATGTCTGAAAAGGAGTAGGAAGAAGTGTAACACTTATTTAATCCTACCCCTTTTCCACAGTTCAATAATTAATATTTATTTAATATATACTTCCTGTATTCCTCATAATCTCTCTTTATACTATATTTGATATATTATTTCATATATATTAATATTATTATTATCATTTATTTTTATATATTTTTATATTTTCCTTCTTACTTCTGTCCCTCATCCCTGTACCTTTTGAAAATCATTGCTTTGAACCTTTTTTTAAACTGGATCATGTTTGGACATTGCTTTAGCTCCTTGCTCATCCCATTCCACAGTTTCACACCCCCAATTGAGATGCAATGACATTTTAAAGTCATGCGTACAGCCAGTGTCTTAAAGTTGAACTGTTCCCTCAAATTGTAACCCCCCTCTCTGTCAAAAAAAAGTTTTTGAATGTTACCTGGCAGCAGTTTATTTCTAGCTTTGAACATGATTTGTGCAACTTGATATTCAACCAGGTCATTGAACTTTATGATACGGGAATGTAAAAACAAGAGGTTGGTGTGATCATAATATCCAGCTTTATTGATTATTCTTATGGCTCGTTTTTGAAGTGTGACTAGTGGTAGCAGCAGGGCCGTTGCACCAAGTCCTGGGCCCCTATACAAGAGGTACTGATGGGCCCCCCTGCGCTGAATTGTTGACGGGGGGGGGCCTAGTACTATGGGCTGGTAGTTAATTATTATTATTATTTTTTTTTTTTTTTGTGGGGCCCCCCCCTGGGCTGTGGGCCCCTAGAATCGTCATCACCTTTCACCCCTTTACGACGGCCCTGGGTAGCAGTGAGCTTTTGTAAGTGGTCCCCCAGACCTCCACACAGTAATTTAAATAAGGTAAGATCATTGAGCAGTAAAGAATATGCAATGAGTTGTGATCCAATATATGCTTTGCTTTACCCAGAACTGAGATGCTTCGTGACAGTTTAGATTTAACATGTTTTATGTGAGGTTTCCAGCTGAGCTTATGGTCTATTGTCACACCCAGGAATTTATATACATACACTTTCAATATCAACACCGTCAATCTTAACATTTACGTTATTATTTAAATTACAGTTTCCAAACAACATGATTTTTGTTTTACTTTGATTCAATGACAATTTATTATTGTCAAACCACTTTTTTAATTTGCTCATTTCAGTTGTAATTAACTCCAGAAGCTGCTGTAAGTCCTCTCCCGTACAGAAAATATTAGTGTCGTCTGCAAATAACACAAATTGTAAAATCTTTGATGTTTTGCATACATCATTGATGTAGAGAATAAAAAGAATTGGCCCCAATACTGACCCCTGGGGGACCCCACAGACAATATCCAAACAAGATGACATATGTTGTTCACCCATCTTCACAAACTGTTGCCTGTTCTGTAGATAGCTCCTCAGCCAGTTTAATACAACCCCCCTGATACCATATCGTTCTAGTTTATTGATTAATCTGTCATGATTTATGGTATCAAATGCTTTTTTGAGATCAATAAAAACACCAGCTGCATAATTCTTTTGGTCCAGGGAATTTGTTATCTTTTCAATTAGCTCAATGACTGCTAATGAAGTGGATCGGTTGGGTCTGAATCCGTAATTGGCTGTCATTTAGTAAATTGTGTTTATTGATGAATTTGTTAAATCTGTCAGCAAAGAGTTTTTCTAAAATTTACCACAAAAAGTGGTATTTGTCTCCAGTTTTGTACAGCGGTAATTATACTTGCAATTTTCATTTTTTGGGGGAATTTACCAGTTTTAAATGATAAGTTACAGATATGCGTTAATGGCTTCGAAATTCCGTGAATTACCTCTTTGACTATTTTCATGTCAATGTCACTATAGTCAGTAGAAGTTTTGTTTTTGCATTTATGAGCAATCTCTATAATTTCACTCTCTTCCACTGCTGTTAGAAACATTGATTTTGGATTAATGTCTATGAAATCATAATTGCTGTCATCAGATCTCACAGGAACAGGGATTTTTTCAGCCAGTATTGGTCCCACATTTACAAAATATTGGTTGAAGCCATTTACTGCATCATCCATATTGTCAATAGTCATATCATTTTCAATAAACTCATGTGGATAATTTACTTGTCTAGAACCATTTCCAATAACATTTAGTATATTCCATAGACCTTTAATATTGTTTTTATTATTATCTATTAATTTTCTGTAATATTCTTTCTTACTAATTCTCATAATGTTAGTAAGTTTATTTTTATATTTCTTATATTTATTTTCTGCGTATTTGGTTCTAAGCTTTATAAATTCTTTATGTAGTGTATTTTTCTTTTTGCAGGCATTTTGTAATCCTTTAGTTATCCATGGACTATCTGAATATTTAAATTTCATTTTGATTTCTTTTATTGGGCAATATTTATCATACAACAATTTAAATATCCCTAAGAATATTTCATAACCTTTATCAATATTTTCTTCTTTGTATAATAGTTCCCAATTTTGATTTAATAATTCATTTTTTAAAGCATTTATTGCCTCATCTGTCCGTACCCTTCTGTACTTTAATGCACTCTCCCGTTTTTCCCTCTTGTAGTTGTTATTGTAAACAACAAACACTGGCAGATGGTCACTGATGTCATTGATCATTAATCCACTTATTGTATTATTGTCGATAACGTTTGTAAATATGTTGTCTATCAATGTGGCACAGTGTGATGTTATCCTGCTTGGTCTGGTGATTTTTGGATAGCGACTTAAACTGTACATTGTATTGATAAAGTCTTCAGTTGGTTTGTGGTTATTGGGATTAAGAAGATCTATATTAAAATCCCCACAGATAAATATGACCTTTTGCTTTGACATTGTGTACATTTTTTCCATCCATTCCATGCATATATCAATATTGGAACCTGGTGCTCTATAAATACAGCTAACAATCACATTCTTCTTATTTTCCATGCAGAATTCAACAGTTAGACATTCTAATACATTTCCGATTGCAGTTGTCATTTCATTAACCACCTTGCAATTAAGGTTTCTGTCCACATACAGAGCCACACCTCCTCCAGTCTTGTTCTCTCTGTTTCTGTAGTACAGTTCATAGCCCTCTATTTCAAAATCCACACCCCTTTCAGGGTTGATCCAAGTTTCTGATATTGCGATTATGTTAAATGGTTGTGAAAATTGGCGTAAATATTCCTTAATGTTTTGGAAATTTGCATACAGACTTCTACTGTTAAAATGAATCATGGAAAGTTTCTGATCTGCCTTAATGGTCTTATTGTACTGTTCAGCTGTGTAATAGCCGCAGTCGGCATTGATATTACAGAAGAAGTTATTTTCCGGGTCGATATTGTCTTCCATGTCTTGTAGATTGTGCTCCGTGTATTCAAATGTTTTCAGTTCCAGTGTATCATAATCGGCAATCATTTGTGTTATAGGTACCGGTGTGATGTGCCCAGAGTATGTCATGATTGTGTAGGTTGTTTATTACTCACTGTGTTTCCGGTTCGGACTCATTGGAACTTGTCCAGCTCCGCAATGTATCTGATGACCATCACTTTTGCCTCGGGTGAACCATTTAGTTTAATGAAGATTTTGCAATTTGCAGTCCAAGTGTTCTGAATTTTTCCCTGCTTTTTTAAGTTGCGAGCCATTCTGGCAATGTCGGCGTTTTGTTTTGTCAGATGCTCGTTTAGGAACACGTTTGTTCCCTTCAGCTTCCTCCCCTGTTGCAGCAGTGCGGTCTTGTGTTTGCGGTTAACAAACCTGATAATGACAACTGGTATGTCGCTGGTTTTCCTCCTGGGCAGTGGGTGGCATGCCTCGATGTCACTGCAGCGAAGCTCAATCCCCTTCATCCCTTTCACCGGGCTCCCCCCCGTTGGCATCGGTCACCGCCCGAGCGTATGACCGGGGTTTAACGTGGAGCCCGGTAACGATGACGTTGTTTATCCTTGTGTAATAAACGTCACTCTGCCTTCAAGGTGGATACTTTTTTTATCCTTTTCCTCGCTCTGCAACCGCAACACTTTGATTTCCCCGGCCAGGTCTAGGATGTCTCGTTGCTGCTTCCTCATTGCGGCAACTTCTTCAGAAAGGAAGTCGAGAGATCTTTTAATTTCCTCGGCTTCTTCGGCCGTGAAAGCCTTCTTCGGCCCCATTCTTCCCGGTGTCAAACTTTCTCCTGCGAAGAAGATCACAAGTAGGAGAGCAGGGAACTAAATACAAAACTAAATCTGTAAAATGTAAACAGACGTGTTTATCCAGATGTCGACTGGTATAAAGTAGCAAGTTATAAAGTGTCATGGTGGTGAGCTAAGTAGCTCTTGGGCCATCTGTACTGTGCCCAAGTCTGTTTCACACCTGTACCGTGCTCAAGCTCAGGTTGCGTAGCCGTGCGTGTGTCGGCTCATTAGCATCTGTACCATGGCCTGAGCACACCTCTCCCAAGTGTGCTCAGGCCACGGAATTGAAGTGGACTTGAGTACGGTTGGCGTGCTCACACTAGCCAAACGATCTAGAATTAGTACAGGTGTGAAACGGACTTGGGCACGGTACAGATGGCCTAGTGTGAGTGCACACTAGGCCATCTGTACCGTGCCCATGATCCATGAGCTGTCTATAAAGGAAACCTTACTTACATCCAACAAAGAGAAGAGATGCATACTCCAGGTGGACTCATATTCCTTAATACAAAATACAAATTTTAACAGTATTTAGTTTAATTTACGAACACAGTACACAAAGTACAATGGCTAAATTATCGTCTTTCTCCCAACTGATTTTATTCAGTCAGGGTTAACCAATGTGCTCAATAGTGGGGGTGGTTTGAATGTTCCATTAACTGAGAGCCTTTTTATACCAATAAATCATACATGCCAACTAATAATAGAATATGTACCCATCAGTTAAAAAATACAAGTTCAAACAAGTTACTTGTAAGAACCCGAATTGTTACCCCCTTTTATCATATTGTCATATCTTGTTCCCCAGTACCTACTGTGGTAACCGGCTTGGTAAATGAGCCGGGTTTCAAGGATTCAACACGTGGCAACAGTAGGTTAAGCCGACTTCGGCGTTTATTAAGGAGTCACGCCCCGTGCCCACTACCTCCGTCCGTTGACTGATCCCCATTGACTTTGAATGGGGACGGACGCGCAATGCATTGTGGATCCGTCCGTTCCGTTGGAGCCTTCGGCTCAGTCAAGAAGTTGAAAAATTTTCAACTTTTTCGGCAACGACGGATCCGTCATCCAATCAGATCACGTATGCAAATTTAAGCACTGTGACGCGACTCGGGCTCTGACGATACTGGAAAGTGGGAAAGCGGGTCATCTTGCATCGCAACAAGCAGGAAGAAGCGGGAAGAACCCGGCGAAGCGATTTGATTGGCTGACGGATGCCTCTGCAAAGACTACTCCCCCATCAGTCAGCCACGCCTTCCCACGTCCGTTGACTGACGGAGGTAGTGGGCATGTAGGGTCACTCAGAATAATGGCGCGCTAGGGTCTCCTTGAGCCTCTAGGTCTTGCATTCGATGCGTATTCCTGCCTCTCCTCTGCTCCTGTTCCGTAGCCTCTCTTGTGCTGGCTCCGGGCCTTCCTCCTCCCAGCCGCCAGGTGTCCCCCATCCCGTTGATTGGGTGGAAGGTCCAGGTGCTCCCTGTCGCCGGCTGGTGGGTGGCGGCGGTATACCCCGTCGTTCACGGTCCCTCGGACCCGTCCAGGCCGAGGTTTCAGGGGCGGGATGCCACACTACATAAGAGTATTGTTACATACTAGGGATGTGAATAACTCAAATTATTCATGGTAGTATAATCGAGTATTCAATGTGTGCCGACAGTCACAAAGGCAGCCATGGATCATCGCAATCAATGTCTTTAACACGAAAAACAAACAAACCGTATTCTGGTATAAATCCTCATAAATTTCTTCTTGTAAAAACTTCAGCTTCTGTAACGTCCTAGGTAACCTACACAATGCACTGTTGAATGACATCAGACCCGCTCCCCAATTATTTGTCTTTGATTTCTTTCAGAGTGCAGACAATCTGTCTCTCAGCGTCAAAGATGAACGCTGTCAACTGAAATATTTCTTTGGATTCCTGGAATAACAATAATAATCACTGATTAATTTCAGTTTCTTGTCAGAACCAAAGGCATGTCTTGTTTTACCTTGATATTAAACATTTCTCTTGGATAATGTCTTGATAATGCCTAAATCTGTGGTTGACACACCTCAATGCAGCAGGAAGGCTTTAGGAGAAATCCAAAGTCTGTCTTGAACCATATACCCTGACCGGGGGAAGTAGTCATTGAGCTCCTCTGGTTGAACAACAAGCAGTTTTGCGGAGGGATTTTTGCAAACATCAAGTGCATCTCAAGTGCTCAGTGTACCAAGCTGTGCATGGTTCCACAACAAAACAGGGCTTATTTTCAACAATTAGCACATTCAGAATTTTCCCAAAATCCGGAAGTCCACTTGTGCTTCCAGTTGATAAAAACATTCCTTGTGTGTACTGAGTTCCATGTAAGAAGGAAGTTTTGCAAGAGAAACAGCAGTCACATTTCTGAATTTCCTCTTGATAGTGTCTTTGACCGAGGGTTCCAAAAGGTCAGGAAAGAGAGTTGATATTTTTCTCACTTCCAGTGCTGGTTTGAACAGGTTAGGCATGCCGATGTAATATGCCAACATGAGCTGATGCCTGGAGGCTAAAGTTAGCAGTACATTGTTAAAGTTATTAACATCTCAAACAACTTTCTTAAAAAAGCTATGCTTGGCCTCAAATCTATTCATCCAAAAGTCAAGCAAAGGCCCAAAACAACGAATCAGATGGGGATAATGCTCTAAAAAATTATGTTTTGGTTTAAGCTTAAACTCAGGAAAAAACTCCTGTTGGAGTTGGCGATGTTCACAGATTCTGGCTTCAAGATAAAACAGATTTTCCTCTGTGAATATGGGGGATTTCCGCAATGTCTTTAATATATAAGATGAAACCCCAAGTTATGTCATTCTCTGGTATTTTATTGCCAATAAGGTTAGTTTGTTTAGAACACAATCCCTTTTCACTCCATCAACAACAAGAACCTCATTCTCTTTCACTGTTCAACAGCTTCCGTGTGCAATATTTTTGTTCTCAGTGGAAACAAATCATCCCTTACTGAAACAGTCTGAATGGCATCATAGCTAGCTAAGCAGAATCTACAAAATTTATTAACACGAAATGACTCTTGAAACCCAGCCAAAGAATGAGCTCCTAAATTGTCTGACACATACAGGACTGTGCCTTTCATACAAGTTCCCAACCTATCAATGTAAAATCCCTGGTTTTCGAGTACACAAAAATCTCTACGAAGTGGTTCAAAAATTGGTCCATAACCATAAGTCTTCACATCATTACTAATGCACAGTACTGCAAGGTATATATTGGATAGGGCTGATCGTATTTAACAGGCAAATCTGCAAATACCCAATAAATCGCAGTAGCTTTATGTTTCTTCCTTGAAGTTCCCAAAGGGTTGCATACTTCAAATTCATCAATATACAATCCTAGAGAAATACATACCTCTTCCCCTAGAAGCAGTGTATTCTCTTTGAAGTATAGCCCATCACGAAATGAGATGTACTTGCTAGACTGAGATTTTACACTTGACTGTTCCAGGATTTTGTCAATTACATCACCCCTGTTACCAATGATTTTGGTAACAGGGTTGAAATGGGAACATATACAAACGTTTTCTTGTGCAAACCATCTAAGACATATTCAATTGGCTCAATTACATTAAAATGTTCCTTGTAAAAGGCCTGCCTTTTGTATTCAGTTCTCAGAGGACCACTTTCTGAAAGACAGCTAAGAGGGTTGGTTTTCTGGAGGGTCTCAGTCACTAACTTCAGTGTGGCATCATCTATAGTTAAGTTTTGCTCCTGAAGAACTGCTTCAACAGTGTTTTTTGAACGTTCACCAACTAAAACACCAATTTCATTAAGTTCATTAATTATTTCCTGTGTAGCTGACTTGGATACATGCAAGATTGCTTGCATGCGAAGAAGCAAAGATGCAAGTCTTCCCTTATTTTTTTCACCTATGTCATTGCCACGTTCATTGTCAGAATACTCGTTATCATCTGACTGGACGTCCACACAATTTTCATCTGCCAAGTGAGTGTTATCTTCAGAGTGTTCTGTTGGTGGGCCAAGAAGAAGCTCTGCCTTCAAATCTTGCAAAGATTTGGAGTTGTGATGTCGATTTTTGTGTGATGAAAAACTGGAGTTAACGCTTAATTTAAAAGCACAACTATTAAAAAGGGCAAATGACAGTTTCCTTATTTCTCAAATGTGTGCCAAGATGACGAAAGTATAGTTTAACGTCTACAGGTTCTTCAAAGTCACATAAATGGCATCTAATTCTCAAGTTCACCGGTTCACTGCTACTAAATCCATGTGGTCTCACATGTGTTTGGAGAGCCTTTTGTGATGGGGAAATAGCATACACAATCGCTGTAAATGCAGGGGAGAGCTAATCTTCTTCCACGGTGACCGTGACTGGATCTGTAGTGTTCAAGGATTCTTCGACGATTTCTTGTGACGTATGTGCAAAACTTGCATATCAATCTCATTGATCAAGAGGAGGCGAAATGGAGCATATCAGACCAGGACCTAAAAGATAAAATGTCATGTCAGTATAATGTCAAGAGTTACAATACACCATACAATTGCAACACAATCAATTTACAAACAGTTAATACGGTCAACAATGCTAATTAATGCGGTGAAATGAGAGTTTGTGTGTGTCAACATTCCATCACAATCCTCATCACACTGAAATTACAGTAGGGTAATTGTTTACAATTTCTAAGGCTACTACTTCAATACAACTTAATGTTTCTATCCACTCAAACTTGTTTCTATCCACTCAAACTATCCACTCAAAAAAAAAAAATATTGTACGAGATTATATAAAGATGAGATTCTTCTGTATCCAGCAACAAAGTTTTTAGACTCAAAACCTGATGCTTGATTTTAATGCAAATTGTGACTGACAGGTTGAGACTTACTCTGCCCTGCTAAGGCAAAAGGCAGTAACTCACCAGAGTGTGAAACTGAAAAAAATGGCTTTAAAGTTATCCTTATGTCCACACAATGTGGTTATAGCTACAATGTTGTAATTTTCACAGTTTGTAGTGTATGCCTGTCTTAATCTATTCATTGAGAAAAAAATTAACTCAAATTTGACCTTTGACCTTTTTTGGAAGTTACTGTGTTCTGCCTTAGCATTGCCTTCGGAATGTTGATTTGTCATACTAAGGCAGAAGGCAGTAACTTCTATGTTAAAGCTCAGTGGTATGATAACAATGGAATAATGACCCTATTAATTAATCAATAGTAATACTATTTCATTTATCACAATTACCAATACCATGATTATCATAATGTGACTTCACATTTATCATATTTTTTTTGTATTTCAACACGGGTAGTCACATTACTGACACAAACTCTCTGACCGACCTCAGTGTCATATACTGTATTTATGTATCTGACTGAAATAATTGAAATTACTTGTCTGTATGTGTAACTTAAAGTAAAGGTTTCTGACAACAATTTCAATAATCATGTTTATTTACAGTGTTCCCCATCAAACAAGCTTTTGAGCACAATGTATGAACACTCTTCTTTGTAACGGAGCAAGAAAAAATGTCCAATACTTATAAAAACAGATTATCCAAAACACATCACACACACACACACACACACACACACCACTGAATTATCATATTAAGCACATACTGTACAACAATGAACTTGTCAATTGTCACATTAAACACATAAAACGTCCATGTCAATCCTTTGGGGTGGGTGCAGTGTGTGTGTGTGTGTGTGAGAGAGAGAGAGAGAGAGAACGAGAGAGTGAGCGTGTGTGTGTGTGTGTGTGTGTGTGTATGTGTGAGAGAGAGATAGGGTGTGTTCGAAACCGCCTACTTGCTTACTGCTTACTACCTACTAAATATTTGGCTTACTTCTCGAATCCTTAAATAATGATTGAGTAATCCATTTGAGTAATCGACGTTCAGAAGACCGTCCTTACTTAACCACCTCAAATGACGTGAATCAAATGACGTGTCAATAACCTACCGACCAGGCGCCGTTAATAAACATTATAAATAAATATATAAACATCACATTTAACGTCACAGTACACCTTCAACCTAAGGATTTGCGGTGATATGTTAAAACAATTGTTAAACAATTATTAAAAGCACTGCTGCTGCGGCTCCCCGTTTAGCGCCATTGCTTCCACTGTTCTTTTGAATAGACGCAGTGCATTCTGGGGCAGTTTAGTACGTCTAGTAAGCTAGCGATGCTTACTCAAAATCTTTCCGGAAGTAGAAGACATTCGGATACTACTC
Source organism: Gadus macrocephalus (assembly GCF_031168955.1). NCBI lineage: Eukaryota > Metazoa > Chordata > Actinopteri > Gadiformes > Gadidae > Gadus > Gadus macrocephalus. The sequence goes on from NC_082389.1 coordinate 19,742,450, forward strand.
GCTTACCTAAACTCGCTTACTAAGTTCTCGCTTACTCAATTTGACGTCATAGTTAGTAGGAGTAGTAAGCAAGTACGCGGTTTCGAACACACCCAGAGAGAGAGAGAACGAGAGAGTGAGCGTGTGTGTGTGTGTGTGTGTGAGAGAGAGAAAGAGAGAGAACGATAGAGAATGAGGCCCATTTTCCCCCTCCCTACTCTTCATCTCCATTGGGGACATGCACTTTCAGTGACCTCCAGAAATCGGTTCTGGAGGCTGGCATCAGGGGGACCAGTTTCAGGATGATGTCGTCCTTTTTCGCCTCCTCCACACCAACATCCCGCAACCTCAGAGTGGAAGGCATGCTCGTGTCAAACTTCTTCTTCAGGAAGTCCACCTCCACGAACTGCTCCTGTCCATGTGTGGTCTTCACCCACATGGACCTTGACCCACGCCTCAGCTGGATGACTTTCAGGTCGGCAAGTTTTGGAGCCTTCCTCAGCTTTGCTGTGGATTGGCCACTAGCCCAGTCCATGATGTTGTCATTAGTCATCTCCACAACCTCCATCTTCTTGGAATTGGATGACTTCACGACCGAGAGGAAGTCTTCGAAGTCGTGGATGAATCCTCCCGGTCGTCTTTTCATTTCCTGCTCCACACCATGGTGCACGCTGTCTGCTGACATGAATGTGTGACCCGGCTCAAAGTACTTCAGGGTCACATCATCCATGGCCACCAGGTCAGAGTTCATCAGCACAACCAGCGAGGACAGGAGGCACCAGTTCTTATTTTGAGCGCTACAGTTGTCAACCCAGAAGATCACATGCTCGCAGTCACGGTCCTTCTCAAGCGCCTCCAGATAAGCAGACGTCACTTCCTTGGCACTGCGCCCTGCTACGCCCTCATGCCACACCACACTGATGTTGTCCTTCTTCTCTGTCTTTCCTCCCACCATGGCAAAGGTCTTGTGGTACACAGAGAGACGCCTGGTGAAAAGTGCCGATTTTACACCAGGCATCCTCGGTAGCATGATGAACTTCTGCAAATCTACACTCCTGACACTTGTGCCGGCAGGCCAGTCACTTTCCGCATCACTGCGATAGTGTTGCCGGGTCTCAATGGCCTCCTCTTTGTGCTTTTTCCACTGCTGACACTGTGGACAGTCCACATCCTCTGTGTGCTGCGCCTCCTTGGTGTGCTGCTCCTGACGCAAACAGGCCTCACACTCCTCCTCTCCCAACTTAGCGAAGCTGATATTTTTCGCTCTCACTGCTTTGCGATACGTATCATACCCACACTGGTGGCCTTTGTCTTGGAAATCAGCAAACATAAGTTTAATGGTGATGTCACTGGGGAGGTACCGGCGGCAGGGTGCGTGCTCCCTCCTGTAGTGGCTGATGGTCGGCCTGAAGGACTCTATGTGTAAATAGAGCTGCTCCATGTCCAGCTTGTTTGCTGGAGCATGTCTACCTCTTCCATCTCGCGGTGGGGCTAGGGCTGTTGACATTTCTTTGCCCATGACAGACAGCACGATGCTGTCATTCCCAGGGTGGTAGCCGAGAGTAGAAAGGTAGAACAGCTTGCACACCTGGTGGGGATTTTCTTTGGCATCCTTCAGCCGGTAAACAAAGGTCCTGCCTCTCCTGCTGGGGCGGGCACAGACCTTCTCCCTCCCCATTTGACTGACAGAATGAAAAACAAAGGCTCGCTTGTCCTTGTAGTTCAGGCCCCAAAACTCCCTACAAATGGTCATCCTTCGTTCCTCTGAAAAGTGTGTAGAGCACTGACGCCGACACTTCACTCCACAGGGGGCCCGTGGTCTCATTCTAGGCGCAGATGGTTGAGGATCAGAGGCGGGCGCTGATGGTTGAGGATCAGAGGCGGTCACAGATGGTTGAGGATCAAAGGCGGTCACAGATGGTTGAGGATCAGAGGCGGTCGCAGATGGTTGAGGATCAGAGGCGGTCGCAGATGGTTGAGGATCAGAGGCGGTCGCAGATGGTTGAGGATCAGAGGCGGTCGCAGATGGAGGTTGTAAGTCCATATCCATGAGCTCAGGCACAGAAATGAGGTCGGCGATTGCATCAATAGAAGGCCCTCGTTGGAGGGAGTCTTCGAAAATTGGCAAGGTTCCATTTGGTGTGCTGGTCACAAGCCTGCCATCTTCTCCGAAGCACAGGTCATCACTTAAAATATCACTGATATCTAAAGCACTGTTCAGCACGGTCCAGACTTGCTGCTGAGAATCAGACGAAGGAGCTGGTGGAGCTGCTCGTGGAACAGACACTGAAATCAAGATGAAAAAAACATGACTTAGCTGGTGCAGGTGTTTATTTATGCCTACTGGCAGACAGGCTTGCTGTTCTAGTCTTCTCCATACAGCACATAGACTAGCTTGAACCACAAGGTATCCTAAGAAGTATTCAGTGTGCACTTATTATGACTTTGTGTTAGTCTTCTCCATCTAAGTAGTATGAACCACTGTGCTCCCAGAAAGTATTCAGCATATTCTAAGGATTCAAAAATGATGATACTTTGTGTGTAAACGTATAGCTAATGTTATTGTGTGTGTGTGTGTGTGTGTGTGTGTGTGTGTGTGTGTGTGTGTGTGTGTGTGTGTGTGTGTGTGTGTGTGTGTGTGTCACAGTAGCACGCTTCAGGGCGGTGCAACGGCAGACATATGGATTTTCTTGTTTGTTTTTAGTGAACAAGGCATATTCAATGTAGCATATCAACCAATTACTGATTAAATCATGGGCATTAGATGCCGCTGCACCACCTGACATCAGACGTGTGTGTGTGTGTGTGTGTGTGTCATACTTATATTAACTGAGTAGATACAACTGAGTAGATAGTAGCCTGTGGAAAGCATAATTTAGGGACGGCAAAGGGTTAAATCCCATGTCAATGGCCTAATCCAATCACAGTGCATCAGGCAAAAAACCGCAGTTGATTCCCAGCTTCTGTGAGTCACATGATCAGATCCATCCAATGACCAATTTTGTTTACTTTTGTTGCGAATTCAAACGTGGGTGACATCCAGTTAAGGAAGTTGCATTCGCTTAGTCAACATTATTTATACCACGTACAGACCGCACACTAATTTGCTGGTCAGTGCAAGTGAATCACTCGTGGTGGATTTAATGGATTTCCCCCTCTTGTCGATTGTTTACCATGGATTTAAATCAGCGTCCAAATAGGCATTGGTTTACTATATTCCCTGCTGGTTGTGTGCATGTGTGTGTCGTTTTGTCATGGCTTCAACTAGCAGTTTGCTTTGCGGTCAGATAAGCCCTTCTGTCATTGTCAGGCCATGCACATTTCATTTCAGGTAGGCTATATCCTCATATTACCGGGCTGTGGATCAAAGCACCCTTAACGCCATGATGCACTGCAAATCAGTATCGACCTTTTGCTGGCTTCGACTAGCCTCGACTTTCCCACATAGCCCATAACTATCCGGCAGAAAGTTTTAAAAGCTTGTGGTGGATTTAATGCTGCTGCCGGTGTTGTTGTTGTTGGTGGTGTGTGTGTGTGTGTGTGTGTGTGTGTGTGTGTGTGTGTGTGTGTGTGTGTGTGTGTGTGTGTGTGTGTGTGTGTGTGTGTGTTCGTCATTGCAACAGCAATTCCTTAGCTTGCCGTCAGTGGACTGTCATTGACCGACAAAATATAGTGTATTTCATAAACTGGTTTCATGGGCTAGGAATTGAAACATCGCGTAATATACCCTAATACATCGCTTGATAACGGGGAAGATGACACTTATTGTGTGTGGTGTACATTAAGTCTAGTTTGTAAAGTAGGTTAGCCGAGTATGATAACATTTGCTTCTTCGCTAACGCTACCTGTTCATCACTGCTACATAAAGTAAGATTAGATTAACGAGATTAACTTCTTTTTTTTATACACCAATGTTCTTACCTTCATCTTGGTATTTACGTTTCAATGCCATCTCCAGCATCATTTTCCCTCGAGAGAATGCCATTCTTCACAACCTAGAACTAGTAAAAACTCTTCACAAAGCCAAACACAGCAAGCCACGTATTGCATGTACAGAACAACTTTATTATTTATGTGTGTATGAGGTGATTTAACAGTATGACAGTGCACCGTAACTCCAGCGCGGGAATATTTTGATGGCAGTCATACTAACGCCTCGTGCCCACTGCACCGTCAGTCAACGGACGTCAGAAGGCGTGGCTGACGGATGGGGGAGTAGTCTTTGCAGAGGCATCCGTCAGCCAATCAAATCGCTTCCCGCTAACAACAACAAAGCCGGGTTCTTTCCGCTTCTTCCTGCTTGTTGTGTTGTCATTGCAAGATGGATCCCGTTGTAGCAAGGATGGTGTTGGTTCAGGTTGCTGGTGCTTTGGTCCACCGACGTGGAAAGCAAGTGCATCGGCGTTGGTGGGTTCACCCCTAGTAAGATAGTCATTACCAACATTTTAAACGTTGTTTTGTTACAATGTGCTGAATTGTTCAAAAAGTACTGAAAGCAACTAAATAGGCCTGTTTTTATGATTTTTAGAAGGATGAAAAATTCAACCACTATTGTCATTGAAACCGTTAATTGTTATATCCCCTACCGGTAATTGAAAATCCTCTGCTCCTGGGTGAGGCCGCGGCTAGAGTAGGGCTTCAGGATATACTCCTTGAGCGGGAAAGCCTCATCAGCCACTATGGTGTAGGGTGAGAGCAGCTCTGTACCAGAAAGTGGTGCAGGGTCGGGGATGTTGGCTGTCTTCTGCTCAAGGGACTGCTGGAGTGAGCAGCCCCTGAAAACCCCACCATCAGACACCCTGCCGTTGCACCCCACATCCACATAAAGGAAGCGGTAGTTGCTGTCCACCAGGGCCATCAACACAACTGAGAAGCTATGTTTATAGTTATAAAAAGTAGACCCTGAGGATGGTGGAGGGATAATTGAGATGTGTTTCCCATCCAAGGCACCAAGGCAGTTAGGAAATTGCCTGGTCCTGGAATCCCTTTGCCACCTTCTTCCACTCCTCTGTGGTGTTGGGGCACTGAAAAACAAAGATTATTTTTTTAATAATGTGTCATTTGTATTGATCTATTATTTTTCTTTTACAGATTGTTGAAAGAGAGAGTGATGATGTGGAGGGACTGGACGAGGAAGAGGACGTGGAAGTAGAGGAGAGCAGTGAACCTGAGGGACAAGGCAGCACCGCCTTGTCCCTCAGGTTCAGAAGGTCGCAGGCAGTAAAAGAAAGAGGCAAACAGAAAAGCAAGAAGATGAGGTCCTAAGTGCAGTTGGCAATTTTCTGAGAAACAGGACGGAACAGAGGGAGGAGGACACAATGTCAATCTTTTGTAAGAACCTCGAGATGAAAATGAGGCGAATCAAGGACCCAAATATTTTATTCGATTTAGAGCACCAGCTGGAGGAAGCCTGCTACCAGGCTTCACTTAAAGATAGAGACAACCAAGCCCCCCCCACCCAAGCCTCTCACACCTACCCTTACGCCTCGTGCCCACTGCACCGTCAGTCAACGGACGTGGGAAGGCGTGGCTGACGGATGGGGGCGTAGTCTTTGCAGAGGCATCCGTCAGCCAATCAAATCGCTTCCCGCTAACAACAACAAAGCCGGCGGGTTCTTTCCGCTTCTTCCTGCTTGTTGTGTTGTCATTGCAAGATGGATCCCGTTGTAGCAAGGATGGTGTTGGTTCAGGTTGCTGGTGCTTTGGTCCACCGACGTGGAAAGCAAGTGCATCGGCGTTGGTGGGTTCACCCCATTCTCCGGACACGCAACCAGAGAGGGGAGTATCACGCACTTGTGCAGGAGTTGCGTCTGGATGCACTCCTATTCCATCAATATTTTCGGATGCCTCCGGACTACTTCGACGAGTTGCTTGGCAAGGTCGGTCCTCTCATTACCATGGCAGACACACGGTTTCGTTCTGCAATTGGCCCTGCCGAGCGACTCGCCATTTGCCTACGGTAAGGATACTTTTTTTTTCATTTTTTATAATGATCACACAACTAGCGTTTCCATACAGCTCATTGGTGTGCACATACTGCTAGGCTATAGAAAAGGTGCCCATTTCCATCCACGGTGTTGTTTGCATAAGATTTCCTAATTAGGGAAGACATCTACCCATCTATAGCCATAGTAGTGTGCAGAGTGTTCCTGTTAAATCTCAGGTTATGTGGTAGAGCTATCTGTAAACAATCTAGTCATATTAGTTGTGGATGTCACATGGGATTATTTATGTATCAATGAAGAGTGTTGCAGAGAAATGTGTTCCATCATAAAGCCTTTCTATGAACATGGTATACAAGCAACCATGTATGAATAATAATATATCTAAGCTGTCATGACTCATGCCCTGTATATTTTAAAGTATATTTGAAGTATATTCTTTAATGCTTTCTTTTTTAGGTATCTTGCCACTGGCGATTCCTTTCACACGATTGGCTTCAGCTATCGTGTGGGCACTTCGTCAGTGTGTAGGATAGTGCGGGAGGTAGCCAGTGCCATCTGGACTGCTTTGGTGGAGGAGGAGATGTCTGTTCCCAAGAGGGCGGACTTGAGCACCATGGCCGAGCAGTTTGAGTGGCGCTGGAACTTCCCCAACTGCATCGGAGCGATTGATGGGAAGCATGTTGTGATACAAGCTCCAGGTAACTCTGGCTCCTTGTATTACAATTACAAGGGCACCTTCTCCCTGGTCCTCCTCGCCGTAGTGGACGCCGACTACCTCTTCCGGGTTGTGGATGTTGGAGGCTACGGCAGGACGAGTGACAGCGGCTCCCTCCGTAACTCCGCGTTTGGGGAAGCTCTTCGCGATGGCACCCTTGACCTCCCTCCCGCCCGCGTCATCTCCGGCGCAGAGCAGCGGGGGCCACTTCCTCACGTGTTTGTGGGGGATGAGGCGTTCCCACTCATGACCCACCTGCTGCGGCCATTCCCTGGACAACATCACACTCAGGAGAAGCGAGTGTTCAACTACCGCCTCAGCCGGGCTCGTCTGGTAGTGGAATGTGCCTTCGGGATCTTGGCATCTAGGTAGCGCATGTACCGGCGCGTGATTGGCACCAGTCCTGAGGTAGCTGAGGTGTGTGTGTGGGCCACCTGTGTGCTGCACAACTTTCTCGAGAGGAAGAAGCTGCAGGGGAGAAGACGCGGGGTGGAACCGAACATCGAGCCATCGACTGATCCTGAAGCCCTGCGTGATGCACCCAGGATGGGCTCCAACAACGCCACCAGACTGACCATCCAGATGCGGGAGGCCTACTGTGCGTTCTTCAATAAGGAGGGTGCAGTGCCATGGCAGCCAAGAGCCTAGCAACACAAAGGCTCTTCAACCAAACAGCTCTTTTAAGAGCTACCCATGTCTTAAGAAAAGAAGCACATTCCAACTACACCTGCACCTTCCTATACCTGCGTATACATTGTACATTTGCTCAAGGTTAAGTTTGAAAAGTAAATGTAATAATGATTGATAATGATTGGTTTTGTTTTTCACAGATGACCCGAGCCAGCTTTCAAGAATCCCTATTGTCTTTCTGCAAGTGTACTGAATAATTATTAATGTGCTAATATTAATATAACATAATTCCACTTCCAAATTATAATGTATTATAAATGTATTATAAAAGGAACACATCACAATCAAAGTAATTTTTTTTAATTAAGAACACACAGAACAACAGAACAACAAAACGACAGAAACACCATAATTTAACACCATAACAAACATAACCTCACTCACTCAGTCACTCAGTCACAGTCATTCTCCCTAACCTCCCCCTGTAGCGCCGCCATATCTGCCCTGGAAACGATTTGGTACACCTCGTACCGCACCATGGCTCTATTAGCACTGGAGAGCCTTCTCATGGCAGGGAGGAGGGACATAAAGAAAGTCTCGTCCTCAGAGGGGGGCTGCGGCTGTGGCTGCAGCTGTGGCTGTGGCTGTGGTTGCGGCTGTGAGGCAAGTGTAGCCAGCGGCTCCATGAATGCCAGCATGCCCTGTTCAAAGGAGGACATCTCTGGCCTCCGCCGCTTTCTACCCCTGCCCTCTTCTGGGGGCTGCACGCGCCACTGGCTCCTACCCACAGGTCCACCGTCCGCTGCTGGGACCGTGGCTGGGGCCGGGGCTGGGGCCGGAGCTGGGGCCGGGGCTGGGGCCGGGGCTGGGGCCGGGGCTGCTTCATCTGCTGCTAGTGACAGCGCACCTGCCTCTCCATGCTCCTCTATCACCACCATCACCGACACCGGGGATGGGTTGCGATGCGGGAGGTTGGAGGTGGTCCCTCTATTTTGCAGGAATGGAGCTAGGAAGCCCATCACCGCCATGTACCTCCACACAGGCTGCTTGTCGGCCCCTGCCCCACTCCTCTGGGCTTCCTTCTCCTTCACCCTCTCCCTCCGATATCGGTCCCTGAGGGATCTCCACCGCTTCACACATTCAGCCGCTGTAAATAAATATATGAAATAAAATTATTGATCACATTACAATCTACTTCATTCTTTTCATTATTATTTTCTGTAAAGACTTGAACATTTATGTCTATGTACTCTTTATAATCTATGTAGCAGTAGCTATGCTGTAGCTGCTATGTTACGTTTTTGGATTCTGCACTGCATACACGGTCCAACTCGAATTAATAAATACAGGGATATTGTTTCCAAAACGCATATGTATACAGAAAGTGCATGTTTAAACATGTGTCAGCAATTGCAACTATACATTCTAGGTAGCAGTTAATTATATATTTTGGAGGATGCTAATGCTGGACCATGCATGCTGTATTGCTAGCAGTCATTCAACACTGATTCATTTGAAAAGTAGTACATACATCGAAAATAATTAGAAAATAAATACATATTACCTGTTTCCCCCACCTCCAACGACACATCTTGCCATGCCCGATCTTTTAATGTGGTGTCCCTGTATGTGTACAGGGACTGGTCATACAAAATCGGGCGAGAGCCAACGGTGATTATCAGTTTGTCCTCCATTTTTTAAATTAACTTCTCCGCCGCTCTCCCGCTTTCCAGTATCGAGCCCGAGTCGCGTCAAAGTGCTTAAATTTGCATACGCGATCTGATTGGATGACGGATCCGTCGCTGCCGAAAAAGTTGAACATTTTTCAACTTTCTGACGGTGGCGAACGCTCCAAACGAACGGACGGATCCACAATGCATTGCGCGTCCGTCCCCATGCAAAGTCAATGGGCAACGGACAACTGACGGAGGCAGTGGGCACGGGGCGTAACGCCTCGTGCCCACTGCACCGTCAGTCAACGGACGTGGGAAGGCGTGGCTGACGGATGGGGGAGTAGTCTTTGCAGAGGCATACGTCAGCCAAGCCCAAGCATACGCGATCTGATTGGATGACGGATCCGTCGCTGCCGAAAAAGTTGAACATTTTTCAACTTTCTGACGGTGGCGAACGCTCCAAATGAACGGACGGATCCACAATGCATTGCGCGTCCGTCCCCATGCAAAGTCAATGGGCAACGGACAACTGACGGAGGCAGTGGGCACGGGGCGTAACGCCTCGTGCCCACTGCACCGTCAGTCAACGGACGTGGGAAGGCGTGGCTGACGGATGGGGGAGTAGTCTTTGCAGAGGCATACGTCAGCCAAGCCCAAGCATACGCGATCTGATTGGATGACGGATCCGTCGCTGCCGAAAAAGTTTAACATTTTTCAACTTTCTGACGGTGGCGAACGCTCCAAATGAACGGACGGATCCACAATGCATTGCGCGTCCGTCCCCATGCAAAGTCAATGGGCAACGGACAACTGACGGAGGCAGTGGGCACGGGGCGTAACGCCTCGTGCCCACTGCACCGTCAGTCAACGGACGTGGGAAGGCGTGGCTGACGGATGGGGGAGTAGTCTTTGCAGAGGCATACGTCAGCCAAGCCCAAGCATACGCGATCTGATTGGATGACGGAACCGTCGCTGCCGAAAAAGTTGAAAATTTTTCAACTTTCTGACAGTGGCGAACGCTCCAACTGAACGGACGGATCCACAATGCATTGCGCGTCCGTCCCCATTCAAAGTCAATGGTCAACGGTCAACTGACGGAGGCAGTGGGCACGGGGCGTAAGGCAGAGTGCCGTAACTTCGGGGCAGTGCACTGTGGCTCCATTGGAATGTTCAGGAGTGGGTGAGAGGAAGGCAGAAAGGTGTATCTGACGTTACGGTTGGTCAGTCATACTAAGGCATAGAGCCGTAACTTCGGGGCGGCGCACAGTAACTTCATTCGAATGCTCAGGACAAGGGTGAGAGGAAGGCAAAAAGGCGTATCTGAAGTTACGGGCTTCTGCCTCAGTTTCGCCTTGCACTTTTGAACTTACGGCAAAACACCATCTTGTTTTTTGCCCGAAAACAACCGAATTTGGGCTTGATATGTGTACATGATAAAACTAAGGCGTGTGGTTCCAAATACGTCAAAAACTCATTTTTGACCAAACTTGAAGTTATGGTCTTTTGCCTTAGCACGGCAGTACTGTCATAGAATGTCTGTATCATATACATAGCTGCTTGTGCTGCTCTCTCTCTATATATATTTGTTCTCCTTGCATGCCTTGTAAAGCAAGCAATACACTTATATAACGCATAGTCGCCTACATAAAGATATTTAACATATATCATTATATTTTTCATGATGTAGAGGCTTTGAGGCGCTCTCATTTGGCATGAACTTTGACAGATTGATTTCAGAGAGATGAGAGCGTATTGTCAACCCTGCATAATGTTAATCAGAAGTCTAAAATGATGCTATATTGCTAGATTTCAGCATTAAGGTAAATTACATTTAGGACTTTGCACAGGCATACTAACCTAATCCCCGCTTATTGGGAACCATGAGAAAGTTTCAGTGTGACAGAGACACAAGCGTCCTCTCAAGTACGGTAACTCACTTTCACTCCTGTGTGCTCACGGTATGAGAGGAGGCGCTGCTGCTGCTGGAAGTGTTTTTGATTGAGATTACTCTGAGCACGGGAATAAATTACACTTAAATAGTTAGTGAATATTTCTCTTTTCTCTGAATAATGTAACAGCACAGCAGAGAACGCGCTGTGCGCCGCGCTCTGTCTGTGCGCCGCGCTCTGTCTGTGCGCCGCGCTCTGTCTGTGCGCCGCGCTCTGTCTGTGCGCCGCGCTCTGTCTGTGCGCCGCGCTCTGTCTGTGCGCCGCGCTCTGTCTGTGCGCCGCGCTCTGTCTGTGCGCCGCGCACTGTGGAAAGCCAAGAAGGCCACTAACTGGCCCTAGAATAGCACGGCAAAAGTGCAAATCCGTACGGAATCCGTACGGTTTCCGTGCGGTTTGACAAGAATTCCGTACAGTTTTTGAATGACTAATAGTCATGGCAGTCGCTATTCGTACGGCGACCGTAAGAATAGCAAATAGGCTATTCGTACGGCAGCTTGTCACGTGACCGACGGCAGCATGTCACGTGACCGCACTTTACCTATCAGTCTGCTCGGCGCAACCCGTAAAAATAGCCATGGTAATTATAGTAATTAATTATAGTAATTAACCCTAACCCTAACCCTAACCATAACCTGCTGTGAAAATAGACTAATGCAGTATTTTTACGGCGCGCCGTAAGCATAGCCACTAGCTATTTTTACGGCGCGCCGTAAGCATAGCCACTACCCACACAGCAAAAGGACTCCGCCGCGGAGGTATTGCGGCTTCCGGAACGGACCCGCGAAACGGACCCGTATCGGAGTCCACTTGCCCTCAGGGACGGATCCGCTACGAAGGCGGATCGCGGATCCGCAGTGGATCCGCGCTGCATCCGCTCCGGATCCGCGATTAAAACCTTACCTCCGTGGCGGGTCTGTTTGGGACCCGCTGGGGGTCCGTTGGCGGTCCGTTTGGGACCCGCAAATGTATACAGACATCCGCCACGGAGCCGCAACGGACTCATAAAGATCCTGGCTCATCTGGCCCGGGTCCGTTTTGGACCCGTTTATCTTATTTTCAAAATCCCTTCTGTTCTTGCTGTAGGATAAAATAGGACAAACTAAACTATTGGATAAAACTCAAAACTATCATTCCTAGCCTAGGCTACAGCAATATAGGCCTAGGCATAAGTTTAAATATGCATTGCCTTGTATGTTTTACCTAACAATATTGTCAATAGGCATAACAATAACAGAAAAGTGTTACGTATTTTAAGAATCTAAGCTACCCACACATAGACCCAATGAAGCAGGACCAAACATATAAGCCGTAAATACTATACATAGCCACAAGGGGAGCAAGACCTTATTGAAGGCTGCTCCACCACAGAAGGCATCACCTTTAGTTGGGCGAAGAAGCCGAAGCCATTACGTCACCCCGGGCCACGCCCACTACATAGGCCACGCCCACTACATAGGCCACGCCCACTTGAAGTTCTCTACCTGTGGACTCGAGGTGGAGAGCGCGAGAGATTTTCAGCGACACCCGCGGAGGGTCACGGGCCTTAGCCCGTGGCTTGAAGTAGCTAGTTATTATCTCTCACACGTGTTTAACACCCTTTCTTCGACTTTTGTTCCATAGTCAGTTACCATACCGAAACATGTCTACTTTAACAATAAAGTGAGTTAAAAGCAATCCCGGATTTGAACCCTTTCCTTGAAGAACTACTCAGCAAAAGGTTCAAGTCAAGACATCAATTTACTGTACAAAAGTAATAACTACTCAATAGAAAAATAGAAAATTGACATTTACATTTATGGAAAATTATAGGTTATAGCCTATTCTGTTATTGTTAAGTAGTCTACGCTGGCTAGGCTACTTTATATTCATTTTGTGGACCTAATTTAGTGCTTTATAGGCATAGGTCGGTGCAGACATAAAATATGTTATCTATTAGGCTACAACATGAAATGCTGCGCTATATACAGCTAAAATATCAGAAAATGAATAACTGGTGAACGACAAGAAGTTCAATCAAAAGATTGTTTGATTGTTATTCATTGGGTGGAGGAGTGGATGGAGGAGGGACACGTCTCCTCGCCGCCCGATCCGCCGCCAGGTTGAACCACCTGATGGCGTGTTTGGTGACCTCCGCGTCCGTGGCTGACCGTGTCACCACGTTTTTCCTCACAGCACCTGTAATCAAACATTGTTTTGGGCCTACTGTAGCAGCAAGGAGAAGACTACTGGAGCAAGCACCTCGAAACATTTCGAAAACGAAGCAATAAACAGCAAATAGAACCAGCTTAACAACCGCAGCCGGTATTATTTGATAATTTAAAACTGTATAAGACGAGCCCTAATGTAGAGGATGATCCTTAGCCCCTGCCCCCATGCGTCTTTTGGTAATTTGCCTAAAATCCAAAGTATTTCTAAACAGCACTCCTGCCGTTTTCCTTCTCTACCTAAACTGGTCGCGGAGGCACTGCACTTGACATGCTAGCTCTGTTGGCTAACCTTTAGCTAACACACAGCATTGAGACTAGGGCTGTGTCCCAATTCTTAGGACGCATCCTTCGAAGGCTGCATTCGAAGGATGCGTCGACGCCGATTTCGTCACAGCGACGCGCCAAGTGCTGTCCCAATTCCAAGGGTCCTTCAAATGCGGCCTACGAATGCAGCCTTCTTTTCCCGGATTTGAAGGATGCATCGGCTGTATCCTTCGCGGCCCAACGTATCCCAAGATCCTTCACGGCCCAACTTATCCCTCCCAAGATTCATTGCGCATTCAATCCAAAAAATAAAACAACAATGTGGATTGTTGAGAATGTGGATTTGACTTTTTCATTTAAATGTAAGTATTTGGTTTCCAGTCACTCGAGTATTTAACGATACAAATGTTAAAATACTAATTTTTATCGTTAAAAACACAAATAAGTTATCCTTAAAACTTATTTCATTAAAGTAATAGGCAATATAAGTAAGGTAACGTTACAGTTAGTGAAGCTGTAACGGTAACTAAGAACACCCGTTAAGCCCTATAGTTTCAAATTTAAGAGGTCAAAATGGTTATATTTACCGAAATTGGGGGGATTATATAGATAATTTGCTATTCTGTAACGTTAGATAAATGGACCAACACGAACACAGGTTGTGGACCCTGGTTTTCAGACCGTAACGTTACAGACGTTGGGATTGATTACACAGCTAACTTGGTTATTTTGCTATTTAAGCTGCTTTTGTTTGTTAGTGTAAAGTAAAACTAATTCTAACATTTGGTTTTGCTTTAGGGAGCAAGGAGCATGCTGCTCAATTTATGAGGGGGGAGAATGACGAGCTCTTCACCGGGGTGAAACATTCGGCGAGTGTGGCTTGGGGGTAAGGAAACAATCGTTTATTTATATCGTAAGTTAGTTTATAAAAATTATTATAGGCCATTTGTATATCTACATTTGACCATCTTGTAAAGGTTAGTTAAATTAGCCCTCATTAAAAAGCAGGACAGATACAACATCCACAGAAATCGTTTACTACGATGTCCTATTTTGGGTTATTAAAGAAAGAAAGACAAAAAAATGTCACAGCTCGCATCAGTACTAGACAGCACTAGAAAAACACACAAAGAAAAAGGGTGTTTTGACTTCTACTGGTTGTCTTATTATTATGGGCTTCATATAGGATGAGGGCTAATTTAAATGTAACCTTTACAAGATGGTCAAATGTATATATTATAAATGGCCTATTGTTAACATGGGCTATTAACATGATTGATAAATGTGTCTTGTTTTCTCTGATTAATAATCTCTCTGTGTTTAGGACAATTCTGGAGAAAATAGGCCTGCAGGGGAAGGTGACTCCCCTGCAGGCAAAGAAAAAATGAGATAATTTAAAAAAATAATATAAAGTATGTACAGGTCATTTTAAATATACATTATTTGTTTTAACCATGCAAGTTAATAAACACTTTTGCTGAAATTTGTTTTGATACTGCTGTTGTTGTTAACTGCCATGATTGATTTCCTCTGCCTTAGGATTGCAAGTATCCAGGGTCAGGAGAGGGGGTAGGTGGGAAACCCACTGCTGCCACTTGGCCCTGGTTTGTCCTCATGGATGAGGTATTGGGACAGAGGCATTCCACCAACCCCCCTGTCCTAATTGCCTCCATCCTTGAGAACACACCAGGACCAAGTACAGCAGTGGTGGATCTGGAGGTGGAGGAGAAGGATGAGGAGGAAATACAGCGGCCAAGGTCCAGAAAGAGGGACAGAGAGGACGAAATGTTCCATTTGATTAAAGAGGACATGAGGCTAAATAGGGAGGCAGAGGAGAGAAGAGCCCAGGAGAGCAGGGAGAGGATGGATCGTTTTTTTTCAATTTTGGAGCGTTTGGCTGACAAATAATTTCAGTTCTGTTAACATTGTTTATTATTATTATTGAACTTATTTATCTATTTATTATTTAACTTTTTTATTCACTATTTATTAAAACGCTAATGAACTTTTTTATATTAACTAATTTATTTGTATAAAACTTATAAAACATGTATAAAACAATAAAACTATTTACAACAAAACATTCATGTGACTATTTACAACAATTATTATAAAACTACTATATACAAAAACAATGATTCAGCAGAGCAGGGAGCCCCTGGTGGTGCTGCTGGACCCGGATGGGCTGTCACATTAAAGACCCTGGTGTCTCTCCTGTCAGTGGGACATCCAGGGGTGGTCTCCAGAGTGTGCTGGATATGCCTCTCTCCACTGTCCACCGCACCGAATGGGTTTGCAGGGCTGACTCAATCGACGGCTGCCATGTCACTAAAATATATTTGGAAAAGGGCAAGAATAAGAGTGCATACTAAATACTACACAACCTTATTTTGACAAAATAAATCTTGCCACAAATTATTTGAACGGGTAAAACTATTCTACAAAACATTTTAAATAAATAGAAATAGCTTTTCAATTATATTACTTGCCTGTATATATTGGTGGTCAGGGGGGGCCTCCTCCAGGGCAGACACCTCTGCAGACAGCTGGTCCCGCCAGGGAGCACCACTGACCTCCAAACCATCGCCCCCCTCATCCTCCTCTACATCGTCCTCAGGCTCATCCTCCTCCTCTGGGGCCATGATGTCATCGGCCCCAAGGCAGATGTTGTGGAGGATGGCACATGCTGTTATGACCTGAAATGGTAAAGAAAATAAATGAAAAAATTATATATACCTCCTGAGAAAATAATAAATGTTTTTTTGATTTACTCTTAGTATTCTAAAAAATCCTGTTGAGTGATTACTTACGTGAGGTACGAAGGTGTGGTGCACCTCCAGCGCTTGCAGGAAGATGGCCCTGAACCTGGTCTTCATCATTCCAAAAGCACGCTCTATAATGGAGCGTGCCCTGGAATGATGCCAGTTGAAGCGCTGGGCTCCCACACCTCGCACTGGCCTCTTGTAGGGAGTGATGAGGGGTAGTGGGTGTTGGAGGCAAGGGTACCCGCCGTCTGCAAGGATGAAGTGCCCTGGAGGAGGGTAGAGTGACCTATACAGTGGGCTGTGGCGGAGGACTCTGGAGTCATGGACTGATCCAGGCCAGCCCACGTACGTATCAAGGAAGCGGCCCTGATGGTCACAAACAGCCTGCAGAATTATGGAGGAAAACAGTTTCCTGTTCCTGTAGCAGTGACCATCAGGGCCGCTCGGTGGCTTGATACGGACATGGCAGCCGTCGATTGGGTTAGGGTTAGGGTTAGGGTTAACCCTAAAGCGCGGTGTCTTGCCAGCCCTGCAAACCCATTGGTCACTGCCACCAGGTCTTCAGGGGTCTTCGGGAGGTGGATGACCTTAAGATAGGATAGGATAAGATCAACTTTATTATCCCACACAGGACATTTACTTGTTACAGTAACTCAAGAGTCAAAGATAGAGGAAATTAGTGATAAAATAAATATAAATATACTTTGTGGCGAATGGCCACCACCTCCTCAGTGACCCTGTGGACGATGCGGTGGACAGTGGAACGAGGCATCCCGAACACTCTGGAGACCACCCTGTATGATGTCCCACTAGCCAGCCAGAATAGAAACACCAGGGTCTCAATGGTGGCACCCCATCCATGGCTCCGCTCCTGGCCGAGAAGGTCCAGCAGCACTGCCAGGGCCTCCCTGCTCAATCGGAAATCCGTTTTGGTGTCCTGGCCATTAAAATAACGGTCCAGGACAGGAACCGTTGGATTGAGCCTGCAGTACACGGGTCTGGGCTGTTTAGTGAAAGAAACAGAAGTAAAACTGTTGAACAATAGCTGGATATTAAGTGTGGAGAGTTTAGATAGATAATGCTTAAATATCTATATATATCTATCGTTATCTATCTATGCAATAGTTATGTATCAATATATATATATATATATATATATATATATATATATATATATATATATATAATATAGTTAATAGTTATATATCAATCTAAGTTACTCAACCTTTATTTAGCTGATTAATGACAGGAACATTTTCTTATATTAATGTAAGGTTGAGACTATTTTAAATATGTAATTATATTGTCAAAGTTCAATGACATTTACGCTAGCCATATAACACGATAATGTTAACAATACTGCTGGTTAAAAGTAAGGTAACACAGCTTTACCAATCTGTGGTCGTCTCTTGCTCGGAGCCGAAGATATATCCCCCGTCGGCTCCGGCGGTGAGTATTCCCCAACTCCTCCAATAAAAGATAAAAGATAAAAAATTAAATTATAATTTCTGGCTCCATTTTTGTTGGTTTCTTTGTTGGTTTATTGGGTTTCTTTGTTTTGTTTTTTTCGCGCTGTCCGGTATAACTTCTGTTTACTAACAGGTCAGGTCAGCTGTCAGGGTGGCGGTGACAGGAGCAGCGCGTGGTGGTCACGCAAGGTAAAGGGCGGTAACGGTTTGTTACGTAAACCGGAAATGCTCCGAAAGCTAGACCGTCCCATTTCTTCGGCCTTCGGAGTGTCCTTCGCGGTCTACGTAGACCGCATCCTACGAAGGACGCGGTCTACGAAGGATGCGTCCTATGAATTGGGACACAGCCTAGTAATTACTGCCAGAGACCGGAGTGAGTGGAGGCGGGGCTATGTTGGCGCTGATGTGTGTCTGTTAACTCGCTGTCCGAGAGAAGAGAGTGTTACATATTTTAAGAACATAAGCTGCCCGCACATAGACCCTAGAAAGCAGGACCAAACATATAAGCTGTAAATACTATACATAGCCACAAGGGGAGCAGGACCTTACTGAAGGCTGCAATAACAGCTCCATCCACAGAGGGCAGCACCACAGACAGGTGAGGAGGCCGATGGTAATACGTCACACCGGCTCCTCCCACTACTTCCGGGCTTTGCGGATCCATACCATAACAGACGGTTGGAGCCAGAGCAAGCCAGAATCTCTTGGCAGCCCATAAGATAGGGTTAATATAGCTTTGGTCAGCTGGGAGACGCTCTGCACGTGCAAAGACACGCTTCAACCTCCTTTTGCTCCATAGTCCTAATTTACCATACCAAAATACTGTACCAAATAAAGTAACTGTTAAAAGCTATCCTTTGGATTTGATCACTTTCCTTGAAGAATGCTGCAATAAGAGCGAGAAAGCGCAGCTGGTATTTGTGTATCGATACGGCAGAGAATTATTATTGAAATCTATCGCAACCACCAGGCAGCCAATACGTTTGTGTGCGTTTACTTCGATAACATGATGGGCCTGTTGCCCACACCTGGGGTGTGTTTCTCTTGACATGAAAATCCACTCATAGGCGCCGGAACCTATGAGGCCGCGGGGCCAATGGCCACCCCACTTTTCATGGAAAATAAATAAATTATAATAATAATTTTTTTTAGCCTGTATTTATGAACTATTTAGTTTCTTAGTAATGTTTTGGCCTTACATTGTTACTATACAAACGAACAGAGCTTTGGCTCCCCGCGACTTTATATTGATTGAGTCTAAAACGTTCTCAACGATTCAACCAATGACTGTAGGCCTTCTACATCAATCGCGTTGCCATGGCACATGGGTCTTGTAATGTGACATGCTTACGATCTGCGATTTTTGCGACGTTCGAAACCCCCACGACGAAAGTTTGTCATGCCAGAAATTTGGGGGAATCGCATGACGTATCCATTGTTGACTTTGAGGGAATCCCGTGAACAGCTGGAGCTCACGGGCAGGAAGTGTTACTAACTAGTAAAGAAACTAGTAGCCTAAAGTAAAGACTAGTAGAGATGCGCGGTTGGCATTCATACCCACGGACACCGTGGATAATCCACGGGTTGGGTGGATTGCGTGAAAGAAAGTAAAGCGGGAAATGAAATCGCGCGCAAGGCAGCATGGGTATACCCAGCCTAGTATTGGCATATCCACTTTCTAGAATCGCACCCATGGTCAACGCCGAAGGAAACTGAAGGAATCAAAAAGAGGAAGTCTCACAGCAGAGTGCATGTCAGAAAGGTAGGATTTTTGTTATTATCATTCATTATTGCACTGATAGTAAACAGCACTGATAGTAAACAGGAACATTTTCACTAGCATATTGTCCCTACTAAATAAGTGACCGTGTCAGGTTTTCACTGACGCGCTAGCTATTGCATTGTGTTAAACATAACATCAGGCATAGGCCTACCTGACTGAAAATGTGCTTAGGCAAAGTAGCCATCAGCTGCTCAGGGTGTCATGGTCATACTATGTTTGATTTCGAGTAAAAAAAAAGAGACATCAAACGTAAAAAAAAAAAAAGGTCTATGGTATAGTAGCCTAGTCTAAAAAAGGCTACACGGTCATATTGGTATGACTGTTGCTAAGATTTTTGGTAGTGGCTATTCGTACGGCGACCGTAAGAATAGCAATTAGGCTATTCGTACGGCGTGCCGTAAAAATACTGCATTGGTCTATTTTCACTGCAGGTTAGGGTTAGGGTTAGGGTTATTACTATAATGAATTACTATAATTACGGTCGGCCCGGTTAGGGTTAGGGTTAGCGCCGAGCAGACTGATAGGTCAAGTGCGGTCACGTGACAAGCTCGGTCGCTGTACGAATAGCCACTGCCAAGATTTTTAAGGCTGCCCCAACAAACTATTGACTTTGAACGTATTTAATATTACTATGAATTATATATATATATATACTTATTGAAAAGCAAGGTCTTTGTTGCCATCCTGCTAAAAGGCTTTTTGTTGTGGACACCCTTCCAATTTATTTGATGGGACACCTCATCAGTGAACAGCCTGCCCAGGATGTTCCAGGGCACCCGCTTCACATCCTGGCCTCCAATGTTGGCCAAAGAAGAAATCTAAAAAGCAAAGACAACTTTTTTTAAATAGACAGGTAGGTAAACATTCCTAAGCTTAGGTTGCATTTAAAATGTTTTTGTACTTGGCTCACACCCTCATGGACCTGTGCCACCTTTACACACAATGCCAAACCAGGGAGATTGTCACTCACTGACTGTCCACTCGGAAAAGGCGGTTCAGGACAGGCCTGTTCAGGGCTGCTTAAATAGAATATTTGCAATAATCATGGGCAATCAATAAACCTAAACCTAATTAAGTAAGAAAGCTCACCACTCTCTGTCGAGCTGGGCCATTTGACGGTTCCTTTAAAAACTGTTCAAATGCCTCCACTGCCTCCAATTGTTCCAGGGGAAACTGAATGCTGTCCAGCATCTCCACATCTGGCCCCGGGGTGCTGTTCATCCTACTGGTGAGTAGGTTCACCTTAGCGGTAAGTTGGTCGTTTTGGTGTTTTATCGTTTCCAGCAGGCTTAGAATTTGGAACTCTGCCGCTGTTGACAGACATGAAATATAGCTAAAATGTAGTGTATCAAATATATCACGTTTCAGTGTTTATCCTCATTACTCATAATACTGACATTAGCTATTGACATTAGTTAATGACAAAAGTTATTGACAAAGTTTGAGGAAAATATGTGATGGTGAATCTTTTCCAAAATCTGTGGCACAGAATGACCCTCCAGTATTTGTCGGTTATTGCTCACCAGAGCAGGGAATGGTATCGGCCATTCTTCCCCCTCGCCATGTTGGTCTGCAGGCCAGGCTGGAAGAAGGCTGCATGTTGAGGGCTGGTGCGGGGGGTGGAGGGAGTTGAGGAGGGACTGCCGTTCCTGGCCCATAGTGAGGTGGGTGGTGTGCGAGAGTCGTCTGTTAACCATGACTGATAATACCCATGGGGCCTTTCTATTCACTAATATTTCTGATTTCAATATATCAGTCCTTACCTTGAGTAACTCTCTGCATGTTCAATGCGGGTGCAGGGTGATGCAGTCCTGCCCCATGGTGAGGTGCTAAGGGAGATAAATTGGTATTAAATGTTGTGATCTGTTAACCATGGTAGGCTGCGAGCTACAGGGCCAAACAATGGCAAACATAAAATCTCTGGTCATGCTGAACATTAATTTGTATGTTTCATTTTGGTATGCACTACCTATTTCAACCCCATGAATGGATTGACAATGTGTTTCAATACAATTTGATAATGATAAATGATTAATTTAATATTACATGCTGGATGCTAAGACTTTTCAGGCAATATTGCATGAATGCAGATGTTTTTAGCTGACAAAATATTGGGCTGAGATTTTGAAAGTTACAATTTCAGTAGAGTATGCAGAAAATCTGAGATGAGTGACCATTGCTGTGTTACGATAGATGGGGCAACTGTATTCCAAATTTTTATCAGTATTTACCTGGACAATTTTCTCCAGGTTGAGGAGCAGTGAATCTACTGCCTGGCACTCGGCGAGATAGTGGAGCTGGAGGAATGGATACACGGTGAGGGGAATATCTTTAGCACTACGAATGTTAACCACATCTCTAATATTAATGTTATGATTTTGTTATTTAGATGTTAAGAGATTATTCCTTACTCCGCCAGGGCAATTGGCTTGGAAGCACTGGTAGTGCTTCCAACTGAGACACTACATCTTCCACATCTTCTTCGCTCTGGTCAGAGTCTCCGAAACGATGGCTGTTAAGTAACCGTATCATTAGCGTTATTGCAATCTCACAATTGCCAAATATACATTTATTACAAACATCTCTGGTCTATTTTTAAATAACCTTCCTATCACTACAAAAACATAAACAAGACAGAACACACTTACACTGGCCTCCTTTGTCTCTTATCTGGTGGCCCACACTCCTGCTCTGCCTCAGACTGTAGGTCAGAGGTGTTGCAGCTGGTCTGATACTGCTCCATAATCCTACAGGCATCTTTGTAGTTGTCTAAAATATATCATCACAAATTATCATAAGGTTGAAATTAGCTGTAGACCTACACAGAATGTTAATTAGGGGTCCAAGCCAACAGGTTGGATCCCTATTGTTTTTGTAGCGATTATTAGGGGTCCAAGCCAACAGGTTGGATCCCTATTGTTTTTGTAAGGATTTTTATACTTCCTACCAAGAAAGTGGTACCACAGCCCAAACCGTAAATGGTGCAGACACGCCAATTGCATGACTAGATCCAGGTCTGTGAGGACTACGCAGACGACAAAATCCAGACCTGCCGGTCACTAGGTGGCGCTATACCAAGGAAAACGCGTTTGGGGCTATAACTCCCACACCGAACCGCCCACAGTCCAAAACGTTATACACACAGATGCACTGGAGTCTGCTGCATCTTTTGGCATAGGCCACGCCCATTTGCGTCTATCTTTTTTTTTTCTTTTTTTCGCAAAATCACGAAAAACGCTAAACTGCCTTTTCCCTACTCCTCCCACATTTCTTGACCAATCGACACCAAACTTTGCACACGACATCTTCAGACACACACGAAAAGAAATCGTTAACGATTTTGACTCGACCGTCAATGACGAAACGGTAGCGTTTTGAATATTGGTTTATAAGCTAAATAAGACTTGTAAAATGAAAAATCCCAAAAAAATCAAAATTAGACATCGGATCGAGTCCACATTTTACAGAAATGTTGGTGCTAACCTTAATGTCGTTCGATAAAAAATTCTGAAAATTTCGTCTTTAGGGGGCGCAATAAACGAGGAAATTGTTCATCTCCTAACTGGCCAAAGGAATGTTCTGAAAACGCGTTTGGGGATATACCTCCCACACCGAACCTCCCACAGTCAAAACCTTTATATCCACAGGTTCACGGTAGCGTTTTGAACACATGCTTTGCGTTGTGCCGGCGAAATGCACATTTCTTGGACCCCTGCATAACTGCTTGCAGTTCTAGTATTATTACTAAAGATATGAAAACTAGGCACAGAAACTAAGGAAACTTGTTTGGTTGATTTTTTCATTGCTGTAAAAATGCTTTTTTAGCAAGTCAATTTATATCGTTGGAAAGCCTGAAGCCTCCCCTTTTAAATGATACCACATTTGTAAGGAACATGTTTTTGTGTTATGCGCAGCAGAGCTGAGTATGTAGATTGCGCCCAAGAAAAATGTGCCAAACAGCACTCTGCCATTGACTCTTATTTTGAGCTTTTGGTACTCCCAGGTACTCTCAGGGACAATGGCAGAGCACTGAGAGTCAGACTCAGAGAGTCAATGGCAGAATGCTGTTTGGTACATTTTTCTTGGGTGCAACCTACATACTCAGCACTCCTGCTCATACCACCATGGAACATTTTAAACAATGCAAGGCAAAGACAATTTTCATAACCTAGACAGAATTGGTTATTCCAAGCAGAAGGTGAAGAAACCATGAAATTATCTTTAAACTAGAGTTTTATGAATTGGCATACCACAAGTTCTGATGATCGTCATATCATATTTTGGCCAGTTTGGCTCATGGTCCTCGCTGTTGGCAGCTGCCCTTTTGGCACGTTCTGTGTTTTTATATTTTGGCCAGTACACCATCCCGTCATCACACCACTTATCCGGGACAACAGCAATGTCCCCATTGGCAAATCTTATCAGATGAAAACTCATCCCTAATGTAGGAAGAAAGACGATAGCGCAATGACATTCAACCACATGTTTGTTTTTTTAAATGGAAAGTTCTGCAGAGAAGGGAAAGTTGAAAAAGTTGAAAGTTGGCGCATGTATCAATTCAGCATAAAATTCTGCATAAAATGTAATTCCCCCTGGCTTTTTGATGTATAATGTTATGTATTATATGTCATCTCATATTTAGAAAACATGAAATTATGGATTATGGAAAAATACAACCTTTTCTGAAATACTTTTTCATCCAGAGTAATTAAGTAATGGAAGTCATAGTCAGAAGTCAGTAGTCAACCATATTATTTGAGTTTTTAACTTGAACTGATTGTTTAAACTGATTGATTGATTGAACTGATTCATAGTCAGTAGTCAACTATATAATTAGAGTTTTTAACTTGAACAGATTGTTTAAACCGATTGATTGATTGAACTGATTCATAGTCAGTAGTCAACTATATAATTAGAGTTTTTAACTTGAACTGATTGATTGAACTGATATATAGTCAGTAGTCAACTATATAATTAGAGTTTTTAACTTGAACTGATTGTTTAAACTGATACATTTATTGAACTGATTGTTTTTGTTGTTTTGTTTCATTTAGTGGAGGAGAGGTATGGCCACAAAACCATCCCTGTACGGGAAGGCTACACATTTCTGTCGCAGCGCTGACACCTCAACCGACTTCAGCTCATCAGATGCATCATTTACAGCAAATATGTTCATTCTGTCGGAGTTGAAGGGGTAGGTATAGAATGGAGACTGCCGGGAAAATTCAGTGTAAATAGCGTACACACCATTATCATTTTGGATAATGTTTTTGATAAGGCAGACTTTATCCCCCACCAGAAACATGTTGTCCCCTGTTGATAGTTTTACCATCCACCTTTCACATCGCATTTCCCCATATTGCGCATGAACTCCCAGGCCAACAACAATTGGGCCCACAAAATGCTCCCTTTTCCCTTTCTGCTGCATCTTTTGGCATAGGCCACGCCCTTTTGCGTCTATAATTTTTTTATAGACGCAAAATCGCGAAAACCGCTAAACTGCCTTTTCCCTACTCCTCCCACATTTTTTGACCAATCGACACCAAACTTTGCACACGACATCTTCAGACACACACAAAAGGAAATCGTTAAAAACAAAATTAGACATCGGATCGAGTCCACATTTTAAAGAAATGTTGGTGCTAACCTTAATGTCGTTCGATAAAAAATTCGGAAAATTTCGTCTTTAGGGGGCGCAATAAACGAGGCCATAGCATCTCCTAACTGGCCATAGCAGTTGACAGGAGCATGAAATTGCAGTACATGTTCCGGTCCAGGAATCCTGCCAGCACCACAGGGCCAGTGTACAGTAAGAACTGTCGGAATTCAGTTGCCTTCCAACGGTCCAACTCCCTAAGCGACCGTGGTCTCCTGGCAAATTCAATTGGCACGTAGGGTCTCATGGACTGGAGTTTGCCTGACATCCTGTCCACTATTAATGCCGGCAGTCTTACTGGTAACGGAGCCAGGTCTGGAGCAGTTTCCTTACAATGCCCAAACACACTAGATGCATATAATCTAAGGGAAACTGTGTTACCATGCCAATCTTGACATTCTGAAATGGATGTGGCCCCTCATGATGGTGTAATTCATCAACCTTCAGGTTGAATGAGATGTCAGTTCTAAGGGGGTACTCTGGTCCAGGGAAAGACACGCCGGTTCTGGTATTTCCCTTGGTGTAGGCACGTATCGCACCCATAAGCATTATGGGCCTTTGTTTTTTTCACAAAGGCCCGTGCAGGGGTATCACAGACTACCGTGTGAAGCTGAATCTTAAGGTTCTTATCTCCAAAACAAAACCCAGCCTCTAGCTCCTACAGTTCTCTGACAAAATCAAATTGGAACTCTGTGGCCGAACTAGGTGTTTTTGGTCCACAGTACGCCCCAATGACCACAGGTTCCTTCATGGGGACGCTAACCAGTAAGCCAAGGATGGGCCACAGCTGTACAGTGGAACTTTTAAATAAAGGTAGACCATCGATATTAATCTGCAGCCCCAATGTCATGCCCTCTGCCAGTGTTTTGGCATATTTGCTTAGGGTGGACTTCAAGGAGGAAAGGATGCCAAAGTGATGGTAGTTCCCCCCAGCCTTCTCCTGAATAGCATAATGCATTTTTGTCTTGAGAAGGGTCCTACCATCCTTTGGCAGATTGGGATGGGTTATATGGAGTATACTCAACAGTGCAGTCAGGGCAACCATGGAAATGCCAAAACTCACTGCCCAGTTGGCCATGTTATCAGAAAGTGATGTTAGGTCATCATCATTTTCAGAATCTGAACCTGATGTCCCATCCCCATCACACCCATCCCAATACACATCATCAAAATCTGCCTCAAATTCCATGTCCTCTTCAGTAAGAACTTGCACCTCTGGCATTGCATGTGCACCTGAAGAGGGTTGGGCAGTGTTCTCAGACTCTGTCATCTGCCCCTATTCCTGTCATGTCAGTCATGTCTGTCCTAATTTGATTAAGCCTTTTTTGAACATCTGCACGTGTCCTTCGTCTTAAGGCTGATAAGGAGACAGGCACAGTCTTTCTATTCATTTTTGTTCTAAAAGACATTTCAGAAAAAAAGAAAAGACAGTAAAATGTATCATTAATCATTGTTTCTAATGTTGTATTTAAATAAACACATTGTTGAATGCTGGTGTTGTCTGTTTCATTGCTACAAACTAGACAAGAACATAGAAATATGCCATTTTCTGCAGGAAATGCATTGTGTAGTTATTATTAGTAGTAGTAGCAGTAGTAGTATCATTATTTGTTCTATGGCCAAGTGCTCCAACTGCTAGAAAATGTATAAGCAACATTACATTTTAAGAAACCAGAAAGTATCTTACTTGATGAAGCGAACCCAGCAGAGGAAATTGTAGCAACAGTCAAATCCAGATGCTGCACAAAATACAGCACAAAATAGAAGATGGGGACCAAGTTCCATACAGTAGCATAAGAAATCAGAAACTGGCGCGAATACCCATTAGTTGTTTGAACCGAATCCCTTCACTTGATTTAAGCCATTTAACTGCGTTTTCTGCAGGAAATGCTCCAACTGCTAGAAAATGTGTGAGCAACATTACATTTTAAGAAACCAGAAAGTATCTTACTTGATTAAGCGAACAATCAATGTGCAACAGTCAAATCCAGATGCTGCAGAACACACAAAATAGAAGATGGGGACCAAGTTCCATACAGTAGCATAGGAAATCAGAAACAGGCGCAAATACCCATTAGTTATCTGAACCGACTTAAACAGTGATTAAAATGGCAAATTTTCATTATAAAGAGGATGGCAGATAACCACTACATATGAGACCAAACTTGCCAAAATGTTAACTTGCTGCGATCTATTTGTATGGTACGCATGCCTGGAATTTCGTGATATGAGGGGCAAGGCCACTTGGCCTGCAGCGGGGCAATTTCTTTGAGGGCACAAAGGCCACATGCCTGGGCATCAAGGCCATAACATGATTTTGATTTCACTAATAGACAAATGCATTTCTCAAAGCATTAACGCCTTGTTAATAAACAGTCTAAGGGGGTGTTCACACAGGCAGTTTTTTTTTCAGGTGCGGGTGGATGTTTTACATTATATTCCTATGATACAGGGTGTTTTTGTAAAAACATCCTGGGTGCTTTTAAAAACACCACTGCCAGCGGTTTTTTTTTCACTGCTCTGGGTGGTTTTCAAGTTGGGATAAATTCAACTCGCCAAGAAAAAGCACCCGACGTCAGGCAGTTTTTTGACAGCTGACCAATGAACGAGAACCTACGTCACTAGGAAAAACGTTGGAAATTCAAGAATGGCGACCCAAACCAAGAAGTCTTTCCCGACGGAGCAACTTGTTGTTCTTGTCAGTGAACATGTTGAGTTATATGACATGACCAACAAGTTATACCACAACATATATCACAAGGAGAGTATCTGGAGGACGATCGGTGGGATTTTGGGACATAAGTGTAAGTATTCATTTTAATGTTTATCTGCTCACCTAACAAACTATCCAGTTATCACCGTTAAACGTGTTTCTAATAACATTTCTAGCGAGAAATGTACATTTTCCTTACATAATCTTCAGTCAGTGAATGTGTATGATCTTTATTAATCTTTATTATCTGAATGGGAAATGCAATATTTTAGGACCGATTCACCGTTAAACGTGTTTCTAATAACATTTCTAGCGAGAAATATACTTTTTACTTGCATAATCTTCAGTCAGTGATTGTGTCTGATCTTTAGTTTTATAGTTATTAGGATTTGATCGGATCGCTCGCATGTTTCAACGTCAGGTTGTTAGGCTGCTTTCGCTAAACTAGCAGCTCACGTGCTTCCTGCGTTTGTGTTATTAAACTGTTACTTTATGTAACTTTTAATGATATCATCTTGTTAGAAACACGTATATCTGAGAGGCAACCCAGTCGCCAAAAGCATTCGTTGACAGAGTACGTTTCGTGAACACTGGATTACGTTGCATTTCAACATAAAATAGCGTGTTATACACACACACACGCACGCACACACACACGCACACGCACGCACGCACAGACACACACACACACACACACACACACTCACACACACACACACACACGCACACGGTGCATTTCGCTGCTAAAACAACAACAACAAAATATTCCCTCAAATATTATTACTAAAGAACCGTTTTCCAAAGAACGAAATGTAAACCAATGCATTCTGAATGGGAGTGTTTCTCCGATTTTTCCATGCTACACAGAACGAAATGTAAACCCATGCAAATAAAGACTTCATTGTCATAATCATTTAAATATCATTAATCTCCGTGTGTTGGGTGGTATTCAATTTTTTTCAACGGGGCTGGTGCCGTCTCCTTTTGACCTTTTGACCCCAGACTTCTGGGGGAATAGCTGAATCAATTCATTAGTCAATCAGAAGCATGTAAATATCTTCCCGGTGGTGTAGGAGAACGAACAAGGTGTCCTTCAACATCTACACTTCCAGGCGATTGCAACAGTGCCACACATGAGCATATTCGAACATGTTTAATGGTAGTAATTAGCTGTCGAAATTGGAGGCCTTAATCAATAATGAGCAGCTATTGATTTGCTTCCCGATAATTTTTTTTGACAAATGACATGTTATTTAGCATCTACACGTTGAGCTGAGTCCAATGACACCAAGCATGACACTCTAGCTAATGGTAACATGTATTTTACATGGTACACCTAGGTCTAGGACATGATCTCGGTGTAGCAAGAGGGCGAGCTTGATCTCATTGGACTCAGCTTAACGTGTAGATGCTAATTAACATGTAATTTGTCAAAAATCTCCATCGGGAAGCAAATGGTCATTATTGATAAAGGCCTCCAAAATCCATGTGTGGCACTGTTGCAATCGTCTCGAAACGTAGATGTCAAAGGACACCTTGTTTGCCCTGTTGCACGACCGGGAAGATATTTTCATACTTCTAATGGATTGATTCATATTTTAAGGTTCTCGGAGTGAGACTTTAAGCGGCTGCAGCAGAAGTGTTGAGACGAAAGATGATATCAAGACATTAATAGAATATTCCCATTCACATTATGATTCTTCGTCATAACATCCGACCAAACATCCTTTACATTCACCGAGCGAAGATTATGAAAGTCCAGGCCCCCCCTTCCTGCACTCGGGGTCCGACCGGGCCAAGTTTTGGTGCGGGGGTCCCAGTTAGGCCCTAGAATATGGTATTCAAATTTCAGGGCGGTAGGACCTTCCTATCTCAAAAACAGTTTTTCCACCACATTCTGAACCATTAGGTCTCGCAGGCAACACTTCTGAAGGGGCTTTGTCCAAATGACAGTCCATTTGGGAAAACTTTTTTTCTCTATGGGCTAGAACTACAAATCTTGGATATGTCGTTCTCGGGGCCCCGGGAAATGTGTGTAAACATTTTAGCATCCCTAGCTATCTCGAAAAGGCCGGAAAAGGGGCGTGACCTCCAACAGTACAGTCAATGTAAGACGGAGGTTAGTTTCTAGGCCCCATTTTTTGCGGGATGGAGGTGTACATTTGTGGCTTAATGTGTGTAGACACAGCTGGCCTGTGGCCACGTCTTTGAAGTCTGGGGTCAAAAGGTCAAAAGGAGCCGGCACCACGCCGCTTATGAGATAACAAAAAGTGAATCTGTATTTCTCTCATAACATTTTGTCATTATTGAAGAGAGGCCTGATTCTCAGATATGCATGTTGGACTGTTAGGGTATAGGTCTGGGAAGAACTTCAGGCCAAAATCTTGAAAGCGAGCCGCTGGGTGCAGGTGCAACGAGATGGAGCACTTGCTGAGTCATTTCCTGTAGGGCTGGAGCCACAGGTTGAAGCGTATGCGTCCTTTGAAACCCCCTTTGATATATAAGAGACCCCAAGGTACAGTTTACTTAAATGTTCTCGCCTCTATTATATGATACTTCCACCACTGGGACGTGGCAACAACTCTCCAAATCCATATGGGGAGGGGGGGGGGGATGCTTTTGGACAGTAGGGGTGTACACTAGACATAAATAGGGAGCAAACTCAGGAGAAGGAATGACCTCTCACAAATATTAATTGAATAAATTGTTTCAAATAACCCTGCCTCGTTAAATCAATTAACTTGGTGTTTTGCTTTCAAAAATAGGTTATAGAAGAAGTCTAAACTGCAGAATATAAAAACATCCAAGCTGCCTTTTAAGGATACCTCGGAATATCTGCCTATTTTTTAACCGTCGGACCCCAGGTTACGACAAAAACAACACAATTTACGGCAGCTCCTTTGCCGCGTGGTTTTTAGAGCCATGTAAGGATTAGAGGGGGCGGTCGATAGCAACCACCATAGAGTGGCGAAGTCACGCCCCTTCCGGTAGGGCTCATGGGACCTATGAGATCGAAAAATATGAATGGGTGTCAATGGAGAGAAAATAGTTATTTTCTGGTCCCGGTCTTTATATGCCCTGGATTACACATATGTTGTTTGTGGATTTAAAGGATAATTTTTCATGCAAAGAGTTCGACCGTTTATTGTGCAATTGTTCAGATAAAGGCTGTAGAGAAAACACAACGAGAAAGACTACACGGCTCGTATGTGACGCCACGCTCCCTGCGACTGGCGTGGAGAAGACCGACAATCTTCCCATCGGCATAACTGAAACTCTGCACGTGCCCCGACTTATAATGGTTTTCACCTCTTTCGATGCTTTTATCCTCCCCTTGGAAAAAGCGGTGAAGTGGGGCAGAGAGATCGCCATCTCTGTTCCAAGGGCGGGTGTGGTGACGTATATCATATGCGTCGAGAGCAGCGAAGAGCTGTAGTTCACAAAGCGGCCTCACATAAAACCTAAAATTATCAAACTTCTTCACGAACATTTTTAGTTTTCTTTGCATGAAAAATTATCATTTAAATCCACAAACAACATATGTGTAGTCCAGGGCATATAAAGACTGGGACCAGAAAATAATTATTTTCTCTCCATTGACACCCATTCATTTTTTTCGATCTCATAGGTCCCATGAGCCCTACCGGAAGGGGCGTGACTTCGCCACTCTATAGCAGCATGACGGTCAAGTGACTGGATGCAGCCCCGTTGAAAAAAATAGAATACCACCCAACACACGGAGATTAATGATATTTAAATTATTATGACCATGAAGTCTTTATTTGCATGGGTTTACATTTCGTTCTGTGTAGCATGGAAAAATCGGAGAAACACTCCCATTCAGAATGCATTGGTTTACATTTCGTTCTTTGGAAAACGGTTCTTTAGTAATAATATTTGAGGGAATATTTTATTGTTGTTGTTTTAGCAGCGAAATGCACCGTGTGCGTGTGTGTGTGTGTGTGTGTCTGTGCGTGCGTGCGTGTGCGTGTGTGTGTGTGTGCGTGCGTGTGTGTGTGTATAACACGCTATTTTATGTTGAAATGCGACGTAATCCAGTGTTCACGAAACGTACACTGTCAACGAATGCTTTTGGCGACTGGGTTGCCTCTCAGATATACGTGTTTCTAACAAGATGATATCATTAAAAGTTACATAAAGTAACAGTTTAATAACACAAACGCAGGAAGCACGTGAGCTGCTAGTTTAGCGAAAGCAGCCAAACAACCTGACGTTGAAACATGCGAGCGATCCGATCAAATCCTAATAACTATAAAACTAAAGATCAGACACAATCACTGACGGAAGATTATGCAAGTAAAAAGTATATTTCTCGCTAGAAATGTTATTAGAAACACGTTTAACGGTGAATCGGTCCTAAAATATTGCATTTCCCATTCAGATAATAAAGATTAATAAAGATCATACACATTCACTGACTGAAGATTATGTAAGGAAAATGTACATTTCTCGCTAGAAATGTCATTAGAAACGCGTTTAATGGTGTATCTGTCCTAAAATATTGCATTTCCCATTCGGATAATAAAGATTAATATAAGCTACGCCGTGTTCCGGAGCCGCGGGGGATTCTGGGAATTGGGGTTGTCAGTTGACAAATGGGGCTTTTGTTAACTTGTTTTGTTGTTAGGATTAAGTGGGGTTGATGGGTTCGGGATGTTATGTGGTTGTGTGTTGTTCTATTAACATTGTTCGTGTGTTCATTGTTGTCGACACCGTCACCGAGAGTGACGTGACCATCGTTTCGTGCAGCTGTTCCGTGTTGAAGTCTCGTTCAATAAAAACCAACTCTCGTTGTCGAGCGTTCAATAAAAACCAACTCTCGTTGTTGAGCGTGCCCCCCCCCCCTACAAACGTGTCTCCCCCCCCCTAAACAATCGTGTCCACAATTTGCCGCGAAAGCCGTGAAACCCAAACCCCGAAACCCGCCTCCACAGCGGCACGCGTGGATACTGTAGGTATAACACGCTGTTTTTACGTTGTAATAGTACGTCTCCAGTGTTCATGGAAACGTACACCGTCGACGTTTTTTCTTGGCGACTGGGTTGAACGAACACATAACACAAACATGATAATATAGTCAGGTCAAGGCCGGAGCCGAAGGCCCCATTTCCCAACCAGGCAAATGGTAGACACTCAGACAATGCACCAGTCATCCTCAAGAACGGGAGAGCCACATTAATTTATCACACAGGAGACACTTCGAGGAGCTCTCCCCCGTTACGAGGAATACAAGAGATACACATGCATATACCAGGGCCTGGGAGCCAAGGTCAAGCAAAAACACACAGAACCACACACACCTCAAACGCACACACCTCATCGAGAGGAGGATACAGCATAAGACTGTATCACACAGGGACTCTTCATCTTCTTCTGAAGCAGACCTTCCACGGAGGCGAAGTTCTGGACGAACCATCAGCGCTGATTAGGGACTTAGACATATTCGATCTCTCACGCTTTATGACTCTGTATAACCGTTGCCACTTTACTTAATAAATCCAAGGTCCTCGTGCCGACAGACTTTATTACCTCTCCGTCTCATTTCATCTGGTCCAGTAACTAGACAGACCGTTTTTCCCCTCATATGCTTAAGCCGTTCCATCTCAAGCAATCGATCTTTTTCTCTTTCGAAAGCCTTGATTCTCCTCCGCTCCAACTCCTGCACCACCACCCATTTCTTATGTTCCAACTGCATTTGCAAAAGTTATTTTTGCTCATCAAACGTCAGTTGACTCATGTTGGACAATGGTTGGTCAGGCACCATCAATGGCGTTGGCTCTACAGGTGTACCCCCAGACAATACCCGTTTCTCCTTTAAACGCTCCCGAAGGAAATCCACTAACTGATCTTTATTAGACCTCTTTGGAATGGTCACCTCAATCACATAATAATCTGCTATACAAAACTCATCCTCATCGTCATCCGCTTATCCGGGGTCGGGTCGCGGGGGGAGCAGCTCAAGCAGGGGGCCCCAGACTTCCCTTTCCCGGGCCACATTGACCAGCTCTGACGGGGGGATCCCGAGGCGTTCCCAGGCCAGTGTTGAGATATAATCTCTCCACCTAGTCCTGGGTCTTCCCCGAGGTCTCCTCCCCACTGGACGTGCCTGAAACACCTCCCAAGGAAGGCGCCCAGTGGGCATCCTTACCAGATGCCCGAACCACCTCAGCTGACTCCTTTCTAAGTAAAGGAGCAGCGGCTCTAATCCGAGTTCCTCACGGATGGCTGAGCTTCTCACCCTATCCCTAAGGGAGACGCCAGCCACCCTTCTGAGAAAACTCATCTCGGCCGCTTGTACCCGCGATCTCGTCCTTTCGGTCATCACCCAGCCCTCATGACCATAGGTGAGGATAGGAACAAAGATCGACCGGTAGATCGAGAGCTTTGCCTTGCGGCTCAGCTCTCTTTTCGTTACAACGGTGCGGTAAAGCGAACGCAATACCGCCCCAGCTGCTCCGATTCTCCGGCCAATCTCACGCTCCATAGTACCCTCACTCGCGAACAAGACCCCGAGGTACTTGAACTCCTTCACTTGGGCTAAGGACTAATTTCCTACCCGGAGTAAGCAATCCACCGGTTTCCTGCTAAGAGTCATGGCCTCAGATTTAGCGGTGCTGATCCTCATCCCAGCCGATTCACACTCGGCCGCCAGCCGATCAAGTGAGTGCTGAAGGTCACAGGCCGATGATCCAATGAGGACCACATCATCTGCAAAAAGCAGTGACGAGATCCTCAGACCACCGAACTGCAACCCCTCCCCACCACGACTACGCCTCGATATCCTGTCCATGTATATCACAAACAGGATTGGTGACAAGGCGCAGCCCTGGCGGAGACCAGCACCCACTGAGAACGAAACTGACTGGCTGCCGAGAACACGAACACAGCTCTCGCTTTGGGAGTACAAAGATTGGATGGCCCTGAGGATAGACCCCCTTACCCCATACTCCCGCAGCACCTCCCACAGTTTCTCCCGGGGGACCCGGTCATACGCCTTCTCCAGATCCACAAAACACATGTAGACCGGATGGGCATACTCCCAGGCCCCCTCCAGGATCCTTGCGAGAGTGAAGAGCTGGTCCGTAGTTCCACGTCCGGGGCGAAAACCGCATTGTTCCTCTTCAATCTGAGGTTCGACGATCGGCCGAACCCTCCTTTCCAGCACCTTGGAGTAGACTTTACCAGGGAGGCTGAGAAGTGTGATACCCCGGTAATTGGCACACACTCTCTGGTCCCCCTTTTTGAACAGGGGAACCACCACCCCGGTTTGCCACTCCTTTGGCACTGTACCCGACTCCCACGCGATGTTGAATAGGCGTGTCAACCATGACAGCCCCTCAACACCCAGAGCCTTTAGCATTTCTGGCTGGATCTCATCAATCCCTAGGGCTTTGCCACTGCGGAGATGTTTGACTACCTCAGTGACCTCCACCAGGGAAATTGACGACGAAACACCATCAACCTCGAGCTCTGCCTCCAACATAGAGGGCGTGTTATTCGGATTCAGGAGTTCCTCAAAGTGTTCCTTCCAACGTCCGACGACCTCCTCAGTTGAGGTCAACAGAGTCCCATCCTTACTGTACACAGCTTGGATGGTTCCCCGTTTCCCCCTCCTGAGGTGCCGGATAGTCTTCCAGAAACACTTTGGTGCCGACCGAAATTCCTTCTCCATGGCCTCTCCGAACTTCTCCCACACCCGCTGCTTAGCCTCCGACACGGCAGCCGCTGCAGCCCTTCGAGCCTGTCGGTACCCTGCAACCGAGTCAGGAGTCCTCCAGGATATCATATCCCGGAAGGCCTCCTTCTTCAGTCGGACGGCTTCCCTGACCACCGTAGTCCACCACGGTGTCCGAGGGTTACCGCCCCTTGAGGAGCCTAAGACCCTGAGGCCACAGCTAGCCACCGCAGCTTCAGCAATGGAGGCTTTGAACACCGCCCACTCCGGCTCAATGCCCCCAACCTCCACAGGAATGCCAGAAAAGCTCAGCCGGAGGTGTGAGTTGAAGATACCTAGGACGGGGGCCTCCTCCAGACGTTCCCAGTTCACCCGCACTACTCGTTTGGGCTTACTAGGTCTATCCGGAAATTTCCCCCATTCCCTGATCCAACTCACAACCAGATGGTGGTCGGTTGACAGTTCCGCCCCTCTCTTTACCCGAGTGTCCAAAACATGCGGCCTCAGATCAGATGACACGATCACGAAATCGATCATCGATCTTCGGCCTAGGGTACTCTGGTACCAGGTACACTTATGAGCACCCTTATGTTCGAACATGGTGTTTGTTATGGATAATCCATGACTAGCACAGAAGTCCAATAACAAACGACCGCTCGGGTTTAGATCAGGGAGGCCGTTCCTCCCCACCACGCCTCTCCAGGTGTCTCCATCGTTGCCCACGTGGGCGTTGAAGTCTCCCAGCAGAACTACGGAGTCCCCTACTGGAGCCCCATACAGGACTCCATTCAGGGTCTCCAAGAAGGCCGAGTACTCTGAGCTGCTGTTTGGTGCATACGCACAAACAACAGTCAAGAGTTTTCCCCCCTACAACCCTTAGGCGCAGGGAGGCGACCCTCTCGTCTACCGGGGTAAACTCCAACACCGTGGCGCTCAGCCGGGGATTTATGAGTATCCCCACACCCGCCCGGCGCCTCACGCCCTTGGCAACTCCGGAGAAGAATAGAGTCCAACCCTTATCCAGGAGTACGGTACCAGAGCTGAGACTGTGCGTGGAGGTAAGCCCCACCAGATCTAACTGATAGCGCTCCTCCTCCCTCACAAGCTCCGGTTCCTTTCCCCACAGCGAGGTGACCTTCCACGTCCCCAGAGCCAGCTTCTGCCGCCCGGGTCTGGTCCGTCGAGACCCCTGACCTTCGCTGCCACCCATGTGGCTGCGCACCCGACCCCAACGGGTCTTCCCACAGGTGGTGGGCCCATGGGATGAAGAGAGGGGGGGTGCCACGTAGTTTGTTCGGGCTGTGTCCGACCGGGCTCCGTGGCAAACCCGGCCACCAGGCGCTCGCCATCGAGCCCTCCGTCTGGGCCTGGCTCCAGACGGGGGCCCCGGGCTTCCTCCGGGCCGGGTCACATCTCCTCTTTTTTCGTTATTCATTGGAGTTTTGTGAACCATTCTTAGTCTGGCCCCTCACCTGAGACCACTCTGCCATGAGAGACCCTACCAGGAGCACAAGGCTCCAGACAACACAGCTCTCAGGTTCACAGGGACACGCAAACCTCTCCACCACGATAAGGTGACGGTTCCAGGAGAGGACAAAACAACTGCTCTTTTGTCAACGCTACCAATAAACTCTCTGATGGAGCAGCCAAAAAGTCATCATATCCACTCATTATACAAGTTCACAAATTATCCAATCACATGATCAATGTACACAATCCAAAAGCAGAACTAACCATCGGTCTTCCAGTACTTATCCAATAATCTAACCACATAGCCCAAACAAAAGAAAATATATAATGCAAAGTGAAATCAAATCACGCAGAAGAGTAGACCAATCAGAGCCCTCCCCCTAAACATTTACCCCCACTACTATAACCTATCTTCGCACTGAGTCCGAGGACCAGGATGATTACATCATTTCCTCACCAAACGCTGCTGAAGCCCGTACCGTCCCGACAGAAGCCAATGCGGTCGGTCCTCCACAGCGGTGCCCTGGCCCAGAAACAGTGACACGGCAGCCTATAAACCCAGCGCGGAAGCGCTCTAGAATGGGGATGACATTGGCTCCAAATGACTGGTCGCTCCACTACGAGAAAAGCATTCCCCCTTTCAAAAAAAACAATATGTGGCTAAATGAAAGCTCCCCAATTTTCCTCAAAACCAAGCTTAACCAAAGGATAACCAGCGCTGATATCCCCAAATAAAACAATCGGTGCTCAGAAGCCGGTACACTCAAACTACGCCTACCCCGACTTCAATCACAAAAAGTAATCGCCGATCACGTGACTACACCGCACTCAGCTGTTGAGTGGGAATTAGAGTAAACATACCAAATTACCACCAAATTCAGGGTTACTATACGGCTGGACGAGCCCCCATTATGTCAGGACCACTTGGCTCGAGTAGAGCTGACATAACAAAGGGAGGCCACGCTGATTATAAAGATGGAACAATTATTTATTTAAAGTGCTAAATGCAAAACCTTATCAGTAAGGGGAAGCCAAACCAAAAGTGTAGTGCATATCAGTAGATGTAATATAAAGCAAAGTGAGATAAAGATGAGGAGCGACGCTGCAGCCAGCCCTTCCCCGTCAGGCCATAGCAGTAGTGAGAGAGACCGAGCCGACGGGAAAGGCGTCCCTTATCCCCAGCTCAATCAGCCCAGTCATTAGCCTGGCACGGCCCATAGAGACAGCTCCCCCTAGTGGCGATAGAAGGAACACGGACACGGTACACAGATGATCATGACACGCCAAGCAAGGCAGGTAGAGAGGCACATCCAGCACGGCAAAGCTGGGCGTGACATCTTGTGTAGGTGCTTTCTGTAAGATGTGTAAGATGTGACCTATTGTGGCTCCGGGATAACTATCTATTTGTATGTGTGCATGTGTGTGTGGGGGAATATTCTGTTGAGGTTGGAGTCTCCGATGATAAGTGTGGGTAAATGTCCTAGGTATGACCAATCCTGCAGCTTTTTGCCCGCCCTAACCTTGTGGTAAGTGGGTCGATGGTATTTTAAGGCTGCAGGATTGGTCGGGAGGGGCTAAACTGGGACGAGCGGGCAGTGAGGGCCGGAGGGTTGGTGTCAACAGTGACCTGGCAAGAGGGTTGTGGAGGGAGGGGGGAAGAGTTTTTTTCAGTTGGGTTTGGGGTCATGTCGACCTTAGTGAGCCCCTTCATCATTACTCTTTCATTTTTTTGTTGTTTTTTTGCCAGGCCACTGGTGACACCTATGGGGAAGAGGGGTGGGGGGGAAATGGATTCTGGTGAGATGGAATCGATGTGGTCCACAATGATGTTGGTGCGTGTGTGTGATCTACCGAAGGGTCTGGTGAGCGTTGGTGTGTGGAGTGTGGTGGAGTCTGGTTGGGAGTTGTGGGTGTGAATGACCTGTGCATCAATGTGAGTGATTTTCTCCTTGCGGGGGTTGGGAGTGGGGTAGGTTGGATGTAAGTGACTGGATGGAGTGAGGGGGAATTCTGGAGAGAGTGTGGTGTATGGTGGTGTGTTGATTCTGGTTTGGTCCTCTGATATGGAGGTTAATCTGGTGAGACGGACTCTGACTGGGCGGAGTGGGGGAGAGTGTGGGGATGGGTGAGTGGGGGGTTGGTTGAGCTGGGGGGGTGAATGAGGGGGTGAGTGGTCTGGGGTGGTGTGGAGGGTGTGTCGTGTGATTCTATTGGTGTCCTGGCTCCTGTTGCAGGTAGGGAAGGTGCGGGCCCTACCCCTCCCCCTTATCCTTATGGGCAGGGGGAGGGCCGGTTGTGTGAGGGGTAGGTCTGTTGTGTGTGTGATGGTTGTGTGTAGGGTTGTGAGTTCAGTGAGTGTGGGGCGTGGGCCTAAAGAAAGTGATCTATGGTGTATGTGGGTGCTGGTTAGGGAAGTCGTGCGAGGGGGGGGAATCTGTGTGGCTGAGTGTGGGTTGTGGAGATGTCGGTGAGGGGGAGGTCCAGGCTCGAGGTGGGGTGGGATGGGGACTGGTCGGTGTGGGGGAGTGGGGGAGTAGGTTGAGGGGTTGTGGGTCGGTAATGAGTGGTGAGTGAGGGGCAGGCGGTGTATGGAGTGTAACTAGAGCACTAGTGTGCTCTAGTTGTTGTAAGGTGGTGGGTAATAATCTGTGTCTGAATCTTTTGTGTGCCCAGTTGGTTGCGATCTTGAGTGAGAGTGTGTTGGTGGGTTGGGGTGTTTGTTTGAAATCGTCTAATGTGTGTGTGTAATGGGATTTTAGGATCACCATAGCATTGTGCATGTAAGTGTTAGTGTTGTCGTTGAGTTTTTGTAGTGTGGTGTCTGTGGGTGAGGCAGGTTTGATAAAGTGGGATAGTTTGTGAACCTGCCGTAACATCCCCCTCGGGAGTTCCCGGGAGGTCACCGCTCTGTCCGCTATGTTGCCATGGTGCAGTGCCTGGATTATTTTAAAATATAATTTGGCTTTCTCACGGGTTGGGCCATCTGGTGCAATGTACTGGGTGTGTGTTGGTGGTGGTGGGAAGAGTGGAGGGAGGGGTGGACGGGTGAATAGTGGAGGTGGTCTGGGTGGTTGTGTGTGTGGGTGCGTTGGTCTAGGTCTGGTCTGTTCTATGGTTTGATATGTGTGTGTGGATCTATTGTGGTGATATTGGGTGTGTGAGGGTCTTGTTGACCTTGTTGAGCCAGACATTGTGGAGGATGACCATGGGCGTGGCAATGACAATGATGGTCCTGCAGGTGAAAGGGTCATTGAGACAAGGCGAGGGGATGATGCACGGACGATCCTGGCTGCTGCCGTTGCTGCTGGGCCTCGTGTTGCAGCACCTCACGGGCATGACTATCTGTAAAATAAAGCCAGTGATTCATTATTTAATAATTCTCAATCAGTTCTACATTTAGCAGACGCTTTTGTCCAAAGCGACTTACATCAGTTAATACTATGAAGGTATTATTGTAGCAAAAGTCTTTAGCACCTGCAACTGCAGAATTTGAATGCGTACACTAAAGTCACAGTAAATTTGAAAAAAAATAAAAAAAATAAAAATATTTTTTATACCATTGTAAACACAAAATAGGGTCTACGAGTACGCTAATCTGTGTTACAGGTGCACAAATCCTTTTGCTACAATTATTGCAGCGCAGTTGGTGCAAAACACATTCGCACACCCGTGTTTCATAATCTGAGAACATGCCCAAAAGGTGTGCATTCGTAAACCCAAATTTGAACAAATGCATCAGAAGTTGCACATCTGTGAACGCTATGTTAATTCAGCATTTTAATGAGCGAGCACAAAACCATTTTACAACTGCTCGAATCTGCTCCTGCAAGTCTCAGCTGTGGGGTTTTTTGCAGGTTGTTTTGCAACACCCCTAGGTGGTAAATGTGTAGCAAAAGTATTCGTATCCGTAGATGACAGAGCGTCCGTGAGCGGGACAAAATAGTCCCGCCCATAATTTCCTAATCCAATGAAAATCGCCGGCAGGGATGCATTTCTCAAATTACACTGGGACCCACCCCGTGCCAGCCATGGAGCTATAAAGATTGCAGCATACTCAGCACGGGATACGTTTCTTTCTGGAGAAGTGAAGAGGGCGTCCTACTGAACGGAGATGGGTATCCTACATTATGTTAAATGAAATGACTTAGTTGTGAATTCCCCCCAAAGTTTTTCATTAACATGCCGCAAATGTCCTTGAATGTATTTTAATGGTCGCCATAACATAAATTCAGAAATGTTAATGCAATACTTTGGGGAGAATTCCCTTGAACTAAGTCATTTAATTTTACATAATGTAGGATAAAGGATACCCACCTCCGTTCAGTAGGACGCCCTCTTCACTCGACCTGGGACGGCTGGTATAAATGGGCTAACAGAAGCCCTCTTACAGTGAAAATAAAAAATATATTATTAAAAACTTAGAACATATTGTTTTAAATTTTGGTAGAACCTAAAGGAGCAACAGCACCAAAAAGTGACAGAAAAACCCAGGATATATATATCTTCGTTTTTTTCCTGTGAATGGGCTAAATGTATTCAGCCCAAGCGCAGTAGCGTAAGCTTCCATTGACGTTTGATTGACAGGTGCCCTGACACGCCCCCTTCATATGCTTCCCATTTGGGAATTAGTTTAGCCCAAAGGCTGACCTAGCACAGTAGCTACAGTACAGTGTCCTTCGACTAATCACAGCACAGTAGCGCAAGTGCAGTATGGCGGGCGTTAGCATGAAAATGAATGAAGTGGATTATTTACTTTCTAATCGGTTTTCTTTAATGTCTTTGGAGGAAAAATTGGAAGTGAAAAGATTGGGGACACATCAACCAAACGATGTACAGATTTACTGTCAGGAGTGCGGTCAGAATATGGCCGGTAATAGTGCATTTGTAAGCGGGTCAACTACGTTTCGTATCGAAACATTAAAAAAGCTGTCTAAATAACACAACATGACGTGACAAGTGTGTAGAGATAGTGGCCCCTCTCCAAACTGCATTTCAGCGACAGGCAGTAACAATAAGGTTCTCTAAGGAATCGGAAATGATCTCATTTAATGTTGCATACAACATTGCCAAAGAGGAGTTGCCATTCTCAATTTAAATCCGAAATTATTCTCATGAAGAGAAATGGATTAAACATCAACCCGACGTAGGCCTATAGCAATGAGATGGCATGTGCACAATTCATTGCAGTAGGCCTAATGGGCGACACCTTAAAGCAAAAGACAGCTGCGGACGTCGGAAACGCCACATAGGCCTACATGTCCTTCATGATTGACGGCGATACAGACGTCTCTACCAAAGAGTGTGATCGTCTACAGCCGCATTTTGCGCAAAGGGAGACCAGTCAACATTTTAATTGTGTAA
Source organism: Gadus macrocephalus (assembly GCF_031168955.1). NCBI lineage: Eukaryota > Metazoa > Chordata > Actinopteri > Gadiformes > Gadidae > Gadus > Gadus macrocephalus. Next base: position 19,784,725 of record NC_082389.1, read on the forward strand.
TACTTTAAGCACAAAAAAAGTTTTATTTTGCTTAATGGTTTAGTTCGAAATGTTCAATTTCAGCTCAGTGAAGCACTTTAAACACCTTATTTTTCTTTTTATTTATAATTGTGCTTCAAATAAAGAAATGCCTTTCTCTACACCTTAATCTTGTTTAAAAATCATACACATTATATGAAAGTTATGAACAGAGATATAAAGGTGACCTCATGGCGTCTGGAGCCCTGTGAAGTATTGATAAATGTAATGCATTCTTTAGCCCACCCACCCAAAATCACCACCAGCCGTCACTGTAATTTGAGAAATGCATCCCTGCCGGCGATTTTCATTGGATTAGGAAATTATGGGCGGGACTATTTTGTCCCGCTCACGGACGCTCTGTCATCTACGGATACGAATACTTTTGCTACACATTTACCACCTAGGGGTGTTGCAAAACAACCTGCAAAAAAACCCACAGCTGAGACTTGCAGGAGCAGATTCGAGCAGTTGTAAAATGGTTTTGTGCTCGCTCATTAAAATGCTGAATTAACATAGCGTTCACAGATGTGCAACTTCTGATGCATTTGTTCAAATTTGGGTTTACGAATGCACACCTTTTGGGCATGTTCTCAGATTATGAAACACGGGTGTGCGAATGTGTTTTGCACCAACTGCGCTGCAATAATTGTAGCAAAAGGATTTGTGCACCTGTAACACAGATTAGCGTACTCGTAGACCCTATTTTGTGTTTACAATGGTATAAAAAATATTTATATTTTTTTTACGACTACAAATGTACTGTTACACATTTGTGACTTTAGAGTACACATGCAAAATAAATATATACGACTTCAAATTGACTGTGACTTTAGTGTACGCATTCAAATTCTGCAGTTACAGGTGCTAAAGACTTTTGCTACAATAATACCTTCATATAATACACACCAGTGTTTCCCATACATAGACCATTGTGTGGCGTGGCGCCATAGAATCAACATCGAGCGCCACGAATTGATTGTCTTTTTGTCTTATTTCTTTTTTTTGGAAATTTTAAAATCGTTCCGTTCATTCATCTCCGTCCGCATAGCACTCGTTCTCCCTGTCATTCTCGTTCACACACACACACACACACACACAGACACACACTCACACACACACACACACAGACGGAGCGAGAGCGACGATACGCGAACACATGAACCCACCGATGTCACCCGTCGCTTTGCAACCGGACACGCTGGGGTTGATAAGTTACTGGACTACTGTAACTACTATGGAGTGATAATAACAAAGACGTGAATCAGGCAATAAATCCACCTTCCTTGACAGCGGTAAAGTTTGGTGTGCATTAAAGTACAGACGGAGTGGACCAATTGCGAACTACTGCAGCTGCTCTAAGTTAAACCCCAAACTAATCGGAATAAGTGTTTAAAGCGGACTACACCACCTCTTCTATTCTGCATAGAATTATATTCCGAACAGATAATTGTATTCCGATTGAGGCGTATATATATGATACTTTTCTATTCCGATTGAGCTGTTCTTCCACATCTATGCGGATCTGATGTGTCCACATGTAAACGCGGAGTTACATGCACACTCACTGACGGCTGATTCGCCTGCTCCTCCTGTCCAAGCGCAATGCTTGAGGTCAATGGAAAAATGTATTTGGCACAGAGAAGAGGGTCGGCGACATTTGCAGTTTACCAAAGGTTAGTATGATATACTGTGGTCTAACACACTTGCCCAAATTTTTTGTTAACTCAGAAAAGGTAATATTAGCTTTATGAAATGAAATTAGTGTAGATTTTAACTTTAAAAAAATAAGAGTAGGGAAAGTAATTTCGATCCTTACGTTCCTGGTAGAGAAAATGTGCTGATCTGTTCATTGTAGGTCATCCAACCCTACATTACTGGCCTGGAGACAGAACTGAGAAGGAGATTCCAGGAGCTGGACATCCTAGGAGCCTTCCATGTCCTTAGACCGACTGAGGTCTAAGGACATGCCCTCCCTGACAATATGTCCATTGCACAGCTGCAGACTCTGGCAAAAAAAATCGGTCCAGATCAAGAGAAGGTGCTCCTCCAAGAGTGGTTTTATTTCAAAAACCATATCATAACAGGGTCATTACAGGTAAGTGAAAATCTCTCTCTCTCTCTTTCTCTTATGTGCTATATCTTTCATTCAAGAACAAGAGCCAGGAGGAGCTCCTGACTCTGCTGGCGAGTGAGTATGATGAGTGGTTAGACCTCTACCCCTGCCTCAGTCTCCTTGCCAGCATTGCCCTGATTGTCCCAGTCTCATCTGTGAATTGCGAGCGGGATTTCTCAGCTATGAATAGGGTAAGCACATAGAAATTCACTATTCCATAGTATATTTCTTGAAGTAATGGGCATTTTAATACTTTATTGATAATACATTTTATTTTATCCCCAGATAAAAACAGACCTCAGGAACAGGCTTCAAGGGGAACACCTGGCAGCCTGCTTAGGAATCTCCATAAATGGGCCAGAACCGAATGAGGTTCCTTATGACCTGGGACTTGAGTTCTTTTTCAGGAACCCACGTAGAATTTAGTGTTCTGATGGGGCATGCAAGCTTTGCACATTAGGCTAATGCAGTTTCATTATTTTAGTTAGTTGCCTTGTTGTACCTAGTAGTATATTGTTATTATTTATTTTATTTTTCCTAAAAAAGTTAAATATTTGTTCAGGTAGGTCTTGAGTTTATTTGTACTTGAAATAAAAACCTCCAGCTTTAGTTGTCTGTTGCAATTCATTCCTTGAATGTCACAGAATCAAAAGTTCAGGTAAAAACTAAATTTGATTAAAGATTATTTATTTATTTATTTTTCTCTTTCCCTCATTCGCTCCAACAAGAGGAGAAATCATTCTTCCCTCTCTCTTGCCTCCCTGTCTCTCCTCTCCTCCATCTCTCTCGCCTGCAGCTCCCTCTGCTCCTCTGCCTCATGTCTCTCTGGGTGTGTTCGAAACCGCCTACTTGCTTACTGCTTACTACCTACTAAATATTTGGCTTACTTCTCGAATCCTTAAATAATGATTGAGTAATCCATTTGAGTAATCGACGTTCAGAAGACCGTCCTTACTTAACCACCTCAAATGACGTGAATCAAATGACGTGTCAATAACCTACCGACCGGGCGCCGTTAATAAACATTATAAATAAATATATAAACGTCACATTTAACGTCACAGTACACCTTCAACTGTCGGAGATTAATCGAGATATAAACACTTAGACTAATTCAAGAGAGAGAGAGAGAGTAAAATAAATCGAGGGGTCCGGAGCAAGAATTGACAAAAGACTTTATCGTGAAGAAAAACAACAACGATAACAGCCGAGTAGGTCTTAAGAGTCACTGCGGTCCACAAACTGCGGCGTCTTTTTATACACACAAACAGAGCAGCTTCTCCTTGAGGTGTCTGCCTCCATTCAGTCATAAATCCATCTTAACCTGAACAGTCAGCAATTGGTCAGCAAATGGTCAACAAAGATAGCCCAAAACACTAGGCTAAGGTCAGCATGCCTTATCCCTGTAGCGTCCTGCTCCTTTTAGGGGCCCAACCATCTGTTCTGAACCCAGACACCCAGGCCCCGTGTGTTTCTCCACTATTAGACACACAGATCTCATAATAATCATGGTTTACCATAGAATATACTCCTTCATTTCTACCACACATCCCCCCTTTTTTGTAAGATAAGATCACAACAAAAACATAACAGTCGTTTAGGCTATATTTTGCACTACATTTGATCATCATTAAAAACCTTTAAGCATGTTCAGGAATCTCAACCTGCATAATTCTCAGGATTTTAAACCTGTTTAAGGCAAAAAGATCTATCAAATGTAGAATACAAACTAGAATTCACACATAACATAGTATTTTCAGCATGCATTGAAAATTAGCATATCAGAATATATGACATAAAAATATGAAACTCAAAAAATGACATTTCAAAAAATAAGTAAACAATAGAAATCAAAAAAATAAATAAAAATAAATAAAAACTAAGATTGTCGACAAGCTTGCATAGATTTGGATAGCTCTGATTATCGTCATATACCGGTATACTATATAAACGTGGGGGGTTAGGGCATTGTGGTTGTTGCTCCTGTTTGCAGCCACCAGCCCTGAAACCCATTAGTCCAATGTCCATTTGTTCAAACTGTCCGAAATGGTTGTGGTTCACATGGAGAGGTCGCCAGTTAAGAAAATAGGACCTCCTTCTGATGTCCGATTCTCACAGTCCGGTCTCCTCTCTAGATTCACTCCAATCTATCTCCCCATAGAGCATCCTCTCCCAGTCACCCGACTCCTCTATGCCAGACACCATTTCATTGAATTAAATTGGATATGTAATTCACACCGATCTTTCCTATGCACATGTTCATGATTCTGGCGGAAGGTTAATGCACATAACGGTTGGTTATCCGACATAACAGTAAACACAAATTCATTAACTTGGTCTCACGGTGGTATCTGAGCATATGAGACTATTTTCCCTTTCTTGTTGACTTTTCCTGAGTGAGTTGGGGCCGGATTGTCCTGTGTTTCTCTTAGGCTTCCTTCAGTACCAGCCCCTGATTCCTGGCTCTTCCAGGTCTGTGTTGTCTCCATGGTTTCATTCCTCCTCGGGGTCTGTCCTTGTGCCAGCGGAATCTGGCAGAACCCGTAAAGGATCAGGAACAGGCTCCCCGTTTTCAGCATCATCATGTTGCTGTATCTCTTGGCTCGACTGGATCTGGGCCTGGGGCAGCTGGTCAGCCCCACGTGTGTCTGCGTCTGGCTCCTCCTCCTCACACTCATCCCTGGCTTTAGGTTGAGCAGCTTTTGTGCAGTGGTTGAGATGATACCACGTGGCACTTCCTTCCACTTGGATGGCTGTTGGTGTTGCGTTGGTGACTTTGTATGGTCCTTCTCTCCTGGGCTAGTTCCACTTTCTCCTGAACATCCTGAGATACACTTGGTCACCTGGCTCCACCCCCCTTGGTGGCTCCTTCTCCAACTCTGGAGCTCTGTCTTTCTCTTGTTGAAAAATAAGCCTGTGTATGCCAGTTAGTTGTCCCAAATAGTGTCTTAATTCAGTTTTCAATTGTTCCAATGGAGGTCCTTTGTGAGGCCCTCGAATGACAGGTGAAGGCATGGGTCGACCCGTAAACATTTCATGCGGGGTTAGATGCGTCGCTCGGTTAGTTTTCATGCGATAACTCATTAGTGTCAGTCGTAGTGCATTAGTCCTTTAATTTAGTACTCTTAATTTTGTTAATCTTTGTCTTAAGCGTCCCATTCCTCTCTCCACCATACCTTGTGGTTTGAGGAATGTAGACATAGCCTAATCTTTGTTTGACATGCAGATGTTAAATCACTTGTTTGAGTGTTTTCTGAATAAACACTGCCCTATTGCCTGAGCTAATTTGTGACGGAATTCCAAACCTTGGCATGACTTCTCTAGTCAGAACCTTGATTACCGTAACCGCACTTTGGTCTTCTGATGGGACTGCTTCTACCCATCTGTTGAACACTGTTTTTTCAAATATTTCACACTCATTTAGCTGGATGTCAATCATTGTTTGCAAGTACGGTGAAGAAAAACCTTGTTTTCAAAATTTTTACTAATTCTCCTCAATACCTCCCCCCTTGCGCAATGGTCAAAACCAAGCGCAATCTTTTGGGAAGGGAAATCGAAACCAGTATGTCCAAATCCAAAACCCAATATGGGTGGGTTTACCATCAGCCGCCTGAAACCACGCTGTTCCAAAGTCATGCACTAAACCGAAAAAACGTACATGCGTTAGTGGCCTTCTATACCACAAAGGTAAAATAAAATAAAATAAAACGCGATATGCCCCGTTCCAAGACCACCTCTGCTGCCATAGCTGACATATCTGACTCCTGTTCCCCCTCCACCTTTCATCAGCCGGCTTTTCCTATGATGGTTGCAGTCTGTCACTCCATGATCAAGTGAGCCAGTGCTCACAGTGACTCTGCCAAGTAATCGTGACTGTGCCTGTTTTAGGTTGTCCCGGGCTTCAAGGTGGGATCTTACCCGTCGTTGGCTAACCAGCCTTCCATACTGGCTCATTGCAGGATGCCGTACCTGGGATACGATCAATCCCCACCTATATGGTGGTATAGATCGCAAAGTGGAGGGATGGAGACAGAGTCGTCAGCCGCATCTGCCTTGCGCAGCCATATGTGTGCGTAATGAATACACATCAGGGCGACTATAAAACAAAAGATAATTTATCAGAGTTAAAATTATTAAAGTGTTGCAGCAGTATTAGTGGCATTTGAAGGTAAACCCACTACTTCCGAATCCAATTTGACAACATAGCATGTATGACTCCTTCCCAGCAGATGTGGCGTCAATTCACCTATTGTCCTTTACTAGGGAGATGTGAAAGAAAACAAAAATCACAATATTAAAACTTGCATTTTCAATATTGGGCGACTCTCTTCTGTCTTAACCGTTACTTAAAATCACAATTCTCTTCATAACCCTACCCGATTGCCCTTCACTATCTATTTAAATTGGACGACCTAATTAAACCTTTTATTCTACCTATTGCTTGCATTTAGTGTTTTCCATATTTTGATTCACTACTATACCAAACCCAAACCCTCTATGTTGATCTTAACTAGTTTATTCAACACTGAATTGATACATCGTTTCTATTTACTAATTAACCATATTGTTTTATCTGAAGTGTGCTTGGGTATCCCCTTGTGTACTCAGTCACTCGGAGTAGGAGAGGATTCTCCCCTACCTCGGCAGCCCTGACACACACACGAGAACAGGCTCGCACACACCCTTTCTTATTTTATTTTACTTATTTATTTTAAATGACATTTGTCATTGTGGATAACCTAAATTAGAAATTTGGATAACGTTTTATCATACTTATTTGGTCTAATTTTTAAGTATTGCCGATTGTTTTTTCTAAATTATAAGATCATTTTTAATAAATTGTCTATTACTTATCATAATCTCAAAGGAAATATTTTATTTGTGTTGTTATCTTGGCACCTAGACCTCGTCAGGTCCAAGCACCAAAATAACATCCACCTATCCACGCAGAGTCCATGGGTTGGGTCTGCTCCTCTTTTGATGAGTCACTTTACCCTGGCGCCATTGAACCCATTGACTCCTGTGGAGTGTGGTGTGCAGACAATTTTTTAACGCTAATTGCTCATGTTTTGGAGTCTAAATAATTATTCCTAAATCCTGTAATCACCATGTAACTTGCTCAGGGACACATCAACACATCAACACAGCTAGGAGAGATGGGGATCGAACTAGCAACCTTTCGGTTACAAGACACCTTCTACTTCCTGAGCTAAACCGACCCCCAGCCATCTCTCCTCTGATTTATTACCTCCGGGTCGGTCCGTGTCCGCCCTTTTTGCTTTCTATACATTCCTCTCCCTTCTCCAAACACCTTCTCTCTCTGATCCAACCCGTTGTCTCACCAGTGCTCTGTGTACCAAGATGTAATGATATATACCACATGATGTTCCGACGCGATGGAGAGTCTCCAAGAACCACAGAATCACCAATCCCAGCGGTGGTTCTAGGTTTTTTCTACAACAGTGGACATGGGTTACATACAGGAACCAATTACAGAGTACATCCAAACGCACAAATAATCTATTAGGCACAATGCAAATTCAATCTCTTTCTCTCTGTTGTCTCTCTGTCCAGCCCCCACCGGCGGATTTTCCTCACTTACGTTCCTTCTCTCTAACTCTCTTTACCTCTCTTTACCTACTTCCTTTGCTTTCACAAATCTCCATAACCATTTTCACTTTCAGTAATCCTTTCCTTTCCTTTCTGGTTTATTCGTTTTTTGGACACTCTCCAAAACTAGATTTATTAATCTTAAAAAGGCCATCGAAAGATATGAATCTCCCCAAAGAAAATTCTAACCGGAAAGCCTTCTCCAATCTCATCGTCACTTCTCGTTGCCAAATCCACACACTCTTCCTCTTCTCTGTCTCACTCTTCACAAATCACTTCATCCAACCCCTCTAACTCAACTCAATGTAACTCTTTCTCACTCACTCACTCACTCACTCACTCACTCACATATACAACTTAAAATAACAATTCACAGATTGTCATCCTTGGAGCTGTCATAGGTATTAACTGCGTGTGTTCCGAGAATCCCAAAGTTTTGGTGAATTTTCCTGCCATGGGGAGGTGAGAGGCATAATTTGGTAAGTGTAAGTGGCTCCAGTGTGGGCCATCATTGGCGTGCCTCTATAATTTATCAGAACCTGCAGTATTGGTTCCTCATCAGCTTGTTTTGTGATTGCTACAAGCTGACCCTCCCCCTGTGGATTCTCTTGGCACCCCTAGTATCTCTGTCCCATAAAGGGACCTGCCTGGTAGCTACCTCCTTGTTCCTGCCTTCCCTGATAGCTGTTACCCTGTCCTTGCTGTGGTGGATAAGGGTTAGCTAAACAATTCCTCCTAATATGTCCTTCCATGTTGCACCCATAGCATATTAAAGGACCTCTGCGTTGTCCTTGGGATCCTTGTTGTTGATTGTTTCTAAACTGTCCTTGGGGCCCCTTGTACTGATTCTGTCTATTTGTGGGGTTCCCATAATTATGGATGTGTACATGTGTAACAGGTGGAGTAGGTGACAGTTGGCTCTGAGGCTGTTGTACTGGGAGAGAAAATGCCAATCGTGGATATTGGTTTTGAAGTGCGCCCTGCTGGGCGGCTTGCGATAGTACAGCAGCTGGTTCTAAAACACCTGCCTGTCTCTTCTTATCTCTTTCCTTCCTTGTGAAATCTTCCAGCTGAAGCTGATATAGCTTCCTCTGGACCTCTTTGCTTTGTTCCTGTATTCTTTGTTTATTCTGACGATATTCATCCACTGCATGAACTAAATGGTCATTAAAATTTCTATGAGATCCTGATGTAGACAGTCCAACCACATCCTCTAGCTTGGCTTTGATTTGGCTGGGAAGTGTCTCTATCACAGAGTTTCTAAACATGACAGAGAACACCGGATGGCTCTCAGGATCCTCATCCGTCTCCATGCGCCATCTGTCTACTTGGGCCTGCAAGTAGGATGCAGGGTTCTCTGTGTCACCAATGGGGAGAACTCTCATGTCTTTAGGATCCATGCGGACCGGGAACTCCCTCCTGAGTGTGGCCCACAACGCCCCTCTGTAATGATCAAGTGTAGTCTCATCATACTTTCCATCCAGTATATTCAACCCTCCATTCCTCAGTACAAACTCCATCTTGGATAACCCCAATAGTCTTGCCAACAGAGCTTTCAGGTCACCCACTGCAATTAGCTTTCCCACTGTGAGTTCCTCAAATGTTCTAATCCATTTAGACGCCCCGTTAATTATGTTAGGGAGTTTAGAAATGACTCCCTCCAAGTCCTGTGAACCCCACGGTTGATAGTGGACCTGTTGTCCTTTGACAAAAATAGGAAAAATTCCTGGGACGGTGTCGGGTGCCTTTTTTCCTCTTTCTGATTTCCTTAGTTTCTCATCTAACTCGAGTGGTGTGGGGCTTAGTAATGATGTACTGTAGCCAGGCTCCTCTGCCCCTTGTGTCCCACTAGACCACTCCTCCTTTCTTTCGTTCCGCTTCTTTAATTTCCTTTTAGCATTCTTAGTAATGTGTTTTACACATGGTTGTGATGACCCTTCACCAACATGTTCAATGTCATCCTCCTCCTCTCCTTCATTCTCGTTTTCACCCTCACTACAACAAATGTCAGCATTGTTACACTCTTCCCTTGTGATTATTTTTCTAGCCACTCGTTGTAATGCGCGCCACCTCTCTCCCTCCTTTTCGAACAAAGCTAGCACTAACCTTTCCCTGTCTTTCTTCGCTAAGGCCGTTTTTCCACTTCTGTTATCTATGTAATTCCTTATTACTACCTCCATGTCCCTATACATTATTGGATCAAAAGTCCCTCCTATGGGCCATATAGTGCCTGCTCCTTCTGTCCTTTCTTCCCATTTTTCAGAGATTTTTTTCATTTCACCTTTGAGCAATAGACGGTCTCTACTCAAAATCTCTACCGCTGTTGGTGCCATTTTTAATTATTACTTTATTACTTTATTTATCTGTTCTGAAGTACACTATTTATTAATAAAATTTATTTGAGTTTATTCTACTAGTTATTTTCTATACTTTACTATCTCTAAGCTACAAATGTGAACTCTTCCCAAGCGCTCGTCTCCCTCCCGAAGGTTGGAATGTGGCCCCCACCCTTCACTGTTATCTTTAACCCTGCCTTGCAGGCTCCTGCTCGTCCCCTGTGTGTGCTCGTGCACATGAAGTTAGAGTCAGCGCGATTATGTTTAAGTCAAAGAAGATTTACACATTTATTCATTACTTCAACAAATTATCTATTCTCTATCCGTCTAATTTATTTATGATTATCAACTACTTTAAGCAAATTAACTATTCTCTGTCCGCCTAATTTATTTATGACAGAATCAACAACAAAAAAATGAACCGGGTCGTAAAAACCTCCGAGGTAACTTAATCCTAACACAACTTAAATACAGACAATAAGCCGGTTCATACAATTTCTTTATCTTATATTAAAAAATGTCCGAATTGTTTGTAATTAATTACAAATAAAAGGTTGACCGAGTGTATAAACTGGCCTTTTGGTTAACACATGAACAGTCGGATGAATTATGAATCAACCAGAATTTCAAACAAGAACCATTGCCACAAAGCACCAAGATCAGAACTAAAGATGGGCCCCACCTCCAGATCCAATATCTGCAGCTCAATTGAATCACGTTTAGGGCATTAAACTCATACAAACGATGCTTCGCACAACTAGTCTATTCCTTCAAAATAATGGCTAATCACATACACACTCGACCAGATCACGAACAAACAAGAAACTCCTCAAAATACCAACTCATGCGGTACTCCAACCAAGAAACTTATCTATTCAAATGTGCGAGAAGCCCGTTTTCTCAAGATACCAAGACCGGAATTAGAAATCCCCCCTTTTCTGCAGTCCAACTGGTCCAAGCAAAGAATAAAATAAAAAAACCTTTTCTGCAGTCCAACTGGTCCAAGCAAAGAATCTAAAAATCCCCCCTTTTCTGCAGTCCAACTGGTCCAAGCAAAGAATCTAAAATTCACCCGTCGGTATCCCACGGAAGCCCTTCTCAAATAAAAATGAATTCATCAACGGCAATGAATTCCAACCCAGCTTTCTTTGATACTCTCAGTCATCCAACAGGTAGGCCTACTTCAACCGACCTGCGGACCTGCACTGTCCTTCCTTCTTCCAGAAGACAGCCACAGGACTTTACAGAAGGCCTATTTAAACAAAACAAAACACTGCACTGTCCTTCCTTCTTTCAGAAGACAGCCACAGGACTTCACAGAAGGCCTATTTAAACAAAACACCAAAACACCAATAACAACAACTCATGTCAAAATAGGGAGCCACAAAGCGTCTTGGTTATTTAGAACCACAGAACGCGTTATGGCATATGTGCGCGCACGTCAATCTCTCCCGGAGCCCCCGTATCTCTCACTCGCTCATTTATCTATAATTTTGGTTCGTTTGATCGAAGAGACACTTTACCTGCTGCTCGGCGTTCAGACGGGGCAAGAACAGATCAAACGACTCTATCCTATATATGGCAAGACAACTTACCCTTGAGCTCTGGTCGTATGATCCGTTCGCGTCCCGTCCTCTGGCCCGGCAGCTGACGAGTCCCTATTTCCTCCTGGTCGTGACGCCAATTATGTCGGAGATTAATCGTGATATAAACACTTAGACTAATTCAAGAGAGAGAGAGAGAGTAAAATAAATCGAGGGGTCCGGAGCAAGAATTGACAAAAGACTTTATCGTGAAGAAAAACAACAACGATAACAGCCGAGTAGGTCTTAAGAGTCACTGCGGTCCACAAACTGCGGCGTCTTTTTATACACACAAACAGAGCAGCTTCTCCTTGAGGTGTCTGCCTCCATTCAGTCATAAATCCATCTTAACCTGAACAGTCAGCAATTGGTCAGCAAATGGTCAACAAAGATAGCCCAAAACACTAGGCTAAGGTCAGCATGCCTTATCCCTGTAGCGTCCTGCTCCTTTTAGGGGCCCAACCATCTGTTCTGAACCCAGACACCCAGGCCCCGTGTGTTTCTCCACTATTAGACACACAGATCTCATAATAATCATGGTTTACCATAGAATATACTCCTTAATTTCTACCACACAACCTAAGGATTTGCGGTGATACGTTAAAACAATTATTAAAAGCACTGCTGCTGCGGCTCCCCGTTTAGCGCCATTGCTTCCACTGTTCTTTTGAATAGACGCAGTGCATTCTGGGGCAGTTTAGTACGTCTAGTAAGCTAGCGATGCTTACTCAAAATCTTTCCGGAAGTAGAAGACATTCGGATACTACTCGCTTACCTAAACTCGCTTACTAAGTTCTCGCTTACTCAATTTGACGTCATAGTTAGTAGGAGTAGTAAGCAAGTACGCGGTTTCGAACACACCCTCTGTCTCTTCGCTACTCTCTTCGCTCCTCCCTCTCCTCCCGCTGTCGCCATCGCCTCTCCTCCTGCTCTCTAGTCTCTCTCTCTCTCTCTCCCCAGGTCCTGCCGCTCCCTCCTCTCCATCAGCTCCATAAGCTCCCTCAACCCTGTACCTGCACCTGACGAGCGCCTTTTATTTGGTGGCGGGGTGATGGTGTCATCTGCTGAGGTGCGTGGCACCGAGGAAGGGGTGGCCACAGCGGCGCCCTGGCCGGAGGAAGAGATCACTACCGGGGGTGAGATGGACGGTTTCTGTCCAAGAATACCGTCCATCTCACTGTACCACTTCCATGACGCCGCTGTGGCCTTCCCGTCCTCAGTGCCAACCCCCGACTGGGGCTTGCGCAAGTCCTATGAAACATTACCAAGAAGCATGATATCTTAAGGAGAGGAGAGATAAGAGGCAGCAGAGAGAGAGGTCATGTTTCCCGAAGCTCCGCTAGGCATTGGAAAAAACTACTTAATTCATCGTTCAGATCTACTTTATTTTATTCTATTTCATGATCATAATACTTAACAATATATAGTTTGTTTACGTCGTCCTCCATTGCTCGATTCAACAATACATTTTGGCACTTTTTATGACTCCCGGATCAGACCGCAGCAAAATCCTTGGACTTTCCTATCGCCAACATGCCTCTGTACTCGGATATCTCAGGCACGGAGACTGGGAAATGCACAGACTGCACCAAACTGCGACAGTGGCTTTTTTTTAAACGAGACTAGCAGCATTAGAAAAATGCAAAGGACTTCTCCAGGATACAGTGCCGATGGGTGAGATTGCTGAGCTAACTCAGACAAATACACACCAAGATGATCAAAGCTACACTGTATCCTTCCCGAAGCTGGACAAGAGAGAGACAGTTCCAGCTGCATCTCACTGGCACAGAGTCGGCGCTAAGCCAAAAACAACATACCAAAATGAATCAACAAGTTCACACAACGCCAAAAGCTAAGTTACCCCAAACTAAAGTTGAATGTATCAGCCGGATTAGCCCGTCACTGAAGTTAACCCTGCCGCTGAAGAACCGGTTCCTGCCACTTCAAAAGTCCACGAACGCGCCTGCCACCCGTGCACCCCTGAGCCCCGAAATGTGTCCGGAACGACGGTGCGGACAGAGATGGAACAAGAACCAGTCGCCACGGAGGCGAGCTGCGCATGCGTCTACCACCGCCACCTCAAGCCAACAAGGGCCCATCTCACAGAAAGCAGATGAACCAGACACTCTGATTAGGAGACTCAACCATCAAGGATATAACCGGTAAGAAGATCAAAACATGCTACTTCCCAGATGTGATGGTTAGTGATATCAACCAGAAACTAGCCACAATAATATTGGAAAACCCCAAAATCTCACAGATTATTGTGCATGCAGGACTTAATGATATTCAAAGAGAACAGTCAGAACTTCTGAAGAGGGATTACGCTGATCTATTGGATACACTGGACAAAATACACATTAAGTCATTCTTCAGTGGACCCATACCAGCAGTTGACAGGGGAATAAACAGATTCAGTCGTCTACTTGCACTGAATACATGGCTTTCCAGAGTCTGCAATGAAAGAGCAATTTTAACTTGTTCTGGGGGCACAAATATCTTTTCAGAGCAGATGGCCTACACCCAAACAGGTTAGGCTCAAAACTGTCAAGGGACAATCTTCTCTTCTCGCTTTCCCACAAATCTCCATGGTCTGACGCACAGGCCACAGTCAGAGCACAGGTTGAGAAGAAGCGAGACTACAGCCTCCCCGACACATCTACTCTGCCACTATCTGCCACACAGATAGCAGACAGACCACAGATCTTGAAGAGAGACAACAGCCTGCCCGACACCATGGACATCGTGCCTTCCCCCATCGCTGATGCTGGCTTGGCGAGGAACGGCCACCCCCCTCCTCTGCACTCCCCCATCGACGATGACCTCCAGCCTCATCTCTCCCATAGCCACAACAACAACTCCAGCTCAACTGTCTTCGGTTTTCCAGCTGAATTTAAGAAACTGGAATATGTTGGCATCAAACTTACATCTGTGTCAATGATAGCATCGCCACATCATGGCCACAGGCTGATAACACCCCAGCGGAGGGAGCCCCAGCCCCCCCCCCCCTGTACTGATAGTAGTCCTGAGTATTACTGAAACAAAAAAGGGTTCAGCCGTAGACACAGTATAAAGGAAGTTTCGCATAATCTGCTGAACCCAAGGTTGCCTACGTCAAAACATGGCAACTTTTGCATTCCTGCTGTAACCACTAAGGCTGGGTTGCACCAACATGGATTAAATTAATCCTGGTTTAGGGTTAATCTAGGGTTAGTAAATCTAGGTTTAAACTGGTTTATAATTAATCCGAGATGCGTTGCACATCTTAGTTTTAACTCTGGATTAGTTAACCTAGTTTAAACAAGGATTAAAATAGGATTAGTTTGTGTTCAGTCTGCCATGATGGATCCCGGCGGAATGTGAACAAATTGCACAATATAATCCACAATTTTATATCTTTTTTCTATCCTACATCGTGAAAAAAAACAACTGTTCACGAGAGAGGGCTCGTGAATATATTCACGAGCTCACTTTTTGAATAAAGTTAACCGTTAATTTACCTTAACTGTTACAGTTGACACTGACAGTGAACATAAGTAGCTACATTTATTAAGAGATGGCACGTCAACGAGGATCAAACTTTTCCACATTTGAAAAGATGTTGCTGTCGGAATTGATGGAGGACTTTGGTATTATAATTGAGGATAAAAAGACTGACAGCGTTACCCTGGAAAAAAAGGAGGAGACCTGGGTCATGTTAGCGGAGCGCTTCAATGGCTCAACTGGCATTAAGGAGGCGAGGGACAAGTCACAACTGAAAGCCTGCTGGAAGAACTTAAAGGCAAAGGCAAAAAAGGATGCGGCAGAAGAGAGGAGGGGGATGTTTAAAACTGGCGGAGGACCACCACCAATGATTACGGACCCTCTATCGAAAAAAATCATTAATATGATCCCGCAGCAGATTTCCCCCCTCCCTAACCCATACGACGATGACGGCGCATTAGAGAGGAATGCAGCGACAGAAATCGAAAGTAAGTACCGTTAACTAGTAACCATAGCTCGTTAACTACATTTTATAACCGTTTTTATAATATTATTAATAACGTAACTTAGCAGGTTACAATAATGTGTCACCCCCTCTGTCCAAAGCCATTAATCGCAGCAATGAAAGCCTAACGTAAAAAAAAAAAAAGTTAAAATAGTAACGTTTGTCTTTAGCTGTGGGTATCCTTCTATTAATTTGTTTCATGTCTTCTGTGTTTTTGTTTGTTTAGCTGAGACTTTCATTGTGCTCGACCTGATTGAGCCACTGGAGCCGGATGATGGAAACCTGAGAGAAGAAGCAGCATCACCAGTGAATGCCCCTGCTGAAAAGCGCTCTAAGCTTGGCTGTCACCGGGAACTTCTGAGATTGGAGACAGAAAGATGCATGCTTGACATCGAAAATGCCCATTTTGCTTCAGAAAGAGGTCCTATCGCTTCAGAAGCAAAAGCTACTCGACATATAATTTGTAATTGATAAAATGTTTCTTTCAATTCAATTGTCTCCTTGTCTTGATTTTCTGGTGAGTTCTTCTGGAGGAGAAAGTAAGAAGCATATAAATTAGTAAGTATGGGTTAAGGTAATCTAATGTAGAAGTGCCCTTAGTATCCATCAACATATACAATTATGTCAATACTGACCTGAATTATGCTGCAAAGTGATTTTCAATCAGTGTTCTCCTGACAGCATTGCCATTTGGGTTTGCAGCATTCTGCACTTGAGCATCTTCCAGGTCGTTCTGAAGTGGGTCCTCATCCACCTCTGGTAGCTCGTCTCCTACTCTCTTCCCAAAGTTATACAGCACAGCTACTGCAACGATGACGGCCAGGGTAATGTCCACTTTTGTGCGGAGTCCCTCTTTTATGCATGGAAATCTCCGCTTCCACACACCAAATAGTCTCTCTATTATTCCTCTGGTTTGAATGTGGGAGTAATTGTAATTTTTCTCTGCCTGGGTCTGAGGGTTCAAAAGAGGTGTCATCAGGTAGGGGCGACATGCATAGCCATTGTCACCCACTAGGTGTCCATGGATGTCCCCTTCTTCCAGCAGCGCACAAAGTTGACTGTTGTCGAAGATACGGCTGTCATGTGTGGATCCTGGCCATCTCGCAACAACGTTTGTGATCCTGGCCTGGTCATCGCACACAACCTGGACATTAATCGAGCAGTAGCCCTTTCGATTGCGAAACAGTTCCCCATTCTCACCACCTGGATTGGTAATGGGAACGTGGGTGCAGTCAATAGCCCCAATTACTCCCGGAAAACCTGCTCTCCGATAGAATCCAGCTGTTGTCTCTCTCCTCGGTTCAAACCGTATATACTGACCCTTCAATCTGGCAATTGCCGTCGACACTCTTCTGACAATCCTGCAGACTGTGGATTTATGAACTCCAAAAAGATCCCCGTCAACCAACTGAAAACAGCCGGTAGCGTAAAATCGCAATGCTATTAAAAGCTGTGGTGGCACAGCAAAGTTCCTCTCACTTTGATGCTTGATAGCTGGTCCAACCTTCCCATTGAGGCATATGACAGATTCTTTGGTGAATCTATATCGCTGTGAAAACTCGCTATTTTCATAAAATTCCATTGGGTTTAATCTATCTCTAATTTTCCTGCGAGGAACTCTTTCCTCTAACGCCATCCAGCGAAGATATGCAGCCATGTTCTCAAGAAAACAGCGATAAACCTAACATAAACCTCCTCCAGAGGTGGTTTAAATATAACTGTTAAACCAGGATTAAACTAGGTTTGAAATTGCTGGTGCAACGGATTTAAATTTAATCTCAGTTTAAACTGAGATTACCAAAGGGTTAAATATAACCAGGATTAGAGTTAATCCATGTTGGTGCAACCCAGCCTAAGAGAGTAATCAAAGGGCAATTTAGACACACTGCTAACCTCACAAATCTCATACATATTGCCTCCAAACCAATAACAACCGTAAAGCCTATCAACAACACCATCAGGATGGGTCTACTTAATGTTAGGTCTCTTAATAACAAATAATTTTTAGTTAATGATTTTATTACCACCTCTAAACTGGATTTTATGTTTTTAACTGAAACATGGCTGGAACAAAATAACAGTGCAACCGTTCTGATAGAGACAGCTCCTCCCAACTATAACTTTTTTGATGCATGTAGATCTGGAAAAAGAGGTGGAGGGGTTGCTGTTATATTTAAAAATGTTTTTCAGGGGAAACAGATGTTATTTGGTGATTTTCCATATTGCGTTATTTCTGGAAGAAAGTGGTCTAATCCCTGGTCGCTTTTGACTGACTTTATTTGTTAAAGTAGGCATGTTTCGGTATGGTAACTATGAAGCTTAAGGGAGGGAATTGTATCTAACGCGTGTGAGGGACAATATCGTGAGCTTCAAGCCCCGGGCTTAAGCCTGGTTCTCTCCGCGGTTACCTATAGTCTCTGTCCTCTCCCCTTGAAACACGCGCTATTGCCCGTCAAGTGGGCGTGGCCTATGTGACGTAATGGCTCCGCCCCTGTCTAAAGGTGCTGCCATCTGTGGCTGGAGTAGTTATTGCAAGTGTTCGATCCTGCTTCCTCGTGGCTCTGTGAGGTTAATGCAGCTTGTGTGTTCGATCCTGCTTCCTAATGGCTATGTGGGAGCAGCTTATGTACTTAAAATACGTAAAAATCCCTCCTTGGCCATCTCAGATGGCCATAAAATAAGATTTGTAAGTCATAAGCACCATTTACCACACCGAGAACATAGTCAAAGTAGGAAAATCATCAACACCACCGACCGAAGTGGAAAAACTCCACAGTGGAGATAAACCACAACGCGTCCCCCGAATACTGAGACGGCATTCACCTTGGTGGGTCTCATAGGAAATACAGGTCATTGTCAACAATACAACAATAAGCATATGGATAAAAGCATTCATAAATATCCAAACTAATACTACTGCGACACACATATTTGCAGCATGCATCGAAAGTAAAAAATACAGAATCATTTGACATAATAAAAATTAAAAAAAATCGAGATTATCTGTGGGTCGCATGGATTTGGATGGCTCAGGGGATCTTCATGTATTGGTGTGCTGGTGCATGTGGGTGGTTTTGGACATTGTTGTAGTCGCAGCTCTTGTTTCCTCTGTCGCCATCGGGACCTGTAATTCATGAACCCAAGGCTTGTCCCTCCTTGTCAAGGGCTCGGCTCGCATAGAGAGGTTACTTTCACATCATGTGAGCCTCCTTCAGGCGTTCAATCGTCGTCGTGTCAGCAACAGGAAACCCGTAAACAACTGTCTCAAAGAAAATCAACAGTCCCATTATCAATGCAGTGATACAGAAATAACGGGTTGCACTCGCAACCAAGCAACACTACACAATAACAAACGTAACCTGGTATGGTTGTTTAAAAATGTGTTATTCAAGTAAACCCGGGATATTGATTATCTTAGATACAGGCGCCACTACTAGAACAGTATAGGTGTTGACTATTCTAAATATTACAGCTGGATAGGGTCGGGCCCCTCAGGGGATGTCTCGTCCACTTTCACCGGATCATATCTGATCCCCATGTAAGCCTGAATGGCACTTGGCGTTTCTGTAGCGCCCACTGCTGTGGTGATCAGCCGATGCAGTAGCCCTCGTGCACAGGGAATACAACGGCAGCCGGCTACAATTAACACGGTTACTTCCATTATTCCCACGACGGGCACTGACTGGATCATGCCTTTCCACCTCCCAAACATATTCTCCATCCATCCTGTGAACGGGTCATTAATGCCGGAGTTCTCTGCCTATTCGAACCTGAGGGATTGTAATCGTGCCAGCAACCCATCCGGGGCTGTGTTATTGGGGATAAAAGTACAACATGTTGTGCCTATCATCGCATACACCCCTCCTTGCTCTGTCAATAACCTATCCATATCTATATATTTCTTTAACCTTATTCTTGGAAAACTGAACGAACTGTTGCTGATTATGATACGCAGGTCCCAGACCTAACTATACCATTACATGAACAGTATTTATTATTATAATTATCCAGTTTTTTGTTGGAAACATCAGATCGATACATTAATTCAACTTTCTGATTTTGACTTACTTGAGTTCTCCCCGTATGAGCCCGTGATTGCCAACTTCCCCGGAACCTCCCCATGAGCTCCACCGTCACCACTCCAGAACCCGCAGGAACGATTAGTCAGTCGACGTGTGGCTCGGAGGCTCCCAAGGAGTGCCGCAATCCTACGTCTGCTATAGGGGAATTTTGAGCTAGGTCAACCAAAACCATCTAAATTACCGTATTTTCCGCACTATAAGGCGCACCGGAGTATAAGCCGCAGCAGCTAAATTGAATGATGTTTACATATATAAGCCGCACTGGAGCCCGCTGCTTAAAAATCCATAGAGTTAGGAGGTCCCCTAGTGGCCGTTAGCTATAAAATTCAAAGATTAGCCGCACCGTTATATAAGCCGCAGAATCGCAAAATGGGAAAAAAGGGGCGGCTTATAGTCCGAAAATTACGGTAGGTAGAATAAAGAGTCATCCAAATTCACAACAATTATGCTCATCTGGGTATTAAAGGTATGGTGATATACTATAAACAAAGAATATTCACAAAAAATGTATTGTAATTGAACTACAGCAGTTGAGCTAACTCCCTCCTTGTGCACCGGTTAAAACCATGTGCATCATTTATTAATTAAACATATTATTTTAGCAGTTGAACCCCGTGTCTATTTGATCCATCCTGGTTCTCTAATAAAATAGACAGAAGGGCCCAGCAACCTGGAAAAACATAATGGGCCCTATTTTAACTGTCTGAAACGCAAGTGGGAAGCGCAAAGCGCAAGTAGCTTTGTGGGCGGTTCTACGGCGCTATCGCTATTTTACAGGCAGATAAATGACACTTGCGTCGCGGCGCAAGTGTCAAAAGGGTTGGTCTGAAGCAGCCTAGTTACCCGTAGGTGTGGTTTGGGCGTAACGTCCAACAAACCAATGAGAGTGCCAGCTCCCATCCCCTTTAAGAGCCATGAGCGCATTTGAATCGGACGAGTTGATATTTTGACAGCGCGTCTGCAGTCTCCGATGAGACAGATGCACATGAATTTCAAACTGCAAATGGCTCAGTTTATTGCCAAATAATATGGCCTAATTCACACATGGAATAAGGGGTTTTCTTCCACGACTTCAGAAATACTGAGTCCTCAAATAAATTTCGGCAAAGAAAACGTAGGCCTATATGAGATAACATATGATATGCGGTAACTGTGGTTCTATTTAATGATATACGCAATACATTATAAACATTGTTTCTTATCAGTATTGTATGCTATCCTAATATGCATGTGTCCCCGCGGTAATAGACATTGCCATTGATTGTATTATGCGTTACGTGTTTAGTTTGCGTGTGTTTAAACAGAGCACACACGCGCGCCCGCATTCATTCATTCTTTTTAACACTCACTCGCGGTAAAACAATGTTTTTCACGATCAAATACTCATCAGTCCTAAAAGTTATGGGCATGTAGGCCTACACGATGTCTCTGTCAAGAAAATATGTGTTTGCTGTACGGTGTTTGCAGATGCATTGATTTAAAAGTACAACTTATTACCGCTGCATCAGCTGTTCTTTCCCAAATAATTTACCAAGAATGTGCGGCTAGGTAGATGGGAGAAGCAAAGTGTATGCGCGAGGTGCACAAGCAATCCGTATGCATCGCATGCGCATGCAGGCATGCGCCCTTAAAATAGCGTCTGAACAACGCGCCACTGACTTTAAACCAGGTATTTCCTGGTCAGTAGCGCAATGGTATTCAGAGACGGCAAAATACCGTTTACGCCAGAACACGCCTCCTCCTTCCGCCGAACCGCCCCTTGGGGCGCAAGATCATTCCCTAATTTACCGGCGAGTGGCGCAGGTGGCAAAAGAGCGCTCTGCGCCAGTTGTAAACTAGCAACAACACATGCGCCAGTGACTAAGTCACTTGCGCCGGATGCAAGATAGGGCCCAATGTCTGTGAGTGTTAGGCTTTTTTTTTTTTATATATACTGCCATTTCCTAAAGAGAGAGAATATATTAAGATCAATGCACAGAAGTGAAATGATGAGTGTTGGGCAACCTGCACTGCTTATGTTGCTACTTCCTTAAGAGAGAAGAGAATGCGACTTCCGGCTTGGCGAAACGAGATGTAGGTCGCGTCGTCTTGAGCTCCTGCAGATTTATTTATTTTTTCAATTTCAAGGCACTTTTCTCACCCCCACTACGGTCCAGCAGCTTAAGTGAACTTTATTTACACATTTGGTTTATTTTCTACTACACTGTAAAAACTGGGACTGGTGTTAATTAATATTCAATAGATAAAAGATAGCAACCTTTATGTAATAAAAAAGACTTTGTGCAGTTTTGAATCACATTGAGTGGTTTTCAATACCTTTTGTGTTTTTATTAATTGTTTTTTACTATTTTTTTATGGAGTAAAATCAGCTGTAATTCCCTTAGTAGTATTTAATTGTATTTTATGAGGACGATCAAAGTTCCATAAAATCTATAAATTTGACCCATTCAGAGATCTTTGGTTTTAATCATTTTACACAGTAAAAAAAAAGGGAATAGGGTTAATTCATATTTGATAAATAAACAGTAGCAACCTTTACATAATTTAAAAGACTTAAAGCAGTTTGGATACACATTTAGCTGAATTCAATCAATTTAATGTTTTTTATTAGGTAATTGTATTTTACTATTTATGTCCGAAAAAAATCTGCTGTGATCCCCTTAGTAGTATTTAATTATATTTTATCAGCACTGGTCTTTGGCTCTTATAACCTTACACTTCCGCCGAGCGGGCATTTTGCGCCACATGGACGTCTGTCAGCACATGCAGTCAGCACATTTCTGGGACTGCCACTTCCCAAAAGGTAAATAACTTTTCATTATATTCGTTAACAGATACTGTTAAACCAAGATGCAGTAGCATGTGAACATTGTTTCGCGTTTGTTACCAATAATGTCAACCTTACTCTGCTGTAACGTCAAAATTAAGCTTTGTTGCTGTGATTCGAAGTCAGTACTACGACGGAGTGTTAGGGCCACACGTGAAGAAAAAATATATTTTTGCCGTGACGAGATTAAAATCGACATGTCGACTTTAAAGTCATCATGTCGACATCCTCCCAAGCGTGCAGCGGATGACACGAAGTAGTCGGCAATAACCCTGGGGTCATTGTTTGTGGTGTAGGCCTCCATCCAAACAATATAGCGACTAAAGCCGTCAATGCAATTCGTGTCATCCGCTGCACGCTTGGGAGGATGCCCGGAGCGTCTGCGTGCTGACAGAGGAACGGAAAATGGACACGTCGAGATTAAAGTCGATATGATGTTTCAACTTTATTCTCGACATTTCGAGTTTAAAGTCGACACGTCGAGATTAAAGTCGACATGACATTTCAACTTTATTCTCGACATTTCGAGTTTAATGTCGACATGATGACTTTAAAGTCGACATGTCGATTTTAATCTCGTCACGGCAAAAATATTTTTTTTCTTCACGTGTGGCCCTAATACTCCGTCGTAGCCTACAATACAGAGGCCGGTTTGCCTCGACCAAAAGGACAAAGTGGTCTGCTCAATGCGACAATTATGTTGAGCTTTTGAACTATTTTCCTGTTATATGCTATTTAATGCTCTTTTAAGACACGTCAAATGATCTACTTATACTAATTTTCCTTCCTCGCCCTTCCCTCTCGCTCACCCATGCTCTGTATCACGCAACAACCACGTTGGCTAGCTAGCTAGCAAGGAGCTAATCTCAGAGTCCAAAGGATTCTTGCTTTCAGAGGTAAGCCATTTGCACGGTTTACTGTCATTGTCTCTAATATTTTATTAAGGCCATGGATTTCGTTACATTTCAAAACAATGTTTGTCTGTTAGCTCGTTCTGTTTGATCAATTTGGCCGTATTTTTTTTATTGGAAATAGTTTTGTGTTTGGTGCATATTCAACAAGACAGAAACAGCCGTGTCCAGGGTCAGAATACAATCATGGTTTTAGGTACGGGCGAACCAGGCAGCCGCCCGGGGCCAATAGTATCTGTCTGCGTCCTGCAAGACGGAGGCGTAACTTGTACTAGGAGGCGTAACTTGTTCTTTTCTAAATCGCGGTCCATGCGAGATCTTTCTCTTTTCGCGGTAAACAAAAAGCGTTGTAAATCACGGTTCACACGAGATCTTCATTGAAGTCGGGTCTTCCGATATTCATGACGGTAAGTAAATTTAAGGCCTAATATTTGAGGTCCGAGTTGCGGTCATTTATGTACCCGCGCACCACTGCTACATACAGATCACTTCCGCGATATAGAAAAGTACTTGACACGCCTCCGACTACAAGTTACGCCTCCGACTACATGTTACGCCTCCTAGTGCAAGTTACGCCTCCTCCGACTACAAGTTACGCCTCCTACTACAAGTTACGCCTCCGTCTTGCAGGACGCAGACAGACCCAACTCCCCGGGGCGGCATATTTGTGGGGGGCGCCAAGTCACATGGGGGGCGCCACGAGCAGTTAAAAAAAAATCGCTCTGCGTAGCGGTTATCAATGAAGTACTACATAACATTGTGTGGGGAATAGGTATTTTGGCGCCCCCTCTGGCTGCAGGCGCACATCTGCTCGTTGAGAAGGTGCCGTGCGCAGACGGAGTGAAACCCCCACTGAAGTCCGTAGGTTGACGATACAGTTAAACTGTATCGTCAAACTGTACCCCCCCCCCCCAATTCTTAACGTTCATTAACAATATGTCTTCATATTTATTTATAATAGAGATCAGCCAGAAAGGACGTTTCCATTTTGTTTTAGGTCTCATTGCCGTGAGCGAAAAAATAAATGATCTGTGGTGCTTACAGTATGAAGTTGGGGATTATGCCCCAGTCTAGGGGTGCCTAGGGCCTAAGTAAGGAATAATCACCGAGAGGCCGGGCAATAAACAGTTTGATATGCCCGGCTCGTGGACGGCTTACCGCCCGAGACGAAGTCGAGGGCGGTAACCTTCCGCGAGCCGGGCATATCAACCTGTTTATTGCCCTGCCTTGAGGTGATTATTCCGTTTATTCTACTTCGCGCCGGCCAACATAATAAAACAATTCAAATACTTTAATAATTAGCCTTTTTCGTATTCGTATTGCATGCTTATTAAATGTATACTCTGTTTAAGTTCATCTCCCTCGAAAAGTAGTTCCCTTTAGAACTACGGTGAATAACGTTAGCTCAGCTGTAGGTAACTCGTTTCTATAGCAACCACACTAGGCTGGATCTGATCACTAGTTTAATAATGTAGTTGCTACATTCGTATCAAGTCAGTTTTAATGACGAGCGATCAAACATGCACTCCTTGGTTTATTTTTACTATGGGCCTCATGTTGGAAATGTATGTGATAGAAAACGATACAAGCGGCGTATTGATCTACTGTGCTCAGTCAGCAGCAAGTAGAACCGACAAGTCAGCGGGCAATATGCCGGATTAATGCACCCCTCCCAGCCAATCAGAATCGAGCATTCTTAAATGAAGTAGAATAATGCTTATTTTTTCATTTCAGGCTCCAAGCAATCGAAGCATCCACGTGACAAGAGATGTTGTCATTCGATGTTTGATGGTGTACCTTGGGGAATCGACAGATGAACTCTTAAAAGAGTATGATGTAAGTAAAAGTACATGTAAATACACTTTGGCAATTTTAAATTACTACTGCAGAAATACGTTTTACTTAAAACTCCCTATCTCTTTATATTCTTCCTGAGAACTCGCAAAACAGTTGAGAGACATTTTTACAGAGAGACTGAAGTAACCTCTAAAATAAGTTGCTTAGGATGACTTTAAGCTTCAAGAATGAGCTCACAGTGCTATATCATTTGTTAATAAGCTGGTTGGATCCTTTTTTAACTAATCTTGGATAACAATGTGACAAATGGCAAAATAGACGGACAGTCTTGCCTTTTAATTGTCAAAGGGTTTGAAGCATTTTAGGAGATGTTCAATTTGGTCATTAATATTTTGCTGTAATGTGTTTGCTATTTCAGGATGCTGATGAAGACGTTGTGTCCAACACAGTCTCACTCCGAGAACGTCAAATACCGACTGTTGGCAAAGGCCCTTTAGCGTCGGTGACTGACGTGAAAGGTACCCTTTTTATTCGCTCTGTGACGTTAAAGGTACCCTTCGGCGTCTTCTGCATACGGAATGGGGGGTGCCTCACTACGTCTCTAATAGACGATGTGAGCATCTTTCCTATTGGATAGTTTTTTAGGATATTCTTCTGTGAAAATGGCGGACATACTTTTTATCCTGGGTGGAAAATATGATATTTTAGAATAGTTACACCATTAAAAGTGTTTATGTAAACATTTTTACCGAGAAATGTGCCTTTTACTTTCATAATCGTCGTTCGGCGAATGTGAAGGATGTTTGGTTTGATAGATATGACGAAGAATATTTCATCGGGCGATAATGGCCGGCGTACAGGCATCCCGGGCTCACGAAAATAGGTGACACTGTCACGTTATTTAATATATTGAAACGTGATCAGGTACACGTATTTTCTAAATGTTCATGTCAAAAAGCACAATTTTCAAACTCATGCATATCAATTGGAAGTATTTGTCGTGATTTGTCACTAAGCACGACTTCCATCTAAGGTTCTGTCCGGGAGCTTTCTCCCTATTGTCCCTTAAGGAGCTCCGTACAGAACATTTATTGTTAAAAATTGTCTGTGATAACTAAGAATATGACAGCTTTTGGCCACCCGTTTCTACTTAAAATTGTCTGTGATAATATGACAGCGTTTGGCCACCCGTTTCTACTTTCACCTTTGATTCTGAGATATGTGATAATTCACGGATATATTAAATGCAGGTGCGCTGCTCTGTAGGCAAACCGCGATGGAAAAAAGGGTAGATGCTTCATCGGAAAATATGGTATTTTAGCATAGTTACGCCATTAAAAGTGTTTATGTAAACATTTTTTAGCGAGAAATGTGCATTTTACGAATGTGCGAATATGAAGGATGTTTTGTTTGATAGTTATGGCGAAGAATATTTCAGTCGTCTCCACATAATGATTACAACATGGTTGCTATGATGGTTGCTACGGACGCTGAAACCAGCAGCTCGCAAGCCGTTTAAATCATGGGTATAAAACCATTGTCTTTGCTGGTTATGTAAGGGATAATGTATAGAACAATTATTGCCTTCAGGCGATAACGGCTTATTTTAGATAATGACCGGCGACGCTCATTGCACGGATACTTGCCTAAACGAAATACTAACTTCACATGGTGTGTCTTTTTACAATTTATTTGTTACCAGCATTCGTAGTATCCAAACAAATCCTTCGTTTACCTTGACAGCGGTACTTGGCAACGATGAATTATCAAATATAATTCACGCCGGAAGTTGTGAAGGGTGAACCGAGCGTTCCACGGCATTGAAAAGACCCGTGTAAGACATGTTTCAGTTTGTTTCAGTTTGAGTTCCGTTTATACTTTTAGCCTTGCCTCATCCTCGATTTTGATTGGTCGTTCAAAAAAAGCGCCGATGACGTGAAGCGCTTTTCTTCAAAAGTTAAACTTTTTTCAACGGGGGCGCGCGTCTAAAAGCGCGAGGCGCCCGGAGCGTTTAAACGCTCCGGGCGGCTTTTTAAAAGGCGCGCTGCTTGCGCGTCCTGCCATAGAGAATGCATTGCAGACCGACGCTCCGTCTTTTAAAAACGCTTTTGGTGGACACAGGCCCTTAGGGCCTGTGTCCACCAAAAGCGTTTTTAAAAGACGGAGCGCTCCGTGCACTGCTTTCAACGCGTTTGTGCGCGCCGCTCAAAAAAGACGCACAAAGCGTTTTTCGTTTACGTCATTAAATACATCATCGCTTGTATCCATAGATACACAGCTTTTATCTGTTGGCTCCATCATATGGCATCTGACACCTGAACGTCCTGGTTACTCCTACAATTTGCGAAATGAATCCGAGAGTGATAGCGCTTCTTGCCGTGGCAGCGGAGGTTGCGGACGATCCCCCTGCGCCTGTCGTGGTTGCCCGGAGGAGAGTGTGGGTCCACAGTATTAATCGTGGCAGGGGGCAGTACGGGGAATATCACCGGCTGTGCCAAGAGCTCCGCCTGGACGAGGATCGCTTCAAGGTCTATTTTAGACTCAACCGGCAGCAGTTTGAAGGAGTGTTAACGTTTATTGGGCCGACCATCGCCAAGATGAAGACCAATTATAGGGAGAGCATCAGTCCCGCCCAACGGCTTTGCATTTGTCTGAGGTGAGTAGCATAAACTGAAATGTGTCTTTCGTTAAATACCAACTGACGTTAGGTCGATAGGAGTTAACAGGAGTTAACGGTTTGGCTTCTTATTAATTCAATAAATTAAATTAATTAAAAGTTTTCATTTCATTTAATTAATAAGAAGGCAAACCTTTATTAGCAGCTGTGCAGTTCTTTTTTGTTTTCTAATTAACTGAAGATAATGTAGGCTATCTTTGTTTATGTTGCAGGTACCTGTCAACTGGAGACTCCTACAGGTCCATAGCCTTCAGCTACAGGGTGGGGTTCTGCACTGTGGCGAGGATCGTGAAGAGTGTGTGTGAGGCCATATGGCAGTGTATGGTCTCCACATACATGCCTGTGCCAGGGGCAGAGGACTGGAGGAAGATAGCTGGGGACTACGAGAAGCTGGCAGACTTCCCCAACTGCCTCGGCGCCATAGACGGCAAACATGTGGTTATACAGGCCCCACCGTCTACTGGCAGCCAGTATTTTAATTATAAGGGGGCATTCTCCATCGTCCTTCTGGCGGTGGTGGATGCCCGCTATCGCTTTAGGGTCGTGGATGTGGGGGCCTACGGCAGGAGCAGTGATGGAGGCACGCTCTCGTCTTCGGCCTTTGGCACTGCTCTGCGGCTGGGGAACCTGGACCTTCCACCTGATCGACCCCTACCTGGAGCAGACCATCTGGGACCCCAGCCGCATGTATTCATTGGGGATGAGGCTTTTCCTCTGCGGAGGAACCTCCTGCGGCCCTACCCTGGCCAAAACCTGGGGGGAGAGCGGAGGATTTTCAATTTTCGGCTGTCCCACGCCCGGAGGATTGTGGAGTGCGCCTTTGGCATCCTCGCCAACCAGTGGAGGCTCTACAGGAGGGTTCTCGGCGTGTCTCCAGAGGTTGCAGAGAGCGCCGTGAAAGCCACCTGTATCCTCCACAACTATATGCGATGGGATGGTGAGGGAGAGGATGGCCCCCGCACTCCAACTGTGCCATCACAGGGTGCAGTGCAGAGCATCCCCAGGGTCGGCAGCAACAACGCCTCCAGGGAAGCGGTCGCAGTGAGGGAGACCTTCAACCGCTATTTTTCATCTCTGCCTGGTCGAGTGACTTGGCAGGATGGAATTTAGTTTATAATTTTTGCATATATTTAAATCAAAAAAGGCGAAAAACCAAAACTATTAATAAAATTTCTTAAATCAATCTAACATTCATGTTGTATGCTGGATTACTTCTGAAGACAAAAACACACCTTTAACACCTTCATCATCATCAGAGCATTCATTATGTATCTACTACCTAATGTAATGAAAACAAAACAACATTGTCTTAGCATTAAAATGTTTAATTAACTGATTCATTAGAAAATGATTCCAAGATATTATGTACACATTTGAAACATTTCTTATAGCTTGTACTAAATCTAAATAGAAAATGATTCCAAGATATTATGTACACATTTGAAACATTTCTTATAGCTTGTACTAAATCTAAATAGAAAATGATTCCAAGATATTATGTACACATTTGAAACATTTCTTATAGCTTGTACTAAATCTAAATAGAAACTGATTCCAAGATATTATGTACACATTTGAAACATTTCTTATAGCTTGTACTAAATCTAAATAGAAACTGATTCCAAGATATTATGTACACATTTGAAACATTTCTTATAGCTTGTACTAAATCTAAATAGAAACTGATTCCAAGATATTATGTACACATTTGAAACATTTCTTATAGCTTGTACTAAATCTAAATAGAAAATGATTCCAAGATATTATGTACACATTTGAAACATTTCTTATAGCTTGTACTAAATCTAAATAGAAACTGATTACAAATGTTATTTACACATTTAAAAAAATCTTAAAGCTTAAACTAAATCTAAATAGAAACTGATTACAAATTTTATTTACACATTTAAAAAAATCTTAAAGCTTAAACTAAATCTAAATAGAAACTGATTACAAATTTTATTTACACATTTAAAAAAATCTTAAATCTTAAAACTAAATCTAAATAGAAAAGGATTACAAATGAATTACTCTCCAAACTCCACATCGTAAAGGACCTGCTGCATCCTCATGCGCGCCTGGGCCCTTTTTTGGTTCGACAGCCTCCTCAATGATGGGACGAGGCTGAGCATAAAATGCTCATCCTCGTCCAGAGCCAGTGTATTCTCCTTTTCTTTTTGGAGGGAGGACAGGATAGATTGCTGGAACACAGACAGCGGCTGCTCCAGCTGTCTCCTGCGTGGTGGTGGAGGTACAGGACGCGAGGTAGTGGGAGGAGATGGAGGAGAGGTGTCCACAGCGGACTCTGATAGGCTGGGAGAGGGAGGAGATATCTCCTCTTCACTTTGAGCCACCACCTGTGAAAGAAAGCATACATTTGTTTGTTTAAAATGTGCAAATTAAAATGGTGAATTCTTATAAATATCTCTGCATCTGGCTTCACCCAACAAAAACCTTAAGAACACTAGTATGTTAGGGTATGTTTTTAGCATATGTTTTAGGCTACTAGCTTTTGTTATAGGCCTACCTCTCGTTGGGGAGACATACTGGGCGCTAGCAGGGCCAAGATCTCCGGTGCTATTTCCTGCCGGCTATAATCTCCCTGCTCCATATTGCTTGACGATACCCTCTCCTTCACATGGCGCTCCAGAAAGCCCATGATCGCCATGTACTTCCACCTCTTGAAAGAGGTGGCACCGGCCCCACTTTTCTTCCTGTCCCTCTCTGCCTTCCTCTCCCTCAAATATTTATCCCGCAAGTACTTCCATTTCTTCCGGGACACTTCAGCTGTTGATGCAAGATTATGTCTCTACAATTAGCAATTCACACAACCTACAAGGTTAATATCAAGCTTACCTATCAGTAACGTTAATACTAACTGCCAAGTTAACGTTAATACTAACTGCCATGTAAACGTTAATACTAACTGCCAAGTACGGATGGCAGTTTGTACCTAACGGCTAATCGTTAAATGCGATAATATCATTAATAAACATGATAATAATATAAATAATTAATTAATAATTCTCACCTGTAACGCCCAGCATAGCTGAAATGTCTCGCCAGGCCTGGTTGCGTTTTGTTAGGTCGTGGTAGGCCTTCAACGTGAGGTCGTACAGGACCGGACACTCGCTCACAGCTGTTATCAAGCTTTCGTCCGACATGTTTCAGTTTGTTTCAGTTTGAGTTCCGTTTATACTTTTAGCCTTGCCTCATCCTCGATTTTGATTGGTCGTTCAAAAAAAGCGCCGATGACGTGAAGCGCTTTTCTTCAAAAGTTCAACTTTTTTCAACGGGGGCGCGCGTCTAAAAGCGCGAGGCGCCCGGAGCGTTTAAACGCTCCGGGCGGCTTTTTAAAAGGCGCGCTGCTTGCGCGTCCTGCCATAGAGAATGCATTGCAGACCGACGCTCCGTCTTTTAAAAACGCTTTTGGTGGACACAGGCCCTAATAAGATATTTTATGTAACCTTATAATAATGTTCTCCTATTGAACAACATTATGGCGTCTTCTTTCTTGGGATTTCCTGTGAGCAGCTGCTCCGGTCACACATGTATTAACCCGACATCGGCTCTAATAGACGCTATCTGTCCTACTTGATAGTTATAAGAACGATGTTTATGGCTAGACAGATGTTTCAATGACGTCAGGTTGCTAGGGACGGGCTGAAAGACGCCGTGGGCACCTGTCCCATTGGAAGTCAGAGGACCTGTCCCGGTAGTAGTGTAATGTCCGTTTTTAGGTTTTTACCCTAACGATGATTTAAAAAAAATATCTGTGACGCTTCTTGCCCTTAACACAGCATTGTATCCTTGTTAATTACACAAGCCAATGTTACGTACATCTTTTTCCGGATTTTCCGACCGTCGTCCTTGGCGGAAGTTGCAGTTTTCGCGCTACCAACCTCAGGTAAGAACTCGCATTGAATGGTTAAGAGACTAAAAATAAGAAGTAGGACTAAAAACGACGCCACAAAGGTTGATAGTATCAGCCCAAATGAAGTGGATAGCCCGTTTAGAACTGTACAGTAGCAATTTTATTTGACAGATTTATTTAAGACACTACACTGTCATAAATGTGCACAGACGTATTTTAGCCAGCTAGTAGCCTATCCGAGCCCTACAGCCAGCTAGTAGGGCTACAGGATGAAAAAGGCTGCGTCTTTAAATGTAATCTTTATTTTGGTGTACATTTATTTGAAGAGCCTTGCATAAACTATATTGACCGTTGCTATGAACAAGAAACATGTTTCCTAAATGTTTAAATCATGTCACGATGTAATCTTGAATGTGGTGTGTGATGGTTACCTTGCATCAATGACTGAGATGTGCTTTGATTTCCTATGCATCAAAATAGACATTGCATACACAACTGGATTTGTTTTGTTATATTTGCAATTTCATTTTAATAAAATAAAAAGTCCATAGGGTAATCCTGTTTGCCATTTGGCTAATTATATGGTCAGCAATATGTTATGATGGTATTGATACCATTGTTGCCTTTTCCCACTGGCAGCCCTTACAGTAGCCTACATCCAGATGGGATACTTAACCTAATTGCCATTTGTCTTTGAATGTATATTTACAATGTGCATCAATAAATTAAAAACATTTTAACTGGTGAATACTTTATACTATGACAAGTATTGACTGCATATTATAGCTTCTATCACTCCAATTGCAATAGGACCAATATATATGAATGAAACAACGTACCACTTGTAGTATTTTATACTGTAATGAACTGACAGCAAACATTTCACCATCATTTGCAGAATGACAAAGCCAAAAACGAGGCTGTGCCCTTCCTGCCAGACCCCAAATATGCTGAGGAGGAAGACCTGTGCAAATTGTGTCTGCCCTCTTCAGCAGAGTGGCAAAGATTTGCAAAGTTGGGCAAAGTCTGTGAAGGCCAACAAAAACGCACACAGGACCTTGGAGTCGGCCCATGTATCGGTGAGTTTTAATCCCTTCAATGTAACAAGGGGTTTGCCCTCTTAAACATTTACATAATGATAATTCTTTGATCAAAAACTACCTTTAGCGTTGTAACAAATCATGGTTATTTCTTTATCATTGATTCATATGCTACTAAAAATAATGTTCATAATATCTAAATATTTTGTGACTGAATGCATAAAGCTTCGCTGCTAAGAGCTGAGCATGAAGTTGACGCTTTTGTTTTGGTGTTATACTTATTTGTCAAGTCACTGTGTAATTCCATATACTTCTTCATCCTATACCTTGCAGGTGAATAAACTAAATGCTCTTGGGTTCTGCCCTTTGTTATTTGTGGGACGACATGGCCGAAAAGGAGAATTCAACGGGGACATGATTCACCATATCCCGGTCAATGATGAGGTGGTGCGGGAAATCCTGAAAAAAATGGGCAAGCTTTATGAGCACCTGCTGAAGAGTAAGATCATCTTAGTTCAAAATTTTTTATCCCATAGTGTATTGTTTAATAGGTGCTGTTTCATTACATTCATCTAATATAAATATACTCCAGTACATACTGTCTATACATCTTTATATAGGGATGGGCGCGAGTAATCGATTCGAGGACAAACAAGGAAAAAAATGGTACTCTGTAGACTGTAAAGGTGCAACATGTTTTTTTCCATGTGTATAATACAGCTCAAATGTCTGTCCACTAGCCTCACATGTTGTTTTAATTTAAAAAAAATACCTGTCTAGACGTTAAGCGTAGTGGTTTTTCCTCGCCTGTCTCACCAACAGAAACACTCTCACTCTTTCCTTTTATATTTTACTTTCTAAAAATTCTATTTGCACTGATCACTTGAGTCTTGGAATACACTAAACGTGCCCATCCCTAAAATATAAGTGTTACATCTAGCCCATTGCAGCATTGAAACCTCATATACCACCTCATCTATTCGAGCTTTTAAGAGTAAATCCGCTGCTGTAGGATGTCTTCAAACTACTTACTATTATTTTTCCTTGGAAGTGATTTATTTATTTATCTAAATATTGTATTGGCAGAGCTGCATCTCCGCCAGGGCGCATCAACAGCTGTGCCTGGGCCAATGGCGGACAGTGCTCGGTCTGGAGCAGGGCCAGGACCAGGACCATCCTTCACCCCCTCTCAGCCTCCTCCCCCTCCACCCTTCACCCCCTCTCAGCCTCCTCCCCCTCCAACCTTCACCCCCTCTCAGCCTCCTCCCCCTCCACCCTTCACCCCCTCTCAGCCTCCTCCCCCTCCAACCTTCACCCCCTCTCAGCCTTCTTTTCCTCCACCCTTCACCCCCTCTCAGCCACCTCCACCCTTCACCCCCTCTCAGCCTCCTCCACCCTTCACCCCCTCTCAGCCTTCTCCCCCTCCACCCTTCACCCCCTCTCAGCCTTCTCCCCCTCCACCCTTCACCCCCTCTCAGCCTCCTCCCCCTCCAACCTTCACCCCCTCTCAGCCTTATTTTCCTCCACCCTTCACCCCCTCTCAGCCACCTCCAGCCTTCACCCCCTCTCAGCCTCCTCCAACCTTCACCCCCTCTCAGCCTCCTCCCCCTCCAACCTTCACCCCCTCTCAGCCTCCTCCCCCTCCAACCTTCACCCCCTCTCAGCCTCCTCCCCCTCCACCCTTCACCCCCTCTCAGCCTCCTCCCCCTCCACCCTTCACCCCCTCTCAGCCTTCTCCCCCTCCACCCTTCAACCCCTCTCAGCCTCCTCCCCCTCTATCCTTCACCCCTTCTCAGCCTTCTCCCCCTCCACCCTTCAACCCCTCTCAGCCTTCTCTCCCACTGGTGAAAGGTTTGATTCACTCTCTTCTTCATGTCTAATAACCTAGCTATAACAAATGCACACACAAAAAAAAAAAATGAAATTGAATATTGTCAAGATGCTTGAAATGTTTTAATATTCATGTATGTATATGATTATGTATGTATATATATATATATGTATATGTATGTATATATATGTATATGTATATATATATAACATAGTATAGTATTATTTTAAACCGTTTAACCGGTAGAAGTCAACTACCCAAAAATGAAATTGTTAGAGCTGCTGCTTTAGAACTCTTAATACTTGGGTGTCTAATTCGTTTTGTACTTTTTTCTTTTTTTTCTTTAGAATGCCGCAAACACAGGACACAGAAGGTGTTCCTGTATGATAGGATTTTAAGAAAAAGAGTTGCAAATGTAAGTATGTTCTGCTTTCTTCCTCTGGGTGTTCTAGTAAAATACAATGGGAAAACATTTAAGGTTCACAATCGATTTATTTTTCATTCTACAACACAGTGTTATCTGAGGATTATATAAGAAAACGCAAATTGTAGTCCTTTGATGTTTCAAAACACAAAAAATAATTGTGCAGTGAAGGGCTACCCGACTAAGAATTTAACTCGTCGGATCTGATTCGTCATGTCTTTCCTATCGTCAACTGAGTTTCAAATCATGACGATTTTTTTATCACTCAATCAAGGCCTCTACTCATGATCAACGGTAATACTTCTGATAAAGCACTGGCTGTCCAATTGTTTTTATATGGAGAGGGCAGCCTTCAGCAGGCTTTCAGGCTGAAAGGATAATGAGGCAGCCCAACAATCAGTTGATTCTTTCAGTTTCCCCAATATTAATTTTACATTGGGGCTGCCCCTCTGTGATTTTTGCACCCAAGCTGATTGATTGGATTGGTTTGTAAGAGAAAATAGGAGAGGAGCAGTGCAGAGTTCTCTTTTATCTATGTGCGCTGTAGTCGCCTCTACATATTTACACGATCAACACACCTAAAAGGCAAAGATACGACAAAATAGATGAGTCGTCACCAGCACTTGCAACATGTAAGCTACAGCTGTTGATTACACTTCCATTAAATGCTAGTGAACCTCTCTAAAATAAAGTCACTGAAATGGTGAACATAAGCATAAGCAGAGTGCAGGGCTTGTCCTATTGTAGTTTTAGCTCTTAATATTTATCACTAGGCTGGATGTAGCCAACTGTAATGGCTTATCTGATGTGTTTTTTTTTACTTGTGCGTGTCGCAGAACACAAACACTCTCATGTTAATCTATGCAGCTGTCTACCAACACCATCGGGCGTGTTTTTTCAGCTTTGCTCTCATAGGTGGTTTTTGGAAATGGATGAATTATAAAATACATTAAGCAATTTCATACTACAGATATATTTGACAAATGCTTCTTTCCCTCATAACTACTGCATGTTATTTCTTAATTATAATTTGTTCTAATGTCATTCCTTTTAGGGAAGAGCAGAAGTGAAAGTGAGGTGGCAATCATGCACAAAATGGTAAGTTCTTCCTAAATTACAACAAACAACTTAAGTTGCATCCATGGCACTGAGCATCACATCACAATGCAGTTATGGACAGCATGCAACATATACAGATAATGACAGGACAAACACAACAAGATAGCATGCAGACGAAGTGAATTATCTGGGTGTTTTGTTAAGGGCTGTTATGGCTGCAGGTACCAGGCTGTTGCCATAGTGAGCCCTCCTGTGGGCGGCTATTGACCGGTGACCATCCGTCAAGTCTCTCAGCCCCGATGGCCCGATTCCATTGCTCTATAATCGTTTCACACAGTGACCATCGGAACACACAAAATGATTGCCTAGTTTGACACCGGCATAATTGCACACAAACACTTGAATTGCTTTTAAGATGCACTATAGCATGATAAACTAACATGCAAAACATGTTTTATAAGCAAATTGGAGACAAAAAGTGTTATGTCTGAATCAAGCTCTTCCGTTAAAGGGGACTAAAGGCGCGTTCACTCTCCTGGTGATAACGAGACGGCTCGCCAGTGATGACGCTCACGCTTACGCGTGTTCCCGACAGCGACAGTTCATGTGCACTTGGGAAACAGCCGGTTGGGAATCTAAAAGTTCTTCACAGAAGGTTTTTTTTATCCGATAAAGAGACAGTCAGAACTGAACAGAACTTAGTAGGATCAGTTTCAAGTTTGCATTTTTATTATTATTATTATTATGCTTTGTTTCCTTGATGTCTATCACCTACTATCCTTTTGCTTTTATTTATGAGAAGCACATACAGTATTGCCACTGTATGGAACACCTCCCCTTATCCTAGAGCTGGTTTACCAGTACACAACATTTAAAACTGAGCAAATTCATGCCAACAGACGTTACAACGTCAATCAATAGTAAAGTATTGGATATGAAGGTTGATTCTTTTATATTGAGTAAAACGTTCAAGTTCCGCCATTTTTATGCGCGTCACTTATCAACCATATGTCACCAACTGGGCAACTCTGTTAACAAAACTTGGCCCCAGTGATTTGAACACACCAATATCATACCACCAGGTGTGAGTGTGATTAGCCATTACAATCATTTTTCGAAAATGTGACGCTTCTGACATCACAGGTGGGCGTGTCCACCTAGATGTGTGCTGGATAGATCAGTCTACCAGCCTACCAAGTGGACTGTAGCAAACGTTGCTCATCTATCCGTCACACAGCTAGGTGGACACGCCCACCTGTTATGTCAGAAGACGCAGATTTTAAAAACGGCTTGTAACGGCTAATCACACTCACACCTGGTGGTATGAAATGTCCCCTTTAAACTTTCATTCCTGTAAATGTGTTTGCTCTTTCATTTTCTGGCAGTGGCAAGGCCTGGAAGGACACGTGGGAGCCAGCTGAGCAGTATCAACAGAAATAAAGTCCTGTTTAGTTCTCACCTGTATATGTTTCAATATGTTATATGTTAATTCTGCCGTTGGAATAACACACACACACACACACACACACACACACACACACACACACACACACACACCAAAATAATGTTCAATAAAATATGTTTTATGGTATGTTTGTTGTCTTTTTAAATAATTTTTGGATTTTTTTCTTTGATAATGGCGGACAGTTTTTATTCTTGGTGGAAAATATGATATTGTAGTGCCAGAGGAAAGGGAGAACGTAGGCAACGTAATAAGAACCGTTTTAATCCAGAAAACAAAGCAGAACAGTGGGTCTGTTCGAAACCACCTACTTGCTTCCTACTCTTACTAACTATGACGTCAAATTGAGTAAGTAGAACGTAGTAAGCGAGTTTTAGGTAAGCGAGTAGTATCCGAATGTCTTCTACTTCCGGAAAGATTTTGTGTAAGCATCGCTAGCTTACTAGACGTACTCAACCGCCCCAGAAGGCACTGCGTCTATTCAGAAGAACAATGGAAGCAATGGCGCTAAACGGGGAGCCGCAGCAGCAGAGCCCACAGCTATATATTCTATATTAACTGGCAATCTAGCATTAGGACAAAGAAGAGGAAACGCGGGAAAATCTGACAATAGACAAGAAAAAATAATAATAATTAATCATAATTAATAAATGTTTTTTTTAATAATTGTTTTTAACATATCACCTGTGGCAACCCCATGCCACGGGCCAGGGGCCAGCCGCTGCAGCACCCGCCCCGTGGACGGGTGGTGGAAGGAAGATACCTCCCCCTCCACCCAGCTGTGCTAGAGGGAACATCAACCGGGCCCAGGGAATCAAGAACATTGGGGGCACCTGGGGGACCAGGAGAGAGGAGCTTTAAGGGCTGGGGACGGGGGAGACGAGAGGGAAGGCGGACCAGGAAGAGACGTGTTTTAACGAGACGTTTTCCCCACCAGGAGTAAGCCGGAGGCGTCGGGTGCTGTTTCCCCGCCGACCCAGAGGAAGGGCTGGACCAGGAGGTCCCGCGCCCTTATTCCCGATTACGGAAGAACCTTAGTTTATATGATTTCCCTTTTGTGACTGGTTTTCCAATAAAACCCGTTGCACCGCAACCCTGCTTCGTTCATTAATTCCCGAATCCCCGCCGCCGACGAAGGGGGTTGCCACAGTGGTGGAGAATGCAGGCAACGCGATCTCTGGACTTAAAACACCACCCAGACCACGATGGAGCACGCCGACCAACCCGCCACGAGGGACGAGGAGATAGACGTCCTACGGAGATGCATGGTCCGAATGGCCGAGCAGCTCGCTCGGGGTCCTGCATCCGCCGCCCCCACGAAGAGGCTGACAAAGATGGGACCGGACGACGACGTAGAGGCGTACCTTGAGGTGTTCGAGCGGACCGCGGACCGTGAACAATGGCCAGCGGACGAGTGGGGCCACATCCTAGCGCCCTTCCTGACCGGGGAAGCTCAGCGCGCCTACCGGGATCTCAACCCCCAACAGGCGGGGCATTACCCGACGCTCAAGCAGGCCATCCTCGCCCATTATGGACACAGCCTCCCCGCCCAGGCGCAGCGCTACCACGACTGGAGCTACGAACCGCTCGGCTCAGTGAGAAGCCAGATTTCCCAACTCGTCCGGCTGGCCGAGCGGTGGCTCGTAGAAGGCGACGGCCCCCCTCTGCTGGATCGGCTCGTCATAGACCGCTGCATCCGATCTCTTCCCCCCGGCGCCAAACGCTGGGCCTCCGGGAACCAGCCCCGAACGGTGAACGATCTCGTGGAACTCCTCGAGAACCATCAAGTAACCCAGCGGCTTTGCGGAGGAACAGCCCCGCCTCCCGGAGGGGGGGAGCCGCGGACCGAGCGACGCGGACGGATGACAGAGACCCCGCGCTCCCAGACACCGGTCGTCCGAGACCCCGCCTACCCGGCTCAAAACATCGTGGCCCGCAGAGGCCCCGCCCCCCCGACTCCGAGAGAGGAGTGGAGGTGCTACACCTGCGGCCAGAAGGGCCACCTGGCCCGCCACTGTCCCGGCGCAGGGGACGTGTCAATGCCCACGGCCAGTCCGTCCGACCAGAGGGGAGGAGCCTGCCTCCGCACCACCTGCTGGTCACACGAGAGGACCGTCTCGCCGAGCCTGCCGGTACGGGTGGGACGGCGCGACACCCATGCCCTCCTGGACTCAGGGAGCGTGGTCACCTTGATCCGGCCCGACTTAGCCTGTGGAACGCCCGGGCAGGACGTGGAGGTGGGCTGCATCCACGGACAGACGGAAACATACCCCACCAACCACATCACCGTACAAACCCCGAAGGGGACCTTCACGGTCCAGGCCGGGGTAGTGCCCAACCTACCCATGCCCCTGTTAATTGGACGCGACTGTCCCATCTTTGGACGACTGTTGGGGGCGGAGCTTCGCCCACCAAGACCCCGACATCCAAGGACGAGACCGCGCCAGCGACGAAGCCGACCCGTCTATATGGCAGGCCAACCCCCACAATCCCCGACTGACTCCGACGAGCCTCCGCAGAGACCCGCGAGAGAGGTAGGACGCCGGCCTCACGCCTCGTCCACGGAATCCCTTCCCCCGGGGACACCGGGCACGATGACCGCCTCCGAGCCGATACCCCCACCAGAGGAGAGTGAGAGCCCACCCCTCATTGACTTCTCCGACCTCCCCCTGGCCGTTGAGGGGCGAGCGGACAGGGGCGGACGGTTCGCCACCGCCCAGCTGGAGGATGACTCCTTAAGACAAGCCTGGGGACACGTGCAAACCCACGAGGGACTATCACGGGACTCGGTGAGTTGCCGGCAGTATCCACATTACAGCACACGGGGAGGGTTACTGTATAGGGTAATTCAGAGGGGGGGGGAGGAGGTGGAACAGCTGATCGTTCCACGGTCCTATGTTAGCAAGGTGTTGTACATGGCCCACTCACACCTCCTAGGGGCTCATCTGGGGATGGATAAGACCAGGGACCGGGTTTTAGCTAGATTTTATTGGCCAGGGGTAAAGAAAGACATAGAGGACTACTGCCGAGCCTGCCCCGAGTGCCAACGTACCGCCCCTAGACCGTCCGTACGGAATCCCCTCATACCCATGCCCCTGATCGAGGTCCCCTTCGACAGACTGGCATTAGACATCGTAGGCCCCCTCCCCAGAACTAGCCGAGGTCACCGCTACATACTGGTCATGGTAGACTACGCGACCCGCTACCCAGAGGCCATACCTCTCCGCGCCGCCACAGCCAAGGCAGTGGCAAGAGAGCTAATGACGTTATTTAGCAGGGTGGGAATAGTTAGGGAGATCTTGACAGATCAAGGCTCCTGCTTTATGTCCCGGGTGTTAAAGGACCTCCTCAGTCTGTTACAGATCCGCCACCTCCGGACCTCCGTCTACCACCCCCAGACCGACGGACTGGTAGAGAGGTTTAATCAGACCTTAAAACGCATGCTGAAAAAGGTGATGGAGGTCGATGGAAAGAACTGGGACCAGCTACTCCCTCACGTCCTGTTCGCCATCAGGGAGGTACCCCAGGCCTCCACCGGCTTCTCCCCGTTCGAGCTACTCTATGGGAGACGACCGAGAGGGCTCCTCGACATCGCCCGGGACGCCTGGGAGAGCCAACCCTCCCCCCACCGCACCATCATCGAGCACGTGGAGCAGGTGCGGGACAGGATGGCGCAGGTGTGGCCCGTGGTCCGGGAGCACCTTGGACGAGCCCAGCAAGCCCAAGCTCGGGTGTACAACCGGGGGGCCCAGCTGCGCACCTTCGACCCGGGCGACCAGGTCCTCGTCCTCATCCCGACCTCTGAGTGCAAGTTCCTGGCCAAGTGGCAGGGACCCTATGAGATCATCGACCGGGTGGGCGAGGTAAATTACCGGGTGCGGCAACCGGGGAGACGCAAGACCACCCAGCTGTACCACATCAACCTGCTGAAGCGGTGGCAACCACTGACCACTCCGCGGGATCCAACTCTCCTGACGCTGGCCGCTCGACTGCCCCCTCCCGAGGTCCCAGTGGGGGAGCTGCTGAGCCCGAGCCAGACACAGGACATGCGGGACATGGTGCTCCAACATCTGGATGTCTTCTCCGAGCGACCCGGCCGGACCACAACCGTCAGCCACGACATCCGGACAGAACCGGGAGTCAGAGTCCGCCTCCGGCCCTACCGCATCCCGGAAGCACGGCGCGCCGTCATCAGAACAGAGGTCGCCCGCATGCTGCAGATGGGGGTCATAGAGGAGTCCCATAGCGCGTGGTCCAGCCCGGTGGTTCTGGTACCCAAACCAGACGGGACCTACCGGTTCTGCAATGACTTTCGCAAACTGAACGAAGCGTCTGCCTTCGACGCCTACCCTATGCCACGGGTAGACGAGTTGATAGAGCAACTGGGCCCGGCCCGGTTCATATCCACCCTAGACCTCACGAAGGGATACTGGCAGGTCCCCCTCACCAAGCGGTCCCGGGAGAAGACGGCGTTCGCCACACCAGACGGGCTATACCAATACACCGTCCTCCCGTTCGGGGTGCATGGGGCACCCGCAACCTTTCAAAGGATGATGGACCGGATCCTACGGGCCCACAGAGAATACGCCGCCGCGTATATAGATGACATCGTAATACACAGCAGCACCTGGACCATCCATCTCCACCACCTCCGAGCCGTCCTTGGGGCGCTTCGAACCGCCGGCCTCACGGCCAACCCCAAGAAGTGTCGCCTGGGCCTGGAGGAGGCCTCCTACCTGGGCTATCAAGTCGGGAGGGGCTGTGTGAGACCCCAGGACGGAAAAGTGCAAGCCATCCGGACCTGGCCCAGGCCGACCACCAAGAAACAGGTGAAGTCCTTCCTGGGACTAGTCGGGTACTATCAGAGGTTCATCCCCGCGTTCGCAACACTGGCCAGCCCCCTCAACGAGCTAACCCGGAGGACTCTACCCGACCGAGTGAAGTGGACGGAGGAGGTTGAGGAAGCCTTCTCCCACCTACGGCAGGCTCTCTGCACCGAGCCCGTGCTCATCACCCCGGACTTCAGCCTCCCCTTCGTGGTACACACGGATGCGTCTGAGGTGGGGCTGGGAGCCGTTCTATCTCAAGTCCGGTCAGGAGAGGAGCATCCGGTGACCTTCATCAGCCGGAAGCTCCTGGCCAGCGAAAGGGCATACTCAACGGTGGAAAAGGAGGCGCTGGCAATCAAGTGGACCCTAGAAAAGCTCCGTTACTACCTCCTCGGTCGGAACTTTAGCCTGGTCACCGACCACGCCCCCCTTAAGTGGATGGCAACGGCCAAGGACACCAACGCCAGGGTGACGCGCTGGTTCCTGGCCCTACAAGACTACCGCTTCCAGGTGGTCCATCGACCCGGAAGGGCCCACGGTAACGCAGACGCACTGTCCCGAAGGGACGCCTGCCTAGGGCTAACAGGAGGAACCCCCGGCTTGCTGCTGAGGATGGGGGTGTGTGGCAACCCCATGCCACGGGCCAGGGGCCAGCCGCTGCAGCACCCGCCCCGTGGACGGGTGGTGGAAGGAAGATACCTCCCCCTCCACCCAGCTGTGCTAGAGGGAACATCAACCGGGCCCAGGGAATCAAGAACATTGGGGGCACCTGGGGGACCAGGAGAGAGGAGCTTTAAGGGCTGGGGACGGGGGAGACGAGAGGGAAGGCGGACCAGGAAGAGACGTGTTTTAACGAGACGTTTTCCCCACCAGGAGTAAGCCGGAGGCGTCGGGTGCTGTTTCCCCGCCGACCCAGAGGAAGGGCTGGACCAGGAGGTCCCGCGCCCTTATTCCCGATTACGGAAGAACCTTAGTTTATATGATTTCCCTTTTGTGACTGGTTTTCCAATAAAACCCGTTGCACCGCAACCCTGCTTCGTTCATTAATTCCCGAATCCCCGCCGCCGACGAAGGGGGTTGCCACACACCGCAAATCCTTAGGTTGAAGATGTACTGTGACGTGTAAATGTGACGTTTATATATTTATTCATAATATTTATTAACGGCGCCCGGCCGGTAGGTTATTGACACGTCATTTGACACGTCATTTGATTCACGTCATCTGAGGTGGTTAAGTAAGAACGGTCTTCCGAACGTCGATTACTCAAATGGATTACTCAATCATTATTTAAGGATTCGAGTAGTAAGCCAAGTATTGAGTAGATAGTAAGTAGTAATTAGTAAGTCATTTCGAACAGACCCAATCACTGTCGGTACATGGCCAGAAGAACAAGTGCAACCGTATAAACCTTCCCCCTAGACCCCGTGACCAACACATTCTCACTCCGAGCGCGTCGATTTTTGACGAACGGTCAGTGATTTTGGCTTCAGCTTCTTACGCATTGAAAATATCGCAAATACGAATTCGTTCTCAGCCTATGTTTTGCCATTTATTTACCGTGTTAATATGGCAGAATAAAGAAAAAATTCATGCATTATCATTCAACTTGAACATGTGTTTTTACAGTATGGAGTAGTGGAGGGATGACGTGTGTTGGCCAACCCGGAAGTGAGCGTCGCCCGGGGTTCCCTTGACAAAAAGCCAACGGGTTTTTCCATTGGATTTTGGAAGATTGCAGACAATTTTGCATATTTGAAGCACCTCCTCAAAAACTAGAAAATAAATAAATAAATACATAAGAATAACGGTGCTCAAAATATTGAAATGTAAACCAATGCATTCTGAGTGGGAGTGTTTCTCCGATTTTTCCATGCTACACAGAACGAAATGTAAACCCATGCAAATAAAGGCTCCATGGTCATAATAATTTAATTATAATTAATCTCCTGAGTGTGTAAGGTATGTATTCTATTTTTTTCCAATGGGGCTGCGTTCACGTCACTTAATTGTCATGGTTGCTATGGTGGTTGCTCGCCCCCTCCCCCCCTGATTACGTTTTATTGAACATATTGTAATGACCTCGCCGGTGACATAACGA
The DNA here is from genome assembly GCF_031168955.1 of Gadus macrocephalus. Taxonomy (NCBI): domain Eukaryota; kingdom Metazoa; phylum Chordata; class Actinopteri; order Gadiformes; family Gadidae; genus Gadus; species Gadus macrocephalus. The sequence goes on from NC_082389.1 coordinate 19,829,288, forward strand.
TGTCGAGTCATTAGTAATTGAAGGAACTTTTAATGAACCAAAACCAGGTCACTGAAACCCGTAACCAACGGCAGAAATCCCACCCAAAACAAACCCCGGTTACCCCGGCAACCCCCAACACGGTCTCACTCATGTGCAGGCCCCCACCCTCGTGTTCTTCCAAGGCCCTCCCCCAGCTGACCTAATGATTCGCCCCCACACTGATTGACAAGAAGAACATTACAATGAATACATGCACACAGAACAACTGGCATAACGGACAACGAAATACAATGCAACACATAACACACAAACTATTTAACTGTCCCAGGGTCGCTACAATATCGTAAATACGAATTCGTTCTCAGCCTATTTTTGCCATTTATTTACCGTGTTACTATGGCAGAATAAAGAATAAATTAATGCATTATCATTCATCTTGAACATGTGTTTTTACAGTATAGAGTGGTGGAGAGGGATGATTGATGTTGGCAAACCCGGAAGTGAGCGTCGCCCTCGGTTCCCTTGACAAAAAGCCAACGGGTTTTCCATTGGATTTTGGATTATTGCAGAAAAATCCTCAACTCCTCAAAAACGGAAAATAAATAAATAAATAAAAATAACCGTGCTCCAAAGAACGAAGTGTAAACCAATGCATTCTGAATGGGAGTGTTTCTCCGATTTTTCCATGCTACACAACGAAATGTAAACCCATGCAAATAAAGACTTCATGGTCATAATAATTTAAATATCATTAATCTACTACTGAGTGTGTAGGGAGGTAGGCTATTCTATTTTTTTCAACGGGGCTGAATCCAGTCACTTGACCGTCATGGTTGCTATGGTGGTTGCTATCGACCGCCCCCTCTAATACTCGTGGCTCACGCGGCAAAGGAGCTGCCGTAAATTGGGTTGTTTTTGTCGTAAACTAGGGTCCGATGGTTGAAAAATAGACAGATATTCCAAGGTATCCTTAAAAGGCCGCTTGGATGTATTTATTTTCTGCAGTTTAGACTTTTTCTATAACTAATTTTTGAAAGCAAAACACCAAGCTCATTGATTTAACGAGGGAGGGTTATTTGAAACAATTTATTCAATAAATATTTGTGAGAGGTCATTCCTTCTCCTGATTTTACTTCCTATTTATGTCTAGGGTAAACCCCTACTGTCCACAAGCATCCCCCCCTCCCCATATGGATTTGGAGAATTGTTGCCACGTCCCAGTGGTGGAGGTATCATATATATATGAAAGAGGGCATTCAATTATAGCCTACAATGATCAATTAGGAGGCCGAAGCCTTAAAGGAAGTGATGCAATAGGTGACTGAGTCGACAACATTTAAGTAAGCTGCATATGTATAGGGTCTCTTATATATCAAAGAGGGTCTCAAAGGACGCATACGCTTCAACCTGTGGCTCCAGCACTACAGGAAATGACTCAGCAAGTGCTCCATCTCGTTGCAACTCACCCAGCGGCTCGCTTGCAAGATTTTGGCCTGAAGTTCTTCCCAGACCTACACCCTAGCCATCCAACATGCATATCTGAGAATCAGGCCTCTCTTTAATAATGACAAAAAGTTATGAGAGAAACACACATTAACTTTTTGTTATCTCATAAGCGGCGTGGTGCCGGCTCCTTTTGACCTTTTGACCCCCGACTTCAAAAACGTGGCCACAGGCCAGCTGTGTCTACACACCTTTAGCCACAAATGTACACCTCCATCCCACAAAAAATGGGGACTAGAAACTAACCTCTGTCTTATGTATATTTACTGTACTGTTGGAGGTCACGCCGCTTTGCCGACCTTTTCGAGATAGCTAGGGATGCTAAAATGTTTACACACATTTCCCGGGGCCCCGTGAACGACATATCCGAGATTTGGAGTTCTAGCCCTTAGAGAAAAAAAGTTTTCCCAAATGGAGTATCATTTGGACAAAGCCCCTCAGAAGTGTAGCCTGCAAGACCTAATGGTTCAGAATGTGGTGGAAAAACAGTTTTTGAGATAGGAAGGTCCTACCGCCCTGAAATTTTAATACCTTATTCTAGGGCCTAACTGGGACCTCCGCACCGAAACTTGGCCCGTTCGGACCCCGAGGGCAGGAAGGGGGGGGCCTGCTCTCGGGGTCTGACCGGGCCAAGTTTCGGGCAGGAAAGGCCCCCCCTTCCTGCCCTCGGGGTCCGACCGGGCCAAGTTTCGGTGCGGAGGTCCCAGTTAGGCCCTAGAATAAGGTATTACATTTTCAGGGCGGTAGGACCTTCCTATCTCAAAAACTGTTTTTCCACCACATTCTGAACCATTAGGTCTTGCAGGCTACACTTCTGAGGGGCTTTGTCCAAATGATACTCCATTTGGGAAAACTTTTTTTCTCTAAGGGCTAGAACTCCAAATCTCGGATATGTCGTTCACGGGGCCCCGGGAAATGTGTGTAAACATTTTAGTATCCCTAGCTATCTTGAAAAGGCCGGAAAGGGGGCGTGACCTCCAACAGTATGGCAAATGTACATAAGACAGAGGTTCCTTTCTAGTCCCCATTTTTTGTTGGATGGAGGTGTACATTTGTGGCTTAAGGTGTGTAGACACAGCTGGCCTGTGGCCACGATCTAGAAGTCTGGGGTCAAAAGGAGCCGGCACCACGCCGCTTATGAGATAACAAAAAGTTAATGTGTATTTCTCTCGTAACTTTTTGTCATTATTAAAGAGAGGCCTGATTCTCAGGCATGCATGTTGGATCATTACGGTGTAGGTCTGGGGAGAACTTCAGGCCAAAATCTTGCAAGCGAGCCGCTGGGTGAGGTGCAACGACATGAAGCACTTTCTGAGTCATTCCCTGCAGGGCTGGAGCCACAGGTTGAAGCGTATGCGTCCTTTGTGACCCCCTTTGATATATAAGAGACCCTAAGGTATAGCTTACTTGAAAATGTTCTCGTCTCAGTCACCTATTCCATAATTTCCTTTAGTGGTTCGGCCTCCTAGTTGAATGAGCCTCTTTCATATGATACCACCACCACTGGGAAGTGGCAACAATTATCCGAATCCATATGGGGAAGGGGTGTGTGTGTGTGTGGGGGGGGGGGGGGTACTTGTGGACAGTAGGGGTGTACAATAGACGTAATTAGGAAGCAAACTCAGGGGATGGAATGACCTCTCACAATGTTTAATTTAATAAATTGTTTCAAATAACCCTGCCTCGTTAAATCAATGAGTTTGGTGTTTTGCTTTCAAAAATACTAGGTTACAGAAGAAGTCTAAACTGCAGGAAATAAAAACATCCTAGGTGCCTTATAAGGATACCTTGGAATATCTGTCTATTTTTTAACCATCAGACCCTAGTTTACGACAAAAACAACACAATTGACGGCAGCTCCTTTGCCGCGTGGTTTTTAGAGCCATATAAGGATTGGAGGGAGCAACCACCTTAGCAACCATGACAGTCAATTGACGTGGAAGCAGCCCTGTTAAAAATATTAGAATACCACCCTACACACTAAGGAGATTAATTATATTTAAATGATTATGACCATGGAGCTTTTACTTGCATGGGTTTACATTTCGTTCTGTGTAGCATGGAAAAATCGGAGAAACACTCCCATTCAGAATGCATTGGTTTACATTTCGTCCTTTGGACGATTTATTTATTTATTTTCAGTTTTTTGAGAAGGTGCTTCAAAAATGCCAAATTTTCTGCAATAATCCAAAATCCAATGGAAAAACCCGTTGGTATGTTGTCAAGGGAACCCAGGGCGACGCTCACTTTCGGGTTGGCCAACACACGTCATCCCTCCGCCATGTAGGCCTACTACTGTAAAAACACATGTTCAAGTTGAATGATAATGCATGAATTTATTCTTTATTCTGCCGTAGTATTTATTGAAAGGGGGGGGGGCATACAAGTCTTTTGGCCAAGGATCCACATCTGTGTGTAGGCTATGTGTGTTCACTGTTCAACCCCGCCCATACTCTCCGTTTTTAAAACAACCCGTGAAGATTGCAACCCTGCATCACCGTCACCTCCCCGTACTGGCAGCGATGGGAAGTTTCCAAATAATTATAATTTATGTATTGTATATAACCAGGAATTTATGTAGGCTTTTTTATAAAAAATAACCTTGTTTGTGCCTTCTTCAGGTGCCTCCACAGAGCTACGCGCGGATCCTGTAGATATAACACGCTATTTTATGTTGAAATGCGACGTAATCCAGTGTTCACGAAAACGTACACTGTCAACGAAAAATTTTGGCGACAAAGTAACCTAAGATAGGTGGCTCTGATGGTCTGTGTTGTTTTTTTAGATCATGTCAAACAAATCAATGTTTTAAAGGTAATCTTTTTGTCTCAATAACATTTCAATATGCAGCCCACTTTGTAGTCAATGAACAAGACAATAAGTAAAAGGCCTTTGTCCAAAATGCATGACATATGCGTCTTAGAGTACCATATTAAGCGCTATATAAACTTCATTTATTATTATTATTATTATTATATGGTTTGTGATTGACCTATGGACGACACTATAGTTAAGTAGCCTACAGTATGGTATGTTTAAATGCGATGTTTTTTGGTATACACTGTTACGGTGTGTGCCACGAGAACCTTACTTGAACACCTTCTACAAGTTAACCACATTCCATATTTTGCATATTTTATCAATACAATTGCCATCACTATTCCATTACTATACTTACAGTATGCATGTATGCATTACATCCAAGCAAAATATTGACTATTTGATGTTTGTGCAATGTGCCATAAATCTTTGTGCACCTCTATAAGTCAAAAACAGCCAGAGGATAAGGAGTTGCAAGCGTAATTTTCAGGATGTTGTCATATATACCTACACACAGCAAACACGAGTTCAACATCTATTTTAATATTGAACACAACATCACAACCATTTTCACTTCCTGTTCACTCCAGATCCTCAAGGTCAGAGCCAGAGTCACTGTCGGAATACACATCTGAAAAGATTGGAAGGACGTTCTCCGCTCCAGTCAAAACTTTGAGGTAGCATTGTCTCGCCAAAGCCATCATTTCCCGGACACGATGCAGCTTCTGTTTGGCGATGCTCTGCAGACCTTTCATTCCTTCCACAGTCAAAGCCCACTGTGAATCTTGAACATAAAACCAAGCCAGCATTAGTGACTTTTTTCATCAGTCATTGATGTGTACATTCATGTGATGGAAAATCTAAAATAATACCTGGCATTGTTGTGCTACAAATCAGCTCTTTTAAGGAATCCCCACGAAGTGTTAAGGACCTCCAGTGGCGGTTCATCTCTAACAAAAGGATCTTTTTTTCTTCCCTTAGTCTCCGTTCCGCCATGACACCGTCAAAAACTCTCCTCTTCGTCCTGAGGTCGACAGAGTCTGTGAAGCATTTATGAAAAGACTTTCATTCATATGTATGAACGATCAAAATAAATCTAATATAATCCATAAAAAGTGTGCCACATTTGCTGGAACTATTAAACAGCTGTTGTCCCTACCATTGCCAGGTAGCTGCCATGGCCAAGCTGTCTCTTCAGACAGAATGGTTTCAAAGCACAGAGTTTCTGTGCTCGGAACCATTCCGTTGTACTGCTGAACAGCAGCAGTCAAGATCCCTTTCTCCTCCCTGATCTTCCGGCGTGTCCTTGCGCGACCTTTGTTTGAGTCCTGTTCTTTGTAAAGTCGCTGGGAGCGTCTTTTTACACTCACAACCAGCGTCTCTATCTTCCTGGCCAAGGAAGCAGCAGCGTCTGTTGTGCTGCTGGTTGTTGCTGTAGAGAGGAGAAGGGTGTGTTACACTTTGAGTAACTTAGGGTGCACTCACACTAGGCCATCTGGCCGTTTTCACACCTAACCATGCTCAACTGGCCCCATTGTTCTCTGGCCTGCACTCACACTAGGCCATCTGGCCGTGGCCGTTGGCCGTCGCAACTGTGGCCTGGCCACTGTAGGCTCTTGTACATACGTCATCATGTCGTAACACGTCATCACCAAGCGTCCGCTGCATGGACCATAATAAAGTCTGCCGCCAGTCAGAGTTTTAACAACAATGGACAACAACACACAGAACACAGTTCGAGTACTTTTTCGACTTCTCTATGGGACCAACGTGAACCAACAGTTGAACCGCTTGACGCCATGTTTACCGTTTAATGGGAAAGAAGGCTTGTTGCCTTTATTATGTCCATGGTCGTCGCATGGACTATACGTCATCCAGCTCAGGTTGCGTAGCCGTGCGTGTGCGCGTATCGGCTCATTAGCATCTTTACCTAGGCGGCCCGTACCGTAGCAGCACACCTCTCCCATGTGGCCAAGTTGGCCTGGCCAGACTGGCCACACTCACACTGGCAGATTTCAGCACGGTTAGGTGTGAAAACGGCCACGGCCAGATGGCCTAGTGTGAGTGCACCCTTATGTAACACTGCGATTTGATACAAATTATTTAAATCCTCCAATACCCTGTCTGTAACGAAAACCAACAGAAAACACATTTTACTATTAACCCATGAATTAAAGTAGTACTCTGAACTAGAGTATCAGATTATATCTTGAACGCTCTGTTGAAACTAGTTAGTGAAGAATGTTATAAGACGTGTAATCACTAATTCTGAGACTAAGAAAAAAACACAAATGACTGATTAAGACATAAATGTTCGCTATAAACTCTGAAAAACAACAACTAATAATTTACTCACTTTCTGCCCAATCCTTCACATCCCTGACCCAGTCCTCGAATTGCCCATCGGTCGCTGCCAACTCGGCCTTCATCGACTCCACTTCCATTGTCTTCATGTCGAGAGCTTTTGTGGTCTACAAACAATCAGAGACATTGGAATAATTAAGTAAAAATTAAACTCATAACTACCAAAAATAGCTTAAAAAATATATACATACTTTTAAATATCTGTGGGACAGGTAGGTGGCCAAGTTCTTCATCTTCTGCTCATTCCACCGCATGGCCATGAGTGTCAACATGTCGTTACGCCCTACAACAGAAAATATGATCTTATCACTATTTTGCCTATTTCCTAAACCAAAGTTTATACCTTGTCGCCAACTCACCTGCTTTTGACATGTGCTTTGTCGTAACTGCTATCCTAGAGACGAAGGCATTCACTTGTTCCACCTCCTCCCCAAGTGTTAACCCAGCCCCCTCCAGGAATGCTCCACTCCATTTGATCTGTTTAAAACATATTAAAAGACAAGGCACGTTATAATTTGATAATGTTGACGTGAAGGTTTTCACATAAAAAAATTCTGTCATATGTTGATGATAGCTTACTTCACATTTAAAATCATGGGCTTTTGCATGAAACACCGAGAGGAAGGGCTTCATTTCCAGCAGATGTTGAAACTCGGGGCAGCTTTTGATGATTTTCTGCAGGTATGGCCAGTACTTGCAGGCTACATCCATGCAAAAGAATGTAGGACTACTACTGGCCAGCTTTTCCTGGAGAAAAAGGGGATAGGCAAAGATTTCTCCCCTGTACATGTTGAGGGCACAGAGGAGGACTCCATGACGACAAACAGCCAGCTCCAGTCCCTCCTCGTCCAGTTTGCTGGCTGATTTTTGGGACGTCTCTCGAGCCGCCGACCATTCCCCGCCACAAACACCTCTTCCGGAGACCTACAATATAACAATAGATTGATGAAAATGGTTTAGAAACTTACGGTTCATATCAATAATCTTTAATAGGTCAGCATTGTATTCTTGCATATATAAATATAATCTTCAATTACATGTTTTGTTGTGCTGTGAACATGGTTGACAAATCGTGTGACGTCTTCATCCTTTGCTATGAAGACGTCATTGAAAATGGCCTGCTCCTCAGATCTAAATAGAACAAAGGGACAGTTCATGATATCTGGAATTCTAAGGTTAATTTGTAGACATTAAGAGACTTATTTTTTTGTTATTAGAAAAACACTGACATCATGAATATTTGATTGTACCTTGCTGCGTTTTTGAAGCGGTAATGCTTGCGGTTTCCATCCACAGAAACCGCAAGCATATCCGGGCTGCATGCTCGACAGGTGAAGGGCTCCTCCTTGCAGAGGCTGTCCACCTCATATCTCACAGCCTCCCACTCGAAGAAGCTTTTCAAGAAGCTATCGCCTGAGATTTTCCCTGTCTATCACAAAAAGGACTTCTTGAACTAATGATATTTAAAAATTAAAATAGAAGGACACGGCATATCTATTCACAATATAAATTGGTCAAAAACAACAAATAACTTCAATACTCAAACGCCCAAAGCGGACAGTTCGCTGATCGAGCATTTTTAAAAATGCCTGACAGGACAGTCCAGGTGCAGCCATTTTCAATTCTTCAAATGAGAAGAAAACATCTGTTTCATAGATTGTGGCAAAGTGAAGTGTAGCTGGCCAGTAGTCACACCTAAGAACTTCCTCAACTCCAGCAGTCCAAGTGGCTTTGCATGCACTGCAAGCCAACTCTGGCATGCTGAGCTCATGTCGTCCTTGAAAAAAACAAAAAACATTGTTATGTACATTTTCACACACTTAATTATCGAATAGTCTTTCTTAAGAGTATGTTGTGCATTTCTCAATACAAAACAAAACAATGTGATGTTCAGCACATCCATATGAGGCTGGGAGCTGGGCAGGACAAAAATACACATGCATCTAAAAACAAATATCATGGAAAACACCAAGCCTTGTTATGTTTTAATTTAGATGAGTACACCAAGGAGATGAGGATCAAAAATGTAGTACCTCAAAATAGTAGATTTCATAAGACCAGTCAGAAGAAGGAGTTATCATACAGAACTGTCAAAGTTATGTAACGTACTGTATGTATATTCTACATTCATTACGTGTAATGAAACTGGAATCACAGAAAAGAAAACTATGACAAACATTTTTTATAAACATTTAGTTGTTGTGTCGACATCACTGTCTAAATGCATTACTCAATACTCATGTTAAGATATCATACAAAGCTATTACAAACATTTGGGAGTTTGTGAGATGGGATAGATATTATTAAAAACAAACTTTTCAAAGAGGACAAATGTTCTTCACATTCTTACCATTCATTGTGATCACAGCCACAGATTTTCCTGGTTTGATCCTTAATGAGTCTGTTGGACAACCACAGATTTTTTCAGGGATCTCCACAGGTACATAACGCACTGAAAAAAGAAAATGTGGATTAATAATCATTTTTCTTGACTTGGTTATACACCATTGTAAAGTGACGGATATCTGACAAAAAATAGAATGAACTTTACGGTAGAAAATTAAGAAGACTTGAAGAATATGAAGCACACTGCTGATAAGTATTAAAGTTAACACGAAGAAGCTAAATGTTCAGTCAAGCTAGAAAATATATTTTGTACACAAACCAGAACTTACCACAGGGGATAAGGGCCCTATTCAACACATACGTTGTTGGGGGCAATGGCTGGAAGAATCCCGCAGTACTGCCATCTCTGTTGTGGAGGGGGTGTCTGGTGTGCATGCTGACATCACAGTCGGCACAGAAGAAGGGGCGTGGACGGCAATCACGGCAACGGACAACAGCGGAATTGCTCGTACACTGTTGGCACATGTGGGCTTCCACATTTTCTCGTGCAACTGCAGTGTTAACCAGCTGTGGTCTTGCTGCCCTCCAGCTTTCTGAAAAGATCGTTTTTCTGGTGCTCCAGTTGGATGAAGCCACAAGAGGTCTTGGGGTTGGTGCTTCCATCTCATCTCCTGTGGCATCACACAAAGACAGCTGGAGGTCTTGTAAAAACCCCTCTGTTCAAATGGTTAAAAAAAAAAATCAAAACACTAATATTTGTTTATTTAACAGTGTACTGTATGTAGTGGCTGTTAAAGGCATAACATTTTTTCATAATTTTGATAATAAGAATTTCAAATACAAAGGATTGCATACACTGCATATACAACCAAAAAATATCTTAACACAATGCTTTGGGCAATTGGAAGCAACGTAAGGTACATACCAATAGCCTCTGGAGCAAAGACCACCTCAGAGCTAGTGTCAGGAACATCAACAGGAGGATTAGACTTCTGACTGCAGCTAGCTGTACCAGAATAAAAAACAAAGAATTATTCACAGCATTAAAATGGTCTACTTGTCCCAACGCTACTTGCACATGATAGTCGGTTATCAGTTATCAGTGATATCAGCGCACAGATTTAAAAGAAAACACAGACCCCAGCCACGGTCTGTTCCCCCTTCTGACCAAACCCAAATTGTATAAGCCTGTGTAGTCTAGTATGACAATTGCGATAATCTACATAATGTTGTTACTTGAAGAAAAATAAGACAAAATAAATAAATTCACTTTGCAAATCAGTTATCTTAATATTGCTTCTGGTTTGTTAGTCATGGTGTAAAACATTAAAAGCTTTATGTTTTCCTTGATTTGGTATAAACTAAATATATGTATAGATATATATTATTTTTTTTGTATGCAAAAAACAATACTGACCCTGGTTAGACTGACTCCGCCTTGAGTGTGGTACTCGGATTACGTTGCCATCGCTATCCCTCTTCTTCCACTTAACCTTTGGCAGAGGTGCAGTAGCTTGCTCTTTCTGGAGCCCACCCACCGAGTCATCCACCTCTTGCAAGTCCAGCTTATGAACCAGGTCATCAGAACTCTGGAGCAGATCCTCAAGCTCTGAATCGCTCATGATGAAGACCCACAGACAGATAGACAGGCAACAGAAAGATGAACAAATAAGACAAACACAAAGATAAGCACAGTGACAGTGAGAGACAACGGCTAACAGGTAAAACACATCAAGGACAAGTAAACAAGAAAAGACGTGGCTCTAAAAAGTGCCTTTGGGTGGTTCTGTTTGCAATAAACTAGAAGAGGGTTGGTAGGATGACAAATTTGCAGGATCTGTTGAGAAAAGAGAGGGCAGAATTGGGAACTCAAACTTGATTGAGATACAGAACAGATTGACAAATAAAAGGTAGCATTTCATTTGAAGGGATATGTAGGCTACGCCCACAGATCAGAGAACTTCTGGTGGTAGCATATGACTTATAATACTTATAATTTAATCTAATATTCTGGAAACAAAGTTTAAAGCCTATTTTTTGTGATTTTCCAAACAGAACCGTATTTATTTCAAATATTTTATTCTGCATACATGTTGCTTATGTAAAGAGACTATAATCATTATATGTATACTCTCTCTGATCAACAACGGTATGTATACATGTTGTAGGAGTGGACAATAGTGTGGTAGACTCTTGAATAGGCTGTCTAAATGCTTTAGGTCGATCAAAGCACATCTCAGTCATTGATGCAAGGTAGCCATCACACACCACATTAAAGATTACATCGTGACCTGATTTAAACATTTAGGAAACATGTTTCTTGTTCATAGCAACGGTCAATATCGTTTATGCAAGGCTCTTCAAATAAAATTACACTAAAATAAAGTTTACATTTAAAGACTTAGGGCCCTATTTTAACGGTCTGAAACGCAAGTGGAAAGCGCAAAGCGCAAGTAGCTTTGTGGGCGGTTCTACGGCGCTATCGCTATTTTACAGGCGGATAAATTACACTTGCGTCGCGGCGCAAGTGTCAAAAGGGTTGGTCTGAAGCAGCCTAATTACCCGTAGGTGTGGTTTGGGCGTAACGTCCAACAAACCAATGAGAGTGCCAGCTCCCATCCCCTTTAAGAGCCATGACCGCATTTGAATCGGACGAGTTGATATTTTGACAGCGCGTCTGCAGTCTCCGATGAGACAGATGCACATGAATTTCAAACTGCAAATGGCTCAGTTTATTGCCAAATAATACGGCCTAATTCACACATGGAATAAGGGGTTTTCTTCCACAACTTCAGAAATACTGAGTCCTCAAATAAATTTCGCCAAAGAAAACGTAAATAATATAACATATGATATGCGGTAACTGATCTATTTAATGAAATACGCAATACATTATAAACATTGTTTCTTATCAGTATTGTATGCTATCCTAATATGCATGTGTCTCCGCGGTAATAGACATTGCCATTGATTGTATTATGCGTTTAGTTTGCGTGTGTTTAGAGCACACACGCGCGCCCGCATTCATTCATTCTTTTTAACACTCACTCGCGGTAAAACAATGTTTTTCACAATCAAATACTCATCAATCCTAAAAGTTATGGGCATGTAGGCCTATACGATGTCTGTGTCAAGAAAATATGCGTTTGCTGTACGGTGTTTGCAGATGCATTGATTTAAAAGTACAACTTATTACCGCTGCATCAGCTGTTCTTTCCCAAATAATTTACCAAGAATGTGCGGCTAGGTAGATGAGAGAAGCAAAGTGTATGCGCGAGGTGCACAAGCAATCCGTATGCATCGCATGCGCATGTAGGCTATGTATCCGCCCTTAAAATATTATCTGAACAACGCGCCACTGACTTTAAACCAGGTATTTCCTGGTCAGTAGCGCAATGGTATTCAGCAACGGCAAAATAGCGTTTGCGCCAGAACACGCCTCCTCCTTCCGCCGAACCGCCCCTTGGGGCGCATGATCAATCCCTAATTTACCGGCGAGTGGCGCTGGTGGGAAAAGAACGCTCTGCGCCAGTTGTAAACTAGCAACGACACATGCGCCAGTGACTAAGTCACTTGCGCCGGATGCAAGATAGGGCCCTTAGCCTTTTTCATCCTGTAGCCCTACTAGCTGGCTGTAGGGCTCGGATAGGCTACTAGCTGGCTAAAATACATCTGTGCACATTTATGACGGTGTAGTGTCTTAAATAAATCTGTCAAATTAAATTGCTACTGTACAGCTCTAAATGGGCTACCCACTACATTTGGGCTGATATTATACATTTTTGTGGCGTAGTTTTAGTCCTACTTCTTATTTTTAGTCTCTTAACCATTCAATGCGCGCTCTTACCTGGGGTAAAGCGAAAACTGCAACTTCCGCCAAGGACGACGCTCGGAAGTTCCGGCACAGATGTACGTAACATTGGCTTGTGTAAATAACAAGGATACAATGCTGTGTTAAGGGCAAGAAACGTCACAGATATTTTTTTTAAATCATCGTTAGGGTAAAAACCTAAAAAACGGACATTACACTACTACCGGGACAGGTCCTCTGACTTCCAATGGGACAGGTGCCCACGGCGTCTTTCAGCCCGTCCCTAGCAACCTGACGTCATTGAAACATCTGTCCAGCCATAAACATCGTTCTTATATCTATCAAGTAGGACAGATAGCGTCTATTAGAGCCGATGTCGGGTTAATACATGAGTGACCGGAGCAGATGCTCACAGGAAATCCCAAGAAAGAAGACGCCATAATGTTGTTCAATAGGAGAACATTATTATAAGGTTACATAAATATCTTATTACACGGGTCTTTTCAATGCCGTGGAACGCTCGGTTCACCCTTCACAACTTCCGGCGTGAATTATATTTGATAATTCATCGTTGCCAAGTATAATTGACCGCTGTCAAGGTAAACAAAGGATTTGCTTGGATACTACGAATGCTGGTAACAAATTAATAGTAAAAAGACACACCATGTGAAGTTAGTATTTCGTTTAGGCAAGTATCCGTGTAATGAGCGTCGCCGGTCATTATCTAAAATAAGCCGTTATCGCCTGAAGGCAATAATTGTTCTATACATTATCCCTTACATAACCAGCAAAGACAATGGTTTTATACCCATGATTTAAACGGCTTGCGAGCTGCTGGTTTCAGCGTCCGTAGCAACCATCATAGCAACCATGTTGTAATCATTATGTGGAGACGACTGAAATATTCTTCGCCATAACTATCAAACAAAACATCCTTCATATTCGCACATTCGTAAAATGCACATTTCTCGCTAAAAAATGTTTACATAAACACTTTTAATGGCGTAACTATGCTAAAATACCATATTTTCCGATGAAGCATCTACCCTTTTTTCCATCGCGGTTTGCCTACAGAGCAGCGCACCTGCATTTAATATATCCGTGAATTATCACATATCTCAGAATCAAAGGTGAAAGTAGAAACGGGTGGCCAAACGCTGTCATATTATCACAGACAATTTTAAGTAGAAACGGGTGGCCAAAAGCTGTCATATTCTTAGTTATCACAGACAATTTTTAACAATAAATGTTCTGTACGGAGCTCCTTAAGGGACAATAGGGAGAAAGCTCCCGGACAGAACCTTAGATGGAAGTCGTGCTTAGTGACAAATCACGACAAATACTTCCAATTGATATGCATGGGTTTGAAAATTGTGCTTTTTGACACGAACATTTAGAAAATACGTGTACCTGATCACGTTTCAATAGATTAAATAACGTGACAGTGTCACCTATTTTCGTGAGCCCGGGATGCCTGTACGCCGGCCATTATCGCCCGATGAAATATTCTTCGTCATATCTATCAAACCAAACATCCTTCACATTCGCCGAACGACGATTATGAAAGTAAAAGGCACATTTCTCGGTAAAAATGTTTACATAAACACTTTTAATGGTGTAACTATTCTAAAATATCATATTTTCCACCCAGGATAAAAAGTATGTCTGCCATTTTCACAGAAGAATATCCTAAAAAACTATCCATTTGGAAAGATGCTCACATCGTCTATTAGAGACGTAGTGAGGCACCCCCCATTCCGTATGCAGAAGACGCCGAAGGGTACCTTTAACGTCACAGAGCGAATAAAAAGGGTACCTTTCACGTCAGTCACCGACGCTAAAGGGCCTTTGCCAACAGTTGGTATTTGACGTTCTCGGAGTGAGACTGTGTTGTTGTGTCACAGGACCTTGCTCTACAAAACATGAAAATCTACAATTTGAAGACTAGTACATCGGAAGATCCCGACGTTGGTATCGTGGTGGATGGTATCAAAGTTCTGAGCGCTCTGAGTAACATGCCAAGGGCTTGCTCCATGCTCGTTGGGTTAGCATACGCAGTGAATCTGGCCTATCCCAAGGAGCTCAGGTACACATTTGAGGCCTTCCAGAAGCTCTTTCTCGAACTGGATAGTTCGAAGCTGTCCCCAAAAGTGAACAGCCTCAAAAATAAGCTACTAGTTTAAGCTTGAGAAGCGGACTGAAGGCTCTGTTCAATGCCTGATTTTCTGTGCTGTAGTTGATGGTTCTGAAAAATCCAAATAACCATACTCATTTCAGGGGAGTGGCATAATGTTTTTTACTTAGAGTTGGCAAAGGCCGTTGTTCTTAATCTTTGTTCACTGTAAAGGAATGCAAATTGAAGCTGTTTGTAAAAGATTGGACCTGATGATTTCGTTTGGCGCATGTAAAAATACACTCTGCAGTTTGTTAAATTTCTGCCTTTTTCCAAATAACCCCTCTTTCAAAAAAAATAGATTTATTGCACCTGAAAAATGTTAGATAAACATGTTCAGACAAAGTTCCAGAAATAAATGTTAACATGCTTTTATGGTTATACATGTGTATCTTTTGACCCCTTCTTTAGTAAATGCATGATATTGAGTGGATTATGCATAGAAAAATTATGGCAACAAAGTGACAATTAATACTATTGAATAGATTTCTATTCCTGTGATGCCAATTGATAGTGGAATTAAAACATTTGGTTTAGGTATGGATCAGTAACTATAGCAGTGTAAATGTGTTGAATTGAGTAGAAATGTGCTCAAATATGAGTCGACATATTTTTTATTCAGTAAATATAAAAAGATTTCCACCAGATATTCAGTGAATATAAATCAATTTTAACCAAAAATATAGTAAATGTAGATCAATTAACACCAAATATATAGTAAATGTAAATCAATTTACACTAAATATATAGTAAATGTAGATCAAATTACACCAAATATATGGTAAATGTAGATCAATTTACACCAAATATATAGTAAATGTAGATCGATTTACACCAAATATATAGTAAATGTAGATAAATCGACACCAAATATATAGTAAATGTAGATGGAAATTAATTTAGATTTACAAAATATTTTTGTGCTATATTGCTATGTATTTGGCAAGTTATTACTAAATCCAACACATTTTTTGTTATCACAATTTACTTACTTATTTAGTTTGAATATAGTTAATTTATTCAATACTTATTAATTAAAATTGTAGCAATTAAAATCTATTCAATTGTTTTACGTGTCACTTTGTTGCCATAATTTTTTTAAGTAACCAATGGTCACATTTTTTAGAGTGTACTTTCATGTCGCCTAAGGCGAAAAAAGGGAAGAACAGTATTACGCCTCACCTGTGGCCTGTTGCGCGCCCTCGGTCCCCGACCCCTCCTGAATCTCCTCCCCCGCGGAGTCTACCGCCGGAAACTATGGACGTAACCTCGATCAGAAATGATCTTTTGTCTGCTCTTCGTCTTGATGTCGCGGCAATGTTTAAAGCTGAGCTCCGGGAAGCCTTGGCTGAGACCCTCAGTTCAATTAAAACCGAGCTGCTAGCCTTTAAAACTGAGCTTTCCTCCAGTCTGTCCGCTGTCCGGCAGGACGTTGCTAGCTTGAAGAGCACCGTAGCTGAAGTCGAGCTGTCCCTCTCTACATGCACTGATGACATCGTGGCCCTTAGGGCTAAAGTGGAGCACTTGACACAGGAGGCGGCTAAGATGGAGGATAAGTGTGATGACTTGGAGTCCCGATCGCGCCGCCAGAACATCCGTATCATCGGTATCCCAGAGGACGACCCTAACTCGGCATCAGCGGCTAACGTTTCCAAGCTATTGATGGAGGCTTTCTCACTCGGAAAGGAGCCGCTGATCGACAGATCACATCGCGCTCTGGCGCCAAAGCCCGCACCGGGCAACCGCCCCCGCGCCATTGTCGCAAGGCTGCACTACTATACTGACTGCAACGAGATCCTCAGAAAGGCGAGAGAGTTACAACGGATTACTCTGCGCAACATGTCCATCTCCGTGTTCCCGGACTATACCCCCAAGACGGCCCGGGCTCGCGCAGCCTTCACCGAGGTTCGGCACCTCCTACGAGGCATCGATGGAGTCAGGTTTGGCATCCTCTTTCCTGCACGACTTCGCATCACCTATGCAGGTGTACAGCGCGACTTCACTTCCCCAGAGGAGGCTAAGACATTTATTAAAACACTGAATAAATAGAGTCCCGTATCGTGCTGTCCTTTGCTCTGGTCCTCCTTTTCCAGTTCTGGTGAGTTGTAAAATGACTTTTTCCCTGTTACTATTTTAAGCCTCCAGCTGTCACCTAATATTTTTGTTTATATTAGACGACTTTGATATTTGTCCAACTCCACTTATGGACAATTAAGTACGTTTGGTGACTTTTCTAGCTGTACTGTTTATATATATATATATATATATATATTTTTTTTTTGTATCTGTTTGAAGTTGATAACAATAGCCTACTTAGGTTTGTGTGCCAATATGTTCTCCCTAAAAAGGGAATGTATATAAACCACATGCCACTACCCTTATTATTTTTATTGTATTCTTTTCCATCACAGAAACTGGTGGGTGTAAATGCATGTATAAACGTTTCCTAGATGTATAGTCTGTGGGAACATGCATATTTTTATTTATTATTTTATTTTTGTACAATCTAATTTTCAGTTCTGCTGTGCCAATGCACCATAGTTATTTCAAGTGCCTTATGTTTAATATTCAATGTTTAGAGTTAATGCTCTGCAGAGTTCTATCTGTTAGTTCTAGCTTATAAATCGAAAGCTTCATTTTGAAGATGGCTCCTGTCGGAGTCTGCACTGCTGCTCCCATCGTTTGGGGATGGGTTCAATTGATGTGCAGGGGGTGTTATGTCTCTGTATCATTACTTGTGTTTTTTTTTGCCCTGGGGGATCTCCTCTTTTCATCTACCTTCTCCATTCCTGATAAAATGCAACCTTTAGATGATTAATACAACTTGCCCAAACTCAGACAATGGATCCACTACTAGATTTTTAAGATGGAATGTGAGAGGTCTGAATTATGGAAGCCCATTCCCGCCACAGTAAAAAAATAAAAAAAAACACAAAAAAGTCATAATAACGAGATTTAAAGTCATAATTACGAGATTTAAAGTCATAATTACGAGATTTAAAGTCATAATTATGAGATTAAAAGTCATAATTACGAGATTTAAAATCATAATTATGAGATTAAAAGTCATAATAACGAGATAAAAAAAGTCATAATAATGAGATTTAAAGTCATAATTATGAGACCTCGCACTTCCTTGAAGTTCGAAATCGGCACGACAGAGCGGCACGCGCTACTAGGCTACCAGTCGGCGCCATCATTTCGGACCTGAGGCTGATGAACCTGCAAGTCATCACTTCTCTCGGTCATCCTCCTATTCGCAAGGCGAAACAGCAAGGTAACCGAATTTGTAGAGATGCTCTTTTAAGCCTATATTCAGTAATTCAGCGTCTTTTCATCTGGTTTATGTTTCCTTTGAAAAAGCACTCTGCTGCAGCTATGTTAGATAGTTCTAGTATTAGCACCGTGTTAATTTTGTCAGCTATTTTAGATTTTGTCTTAGTCTTTAGAAGAAAATGCTTATTCGATTTGGTCACATTTTAGTCATTGTTTTCCTTTGTAGTTTTAGTCGACAAAAAGTCCTTAAATTGTAGTCATTACTTTTAGTCAAAATGTGTTCTCTTTTTAAACTAGTTCAATTAGGCTAACCCCATATATATGGACACCTGCTATATTGTTCCACTCAAATAAGCTAAGTGTTCGAAATCGTTCCCTATCACGGATATAGTGCACTATATAGAATGCTCGCCATTTTGTAGTGGTGTTCGAATTCTGAGTACATAAAAAGTAAATTGTTAAGCCTAATTTCTCTGACATAAAGGAAATTACAAAATAAGCCAACGGCAAGAATTAAATGACGTACCCAGGGCGCGAACTCAGGTCGCCCGTATTGCAGGGCCTAAACCACTCAGCCAACTGCTGGTTCATAAAGTTGATGGAATGGAGTGGTCTTGAGAAAATATCCACGATAACAATATAGGCATATCTCAATTAATTTAATTACTTTATTTGCATCATTCAATCTTAATCCCTTAGTAAAAATATAGGCTGTTTGTACTTCATATATGTACATTTATGACAAAATCGTGAGGATTAGGCTTGTGACAGACACGCACATGTGGCGCTCGCGCGGTAATAGCTCATTGGCGCCACCTAGTGATCATTATGTGCAAATGCACAGCCTCTCATTCAAATGACTTAGGGGTCATTTGACCCCTCTTGTGGCGCTAGTAGTAAGTACGAATTTCGAATTATAAATATGTACAATGCATAATGTTAGCTCATGTTAGCTCAATGCATCACAATGTAGTTGGCCTCTGTTCCTTTCGTTAAATATTTGTGTTGGCCTCTCACAGGATGGATGAGTTGTGCGAGTTCTTGAGGTCGCGGAATGTACCAGAAGAAAACATACAGCAACTGGAAAACGATAAGGTAACTAGTCTGTTAATGGGGGAAAGATAGGCTAAATTGTGTGTTTATGCATTTTTTGTCACAGCAGTCCTTTTAATTACTGCTTCTGTTGATGTTAAATTATATTTGTTTTGTGGCTGTGTGTGTGTGTTTTCCTCTTTTTTTAAGATCGATCCCAATGTCCTCCTGCTCATGAACGACGACCAGTTAACCCAGTATCTACCATCATATGGAGACCGACTGGCTGTCCTTGGATATTGCAGATTGAAGGGGAAGAATCCTGTTGCCTGCAAATCAAAACTTTTTGAGCGACTGAAAGCCAAGGTAGCAAAAAGTGAGGATCGTGAACACTTGTCTGAGAAGTTACCATGTCAAAATGCTCAGAAGAAAGAGCGTAAAATTGAAATTGGCTGGTTGAATTTCCGTGACGGGAAATTCTTACAAATGAGGGCCAAAAAGGGGGGCGGGACCAGAAAAATCTCTGTGTCCAAGAATTGTTGTAAAGATCAGTTAATTGAACAGGCCAAAAACCTGTTTTTCCCTGGTCAGAAAAATGCAGAAGGAAATGTTCAAGATTTTGCGATTGAACTAACTGATTTTCAGGAGCGCCCGTTAGATCCCCTGACTACAGTTGGGGAACTTTATGAAGTAACAAAGCTGCCCATTTTACGCTTTTACTTAGCAACAACCAAGAGGGATGGTTGCAGTGAGAATCAGCTTGCAGCCTCCCCCAACCCCCCTAGGCCTAGTTTACCTCTGGCTGAAGGTCAGGAAACCGCAGATGTGGTATATGCTAGTAGCAGCAATGTCCTGTCTGATACAAACAGTGATCCTGAGCCCTTCGATTGCTCCACTGTTGAAATGACAGATTTGGCTACTGTGAGCGAAGTTGATGCCGCCAATGCTGTAGATGACTTGGAGAATAGTGGCACAGTTACCTTTTTCCAAGGACACCTACATGATCTGGACTGGGTTAGCCTTGATGATACCTTAGAAACGTCTCCTCGGGCATCAAGTTCATCAACTCCGACCCTAGATATTGCTCATGTGCCCATTGATCAGAGTGAAAGAACAAAGAGAATAATTGTTGTTCACCGTGGGCAGATCCTGAGAGAACTAATCACACATTTTTTGGACGCGAGTGTCATGCGAGATGATGTTTTCATCCAAGTAATTCTTCCCAATGGAAGTTTGGAAATGGCAGTTGATGAAGGTGGCGTGTTAAGGGATGTGCTAACTGAATTTTGGCTGGACTTTTATGAGCAATGCACTTTAGGAAATGCTTTCAAGGTGCCTTTTCTACGCCATGATTTTGGTAAGCAGCAGTGGGAAAGCATTGGCAGAATAATAGCAATGGGTTGGCAAAAAGAGAAGTACCTGCCTATAAAAATAGCCCCAGTAATTTTGGAGAAAGTTGCCCTGGGAAGTGTCAAGAGTAGTCTTGTTGACTGCTTCCTGAAATATGTCACAGAGTCAGAGAGATTGGTGTTTGAATCCTGCCGTTCAGATTTTTAAAGTGTGGATCAGGAAGAATTGATTGAAGTAATGGATCTCCACAGCTGTCGAAGAATGCCAACCGCTGATAATCAGGGTAGCCGCGGGGTCTTAAAAGTAAAAAAAAAGTCTTAAATTTCATGTTCCTAAATGAAGGCCTTAAAAAGTCTTAAATTGCGTTACCCAAGTCTTAATTTTTTAAAGATGGTCTTAAATTTCCTACTAGGATATGTTTTCGTAGTCAACCGGACTGTAACACAAGGGGAAAATTGGGGGCGTTTTGTGTATCGGGGTTTTGCGTAACGTCAGAGAACGTCTCATTTATTGGAGTATGCGCGAACAATACTTTGGGTTTTCGCGCCGGGAATCTCAACAAACATAATCAGTCGAGAGGAGACGCCACATCATGGGGAAGCAGGGCTCTCAAGTCTCACGCATTTGGCGTGAGACACGCAATTCGACCCATGCACACGCTCACACGCCACACTTTGTATTCCTCACGCAGAGAAATTACCAGGATAGCGCCCACCAACTTGCGCCACTATTTAACAGTGAAACAGGTAGGAATCAAATGGGTTCCCCTTACGAAGGGTGACCAGACGTCCTCTTTTGCCCAGACATGCCCTCTTTTTGAGACACTTATAAAAAATAAATGTGTCCGGGCGGAATTTCAAAATCATCCGGGATTTTATTAAAGCCTCATACATGTTCACATTGAATTTGCGTTGCGTTCCTCTGGGTCGGTCACAAACTACTTAAGCTACGCCCTCCCCACCTCAGTTCTGTTCGCTTTGCATTGCTGGAAGTGAGTAAGGGGAGTGGTTAAGTAGAGCCTTCAGATTGGACGGTTTGACTTTAGAGTTACCGTCATGTTTTGTATATATTTTTTTGTTGCCATTATTGTTTTATAGGGACAAACATTAACACATTTCTCCTACAGGGGATTGATAAAGTTCTATCTATTGAACAGAAAGAAACACTTGGTCATACTTTACACACTTTACCACAGCATTGGCCTACTGAATGCCACAGATATATTTTAAGCATTGGACTGAATGCCACATAAATATATAATTATGTTTTTGCACGTTTGCAACGTTTAAAAGTTCAGGGAAAAGTATAGCCTCTACTGGTGTTGCTTAGGCCAATATCCTTTTGAGGCAGTGTTGTTTCCGAATATTAGCCGATGGATGGCGCTGGAAAAGCGGGAAACCGCCAGCCATCTCGCGGCTTCCTCCGGGCCGTAGGCCTCCCTGTCAGCCGACAAGGAGACCATGGCAGAGGAGAGCAGGGCGATGTTGTTGACCGCCGCCGCGGATTGAGAGGCACAAACGAACACCCTGTCCGTTAGGCCGACAATCTGCTTCTGGAGGCGGTCGGGGGGCAGCGGCTTTTCGTTAAGGAGCCCGGCGCCCGGACAGAGAAGCGCTGCCAGGGGAGGCTCCAGGCGAGGGATCCCCCTCGCCTGAGTATCGGCCCACCCCTCCACGTTGGTGAAATCCGTGTAGGATCTTACCGGAGCCTTCAGGGTCGAAGGGTCCTCACCGGCAGCAATAAACAAGTGCTGCAAAGGCGGGAACAAGGGGCACTGGGTAACCCGCCGGGAAAAAGATGGGGTGCGAAAGCACTCGCCCTGCATATCGTCAGATACGGGGGCGAGAGGCGGGACCGGCATGGGAATCCCTTTGATGGCCGCCGCCTCACCCATGATCTCCCGGAGGAGATCGGTCATCCGGCGCAGACCCTCGTGTTGTATGACGGTGGCGGTTGTAACCCGAGAGCGGGAAAAACCGGACGCCGAGTCGCCGAAGACGTCGTCCAGGGAGGCGTCGATGATGCCATCGTCGACGTCAGGTCCGAACAGGTCGATGGCGTCAGCCATTTCCACCGCAGGGGAAAAGAAGAGATGCCTGGAGAGGATCCCCTCTTCAGGCAGCTCCCGGCAGGCGACACAGGAGACGGGGGCCGCCATAGCAGCCGCAGCGTGGTCGGCGCCGAGGCACCAAAAGCACGCCAAGTGCCCGTCACCCGGTGCCAGGGAGGCGGGACAGGAGGCGCATAGGAGTCCTGAAAAGGACCTAGCTCTAGGAGCGCTCTCAGGTGGCCCTGAAAAGGGCCGTTTGTCCGCGGCCTCGCCCGAGCCGCTGCCACCGGCTTGGGAGATCCGTGTTGAAGTTCTCATCTTCTTAATTGTAGTTCTCAATTTCTCGCTGATAAGCACAAGTGCTGAAAGAAAAGGGAGGATGAGTGACGGTATACACCGCGTTATATAGACACGATACCGTGGGAAATGTGGGCGGTGCCCACGCTGATAGGCAAGCGCGCGCACGGGACAAGCCCATAAGGCGAAGCCTAGACGGCGTAGCCTACATGAAATAGAACATCTTTTCATATTTCATGGCGGTATCCAAAACACTAACGTTACATGCTTAACTTGGTTTGCAGGCTGCTAAGCTAGCTAGTGCAGTGTAGTTCGTCTTTTAGCTGCTACTTAGTGCTGGATAAAGTTTTCCTACACATTCAGAGGGAACTACGATATAACTAAACATTAAATTACCATACCTCTCAACGACAGATTTCAGCGTCTTTATCGTTTTTATATTGTTCACGTTGTCACTGTGACCGTTGTCGTCCTCCTGTTTCACGGACCAGCAGCATGTGCAGCGCGCTCATCTCATGGGTCACCTGACCTGCATAGCTAAATGTCCGCCGAGCAGAAATCAGCTCTCACAGCCTCAGTACGACCATTACTGTGTTAGTTAAAAATGTAAAACTGACCCTAAATCAGTTGATCAGCTGTCATCATTGATTGACAGTATTTCTCTTATTTCTTGTGTTGACGAACTTGACCAACTACCTATCAGATCTGGGGTGGCCCTGGCCACCCCAGGCCACCCCCTAGAATCGCCACTGCTCCCACTGCAACTGACCCACCAAGGCGCAACTGTTGCTGGAAATGATGCTGCTGATCCATCTTCCACTTGTGAACAATAGCCGGTTCCATGTAATTCCTTGCATGCCTCCTGAAGGTGTCATACTGAAATATCTGGAGTTGCATGGCCTCACACACCTTTACATGAAAGGCACATAAGCGGTGTTTAAGAAAAGTCCAGTAGTGAGTTTCACATATTTGTATAATTGTAAAATGTTTACCTTTTGTAGTTGGATGAAGGAGGACCCTGTGAAGTAGGTAGCAGCTGAAAGTTGCAGGTTGCCGATGGGGGTATTTCCAGCCATGGGCTGACTCTCCCAATGTCTGAAGTAGCTGCAGTGTAGACATTTCTGAGTGAAAGCCACATAGGTACCAATCCTTCGCTGTTGAAGATCACAGCCTCCCTTACACACGGGGCAGTTTTCTAACAGCTGTTTGAGGCAGCTTTCAAAGACAATATACTTAGCCTCATTCGGTGTGGGCTGTGTCTCATACCTAACATAAGGCAGAAAACATAAGGCAGAATAATATTAGAAATACTGTAAAACTGGTAGCTACCAATCCCTAGCCAATGCTGCTTTTAGTACGATGCAGCCAATACTAAAAACCTACGAGACGTCAGTTTCCTCTGTAAGAACAGAGTCACCAGGGTTGTATGTCGAGTCCAGCGGATCTTTATGTGATTCATTTGAGGAGTCACTCTCCTCCTCTTCCTCCAACTCAAGCCGTGGTCTCTTGCTAGGTTGCCAGCCTGGGCCCTTTATTGGGGTTGAAGTCAGCAGTGAGTCTTGCAAATGAGCGGTTGTTCCGAAGTCTGCACTGACAGGAGACACCTGTGTCTGCATGGCTACAAATAACAGAAACAAATCATATTAGAAACCGGAAATAATAATTTAGCTGTTGTTTTTTCCTTGGTATTGGAGTAACACTGCAGAGTAAACCTTTGTTTCCCATCACACATACAAGAAGCCATTTGCAAATATAAATCATATCCTATTTGGTTATGAAGTTATTTAGCAGATGTTTTTATCGAATTGTTAGTAGAAAGTAAGTATGTGATAAATGAACGTATGCATAGCCCATATTAAAAAAATACAACATCCCAATACACAGGAAAAAGATGCTCTAAGTTTCGTATGGATTGCATACTAAGACACTAAAAACTCATAGTGGCTACATACCTTTGCTTCTTACGTGTGCCTTTAGCGATCCCATGGACAACTGTGTGCCGACTGATGTCGACTTCAACCGTGCACTTTGTATTCCCACAGAATGCATTCCCACCGGTGAGTTTGTTTGGGTTCCCGTCGATATCCTCTGAGGCGTGTCAGTCTGGCATCCGACGTGTTCAAAGGGGCGATAATGGGCGCTGCAGTCCTGCTAAAATTATCACACATAAATCACGCCGAAAATGAATTTACACAGTACACACTAACAACATCTGAAACAGGAACTGTGACCATTTAACCCACCTAATAGTAACACTTCACATAGCTAAGGCTAGCTCTCATAGACAGTTTAGAATTGTAGTTTGAGATCCCGCGAAAAATGTGGAGGATTAACCAGCCTCGCGACAAGACTAGCAGCTAGCTACAGAATGGATTATTTTATGGTGGGAAATGGTAGGGTAAATACCCCAACTAACATTAAGCTTACGCACACAACACAGCCACTTTTGTTATTATCACTATAGGTTTACTTACATGTTGAGAGGCATCTTCACCCATTGGGCCACAAAGTGTTGGAACAGCATCTTCCCTAAGAGCTAGCAGTTTCGCAAATCCATTGCTGAACAAACGCAGGTTGCTGAAGCAGCCATCCGTGAAGTGGAGGCGACACAGAAAAAGGCTTGGTAAAGTCGGGGGAATAGGGTTAAAAATGAAATCTAGCCGACGGCTAGGTGAAGGCTCTGCCTTTGGCAAACCATACAAGGGAGAGGTCCCTTCACAACCAATAAAACACTTTCTAACCATTGTTAACAAAAACTTGCTGGGCGGCGGGAGCAGCGAAATCGAACTATTCTTCTGACTGATTCCGGCAGTTTAGACGCTGATCAGCGTAGTACTGCCCTCCATAGGTCAGATGTTGAACTTGATTTTTACATACATTCCTGTATTGTGCGGGAACTGCAGAATTGCCTTGAAGATCAATTGGTGGTGTCCAAACAAAGTAATATATATATAACCCTATATATATATATATATATATATATATATATATATATGTATAATATATAATATAGTATTATGTCTTTCTGTCCATTCTGATCCGTTCCCCCCGACCCCAACGTGTCCAGGAACGCAGCAAAAGTTGATTGATGACGCTCTCCCATTGACTCACAGCAAAAGTACATGCTTACGTCACCATGTACCGGAAGTAAAAGAAAGCCGCGGAGAGAATCCCAACGAGCCGTTTCTAGGCAGCTCGGTAAAAGTGATTTGCGGTAGTAATTTACTCCCCCTTGCGGGAATTTTCTGGTATTGTAACTTTGCCAACCATTTATATACCCCAAAACATATGTAAAGCGCAATAGGAGAAGGAAAAAACGGAAAAGCATAATCGGCCCCCTTTAAGAGTCCATGGGTCAGTGATGTCTTTCACTCAACTTTTGATTCGAAAGCTAGAGGGGTAGCTATTTTGGTTAATAAAAGGGTACATTTTACCGCTTCTAAGGTCATAGCTGATAAAAATGGGAGATATATGATTGTTGCAGGCCTTATATACCAGAATCCGGTTTTATTAGTAAACATTTATGCTCCAAATTTTGATAACCCAGATTTTACAAATAGATTATTAACCCAAAATGGGTTTGTAGACGCTTGGAGATTTCATAATCCCCAAACCAAAGCATATTCTTTTTTTCCCCAAGTCCATCAATCCTATTCCCGCATTGATTATTTTCCCTGCTCTCCAAAGTGACCTCCTCCGAGTATCATTCAATTGTTATATCTGATCATGCTCCCCTTAGTCTCAATATACAGCTTACGGGCCAACCCCGTTTCTCCTCACCCTGGAGATTTAACACTCTGCTTCTGTCTGATGATGCATTCAACACCTTTTATATTGTCCTCAATTGATGACTTTATAACTATTAACAAAGATGACTCTGTCTCTTGCTCATTATTATGGGAGTCG
Source organism: Gadus macrocephalus (assembly GCF_031168955.1). Lineage (NCBI taxonomy): Eukaryota > Metazoa > Chordata > Actinopteri > Gadiformes > Gadidae > Gadus > Gadus macrocephalus. The sequence continues at coordinate 19,856,198 of NC_082389.1, forward strand.
CTCAAAGCCTATTTGCGTGGTCAAATTATTTCTTACTCAGCTCATCGCAATAAAACCCGTAAGGCTAGGCTAAATGAACTCCTAATTAAAATCCGGGATGTTGATGGACAAAATGCTATTAACCCATCCCAGAGTTTAGTAAAACAGAGATATGATCTGCAGGCAGAGTTGGACCTCCTTACAACAAGCGACGCTGAGCGACTTTTAGTACGTTCTCGTGCTACTTATTATGAGCATGGTGATAAGCCGAGTAGGCTCCTGTCTCATCAATTGAAACGTCAAACTACTTCCCGATTAATTCCACAAATTAAAGATTCCTCTGGCGCACTTGTCTCTGATCCCACTTCTATAAATGACATCTTTAGGGATTTCTATTTCTCCCTTTATGAATCAGAATCATCATCAGACACGACAGAAATGACTTCTTTCCTCCAGAATCTTGATATCCCCAAAGTTGATCCCATTACTGCTAATGAGCTTGATGTACCTTTAAATGTGGAAGAAATTAAATCCTCTATTAAAGCCATGCAAAACAATAAATCACCCGGCCCCGATGGATTCCCAGTTGAATTTTTTAAGAAATTTATTAATAAGCTGGCTCCTCTCCTCAACTCTGTTTTTAACGAGTCCCTAGAACGTGGTTCATTGCCCCCCACTTTAACCCAAGCGTCCATATCCCTTCTTTTGAAGAAAGGAAAATACCCTGTTTCTTGTGCCTCATACAGGCCTCTGTCACTTCTTGATGTTGATGTTAAGATTTTAGCTAAAACCTTAGCAACTCGTCTTGAAAAGATTCTTCCTATCATCATATCGGAGGAGCAGAATGGCTTCATCAAAGGGCGCCAGCTGTTTTTCAATGTCCGAACACTTTTAAATGTAATTTTCTCTGGTCATTCCGCCTCAACGCCCGAAGTTGTTATTTCGCTCGATGCTGAGAAAGCATTTGATCGGGTAGAATGGCGATATCTTTTTGAAGTTCTACAATAGTTTGGCCTGGGGAACAGGTTTATTTATTGGATTCGACTTCTGTATACCAACCCTCAAGCAAGTGTCCACACAAATAATTCCCGTTCTAAATATTTCACATTATCACGTGGTACTAGACAGGGCTGTCCCCTCTCCCCCTTACTTTTCGCTTTGGCCATAGAGCCCCTCTCCATTGCTTTAAGATCTATCCCCCACTTTCACGGCATTCCTCGTTCTGGCATTGACTTAAAATTGTCTCTCTATGCTGACGACCTTCTTTTGTGTATATCGGACCCCCTGACTACTATTCCGCCAATTTTATCATTACTGGAGAGATTTGGCTCTTTCTCAGGTTATAAAGTTAATCTACTTAAAAGTGAATGCTATCCTATAAACACCCAAGCTTTACAACTCCAACAGTCCGATATTCCTTTTAAGCTCAGCCCCTCTGGGTTTAAATATTTAGGGATTAATGTGACCCGCACCTTGCCTTCTCTCTATTCTGCCAATTATGTCCCTTTGGTTACCCAGCTTGGACTAGATTTCAAGCGGTGGAATTCTCTTCCTCTGTCATTGATAGTGTTACGTATTTTAAGAATCTAAGCTACCCACACATAGACCCAATGAAGCAACCAAACATATAAGCCGTAAATACTATACATAGCCACAAGGGGAGCAAGACCTTATTGGAGGCTGCTCCAGCCACAGATAGCAGCACCTTTTGATATATGAAGAAGCCGAAGCCATTACGGCACCCCGGCCACGCCCACTAGGCCACGCCCACTTGACGGTCTCTACCTGTGCACTAGAGGTGGAGAGCGTCAGAGATTTTCAGCGACACCCGCGGACAGTCACGGTGGCTGAAAGTAGCTAGAGTTATTATCTCTCACACGTGTTCAACACGATTCCTAGACTTTCGTTCCATAGCCAGTTACCATGCCGAAACATGCAGACTTTAACAATAAACTGAGTTAAAAGCAATCCCGGATTTTGAACCTTTCCTTGAAGAACTACGTAAGAATAGGTAGGATTAATGTGGTAAAAATGAATGTCTTGCCAAGATTTCTTTTTCTTTTTCAGTGCACTCCTTTATTTTTGCCTAAAAAGTTTTTTAATTCATTGGATGAGACTATTACTTCCTTCTTGTGGGGAGGTAAGACTCCCAGGGTAAAAAAGTCTCTACTGCAAAAATTCACATCTGACGGTGGTCTTGCCTTACCAAATTTTCTTCTATATTATTGGTCAGCGCAAATACATAAATTAACTTATTGGCTTCAATCTCCCGATCTATTATGGTGTAAGCTTGAGACCCAGTCGTTTTTTTCCTCTACACTACTGGCTTTACTCACATCTGCATTGCCCATTAACCCTTCTAGTTTCACTAAGAATCCTATTGTGCTATCTACACTGAGGATTTGGTTCCAATTTAGGCGCCATTTCAAGTTTTCTTCTGCATCCACTCTGATGCCCATAGTGAACAATCATCTATTTCCCCCATCTGTTGGGAATATCTCCTACATCTTATGGCAAAACCGAGGCATTAAAGTTTTTAGAGACCTTTATAAAGACGGCACTTTTGCTACTTTCTCAGACTTGTCTAAAGATTTTAATTTACCTACATCCCATTTATTTATGTACTTTCAAATTAGGCATTGTGCCTCTTCTCTTTTTTCATGTTATCCTTTGCTCTCTATTAACCAGCCATGGGAAGACCTTTTGACCTTAAAACCCCAACAGAAATCACTAATATCTAAGATTTATGACAAACTCATGGCTCTGGAAAATGATTCAGCTGTCAAAAGCAAAAGTGCTTGGGAGAGTGAACTTGGGATAAATCTGACAGATCAATGGTGGGATAAAGCTGTGCATAGTATACGCTCATCTTCTCCTTGTGCCAGGCTGCAGTTTATTCAGTTTAAAGTGTTACATATGCCGCTTTTCCACCGCACATGTAGCTCGACTCGACACAACACGACACGACACGACTCGACACGGTAGCAGCACGGGTCCTTTTCCACCGCAAATAGTACCTCCTGGACGTGGGCGCGGTCGGCTGCGCGAAAGGGCCGTGACGTATTTTTGTACGCGACGCAAACAACACCTACGCAACCCACACATGGACAGAACCCACATAACAACAATGGAGGACATCGATGCGATGGTATTCGTGTTCGTATTATTAGCTGGCATGTTGAAGAAGTTGAAGAAGTGGAATATGTTGGCTGCGGCGCTGCTATGGCTGTTACCAGCATGGTTGCCATGTCGCTCTCGTGACTTCGTCACACTCTCTGGCCAATCAGTGGCCGGCCGTCTGCCGACGTCACCTTTTAGCATCGGCTCAGCTCGCTTGGAACCTAGAGCAAGGCGGTACTAGAAAAAGCAGCCACTTCAGGTACCAGATACCATGTTTTCGCGGTGGAAACGCAAAAAATGCGAGCCGAGTCGAGTCGAGTCGTGTCGAGCTGGTACCATGCAGTGGAAAAGCGGCAAGAGTCCATTTCACCAAAGCTAGACTGTCTAAAATATATCCAAATGTTTTGGACCAATGTGACCGATGCCATGCCTCCTCATGTAACTTTAGTCATATGTTTTTTTACTGTCCCAGATTACTTAAATTTTGGACTGACTTTTTTGTGATTTTGTTGGGGGTTCTTGGGGTTCAAATAAGGACAGACCCCTTGATTGCTATATTTGGGACCCCAACAGAACGGCACCGTGTTGGCTCTTTTCAATCGGAGGTGCTAGCCTTCACTTCCCTTCTGGCACGATGCCGAATCTTGCTAATGTGGAAGTCTCCCAATCCCCCATCCATATCGGTCTGGCTCAAGGACGTTATGTTCTTTATTAGATTAGAAAAAATAACCTTGTCGGTAAAAGGCTGCTCCACTAAATTTCCAAAAAAATGGAATTCTTTTATATCTTACTTTAACTCATTATCAGCCCTGCCCCAAGACTAATCCCCCTGCCCCCCTCTTTATTTATTTATTTATTTATTTTTTAATTTATTTTTAATATATATATTTTTATTTTTATTTTTTTTTAGTATTCTTTTCTCTCTCTCTCTCTCTCATTACTTTCTTTGAACTATTTATTTTGTGTTATAAGTTAGATATTTTGATATTTGTATAATCTATGCTTATTTTCATTGTTAAAATTTGCAATGTATACTCATGACGAGACAACTGTTCCTTGTGGGTGTTTTTGTTGTGTCTATAAAAAGAAAAAAACCAATAAAAATATGAAGAAAAAAAAAAAGAGAAGAGAATATTTGTAGTAATGTAAACAATTAGAATGATGAACGCCGGGCATCCGTCACTGCTTGAGTTGCCAAGGCCTGAAGGGAAAGAACAAATTTAGTACAAATGTAAACATTTACAGATCGTTTAAACTATTAATGTTGGTGAATCAAAAACAGTGATTACAACCTACACAATTACTTGCGTGTTCTGCCGATATTAACTAGGGACTGGCTCCCCGTATTTCAGCACTCAGACACACAAATAAACAAACAAATATACTCAATTTACATTCTGGTCCCAACACATGGCCAGGGGTCTCATTTATAAAACTGTGCGTGGGATCGCTACTAAAAGTGTACGTACGCCCAAAAGCCAAGTTTTGCGTGCGCCAAAAAATATTCAGATTTATAAAACCCTGCGTACGCACACCGTACGCAATCTTTTCTTTATAAATCACAGACTGCATACAAGTGGGCGCAGCTGAATCAGCTTCACGTTCCGCCCTGTACACGCCCCTTTTTAACCATAAATGGTCAATGCAAATGACCTCATGAATTCGATTTGCATATAAAACAGACTCAGATGCAAGTATTATGTCTTGTCGGAAACAACGGCAGAAGTACTGAGAAAAGCAAAAAAGCGAAATTTCAAGGAGGTTGAAGTGGAGACACTTGTGGGTGAGATGGAGGCCCGAAAAGTAGTTTTGTTCGGCGGTCACGGGATTGGGATCGCCAACAACAAAAAGCAGAGTGAGTGGCAACATGTTGCTGCAGCAGTGAACTCCGTCAGTAGCACGGAGCGCACAGTCCCAGAATTAAAAAGAAGTGGTCTGACATAAAGTTACATATTTTTATGTAGCCTACCAATAAATCGTTATGGTCCCTAAAGACCCTCTCCCTCCGAATCCTGCCATTTGCATGGTCCGCCAGAAGTGCCACATGGTGCAGCATTACCACGGCGCTCACCTCTGTATTTATAGGGTTACGGTAATAAGACTGACCGAGAACACCTTGGATAATCAGTTTGTAATTACCCACGTAAAATGTTCTTGAACTTTTAATGCCTGATTTGTCATGAAAAGCATCAAGAGTAACGGACAACGATTGTGATGAGGAGTGTGGCTTGGTTTTCCACACTTGGGATTTAATTGACATTTGATTACCTGTTTACAGTGTCACATAAAAATATTATGTTATTGACACATGTTGGACAGATGCTTTATTCCATGCAGTCGCGCCGTCAGTGGACAGTATGGAGTGACGGGATTAAATATAGAGAATTTTTTTAAATTGATATTCTAAGGAGATGTTTCTGGAGTTATAACTTAGAAATAACGCAGTTGACTTAAATTATTCTGATTACATAGATGTAACGCATGATACGGGTTGAAATTAAATTAATGAAGGGCGATGATGAAACATAATCGTTCTTCTCACTCACAATTCTTCGGTCTGACTTCAGTTCACCACCACACCATCTGTGTCGCCAATTCTCCTTTTCCTCTAAACTATGGGTACGCATGGGTCAGAGTTTGCTTAGGGTTGCGCACATTTTCCCGTCAAGTTAGTTATTTTTATAGATCACAACCTTGGCGTGGAAAGTCACGTACGCCAATTTCAGCCCCGTTTTGTGCGTACGCAACGGTTATAAATGAGACCCCAGGGGCCTCATGTACTAAGACTTGCGTGGATTTCATACTGAAACTTGGACCCAGAAACCCAGAAACTGTCTTACACACAAATAAATTCAGATGTATCAAAGTGGGCATGGATCCAAGCACGTTTCTTTTGTACATCTCAATCAACGTGGAATTGAGCGCACATGCCGAGGTGCCAAACTCCTCCCTGTCCACGCCCTCATTTAAATATGCAATTTCATTTAAATAGGCCTCTGGACCTGAGATTCACCTCTAAATCCGATCACCTGGCACCATGAACAGAGGCAAAAAACGAAACTTCACGGAGTCCGAGCTCGAGATTTTGCTCCACGAGGTAGAAATGCGCAAGCATATGCTATTTGGAACCCTGTCAACAGGGATAAATGCAAAACAAAAGAGAAGAGAGTGGGAGCGTGTTTGCGAGGCCGTCAATGCAGTGGGGTCTCAGCAGCGCACACACTCTGAAATTAAAAAAAAGTGATCAGACCTCAAGGTGGAGGTGAAGCGGAGGGTTTATGCCCACCGCCGAAGCGTGACCGCAACAGGTGGGGGGACGGGAGTGGGGGAACTCTCCCCCTTCGATTTGAGAGTGGCCGCTTTGATCGGTGACACAGCTCTCACCGGAGTGGTGGGAGCCCATGAAGGGGACACCGATCATCCCCAAGGTAAATATGCTGAAGTCATAAATGCTGTAATTATACTGGTCATACAATTGGCTGCTTACAATACACATAAGTCGTGCGTAAAGATGCCAGGATATGTGGTAGAAATTAAGGAGTATATTCTATGGTAAACCATGATTATTATGAGGTCTGTGTGTCTAATAGTGGAGAAACACACGGGGCCTGGGTGTCTGGGTTCAGAACAGATGGTTGGGCCCCTAAAAGGAGCAGGACGCTACGGGGATAAGGCATGCTGACCTTAGCCTAGTGTTTTGGGCTATCTTTGTTGACCATTTGCTGACCAATTGCTGACTGTTCAGGTTAAGATGGATTTATGACTGAATGGAGGCAGACACTTCAAGGAGAAGCTGCTCTGTTTGTGTGTATAAAAAGACGCCGCAGTTTGTGAACCGCAGTGACTCTATAGATCCACTCAGGCTGTTGTCGTTGTTGTTTTTCTGCACGATAAAGTCTTTTGTCAATTCTTGCTCCGGACCCCTCGATTTCTTTTGCACTCTCTCTCTTAAATTAGTCTAAGTGTTTTATATCTCGATTAATCTCCGACAGATATTAAAGACTTTGACTCGTGTTTATTAACTTAAATTTTTTATTTTTGAATAGACAGCAAGGAGAGGGCACGGTTTGCTCCGTCGGCCCCGGCGTCTCCTCCGTCGGCCCCGGCGTCTCCTCCGTCGGCCCCGGCGTCTCCAGCCCCGGCGTCTCCTCCGTCGGCCCCGGCGTCTCCAGCGTCACCGCTGACTTCGGTTTCTCCACCGGCTCCGCTGCACGCGGCGCCTCGAATTCATCTGCTGACCACCCGACCGGCCGTGTCCTCACCCGAGCTGTGCTGGAGTCACAGGCAGAAATCGTCAGAGCCATCGGTGGCATTAATGATCGCCTTGATCGGCTTATGAATGTACTCAGTGACATAAGCGCGTCAATAAATACACTTGTGTCAAAGTAAATTCTGTCCTTGCCTCTTTACATGCTTGAAATCACATTCTGCCGGGCCCGTATGGCTCCTCGGGGTGGGTTGCAGTTGACGGGTCCGGCATCCGGTTCCTCCAGTGGGGGGTTGTGCTGCTCTGGCAGTGGTATGCCATGGCGGTGTGCCACATTGTGGAGGACGCCACAGGCCATCACAATGGGGCACACCTTCTCAGGTCTGTACAGTAGCATCCCCCCCGACCTGTCCAGGCATCGCCACCGTCCCTTCAGCAGGCCGATTGCCCTCTCCACAATTATTCTCGTCCGGGAATGGAGGTCATTATACCTCCTCTCTTGGTCGGTGTTGGGGTTTGTAAGAGGGGTCATCAGCCACGTTCTTAGGGGGTAGCCACGGTCCCCTGGGGTCAGATGAAGGCAGAATACAATACACAACGTAAAAACCACACAATGAATGAATGCAGAAGTGCACCGCGGGCGACATTTCTAACTTTACGCCCGCTTTTACTGACGTGAATACTGAACACGTCAGAGAAACATGATATTTGGATGTGTACAAGCCCCAGATGTGCATTACGCTGGTTTATACATACGGGACAATTACACGAATAAAGCATTTACTCACCCAGAAGCCACCCATCGCGCACAGTGCCAGCCTCCAGCCTGTTCCTAACCATGCTGTTGGTCAGAATGAATGAATCGTGCGTTGAACCAGGCCACCTTGCCACAATGTTAAGAAGCTGCATTTGCGCATCACATATGACTTGGACATTGATAGAATGAAAGTGTTTCCTGTTGACGTAAACAAATTCATCCTGTGATGGCGCTTTTATGGCAATATGTGTGCAGTCAACAGCTCCGATTACATTAGGGAAACCGGCTGTTGCTGCAAATTGCGCTTTAATGTGGGCCTGTTCAACAGCATTGTATGGGAATTTGATGTACCTGGATGACATTCGGATGATTCCGTCCCACACAGCTGGCATGGCTCGGCTCAGGGTGGACTGGCACACTCCTGACCGATCGGCCAGCTCCCGCTGGAAGGCCCCTGTTGCCAGGAACCCCAGCGTGGTCAGCACCTGTGTGGGCACGGACAACCCCTGGCTCCTGGCTGTGTGGCGCTCTAGGGCCGGCCGCAGCTCTGCGCACAGCTCCAGTAATACTGGCCTGGGGAAACTAAATCGGCTCATGAGCCAATCATCATCATTTGCGAGTAAGTCCTCGCGTTCCCTAAATATACATTCCCTTCGGATTTGACCATTTGCGATGTCCTCTAACAACGCTAACGCAGCCATTTAAAAAAAATAAAATCTTCATCCATTGCGCATGCTTTTATAGCCACCCATATAATTGCAAGGTGTGTTAATTGTTCATTAGTGTGTCTCTGATGTGCAAATCACTCTGATGAGTCATTGTTTTCACCTTTTTTCCCAGTTTCCCAGCGTCACCGCTAAGTGTTGCCAAAGGAACAATAGCTGTAGAAACGTGCGTACGACAGCTCTGGAGCTGGCGTGGGGACCGCACATTTTTACGGTCATTTCACGTTTTGTACATCTGAACGCGAGCGTGGAAAAGGACGTACGCCACGTTTTTGTGCGTACGCAACCTTAGTACATGAGGCCCCAGGTGTTTAGGGTGGAAGGGAGCAAGCAACACAGTCTCACTCCCTACTCGTCAAATGTGTGACGCATGGCCAAGGATCCCTGGCGTCAATTTCTGACGAAAAATGGGTACCTTTTTCGTCGTTTTTCAACGCGGGGTCCGTCAGATAGACATTCATGTTATACCTTTTGCGTCGTTTTTCAACGCGGGGGTCAATCAGATAGACATTCATGTTAATCCCTCACCGTCGGATATAGACGAAAGGAAATCAATGTCTATCAACGGTGATGCCGTAACTATTGTCTATTGATTTGTTTGACAGATTCACCATTAAACGTGTTTCTAATGCCATTTCTAGTGAGAAATTTACTTTTTCCTTGAATAATCTTCAGTCAGTGAATGCGTATGATCTTTATTAATCTTTATTATCTCATCTCATCTCATCTCATTTTCGACCGCTTATCCGGGGTCGGGTCGCGGGGGGAGCAGCTCAAGCAGGGGGCCCCAGACTTCCCTTTCCCGGGCCACATTGACCAGCTCTGACGGGGGGATCCCGAGGCGTTCCCAGGCCAGTGTTGAGATATAATCTCTCCACCTAGTCCTGGGTCTTCCCCGAGGTCTCCTCCCCACTGGACGTGCCTGAAACACCTCCCAAGGAAGGCGCCCAGTGGGCATCCTTACCAGATGCCCGAACCACCTCAGCTGACTCCTTTCTAAGTAAAGGAGCAGCGGCTCTAATCCGAGTTCCTCACGGATGGCTGAGCTTCTCACCCTATCCCTAAGGGAGACGCCAGCCACCCTTCTGAGAAAACTCATCTCGGCCGCTTGTACCCGCGATCTCGTCCTTTCGGTCATCACCCAGCCCTCATGACCATAGGTGAGGATAGGAACGAAGATCGACCGGTAGATCGAGAGCTTTGCCTTGCGGCTCAGCTCTCTTTTCGTTACAACGGTGCGGTAAAGCGAACGCAATACCGCCCCCGCTGCTCCGATTCTCCGATATTCTTCAATCTTTATTATCTGAATGGGAAATGCAATATTTTAGGACCGATTCACCGTTAAACGTGTTTCTAATAACATTTCTAGCGAGAAATATGCTTTTTACTTGCATAATCTTCAGTCAGTGATTGTGTGTGATCTTTAGTTTTATAGTTATTAGGAAGATTTTATCGGCTCGCTCGTATGTTTCAACGACGTCAGGTTGCTAGGGACGCTGCTTTCGCTAAACTAGCAGCTCACGTATTTCCTGCGTTTGTGTTATTAAACCGTTACTTTATGTAACTTTTAATGATATTGTAATAACCACAGGCGAGGTAGTGAGCGAAGTAAGCTTGATAGCAGGTTTATTGGATTCCACAATCAGACAGGCAGGCAGAGCTCCACCGGAAAACTACAACAACCAAAACTCCTGCCCGGAAGGAAACCCCCGGAACCCCCTCTCAGAAGGCCCGCCCCTTCCTCCCAAACCCTGTGACGCTACCAGTGCTCAGAGGCCAAGCCTGCTATTGCAGTCGGTTTAGTGGGCTGTGGACGGGTGCCTCAAATCATGGGGCCCGGAAGTAGATATCCTCGTTCACTCCAATACAAGTGGGGAGCAGGAATGTGTCTCCGCAGAAAATGTGTGGATATCAATCAAAGGTTCATAATTATCTTTATACCGTGTACTAAAAAAATTTACGTTTTTTCTTTTCAAAACGCCACCTCAAGCGTTTTATTAGCCGTTATCTCGCTGGGGAAGAGGGGTGTGCAGCTGAAAGGAGTCGTAGTGAAAGAAATGGCATCCGAGAGGGCCTAGTTCAGTGCTCCGTTAACGTGTCCGATTTTTGGACTGGTTCATCTGCTGCTCAATAACTCTCACGGTCCTCTGCTTGCGATCATTGTGATTCATCATGTATTGATCCATTTATTCAAAAGATCCAAAGACAAAGAACAGCTGAATTACGGTATCATTTTATATTGTTGTTGGACCGGAGTGGGGGGATGGGCACGGATCCCTGGCGTCGATTTCCGAGGAAAAATGGGTACCTTTTTCGTCGTTTTTCAACGCGGGGTACTCGTCAAATGTGTGACGCATGGCCAAGGATCCCTGGCGTAAATTTTCGACGAAAAAGGGTACCTTTTTCGTAGTTTTTCAACGCGGGGTCCGTCAGATAGACCTTCATGTTATACCTTTTGCGACACACACACACACACACACACACACAATGCATTTCGCTCCTAAAACAACAACAAAATATTCCCTCAAATATTATTACTTATTATAGCCCCCCCCCCCTTAAATAAATACTATGGCAGAATAAAGAATAAATTCATTCATTATCATTCAACTTGAACATGTGTTTTTACAGTATAGAGTGGTGGAGGGATGACGTGTGTTGGCCAACCCGGAAGTGAGCGTCGCCCCGGGTTCCCTTGACAACTAGCCAACGGGTTGTTCCATTGGATTTTGGATGATTAGTGAAAAAACCTAGGATCCTTAAGGAATTTAGTGTTTTTGACAAAGCTCGAGATGGTCGTAAATCTATCCAAATAAAGACATAGGTTCTTGGGGTATATTTGTTCAACATAAGGATATGCATGTGTGAACAAAGTTTCATTACTCTAAGTCAAAGCGGTTAGGAGATATGTTTATTCAAAGTTTGCATTTTGGACTGTTGCTATAGCGCCACCTTTGGGCCAATCAGGGTAATATTTGCTCTCTGTCAATCTTGAGTCAGCCTCTGAAGTAAATTTCAAAAAAAGTGTGCAAGCGTTTTTTTTAGGCTGTGGTTCAGCCGTGTTAACATCTAGCGTTTTTTGTAACGCTAGATGTGAAGCGTTACAAAAACGGTCGGCTCAAAAGTTGAGCCGACCGTTTTTTCAACAAATAAAAAAGCTGGCAGCGTTTTTGGTCCTAAAAGGGCCGAGAGCGTTTTTTCTATTGCCTAGCAACGAACCCATTCTGGACCCGTCGTTACTCGCCTACTACGTATTCAGGCTAGAGCCCATTAGACATGTCGTAGATCTCGACATGTTCTGTTATTACAACTATTAACCGCTCCACCGGCACTTTCCCGAGTGATTTGTCCGCCATTGTTTCTTGTTTTGACAGTTGACAGTTTCCTTCGTGACGAAGTGTCAATGTTCCGCTTGTGATTGGTCAGTTGCCCAAAAGTCGGCCGCTTTCTTCCTGAAAGCTGAACTTTTTTCAACGCTCCGTATGGCAGAAAAAAACGCTGGGAGAGGCGTCTAAAAAAACGGCCGTGACTTTTTCCAGAAACGCTCTGCTCCATAGGAATGTAATGTAAAACATGAGCTGGCAGATTTAAAATCGCTAGATGTGAACACGGCCAGTCAAACGTGGCGGAATAATAATAATAATAATAAAAACACTAACGATTCCAATAGGTTGCCTTCGCACTTTGTGCTTGGCACCCTAATAATAATAATAACTAGAACTGCAAGCAGTTATGCAGGGGTCCAAGAAGTGTGCATTTCGCCGGCACAACGCGACAAGAAATGTGCATTTCGCCGGCACAACGCGAAGCATGTGTTCAAAACGCTACCCTGAACCTGTGGATACAAAGGATTTGACTGTGGTAGGAGTAGCGAGAAGTCAGTGTAGCGTTTTCGCGGCGAAATTTGTAGAAGATATACAATTTCCTCTTTTATTGCGCCCGCTAATGGCGAAATTTTCCGATTTTTTTCTCGAACGACATTAAGGTTAGCACCAACATGTGTGTAGAATTTGGACTCGATCCGATGTCTAATTTTGTATTTATTTGGATTCTTAATTTTTCACGTCTAATTTAGCTAATATACCAATATTCAAAACTCTACCGTTTCGTCGTCGAAGGTCGGATCAAAAAACTGTCTATGATTTCTTTGCGTGTGCGTCAGAAGATGCCGTGTGCAAAGTTTGGTGTTGATTGGTCAAGGAATGTGGGAGGATTAGCGAAAATACAGTTTTGCGGTTTTCGCGATTTAGCGAAAAATATTCATAGACGCAAATGGGCCTGGCCTAGGCCAAAAGATGCAGCAGACTCCAGTGCATCTGTGTGTACACGTTTTTGGACTCTGGGAGGTTCGGTGTGGGAATTATAGCCCCAAACGCGTATTCCTTGGTATAGCGCCACCTAGTGGCCGGCGTGTCTGGATTTTGTCGTCTGCCGTCACCTCACGGACCTGGATCTAGTCATGCAATTGGCGTGTCGGCACCATTTACGGTTTGGGCTGTGGTACCACTTCTAGGGAAGGAAGTATAGGAAGAAAAAAATCCTTACAAAAACAATAGGGATCCAACCTGTTGGCTTGGACCCCTAATGACGATGATGATGATGATGATAATAATAATTTAATATTTATCTCACTTTGTGTATCTGGGAGTTTTCTTGGCGAATCAAGTACATCATCAGCGATGCCCTCAATGTATGCGACGATAGCCAGGATCATTGCGCTTCTGGACTGAACTGTAAGTACAGCTCTGACTTTAGCTTACAAAAATGTGAATTAGAATAATTATCGAGTTATGTTGTGTTTGTTGACACTCTCTAAAGTGCACTGTAGAAAATACATGGGATAGAGACAGATATAAGTGCATGGTCGTTGCAAATGGGAAGCACTTGGTAGACTAACTTAGCTAACAGTTAACCTGCCGCTTAATCAATTCTGCTCGAATTCAGATAGCATTGAAGGAAATAATCGAGTTATGAAAAGACATATTTGCATTTTCTACCACCGTGTAGAGTGTATTATGGCAATGGAATATATTTAATCAATCAAGACATTGAATTATAACTTGTTGCACCTAATTAAATATGCCGTTAATCTAGCTAACATAGCCTCTAATTCATTTTCATACAGGGTACCATCATCATAAATTGTATAATCAAACACGGTACAATGTAATTGTAATATTTGAGTTAATGAGGGGCTATTCACAGCAACAGGTATATGTGAGATTGTGTTGTAAGCTAACACATGCTTATTGACCCACATTGTCCTGTGCAATTTGGTGGTGTTTACCATCACCATCAGTGCAGAGAACAGTTTTTGCTCCTACTCTCTCTCCCTTAGTCTCTCTATTGCTGCTCTTTCTCTCTATCTGTGTGTGTGTGTGTGTGTGTGTGTGTGTGTGTGTGTGTGTGTGTGTGTGTGTGTGTGTGTGTGTGTGTGTGTGTGTGTGTGTGTGTGTGTGTGTGTGTGGTGTAGACAGGGCTCCAGACTAACTTTTTCACAGGTAGCACTGGTGCCACCTAGCTTTTCATTTAGTAGCACCAAAACAAATTAGGTAGCACCATATTTTTCTTTGTATAGCGTGTTATTAATGTGTTATGTTGATGAAAGTTAAAGATTGACAATGACCCAAACTTGATGTTTGCAAAATATTTTAATCTGAATTCAAGTTTCTCTGCAAGAGCCGCAGTACAAAAATACTGTTACATTGTATGAAACATATATTGAACATAACATTCTGAACATCGAACTTACTGGTAACTTAAAAACTAATAAATAACTTATAAACTTAAAGCTCATTAATTCAAACTGAACTTGAACTAAGCAGCATTCATTTCTTCCCTGCAATTCATCTCATTCTAGGGGCCAGCTCATATAGTTAGGCCTCCTGCTCCTCTTACCCTGGGAGAACCACTGCTTAACATCCTGCCTGGCATCATAGTCCTCCAGTTGTGGCCCCTCAACACTAATACGGATTAGGTCCTCAACAGTTTCAGTATGCAGGCTTGATCTAACATCTGACTTGATTCTGTTTACTGACGAGAAGCCTCTTTCACAGACTGCTGAAGAGATTGGGAGCACCAGCATGATTTTGACCAGGTGTAGGATATTCTGCAAAAGACGAAGTATGGTGATCAAACCAACTTGCCAAATCACCAAGTCAACAGTGACAATGATCATGTAATTTTTGATACTACAGATAACAGAGCCTACCGCAAAGTCTGAGCAGTAGGGCTCTTTTGTCGTCATGACTTGCCACAGTCCAAGATAGCTTTTGTCCTTAAATGACGTGTTTATCGTCATTTTTATGAATTGGAACTCCTCTTTGGCCTTTTCTTTATTGCAGCCATTCCTGGCATGAGATGGAAGAATGGCAGGGACAAGGAGGTCTGTATCAACATGATTTAATTTATTATATCAACATAAATATGATAGCACACGAAAAACTCACCTGTCCAGGACAGTGGAGAAGTGTTGTAGGAGAAAGTTCACCTCTTCCACACCATGGTTCACGAGCTCCAGCCTATTATCTGGCCAAGAGTCATGGCTGAAAACATTGAAACACTTCACTGCCTTGGCTGTTGGTGTATCCTTTGTGTTCTCTTCTATCAGAAAAAGACAGACAGAAAAAGGTTAGGCCTCTCAACAGTGCTCTAAACATGTCATTGTGCCTATGATATTGTGCTAAAATATAACAACTCACCAAGTAGGCTGCTAAATCTATTCTTCAGGTGTTTCACTGTGGACTCACAGGTCAGCACAATGGCTCTTTGCAGTCTGGGAGCACACTGGCTGATTGGTTGACCTTCTGCCAGCTCTGCAGCTTCACCTTTAGAAAGCGTGACTTCCTGTGAAGCATGCAAAATTAAAATGCTATGTACATCTTATTAACATGAAATAAACATTAGATTTTATATAGAGTATATAAAATTGTGTACCTGATACTTGAACGTTCCAGCCCCAGGTTCTCCTCCTCTCTGTTGGCGCTGCTTCTTCATGGCTGCAAGGAACTCAGACAGCTTACCATCAGGTTTGGGGCTAGCTGCCATAGCTTCTATGGTAGCCAGGAGAGATTCGATGCCACTAACAGCCTGGGAAGACAGTTGTATTCTTAATATAAGAAACATGTTCAGGGGAATATAAAAGTAATCCCCTGGCCTCCATTTTCTCTCTTCTTTACCTGAGGTAGGATTACATCGTTTTTCTGAAGCTGCAGGCTGAAGTTGCTGATGGAAGAGAAAAGGTCTGACAGGAAGTGGCAAAATGCCACAAATGTCCCATCCTCCATGCTGACTTTGACCTGCAATTATGTAGTTCTGATTCTCAACTCATACAACACCAAAGTTAAAATGTTTTCAATAATTGATTTATACTGTCACCACAAAACACTGAGATAAGATAATACTAACCTTCTTTGCTCTGCCAGCTATCTCTGCACTGGCCGAGGCACCTGCCAGATGCTCCATGTGCACATACACAGCTGTAAACTGGCCAGAGGAATTACCATCCTTCCCTGGTTTTAGGAAGGTCCTCAAACTCCGGGACACATGGGGCAGCCACCTGGTCCCGTTCACTCCACTCGGTGCATTCACTGTGACTCCGATTTCAGCTCCAAGTGCTTTGAGTTCCCTCATTGATTTGGGGCTTAGGTGGTATGTTTTCCAGATGAGGTGCAACAGGTCATACACCTGCCCAATCATGGAGACCTCTCTTTGCACACTCAACATCCCTAGCTCCAATCTTTACAGAAAATATATATATTTGTTTTAAAATTTAATTACACTTTGGAGAATGAATATGTATGGCAGATATGGTAAAAGGGAACCTACCTGTGTGGCATGCAGTGGAATGGGACAATGAAGGACCCAATCTCTGCTTGAAGGAGGGCTATCACTCCACCTCTGTGTCCCAGATTGACAGCTGCACCATCTGCACCCATGGCTAAAAATTTTTCCGTCCAGTTCTCACATTTTGGACCAAGGCTAGCAAAGGCTTTCTTGGCTGCAGCATAAACGCCTTAAATTAAGCACATAACATGGAATATTTATATTCTCTCTCTCTCCCTCTACACACACACACACACGTTATTGTGTGTTTTATAAGATACCTGGGCATGATGGCATTAAATAATTTTATTCTAAAGGAATTTATAATTAACCTGTAGAGCATTTTTCCATATAGTTATTATCATTTAGCTATATGAAACAGAAATGAGACACACTCCTTACCTTCTGCATGGGCGTGTTCAACCTCAATATGGCCAATAAGAATATTGCACGGTTTTCCATCTTCAACGATACGGGCATATATAATCTCGCACTCCTTGGTGGATTTGTCAGTGGAACCGTCAAGCATGAATGAGAGGTAGGAGGCGTGTGCGACTTTGTCAGCGGTCTTTCCCTTGACGCCTCGTGCCCACTGCACCGTCAGTCAACGGACGTGGGAAGGCGTGGCTGACGGATGGGGGAGTAGTCTTTGCAGATGCATCCGTCAGCCAATCAAATCGGTTCGCCGGGTTCTTCCCGCTTCTTCCTGCTTGTTGCGAGGCAAGATGACCCGCTTTCCAGTATCGTCAGAGCCCGAGTCGCGTCACAGTGCTTACATTTGCATACGCGATCTGATTGGATGACTGAACCGTCGCTGCCGAAAAAGTTGAAAAATTTTCAACTTTCTGACGCCCCGTGCCCACTACCTCCGTCAGTTGTCCGTTGCCCATTGACTTTGAATGGGGACGGACGCGCAATGCATTGTGGATCCGTCCGTTCGTTTGGAGCGTTCGCCACCGTCAGAAAGTTGAAAAATTTTCAACTTTTTCGGCAGCGACGGTTCCGTCATCCAATCAGATCGCGAAATGCTTGGGCTTGGCTGACGTATGCCTCTGCAAAGACTACTCCCCCATCCGTCAGCCACGCCTTCCCACGTCCGTTGACTGACGGTGCAGTGGGCACGAGGCGTGACGGTGGCGAACGCTCCAACTGAACGGACGGATCCACAATGCATTGCGCGTCCGTCCCCATTCAAAGTCAATGGGCAACGGACAACTGACGGAGGTAGTGGGCACGGGCGTGAGTGTGTCTGCTATAACTCCCACAAATTGTGCACACGCAGTGTCGTTGGAATATGTGGGGTTGACGTTCAGTCCGTTCTTCTTCATTAGTATGATCTGTGATTTGAATTTTGTGAACGGGAGTTCCTCTTTAGCGATGTTGTAGGCGGTGTTAAATTGTATTATCATTTCGTCATTCTCCGCCGAGCGATTGCTCTCATCAATCCTATTAAATGCGGTGGGGAGGGGCTGGGAGCTACGTGTAATGCAGCGGTCCCTGCACGTCTTGTGCTTTTGACTTTCATTGTGTAATTTTAATGACTGCACTTTGAATTGTTTGGATCCATTTGCAAAATGTGTCCTGCCTGCAACGGACGGGCCACATGTCCTGCAGTACACACACACCATGGCTTGTCCCTCGTATCGTAACCACGGGAACTGCACCAGCCATTGTTCTTGAAAACTGTACTTTTTTTTTTTCTCACCACTGCCCCCCACCTTCGAAGAAGGTGGGGGGAATCCGAGATTCTTGTCGCTATCTCTGCTAACCCTTCTCCACCACCACCACCAACAACAGCCTCATTTGTTTCCTCTGTCTCTGGCACATTTTTCTTCTTAAAATAATCGACTATCAACCGCTTCATATTTTATCTGCTTTGTTTACTTTTTTGAGCGTTCTGCGTGCGCAGCAAGACTGTGCACGTGTAGTGTGCAGACCATAGACTGTAAAAGGTGCAGACAGACCGGCAGGCAGAGACAGGGAGCGAGAGAGAGTAGTGGACTCGCAGGAATGAGCCAGAAAGTACGATTTTAACAAGCGCGGGAGTGGGGAGAAATAAAATAAAAATAAAACGTTTTTGTTTTTTTCAATCGTCCTCCTGCAAGTAGCACCGGAGCGACCTCATTCAATTTTAACTCGCACCTTAAGAAATTAGGTCGCATATGCGACCTAATTGCTCCTACTATGCTCCTACTATGCTCCTACTAAATTACTTTTTATGATATCTGTACTGTGTTCCAAAACAGGGATAATGTCTGGATTGATATAAATTTTGATTGCTTGTTTTTCATCAAACGCCATAGGCATCCTTGATTAGCGTAGCCTGGGTGTCTCATACCTCTGCCACTTTCACTGTATGATTATCTATCCTTTACCACGATCTGTTGTGTACTTAATCTCTGGATAATCCTGTGTCAACCCAGAGACGCATATTCTGAATTGCATTGTGCTTCATTTGTGCCTCTTTCCTGAATACAGCCAAATTAAAAGCTGTATCTTGATTGTGCTTCTTCTCTGTGACTGTGAATCTGATGTCTCACTTTGGTATACTTTTACCAAACCAGGTGAGCCGAAAAACCTGCAGCAGTTGTTTCGCAGCTCTCTCAAACAAGGGAAAACTAAAGGCTAAAACGGGGTCCGGAAAAATCAAAACGCGGGAAGAGTGGTGAACTCTGCCCATATTGCAGTAAGTAGAAAAGCTCATATTTCATTAAGCATTAATGATTTGCTTCACCTTCATTAATACTTCTGTGATAGAGCAAGGACCTAATTTTACAAAAATAAGTGTAATCTGTAAGTGTAAAAAAGCAAGACTATATTCCAGGTGACCTATTTCAAAAGAAAACACAACTTAAAAAAGCATTTAGGGAGATACCCATAGCAAATTTTTTGTTGCTCATCTATTGTTCAATCTCAACTCCGAGACATAACTTTTGCCTTCTTATTTTCATATCATTTAGTGCAGGGTTTCCCCAGGTTTGATCAACCCAAATTTAAGACTTTTTTTAGACTTTTTTAAGACCACTTCAATGAAAATTAAGACCTACATCGCACCCATTAAGCAGTCGTAAAACATGGTCGTGCATATGTTATTCATGTTTTTTTGGAACATATGAAACATTCATGTCAATACATTAATGAATGTGCCAAAGGATAAGTGTGCACTCACCAATCAAAGAGCCAAACTGAGGGCCTAACTCAAAGTCTAGAGGCCTGATGTCTCTTAAGACCATGTACCCAGAAATGATAATAAAAGATTAAAAAAACAATACACAAAGTGATGGTGTGAAAGTGTAGCTGTATTTTTGGTTTAAATATCAAACTTTCAACACACAATATAAAATATAAACAAACAAACTCTTTTCAAATTGCTGTATTTTCTCAGCATTCAAATTTCCTCAACCATTTCAATGAATCCACCACTTGCCTCGTTGACCTCTTTTACCAACTCCTTCGTAATGTATGGAGCCAGCCCGAACCCTAACCCTAACCCATCCACAGACATGGTGACTAATGTATGATAGTAAGCATTATTGGCCCTTAACACTAATATTCGGAAACAACACTGCCTCAAAAGGATATTGGCCTGAGCAACACCAGTAGAGGCTATACTTTTCCCTGAACTTTTAAACGTTGCAAACGTGCAAAAACATAATTATATATTTATGTGGCATTCAGTCCAATGCTTAAAATATATCTGTGGCATTCAGTAGGCCAATGCTGTGGTAAAGTGTGTAAAGTATGACCAAGTGTTTCTTTCTGTTCAATAGATAGAACTTTATCAATCCCCTGTAGGAGAAATGTATTAATGTTTGTCCCTATAAAACAATAAT
Source organism: Gadus macrocephalus (assembly GCF_031168955.1). Taxonomy (NCBI): domain Eukaryota; kingdom Metazoa; phylum Chordata; class Actinopteri; order Gadiformes; family Gadidae; genus Gadus; species Gadus macrocephalus. The sequence goes on from NC_082389.1 coordinate 19,876,643, forward strand.
GGCAACAAAAAAATATATACAAAACATGACGGTAACTCTAAAGTCAAACCGTCCAATCTGAAGGCTCTACTTAACCACTCCCCTTACTCACTTCCAGCAATGCAAAGCGAACAGAACTGAGGTGGGGAGGGCGTAGCTTAAGTAGTTTGTGACCGACCCAGAGGAACGCAACGCAAATTCAATGTGAACATGTATGAGGCTTTAATAAAATCCCGGATGATTTTGAAATTCCGCCCGGACACATTTATTTTTATAAGTGTCTCAAAAAGAGGGCATGTCTGGGCAAAAGAGGACGTCTGGTCACCCTTCGTAAGGGGAACCCATTTGATTCCTACCTGTTCCACTGTTAAATAGTGGCGCAAGTTGGTGGGCGCTATCCTGGTAATTTCTCTGCGTGAGGAATACGAAGTGTGGCGTGTGAGCGTGTGCATGGGTCGAATTGCGTGTCTCACGCCGAATGCGTGAGACCTGAGAGCCCTGCTTCCCCATGATGTGGCGTCTCCTCTCGACTGATTATGTTTGTTGAGATTGCCGGCGCGAAAACCCAAAGTATTGTTCGCGCATACTCCAATAAATGAGACGTTCTCTGACGTTACGCAAAACCCCGATACACAAAACGCCCCCAATTTTCCCCTTGTGTTACAGTCCGGTTGACTACGAAAACATATCCTAGTAGGAAATTTAAGACCATCTTTAAAAAATTAAGACTTGGGTAACGCAATTTAAGACTTTTTAAGGCCTTAATTTAGGAACATGAAATTTAAGACATTTTTTAGACTTTTAAGACCCCGCGGATACCCTGTAGTGATCATGAAAAAGAGATACAAAGTCTAAGCAGTATTTGAGAAGTAGGATAGAGCCATTTATGAGGGGAATCTGAGCCTTCTATAAGAAACATCTGAGAATTATGAGCCCTTATAGAGATCTCATCATTGTGTGTTCAATATCTCTTCCTCATCTCATTTATTTCTATTTAATGCAGTAATGGAGCAATATATGAGAGGTCTCTTTGAGCCACATATGAGAATAATGAGAAACAATTAAGAAGCACTACTGGAGCAATATGAGAGGTTGCTTTGAGCCACACATGAGAATTATGAGAAACAATTAAGAATTATAAAATGAATCCTCTGAATTCTGAAAAAAAAATAAGCCATTGATCAGTTTATCAGTGCAAATTTTACTCTTTTATAAACACTGGGGCACATTACAGCACTTTATAAAATATAAAACCAAACATTTCACTTGAAATAAAAATAAATAACCTGTGCAACCAGCAGAGACAGGTTTCTATGTAAAGTGCTAACTATTGCAGGGACTTGCCTGCTAAGTGCAATAAAACAGGAAACAAGAATGTCCAGCCTGGTGAAACTTAAAGGAATAGTTTTTTTTTTTTTTACCTGGGCCTTATTTCTGTCATGGGGTGCCTTAATCTACTAATTGGTAGCATGTTGGTGAAGATCGGCGTAGTTTTGACGCTGTTCAGACCATCGCGATCGAGCGTATATCCATATGACGGGAGTAAGCCGGGCACAGACAATACAGCCTCTAAATAAGTCATTAGGTCTTTATTTCACCAATGCTTTAAGATGAATGAAGGAATGAACGCGTGCTACCGCCCCGTTAGCTCAGAGCTGCCGTGTTGTTGTTATTGAGGCTTTTCTACAACCGGTTCACCTGGGATGACGTCATCGACGGGGGCGCTAGAGCACAGCTGATCCCAAGTGAACCGGATCAATAATAACAACACGGCAGCTCTGAGCTCACTCTGAGCTAACGGGGCGGTAGCACGCGTTCATTCCTTCATTCATCTTAAAGCATTGGTGAAATAAAGACCTGGCCCCGTGGGAGGGAGGTGAGACTCTACTGGCCCCGTGGGAGGGAGGTGAGACTCCACTGGCCCCGTGGGAGGGAGGTGAGACTCTACTGGCCCCGTGGGAGGGAGGTGAGACTCCACTGGCCCCGTGGGAGGGAGGTGAGACTCCACTGGCCCCGTGGGAGGGAGGTGAGACTCTACTGGCCCCGTGGGAGGGTGGCGAGACTCCACTGGCCCCGTGGGAGGGAGGTGAGACTCTACTGGCCCCGTGGGAGGGAGGTGAGACTCCACTGGCCCCGTGGGAGGGAGGTGAGACTCTACTGGCCCCGTGGGAGGGAGGTGAAACTCCACTGGCCCAGTTAAGGGATGGTCCGCCTCCACTGGCCCTGTGCGATGATGGTGGGCTTCTCCTGGCTAGAGCTGCACAATATGGACAAAATTAATTTATGCCAAATATTTAGATATAGATACTTCATATTCAATATTTTAAGAGATGCAATAGAATTATAAAAAAAACATAACAAGTCAATGTCACTAGTGATTTCAATAGCTACTGGGTCTGACACTTGATTTGAGCATGGTCATACGTCGATAATGATAGGATAACAATATAATGTGGAGCCCTACCACCAGCACCGTGAGGCGAACGTCCATCTCTGCTGGCCAAGTGAGGTGACGTCAATGGTCCTGGACTGATCTCTTCCCCATATTCTGGCAGAGGGCTCCTCTGTATTATTATAGTGTCAGGTGAAGACCCTGATGATGATGCTGACACATTTTCAGGAGGAGACCCTAAAAATTGGTTTATAAAAGCCTGCTTTGGTGTCTGCTTTGGTGTTTTTCTGACTGGGGTCTCTGTCTGAGATACATATTCAACAGTGGCTTTGTAAAATTTGCCGTCAGACCACTTAGCTAAAACATTTTGTCCCGTTTTAAGGTCCAGGAGTCGAAGGACTGGACTTTCGTTGCTGCCTACTAATATGCTTGAGGGTTTAAAAAGTTTTGCAGTAGCATCATCTTCAAAGTGAACAAATGCAAAATAACCTGAAAAGACAGACACACAGGGAAAAAATGTTGAATTTTATTCTCTTTTTTTTGGGCAGTTGATTAAAATTCACATTTCATTTGTAAAAAAAAAAAGCATCATGCCCATTTAAAAAAGGTCATCTGTCTGTAGGAGTAATGTTTTTTCTTTGAGAACTCTGAGATTTTTTCCCCCTACACCAAAACTTTTTGCTGAAAATTAACAAACTTGTAGATCTGCTACAATTTAAGCATTTGGCAAATGCTTTGAATCCAAAGCGACTTACAATAAGCAAGGTAGTACATCATCATAATACATCAAATGCAAAGAAATACTAGGCTAATCAAGGTCAATTCGTTTATACAATAATAAAATGCATCCCTCCAGGGGCCCAGGAGCACTGAGGTCCCCTGTTGAAGATCCCCCTGTCCTGGACTGTTTGACAATACCGTTCTGATTCGTGATTAGTACAAATATGTTCCTTTTCCCTCTCCCCGGTTTCCAACATACTGTAATCTATATATCTTATATTAAAAAAAGCAATTAAGCTTACCAGATTCCTCATTTTGGGTAGGGGGGGAAACTGGCATTTCTTGCCTTTTCTTTGTTAGAGTTCGCCGTCTCTTCCCTGTCGTGTCCATTCTGAAATAATAAAAACATAGATAAATATGGGGTTACTAAAACTAACCAAGTTAGGTCAAATAATCAGCCATTTACCAAATCCACTTCACTAATTAATACAGTCTTTTAAGCACCCACACACACGTGCACACACACTTTTATCACCTGTAATTTCATTTGTAAAAGACTACTGTGGAACATGTTTGCTTGATACTGGCCGTTCTTTTGGCAAGCAACAAGCATAAATCAAGTAACGTTAAAGAACAATTTTCAGTTGTATACAGTTCCATTCATGCTTTAGAAATTATGGATAACATAGTTTTCTAGTTCCTGAGAGAGAATAAAGTAACTTGCTTGTCCGGTCCAAGCTCCTTCACCCGGATTTTCTCCTCCGTTGCAACGGAAAGACCAATAACGATCGCACCGAATTCGGTGGAAGCTGCTCCACGCTCGTTAGCGCTAGCTTAATTGGGCGCGTGCAGAGGATCCTCTCCCTCCTTTTCCCTCCCTTAAAAATCTCGCGACACTTTTGGCCAAAAGGGCGATCGGCGCGTCCAATAACATTTCGTCTTCCAACAAAACGTGATGACGTAATTGCGTCGTCTTTTGATTCATCCAAAGACGTTCGGTGTGCTTGGAATACGCAATGACAACAATCCGTAGCCCGCCGCTGCCTGTCTGGACTTGACCGCTGCGTTAGCAACGAAAAACGCAGTCGTGTGTGGCGCACTTTAGACCGGAGGATTATTATCAAGAACCAGGCGCGACTCTCACCCGGTGCGGTGCCTGTGTGTAGTGACACCCGGCTACGCGACGCTACGCTTCGGCCGCCATTAGCGTCGAAGCGTAGCAAAACGCGTCCTCCCAATTTGTGATACGCGACGCGCCGATCCATGCAATACCAAGCGTTGTCGGTGGGGTACTGCAAATATTGTACGTTCATTTCAACTATAGGTTATATTAACGGAAGAAAATTCGAATGAAATGGCGGGCGAAGAGGAAAAATTGTGCGAGCAAATAAGATTATACCAGCAAATTTATGACACTTCATCCGTGTTACATTCAAACAAAAATGCTTTGGAGAATGCGTGGAGGGAGGTTGCAACTGCCATGGAAAAATCGGTTGCAAAAGTTAAATCAGACTGGAAAGCCGTCCGGGATAAATACACCAGAGCGCATAAAAAGTGGAAGATCGCCTGCAGAAGTGGGGCTGGCCAAATAACTTTCGGCTATCCTAAGATCCTGACCCAACTTAGCTGGTTGAGTGAGTTCATAAGGCACAGGTCCACCGAATCGAATTTTCCGGTATGTAGGCATAATCAACGTGTGTGTGTGTGTGTGTGTGTGTGTGTGTGTGTGTGTGTGTGTGTGTGTGTGTGTGTGTGTGTGTGTGTGTGTGTGTGTGTGTGTGTGTGTGTGTGTGTGTGTGTGTGTGCACTCGTTTTAGTGACATATCAGGACAATTTTATGAAAACTCACCTCCAATGTCAGGACGTTCGGAAATATGAGGACATTTTGGGAGTCCTCATTTTTCCGAGCTCACTACAGTGTTCTAAACGACCATAGAATGCCCCTAAACAAAAAATCTGACATGTCCTTAAATTTCACAATTTTGTAATTTGGAGTGTGTGTGAGTGTTTGTACTTTTTGCTCACCTGTGAATACGCCAACTAGTGGTCAGTTTGGGAATATTAACACACTTTAAACACACTTTCATAGTCACGTGACTAGTTTCACAAAATCGCGATTTTGTTCTAGCACACGATGGGAGCACACTTACCAACTAATTAAGATAGATTTATTTGAATACACATACACATTGTCAACTATTACTATATAAATATAAAATCCCCCACAAAAAAAGTAATTTAGCATCAGTTTATAAGCTAATGTTAGCGAATTGCCGCTAAGGATTGAGAAGGCCTTGTGCCACATGGCAAATTCTTCAACCAGAACTGGACGAAGTGCACGAGAAATGAAGGTAATACATTTATTGTTTCTTTAATTACAACTAAAGATAGTTATTCTCTAAGCTGTTATTACATCTCAGTGTTCTTGACCAACAATGTTACTTGGCACTAAATCGTTTTTTCTGGAATTATGTTTTTTAAATGTATGATATTGGTTGTTCAGTGCAGACAATATTAATTGTAGAGCTGACAGTGTTATAATTTTATAACAATATTTATCTTTGAAGATGTTAAGGTGTTAAGATTTCTGACAGCACCCTATTCTGATGGTATCTCACTAGCTTAATAAGCTAATGAGATAGCCTACTACAGCATTAGTAAGAACATAAGTGAGATATGACTAAAGGCAGACTAATACCATTTGATAAATCCTAATTTGATTCCAATCAAATATTGGTATTTTCTGCATTTGTCTCGCTGACTTTTTTTCATCTTCCAATTTAGATTGTTTGCTAGTTGAGGAGCACATGGGCAATTGAAGAGCATGTCAAAAAGGAGAGCCAGACTTAGTCCTGAGGCTGAGGCTATTCATTTTATTTCTTCTGGAAGTGACAAGCCTTGTTATAAGGTCAAATGGATCAATGACTATAAAGGTATGTTATGCACACACTACACATGTTGGGTAATACCATATTGGGATGTCATCTGAAAGTGTTTCCCCTATATGCACCTAGCAGCGGCGCACGAGAGAGGAGAGCTTCATATTAACGGAGGAACTTCCGCAGATTCGGAGTTTGCGGTTAAATAGATCATCAGTGAAACATCGTTGCGACACAATTGAGTGTAGTAACCCAGAGAACCAGCTACAACATTGTTTTCATCCAAACGAGCCGTCGTTAGCGAACGGTGAATTGTATTGTCTTCTACGAGCAGTCGGCTTTCAGCCGCGAGCTTAGGGACCGTCTGCAAAGTGCAAAACTGAAAACGACCACAATGGTACAATTTCAATAGCGTCGCCATTATTGACTCTAGAGCCCCAAAACTAGTTCCATAGAGGCATGGCCTCTTCATCGTCCTACTACAACCTTTAGTTTTGAAAAATGTATCTCTTATCTTTTAAGATTTTTTATTTAGGAATAATTTTAATAGCGTTGCCATTATTGACTCTAGATCCCTAAAACGTTTTCCATACATGGGCTCTTTATGGTCTTACTGCAACCTTATGTTTTGAAAAATATATCTCTACTTATTTTTAAGAAATTTCTTTTTAGCCAAAATGTCAATATACATTTTTTTTTGCAACATTTTCAGTAGCGTCGCCATTATTGACTTTAGAGCCCCAAAACGTGTTAAATAGAGGCATGGCCTATTGATGCTCCTACTACAACCTTTGTGATGGGGAGAGGGGAGGGAGTGGAAAGATGCATTGGTTTGAGGCGCAGAACTTTTCGATTGTTGTAGTATTTGGGTTATGGGATTTTCATGTATAGGGTGGTTGTTGATATAAAATATTTTTTGTTAAATAAATATAAATAATGGTTTTAAAGATTATACTTGTAATATGTTCAATCTCTCCTTATTTCCCCTGCTCATTACTGTGCACAAATGAACTGTATGTAGGTTGCCAGCAGACACATAGAAACCTCCAGGCAGGGTGCGCTTTGCGAGCACACAAAAAAAATTCCATCCTAGGGGAAACAAATCCCACGTAAAATACTTCTCCTCGTGATTTTCTTAGTTTTCAGACATTTCTTTTGAATGTTGTCACCTTTTTGGGTCCCTACCAGTTTGCACCCCTGCAATGGATCTTTCTCCTAAATATTAATTCATACATATTGATAAGCAGTCTAAATGGGTCTGATCAACTGCAATTCATAAACCTAATGTGTGCTGTATTACTTGACACTAAATTGTGAACTTTGTTGTATCAGGACGTGGTGTATTTGCCTGTGCACCAATTGAAAAGGGATCCTTTGTCCTCGAGTACCGTGGGGAGTTAATATCTGAATATGAACGGGACAAGAGGCAGGGGGAGTATACGGAAAAGCAAAATGCTTTTTTGTTTGATTTTGAATGGAACAATGGCTCATGGTGGTAAGTGAAGCCCTATAAGACATCAGTTAGTCTCTATACCCTTATGTGTTTTGTGGAGAAAGTTTAAATCTGTTTCCCTCTTCAATTTTAGCTTAGATGCGTCATGCGAAGACGGTTCACTAGGGCGACTGGTGAATGATGCCAACAGGTCCCCAAATTGCAAAATGAGAAAGATGACAGTCCGATGTAAACCTCATCTTTGCCTGTTTGCTATTGAAAACATCCAAGCAGAGAGTGAAATCACCTATGATTATGGAGAATCTCTGTGGCCATGGCGTGCTCTGGTAAGTAAATCCTCCTGATAGATTAGAATGTATAGGATCTATTAAAGAATTATAAAATGTATAAACACATGTCCCTTCTTGCATGTATGTTCTCACCATGTATGTACACAAATGATTTTCTCTGTTTTAATTTAAATGGATTATAGTACAAAATATCTCTAGACAGGTTATTGTTGTATTTCGTTTCAGGCACCAAGTGGCATGATCCCAGCTCATACTTCAGCGGACCCAGAAGTGAACCAGAGATCCACTTCATCCTTCCAACAGGTTATTAGACATTTATTGTAGATCGTTTCTATTTAAATTAAATTGATGTCTCAGTTCATTCCAATTTGATATGAAATGGCTTCTGACTATCACAACCAACCTTCATGTGCAAAATTTTCACAATATAAACATTTCCATAAGTTGGTTCAATATCATAGCGTTAACAAAATTAGCCTTACCATTTGACAGAACTAACCGCCCCTCAAAACATAAAATGTATCTTTATTCTCACTAAATCCGATGTTTTTTCCCCCTGTGGCAATGATTTTGCCCATTTAACATACTTCTTATCAATTTGCTTGATTTAATTTCCACGGCAGCAGGTCCATTTACATTAGTGTTGGGGCTTTTCAGCTTTCTTTGACAACAAAAGGATAACTCGATGTCGGGAACCTTGACTCTAGATGTGTTCAGTCGTCAGGTCCTCATTTTGTACTTTGTCTGTGCAAGGCTTAAATGTGTTTCAGATGACGTCCCAATATGGTATGACCCAACAAGAGTAGAGTGTGTGTGTGTTACACGGTCCTCATATTGTTGGGTAGCAGTTATTTTAGTTTGAACCATTTCTATAGAGTTACATAAAAAGCCCAGATCCACGTGGGAATTATTTTAACTAACATCTGTGGTCCCTACATGCAAAGTCAATGCTGCCCTTGACCTCAGCAATGAGTCTCATTCCAAAAGCGATTATGATAGACAGGTGGTAGGAATATATTGTAAATTAAATGAGTATGATCATTAGTTTACTAACTAGATTTGATCTATATTATAATACAGAATATTTCTGACAGGTTATTGTTGTATTTCGTTTCAGACACCAAGTGGCATGATCCCAGCTCATACTTCAGTGTACCCAGAAGTGAGCCAGAGATCCACTTCATCCATCCAACAGGTTATTGCACATTTATTGTAGATCGTTTCTATTTAAATTAAATTAATGTCTCAGTTCATTCCAATATGTATATGAAATGGTTTCTGACTATCACAACCAACCTTTTTGTGCAAAATTTTCGCAATATCAATATTTCCATGAGTTGGTTCAATATCATAGCGTTAACAAAATTAGCCTTACCATTTGACAGAACTAACCGCCCCTCAAAACATGAAATTAATCTCTATTCTCACTGAATCCTATGTTTTTTTTCCCCTTTGGCAATGATTTTGCCCATTTAACATACTTCTTATCAATTTGCGTGATTTAATTTCCACGGCAGTAGATCCATTTACATTAGTGTTGGGGCTTTTCAGCTTTCTTTGAGAACAAAAGGATAACTCAATGTCAGGAACCTTGACTCTAGATGTGTTCAGTCGTCAGGTCCTCATTTTGTACTTTGTCTGTGCAAGGCTTAAATGTGTTTCAGATGACGTCCCAATATGGTATGACCCAACAAGAGTAGAGTGTGTGTGTTACACGGTCCTCATATTGTTGGGTAGCAGTTATTTTAGTTTGAACCATTTCTATAGAGTTACATAAAAAGCCCAGATCTACGTGGGAATTATTTTAACTAACATCTGTGGTCCCTACATGCAAAGCCAATGCAGCCCTTGACCTCAGCAATGAGTCTCATTCCAAAGGCGATTATGATAGACAGGTGGTAGGAATATATTGTAAATTAAATGAGTATGATCATTAGCTTACTAACTAGATTTGATCTATATTGTAATCCAGAATATTTCTGACAGGTTATTGTTGTATTTCGTTTCAGACACCAAGTGGCATGATCCCAGCTCATACTTCAGTGGACCCAGAAGTGAGCCCGAGATCCACTTCATCCATCCAACAGGTTATTACACACTTATTGTAGATCGTTTCTATTTAAATAAATGTCTCAGTTCATTCCAATATATATATGAAATGGCTTGTGACTATCACAACCAACCTTTTTGTGCAAAATGTTCACAATATCAACATTTCCATAAGTTGGTTCAATATCATAGCGTTAACAAAATTAGCCTTACCATTTGACAGAACTAACCGCCCCTCAAAACATAAAATTAATCTTTATTCTCACTAAATCCGATGTTTTTTCCCCCTGTGGCAATGATTTTGCCCATTTAACATACTTCTTATCAATTTGCTTGATTTAATTTCCACGGCAGCAGATCCATTTGCATTAGTGTTGGGGTTTTTCAGCTTTCTTTGACAACAAAAGGATAACTCGATGTCGGGAACCTTGACTCTAGATGTGTTCAGTCGTCAGGTCCTCATTTTGTACTTAGTCTGTGCAAGGCTTAAATGTGTTTCAGATGACGTCCCAATATGGTATGACCCAACAAGAGTAGAGTGTGTGTGTTACACGGTCCTCATATTGTTGGGTAGCAGTTATTTTAGTTTGAACCATTTCTATAGAGTTACATAAAAAGCCCAGATCCACGTGGGAATTATTTTAACTAACATCTGTGGTCCCTACATGCAAAGTCAATGCAGCCCTTGACCTCAGCAATGAGTCTCATTCCAAAGACGATTATGATAGACAGGTGGTAGGAATATATTGTAAATTTAATTAGTATGATCATTTTAACTAGATTTGATCTATATTGTAATCCAGAATATTTCTGACAGGTTATTGTTGTATTTCGTTTCAGACACCAAGTGGCATGATCCCAGCTCATACTTCAGTGGACCCAGAAGTGAGCCAGAGATCCACTTCATCCATCCAACAGGTTATTACACACTTATTGTAGATCGTTTCTATTTAAATTGATGTCTCAGTTCATTCCAAAATATCTATGAAATGGCTTCTGACTATCACAACCAACCTTTATGTGCACAATTTTCACAACATAAACATTTTCATAAGTTGGTTCAATATCATAGCGTTAACAAAATTAGCCATACCATTTGACAGAACTAACCGCCCCTCAAAACATAAAATTATACTTTATTCTCACTAAATCCTATGTTTTTTCCCCTGTGGCAATGATTTTGCCCATTTAACATACTTCTTATCAATTTGCGTGATTTAATTTCTACGGCAGCAGATCCATTTACATTAGTGTTGGGGCTTTTCAGCTTTCTTTGAGAACAAAAGGATAACTCAATGTCAGGAACCTTGACTCTAGATGTGTTCAGTCGTCAGGTCCTCATTTTGTACTTAGTCTGTGCAAGGCTTGAATGTGTTTCAGATGACGTCCCAATATGGTATGACCCAACAAGAGTAGAGTGTGTGTGTTACACGGTCCTCATATTGTTGGGTAGCAGTTATTTTAGTTTGAACCATTTCTATAGAGTTACATAAAAAGCCCAGATCCACGTGGGAATTATTTTAACTAACATCTGTGGTCCCTACATGCAAAGCCAATGCAGCCCTTGACCTCAGCAATGAGTCTCATTCCAAAGACGATTATGATAGACAGGTGGTAGGAATATATTGTAAATTAAATGAGTATGATCATTAGTTTACTAACTAGATTTGATCTATATTATAATACAGAATATTTCTGATAGGTTATTGTTGTATTTCGTTTCAGACACCAAGTGGCATGATCCCAGCTCATACTTCAGTGGACCCAGAAGTGAGCCCGAGATCCACTTCATCCATCCAACAGGTTATTACACACTTATTGTAGATCGTTTCTATTTAAATTAAATAGATGTCTCAGTTCATTCCAACTTGATATGATATGGCTTCTGACTATCACAACCAACCTTTTTGTGCAAAATTTTAACAATATCAACATTTCCATGAGTTGGTTCAATATCATAGCGTTAACAAAATTAGCCTTACCATTTGACAGAACTAACCGCCCCTCAAAACATAAAATGTATCTTTATTCTCACTAAATCCGATGTTTTTTCCCCCTGTGGCAATGATTTTGCCCATTTAACATACTTCTTATCAATTTGCTTGATTTAATTTCCACGGCAGTAGATCCATTTACATTAGTGTTGGGGCTTTTCAGCTTTCTTTGACAAGAAAAGGATAACTCGATGTCGGGAACCTTGACTCTAGATGTGTTCAGTCGTCAGGTCCTCATTTTGTACTTTGTCTGTGCAAGGCTTAAATGTGTTTCAGATGACGTCCCAATATGGTATGACCCAACAAGAGTAGAGTGTGTGTGTGTTACACGGTCCTCATATTGTTGGGTAGCAGTTATTTTAGTTTGAACCATTTCTATAGAGTTACATAAAAAGCCCAGATCCACGTGGGAATTATTTTAACTAACATCTGTGGTCCCTACATGCAAAGCCAATGCAGCCCTTGACCTCAGCAATGAGTCTCATTCCAAAGACGATTATGATAGACAGGTGGTAGGAATATATTGTAAATTAAATGAGTATGATCATTAGTTTACTAACTAGATTTGATCTATATTATAATACAGAATATTTCTGACAGGTTATTGTTGTATTTCGTTTCAGACACCAAGTGGCATGATCCCAGCTCATACTTCAGTGGACCCAGAAGTGAGCCCGAGATCCACTTCATCCATCCAACAGGTTATTACACACTTATTGTAGATCGTTTCTATTTAAATTAAATAGATGTCTCAGTTCATTCCAACTTGATATGATATGGCTTCTGACTATCACAACCAACCTTTTTGTGCAAAATTTTCACAATATCAACATTTCCATGAGTTGGTTCAATATCATAGCGTTAACAAAATTAGCCTTACCATTTGACAGAACTAACCGCCCCTCAAAACATAAAATGTATCTTTATTCTCACTAAATCCGATGTTTTTTCCCCCTGTGGCAATGATTTTGCCCATTTAACATACTTCTTATCAATTTGCTTGATTTAATTTCCACGGCAGCAGGTCCATTTACATTAGTGTTGGGGCTTTTCAGCTTTCTTTGACAACAAAAGGATAACTCGATGTCGGGAACCTTGACTCTAGATGTGTTCAGTCGTCAGGTCCTCATTTTGTACTTTGTCTGTGCAAGGCTTAAATGTGTTTCAGATGACGTCCCAATATGGTATGACCCAACAAGAGTAGAGTGTGTGTGTGTTACACGGTCCTCATATTGTTGGGTAGCAGTTATTTTAGTTTGAACCATTTCTATAGAGTTACATAAAAAGCCCAGATCCACGTGGGAATTATTTTAACTAACATCTGTGGTCCCTACATGCAAAGTCAATGCTGCCCTTGACCTCAGCAATGAGTCTCATTCCAAAAGCGATTATGATAGACAGGTGGTAGGAATATATTGTAAATTAAATGAGTATGATCATTAGTTTACTAACTAGATTTGATCTATATTATAATACAGAATATTTCTGACAGGTTATTGTTGTATTTCGTTTCAGACACCAAGTGGCATGATCCCAGCTCATACTTCAGTGGACCCAGAAGTGAGCCCGAGATCCACTTCATCCATCCAACAGGTTATTACACACTTATTGTAGATCGTTTCTATTTAAATTAAATAGATGTCTCAGTTCATTCCAACTTGATATGATATGGCTTCTGACTATCACAACCAACCTTTTTGTGCAAAATTTTCACAATATCAACATTTCCATGAGTTGGTTCAATATCATAGCGTTAACAAAATTAGCCTTACCATTTGACAGAACTAACCGCCCCTCAAAACATAAAATTAATCTCTATTCTCACTGAATCCTATGTTTTTTTTCCCCTTTGGCAATGATTTTGCCCATTTAACATACTTCTTATCAATTTGCGTGATTTAATTTCTACGGCAGTAGATCCATTTACATTAGTGTTGGGGCTTTTCAGCTTTCTTTGAGAACAAAAGGATAACTCAATGTCAGGAACCTTGACCCTAGATGTGTTCAGTCGTCAGGTCCTCATTTTGTACTTAGTCTGTTCAAGGCTTAAATGTGTTTCAGATGACGTCCCAATATGGTATGACCCAACAAGCGTAGAGTGTGTGTGTTACACGGTCCTCATATTGTTGGGTAGCAGTTATTTTAGTTTGAACCATTTCTATAGAGTTACATAAAAAGCCCAGATCCACGTGGGAATTATTTTAACTAACATCTGTGGTCCCTACATGCAAAGCCAATGCAGCCCTTGACCTCAGCAATGAGTCTCATTCCAAAGACGATTATGATAGACAGGTGGTAGGAATATATTGTAAATTAAATGAGTATGATCATTAGTTTACTAACTAGATTTGATCTATATTGTAATCCAGAATATTTCTGACAGGTTATTGTTGTATTTCGTTTCAGACACCAAGTGGCATGATCCCAGCTCATACTTCAGTGGACCCAGAAGTGAGCCAGAGATCCACTTCATCCATCCAACAGGTTATTACACATTTATTGTAGATCGTTTCTATTTAAATTGATGTCTCAGTTCATTCTAATATATATATGAAATGGCTTGTGACTATCACAACCAACCTTTTTGTGCAAAATGTTCACAATATCAACATTTCCGTAAGTTGGTTCAATATCATAGCGTTAACAAAATTAGCCATACCATTTGACAGAACTAACCGCCCCTCAAAACATAAAATTAATCTTTATTCTCACTAAATCCGATGTTTTTTCCCCCTGTGGCAATGATTTTGCCCATTTAACATGCTTCTTATCAATTTGTGTGATTTAATTTCTACGGCAGTAGATCCATTTACATTAGTGTTGGGGCTTTTCAGCTTTCTTTGAGAACAAAAGGATACGTCAAAGTCAGGAGCCTTCACTCTAGATGTGTTCAGTCGTCAGGTCCTCATTTTGTACTTAGTCTGTGCAAGGCTTGAATGTGTTTCAGGTGACGTCCCAATATGGTATGACCCAACAAGAGTAGAGTGTGTGTGTGTGTGTTACACGGTCCTCATATTGTTGGGTAGCAGTTATTTCAGTTTGAACCATTTCTATAGAGTTACATAAAAAGCCCAGATCCACGTGGGAATTATTTTAACTAACATCTGTGGTCCCTACATGCAAAGTCAATGCAGCCCTTGACCTCAGCAATGAGTCTCATTCCAAAGGCGATTATGATAGACAGGTGGTAGGAATATATTGTAAATTAAATGAGTATGATCATTAGTTTACGAACTAGATTTGATCTATATTATAATACAGAATATTTCTGACAGGTTATTGTTGTATTTCGTTTCAGACACCAAGTGGCATGATCCCAGCTCATACTTCAGTGGACCCAGAAGTGAGCCAGAGATCCACTTCATCCATCCAACAGGTTATTACACATTTATTGTAGATCGTTTCTATTTAAATTAAATAGATGTCTCAGTTCATTCCAACTTGATATGAAATGGCTTCTGACTATCACAACCAACCTTTATGTGCAAAATGTTCACAATATAAACATTTCCATAAGTTGGTTCAATATCATAGCGTTAACAAAATTAGCCTTACCATTTGACAGAACTAACCGCCCCTCAAAACATAAAATTATACTTTATTCTCACTAAATCCTATGTTTTTTTCCCCTTTGGCAATGATTTTGCCCATTTAACATACTTCGTATCAATTTGCTTGATTTAATTTCTACGGCATTAGATCCATTTACATTTGTGTTTGGGATGTTCAGCTTTCTTTGACAACAAAAGGATAGCTCGATGTCAGGAACCTTGACCCTAGATGTGTTCAGTCGTCAGGTCCTCATTTTGTACTTAGTCTGTGCAAGGCTTAAATGTGTTTCAGATGACGTCCCAACATGGTATGACCCAACAAGAGTAGAGTGTGTGTGTGTTACGAGGTCCTCATATTGTTGGGTAGCAGATATTTTAGTTTTAACTATTTCTATAGATCCTTACATAAAAACGCCCAGATCCACGTTTGAATTATTTTCCTTGCAACTGTGGTCCCTACATGCATAGTCAATGCAGCAAAGTATAATATATCCTAATTCCACGTTTAAGTCCTGTGTTTATACAAAATAATATTTATTGTTCATCATTTCATTCAAGGCAAGCAAGTCCTCTGGAACTGTCCCCTTCCACCAGTGTCCTACTGCAGAGCAGGTAAGAACGCTGCATTCTGGTCATAAGTTCAAATAGTTCATATTTTCACACCTTGGGGTAATTATGATGTGAGGAAACATTCTAGAGTTTCAAGTAAGTATTTTCCTTTTGATTTGTAAAGCTTAGAAAAATCTGCCGTCTAAAAAATCTGAAGCGCCATCATGGTCGTTGTGAAGATCGTTACCAGGAGGCTCAAAAAGAGATAGCCAA